>NC_090436.1:861270106-861909746 GCF_031143425.1 Pleurodeles waltl | reverse complement strand
TCCATGTTTTGGGGCATTCCTCGTCATTGTCCCAGTGCTTGTGTCCTTGTGTCTGTGACTCAGCATTAGGGTTTGTGCACTTCTCAGTGTTCCTGGGTAAGTGTTCCTGGGTAAGTGCCCCAATATCAGTGTTGGTACACATGAGCCAGTGTCCTTCTGTTTGTTTCCCCCATCAGTGTTCCAGTGTCAAGGTCAGTGCTCCTATTTCTCTGTCTACCCAGTGTAAGTGCTCTACCATTAGTGTCCTAGGATCAGTGTCCCCATACCAGTTCTTTCAGTTCTTTCTTTAGTTTACTTTATTCGGTGCAAAAAGACCATAAAAGACATAAAATAAATAAATAACATACAGAATTTCACAGTCATAAAAATTTCTAAAAGCATTGTTAATACATTTTCCGAACACCAAAAGCAGCATGTATAAAATTTAGCACAGCCTGGATTATGTCCATATTTCCCAAATCATGTAAGTGGGAGTAAGCAAGTTGGCTAGTTCTAATACTGTTAGACTGGAATAGCGGACGTAAAAACCTTTTTCTTGGAACAGTATATAAAGTGCAGAAAAGCATAAAATGTAATGTACTTTGAGATGTCTTTCCATCGCAGCAACAGGGAGGGAGGATCTTAAACCAGGTTCCAGCAACTGGGAATGCTACCAGATAATGTAAGGTGTTTAGACGTAGTCTTGTGAGTAAAAACCTTTGTCGCTCATGATTAATGATGGTCAAGTACAACTTTGGTTGAGGTTGTTGTGTCTCATAGCTTGTCCGTTGACTCATTAAACTAGAGGCTGGGTCCAGATCCTGATTTTTCTGCCAGAATATGTCTTTAACCTTCTTAATGTCCTGTCTTCTTAAAGTATCTGGTTTAAGGAAAAAATCTCCTAATCCTAATGATAGGAGAGAAAGATAAACATATCTAAGCCAGGGTATATCTAGAAATCGTGACAGAAGGAGACAGTCCTGTATCACCTTTCTACATAGAAGCGTTTCAGGCTTAGTCCAGATTTTTATCCACAATATAAGAGGTTGAAGTTTTATATAGCTAGATATGTATCTTAAACCTACTTCTTTGTGACAGAACTTTATTGGTGTAGATTGGGGGACTGATAGTAGCCTTCTTAGAAATGTATTTTCTATAATCCGGAGCCCTGTACATTCTGCAAGCCCCCAGACTCCAGCTCCAAATGTCGCGACGGAAAGGCATTTAGAAGTGAAGACAGTCATCATTTCCTTAACAGGTTTATGTCGAAGTCTTCTTGCAAACCTAAAAACAGCTTCAATGGTTTTTTGGAATTGTATTGAGCGTGTATTAACTAAAAACTTCCAATTAAAATCTACATCAATAGGGACCCCCAGATACGTAAAATGTGGGACCTGAAGCATCTCATGCCCATTTAAAGTAAATTTTTTCGTTTTTGCTAATTTAGGACCACACTTCATAACAAATGACTTGGTTCTGTTAATTTTAAGACCAAGATTCCTCATAAAGGTATTAAAAGCATTCAATAAAATCTGGAGGCCGTTCGCTGTCCTTGAAATTAGTACTGCATCATCTGCATATAAAAGTACAGGGATTGGAGTGTTATTAATAACTGCGGAGTCTTTTACCTAAATCGCAAAGAAATTTCTCCAACCCATTTATATATAAGAGAAAGAGGAAAGGGGCAAGAACACAACCCTGTCTGACCCCTTTTTGTGAGGGGAATTTCTCTGTCAGGCCTCCCTCCCTAGAGTAACGGACCTGAGCCTCTGTGCAGGCATGAAGTTTACTGAGTGATATAACTATGTGTTTATCCACGCCCATACCCAGCATTACCTTCCACAGTTTCTCCCTGCTGACTGTATCAAAGGCGCAGGAGAGATCCATAAATGCTAAGTGTATACAGCCCCTTTTGGCTTTAGTGTATTTCTGGACTATAAGTGTCAAATTAAGAGTTTGTTCGACTGTGCCCACCCCTCGGCGAAAGCCAAATTGTACCTCTGAGAGGGAGTGAGTATCGGTCGCCCATTCTTCTAGCTTATTGAAGATTACTCGGCCCAAAATTTTGACTGAACTGTCCAGCAAAGAGATTGGGCGGTAGCACAGAGGGTCTGCCCTATCTCCCTTCTTGAAAATCGGGACGATGATCGCTTCTTTCCAAGAATCTACTAAAGGGCCTACCACAGCCGATCTCATGACATTGGTTAACAGTGGGCCCCAGAAGTCTGGAAGTGCTTTATATAAGTCAGCAGGAATTCTGTCTGGACCCGGGGCTTTCTCAGATGGACTATCTTGGATTGCCTGTTTAACATCATCCACACTTATAATGTTACTAAAAGCCAAGCTTAGCTGATCATTTCCTGGAGGTTTTAGACAATTTAGCATTTCTGATTGGGTATTTGTATCTATGGCGAAAGTTTTTTTAAAATAGTCCACCCAGGTCTTGGCTGGAATGACAGTGTCCATGGGCGTCTCAAAGTTATCGCTCAATAGAGTTAACCACACGCCAGAATGCAGTTGTATCTTTGAGTTTGCTTGCAGCCATCAGTTCCTCCCACGCAGATTCACTTAGATCAACTTTCCTTTTGGCAAGAACTTCTTTATAGTTTTTCCTGGCAATCTTAATTGCTTGTAGATCTTTGGGAGATGCATTGATTGTTTTTTTTTAGCTTGGTTAAAGATGAGGTACATGCGTGGTTAAACCATCTTGGGCCATGGACTTTATTAGCTCGTTGAGGCTGTAGTTTCTCCACCATATAATTTGTCAGAGAGGAGAATGCACGAATAATTTCATGTGGGGCCTTATTTTCATCCAGGGATGTCATAACGTCTGCCCATTTATTCAAAAAAACATCTCTAATTTTTTGTTTTATTGTTTATCTTCCCCCATTTGATTGTAAGCCCTTTTTGGGATGAGTGCTTCATGGCAGGGTGTCGCTTCCCTCTTCTTGAATCATTTATCAGATCTAAATTAATCATAATGGATAAGGGATTATGATCACTAAAACAGGTCGGGGTAACCCTGAATTGACCTGTAATAGGGGACAATTCTCTAGAATAAATAATATAATCAATAGTGGTGTGGGTGTCCCCCCTTACAAATGTTGGTATCCCTCTGGTAGCGGGTGTGGGAAAGGAAAGGGAGTTTACTGTTATCAAAGAATTAAGGGCGTTCCCATACGGGGAATGTTTGAAGTGTTGAATGGGAATGTCATTCTCATCCAGGAGTCCACAACAGTCAAGGAGTTCTTGCTCGCAGAGATGGGCATTAAAATCACCAACCCAGACTATTCTTGTGTCCTTTTTACTGGATGCTGTTACCTTATGTATTAGGGTCTCCAAACTACTGACGCTACTACACGCTAGTGTCTGAGTTATCAAAGGTGTTGTTGTAATAGTTTATCAGTAGTATATCGAATGGTTCTTCTAGTGTCAGAGATAGGGCCAGAAAAAAAGGCGATATACCTACAACACGTGCTTCCATCCCTCCAGCCTCCACAGATAAAAAGATGGCCAGACCGCCCTTAGCTCGACCTGCATGGGCCTTAGTTGCAGGGACATAATATGTGGTATAACCATTAATATGTGGTGACTCTGTGAGCCAGGTCTCCTGACAACAAATAATAAAATTTCCCATCACTAAATCTATCCAATCGGGGTTTCCAATTTTTGATTTTAGACCTGCAACGTTCCATGAAATGATCCCTAGGGGTGTCATACCCTGTATATCACGTATATTAGGGACTCCTTTAGATTCTAAGGGGGACTGTGAGAGTACATATGTCTCCAGAGGATCTTGCGAGGATGGCTCAATTAGTGATTGTCAATCTAACTGCTCTAGTGAGGTCAGGGTCTCATACCTATTAGATAATGTCAAAGCAGTGTCAGAGGGGTTAGAGAGACCAAGGGTATTGGGATTCTGAATCCCAGAGTAGGTTGAATCAGGATGGCATGGGTTTTATAACGGATGGATAAACTTAGTCAAACGTTGGACTCTTATAGGCCCTACAGATGATCTCATAGGTGAGAGATGGTGAAACAGAGCATTAACGGTCCGGGGGGTCCTAAAATTTATTATAATACAATCCCCAGGTGATGTTTTAGGGGATGAGCCAACCCAAGGTACCCTTCTTACAGTTAAGATGTCCCTATGGAAGTCAACCCGCCCTCCCGTGTGTTTTCCTACCCAATGAGTCACTTTATTCAGTAGAGACATATGGGATTCGGGGTGGGTGCTTTCCAATATAGGGGCATTTTCCAAGATTAAAACATAGGGGTTACATGCCAAAGGTATCCTTGGGCAGGCTACCTGAGTACTTATAGTTTCCTGGCCCCGGCGGCCTTCCCGTTTATTTGTGCCCCACTGATATTGTGGGTTTGTAGAATGTTGTGAGGCCTCTACATTGAGGGGTTTTTGGATTGGGTTCTGGGCAGGAGATATTCTAAAGTTCTGATGCTGATGAGTAGGTGGAGCTGGTAAATATTCAAGAATGGAATGAATGTTCTGAGATTCTACCTTCGGTGGTTCGGGTTTAGATTCAACCTTGTGTTCAAGAACGGCCACTTTCTCCAGAACTGACGAGCATAGCTTTTTAATGTCTCTAAGTTGGTCTTCAATTTGCAAAAAACAGGTTTTAATTAAATCCAGATTTTTACTGTCTTTTGGTTGTTTCCCTATAGTTTGTTTTATTTTTTGGGTTTTAGAAGGACATTTTCTCTTGGTCTTCTTAGTTCCTGATGAGGACTCTCCAATGCCTTCCCTATCTACAGGAAGTCCGACTTGGTGTATGGGGGTTACTGCCGTTTGGGAGGGGATTATTTGCCTGCTTTTTTTTTAGGGTGGACTCTCTGGAGCTGTAGGAGTAATTAAATAGATTAAATCAATTTCTGTTATTACACAAGGGTTTCTTTTCTGGGTCTTACTCAGCAGCAGTGTTGCCGACGGGTTCCGTCCCCCCTCCCCAACCTTTCCTGCTTTCTCAAGAGACGACTCCAGGGAAGCTTCCACCCTCTCTATCTCTGTCTCAATGGCACCCATTACAGACGTTAGGTAGCTTGTTATTAGCCTGGGTGGGGGGGCCTCCTGGGTGGGTTCCCTTCCCCCATTATCTCCCTTACGTTTTCCCATTTTGACAGGCTAGTCCCTTTATCCAAGATAGGGCACTGTAAATTACTTTAACGGATGTATCAAGCTCAGATCCCCTGACTGGAAGATTATAGTCAGACCCTAGTTGGTTCAGATGTCCAGACACGGCCTTTAACCACACCGAGTCCCCTGCAGTTATGGGGTTATAGGCCTGACTTACGCCTTACGCGTAAACCGCCCATGTCAGTCCTTGCGTGAGAGGGGGCGCGTCCTTCAAACTAGAAATCAGTGCTCCTTCACAGCAGCACCAAAAGCGCGCTTCCTGAAGACCCTCTTTTATTTTAAGGAATAATCACCGACACAGTACCTTTAGGTAGCCCTGTCCATTGGGCTAACTGATCCAGACTTCTTTTGGGTGGATATCAGGGGGGTGGCCCTGCCCTTGGCCCGGGCTTTGCCCGGGTGCCGCCCGCGCAAGTCCCGCGACGGCGGGAGCTCGACCAGTGTTTTAAAGGGCTCCTGCCCCTCCTCTCCACAACAAACGCGCTTCCCGCGACGGCGGGAGCGCGACCAGTGTTTTAAAGGGCTCCTGCCCCTCCTCTCCACAACAAACGTGCTTCCCGCGACGGCGGGAGCGCGACCAGTTTTTTAAAGGGCTCCTGCCCCTCCTCTCCACAACAAACGCGCTTTTTGTGAGTCCTTTAGGCCTGGTGGCTTCCTGCATGGATGTAGGACAGACATTCCATATGAGAACCTCTCAATGAGGGGTGTCAACAGCTATTTTATATTTATGTAGAAAAGCACAGATTCCTGGAACGTAATTAACAGATGGCAATATTGCCAAATGGTTGGCACTCACTTATTCAATCTCTCAACATGTAGAACAGGTGGTAAATTGTCTTTCAGACTTCTAAATGCGCCGCTCCATTGGCGGTAAACCGACAGCACCCACAAGCATGAAGCAAAACGTAGCCTTTTCCAGCTCCCCAACTGAGTGCAAAGCGATCAACGTTTCACTCAGACCGCACCCCGCGCAGAAACAATTTACGAGCCTCTCCTAGACCAGAGCGAAGTTCAATTAACAGGTTCCAAGCCTCTACAACTGGAAACCAAAGAAAAGAGTTGGTCAATGTTCTGATTTTGTTTTCCTCGGCCACTCCTATAGAAAGACAAATTTTCTGGATGTTCTGTTAACTGAAAGGGTGAACAAGACATTCACAGAGAAGAGCTTCTGACTAATGAAACTTACAAAAGAAAATAAAAAAGTTCTTTCAGTTGTATCACTGTGGTACTAACCCTTGACACTATTCGAGGACCCATTGCCAGTATCAATGCTTGTGTACCTATGCTACTGTCTCCCATGTCAGTGTCCTTTTGTCAATTTCTCAGTGTCAGTGACACATGTCAGCTACCAAAGAACAATGCCTCAACACTGTGTCCCTCCAGTGAGTGTCCTGGTGTTGTGTCATAGCATCAGTATTTCAGTGAGTGTCCCAAAATCCCCTTTTCAATATTGCAGTGTCACTTCTCCGCACCTTTCATTGGCCCAGTATCGATGTTTGTGTCCCCGTCAGCATTCTAGTGGCACACCCTGTACCTGTGTTTCAGTGACTGTATCCTTGTATCGGTAAGACTGTGTGATTGATGTGTCTATATGGCAGTGGCTCACAGTGTCATTGTTGGTGCATTGAATTCAGTGTCAGTGTCAAATTTGTGTCCTGTGTCATTGTTCCAGTTTCACTTTTCCTCACCAGAGTCCCTGTGTCAGTGTTGATGTCATTACGTCAGGTTTCTAATATCTGTGTCCTAGTGTCATTGTTTCCATGTTAAAGAGTTGTAGTTAGCGGTCCCTGTCAGCATATACATGTTAGTTCACTAATGTCTTGTCCTTCAAGCCACTGTCCCAGTGCTGTGAACTGGTATTGTGTCCTAGTGTGCACACCTCCATGCCCTTATGTCCCTTTGGCAGTGTCCCAGTAAAACTCCCCCATGAAAGTTTCCCAGCGTTAGTGATTGTGCCCCATGTCCGCAGTCCAGTGTCACTGTTCCTATCATATGTAGTGGTGCTCCTGTTTTGGTGTCTCCTGTGCATGTACTGTCGTAGATTGATTCTTTCTCTAGACAAGACTGCTGGTTTAAGGATGACAGTACTTATGTTTGTAGGTGACTAGGCCAATCATACAAGTCGCCACTGTTGTCCCAACTCTCCTGGCTCACAGGCGTACCTCACCAAAAACCTAAATAGTAAAAGGTGATTTGTGGCAGCCTTTACGCATGGACTCAAGAGTGCGACACCTCAGGAAAGTCGTGGTTAAACGGAGATTACCCTTTTCTCACATTAAAAACATGGCTCAATCAAACAGAGGCAATGAAAGAGATGCAGTAGATTTTTCAATAGGTTTTACTAACAAGACTGCAATAGACCCCCACCATCTTGCAAGAACATAAAGGCCCTCATTATAACCATGGTGGTAAATGCCGCTTACCGCCGTGCAGAAGACCGCCAACATACCGCTGCAGCAGCGGAATTCCGCTACAGCTATTACGACCCACAGCTCGGAATCCGCCATAATCCAGACACCCACACAAGTCCGCCAAACCAAAGGTCAGTGATAAACTGGTGATGACAAAACCTCCACTGTCACATCAACAGGAATACGCCCACACTATCATGACCCACAAATCCACGCAGCAGTCTTTCAACCGCGGTATTCCATTGGCGGTACACACCACCGCGCTCAAAATACACACACATTTATAAAACACAACCACATTGAACAATTCAAAATACACACACCTGACACACATACACACACCACACCCACACACCCAATCCAATATAAAGCACACACCCACCTCACCCACAAACCCTTACTACCAGATTTCTGAAACCACGCCAGAGAGAGACACCACCATAAACAACACCAGCATCCACAGACACACAACACCATCACTTACACAACATCCACACACCTCAAACAACACACAACAACACATCCCCTCACACATCACAACACACACCACCTCACACATCACCCACACCACATCATGGCACCTCAACGACACCCCAGGCTCTCTGAGGAGGAGCTCAGGGTCATGGTGGAGGAAATCGTCCGGGTACAGCCACAGCTATTCGGATCACAGGAGCAGCACACCTCCATTGCAAGGAAGATGGAGCTATGGCGCAGAATTGTCGACAGGGTCAATGCTGTGGGACAGCATCCAAGAACTAGGGATGACATCAGGAAGAGGTGGAACGACTTACGGGGGAAGCTGCGTTCTGTGGTCTCCAGACACCAGATTGCTGTACAGAGGACTAGCGGTGGACCCCCACCTCCTCCCCCACAACTAACAACATGGGAGGAGCAGGTCTTGGAAATACTGCATCCTGAGGGCCTCGCAGGAGTAGCAGGTGGACTGCATTCTGGTAAGTCAAATCTTTACCACCTCATCCCCCCCCTACCTGCAAGCCATCACATACTCCCAGCCACACCCTTACCCCCATCACTCCAACACCTCACGTCTGCCCCACTATCACAACCCACCCATCCCTATACCAAGCCCTGCAAGCAACACCAAAGCATGGACACCCATCACCAAAGCATGTCCACTACAGATACCCACACAGACCCCAAACCAAATATCACACAAGGACCAAGACAAGAATGCAAGCACTGGAGTACAGGGTCACTCACCCATTGCGCACGATGGCACACACAGATGCAATAATCATGCCTTTACACCCCTGCAGGACCTCAACCCAATGTCACCGGACAGGAGGTACCAGACATATCCAGTCCCCCCACAAAAGAGACCCACAGTGATGACAGCAGCTCTGCACAACTGGATCAAGATGACCAGCCCGGCCCATCAGGGACCTCGGGACTGTCGTTTCCCCTGACACTGTCACAAGCCACCACAGAGCCTCCCCCCTCAGGAAACATCAGCACAGCACCCACCCAGCGGGCCCATCCCTCTGTCCCCAGGACACGTCAATCAGCAGTGTGTCCACCACTACAGGGAACCCAGGCAAACACACCAACCCAAGAAAATCAGGGACCTGGGGGCAGTGGCAGTGGGCACACGGGAGGACTGCTGTGCGACAGGGGGAGGACAGGCCCAGGGAACCCACTCTCCACGAGGCCCTCTTCAACATCATGGGAGCTTACCATCATTCCCAGGAGACGATGGCAATGGTACTGGCCAAGTTTCAGGAGATCCAGCGGCTGCAGGAGGAACACTATCTGGGGATCAGGGAGGACCTGAAGTCCATAAACAACACCTTGGTCACCATTGCAGGGGTGCTGCAAGACCTTGTCAACACCAGGAGGGACACTGTGGCACAACAAGGGGCCCTTGACACTAGCCAGGACGATGAACATTGCCAAGACCCCCGCCAGGAATAGAGACCCTCCTAAATGTTACCCTTCTGTCCCACTTTGTCACTCTGTCCATCCTTCAACTGCCATTGCTCCACTTCCTATGCCCCTTTGGACAATGCACCTGTGTAACAAATAGACTGGACTCTGCCATGGACATTCCTCCACCCTCCCCCCTGCCCATTTTACAACCCCCCCTCACTTATTTGCACAGAAATAAACACACTTCAATAACAAAACAATCAGGAGTCAGTCTGTGCTTTCACAAACGTATAATTGCAATAACCATGGAATATAGCAATGTCAATTTACCTGTGCACATACCGATGTAACACAGCTGTAGGCCAGGAGGAAATATAGCAGGGGCCACAAAGTGGGACCCACATCTGTGAAATGGAAAGGCAAAGTGACAAGTCAGGGTCCATACACTGAGTGAAAATGACAGACTTATGCTAGCTCCAATAATAGTATGAGATATGGGAGGCAGTGACATCTTCTTACCTGTGTGTCACTGGAAGTATTGCATGATTATGTTGTTCCTGTTGTCGATATCCTCTTCTTCTGCCTTCTCTTCTTCACTGTCCACAGGCTCCACAGCTGCCACAAGACCACCAGCTGGCCCATCCTCCTGCAGAAAAGGCACCTGGCGTCGCAAAGCCAGGTTGTGCAGCATACAGCAGGCCACGATGATCTGGCACACCTTCTTTGGTGAGTAGTAGAGAGAACCACCTGTCATATGGAGGCACCGGAATCTGGCCTTCAGGAGGCCGAAGGTGCGTTCAATCACCCTCCTAGTTCGCCCATGTGCCTGATTGTAGCGTTCCTCTGCCCTTGTCCTGGGATTTCTCACTGTGGTCAGTAGCCATGACAGGTTGGGGTAACCAGAGTGACCTGCAAATATGGAGGGACAACTGTTAGACACACACTAACCCAAAGGGACAACCCCATACTCAGACACCTATTCACACTGTATAGGGTCCTTGGCCTCACCTATTAGCCACACACGGTGCCTCTGGAGTTGCCCCATCACATAAGGGATGCTGCTATTCCTCAAAATGTAAGCGTCATGCACTGAGCCAGGAAATTTGGCATTCACATGGGAGATGTACTGGTCTGCCAAACACACCATCTGCACATTCATAGAATGGTAGCTCTTCCGGTTTTTGTACACCTGTTCACTCCTGCGGGGGGTACCAAGGCCACATGTGTCCCATCAATGGTACCAGTGATGTTGGGGATATGTCCCAGGGCATGGAAGTCACCTTTCACTGTGGGCAAATCCTCCACCTGAGGGAACACGATGTAGCTGCGCATGTGTTTCAGCAGGGCAGACAACACTCTGGACAACACGTTAGAGAACATTGGCTGGGACATCCCTGATACAATGGCCACTTTTGTTTGAAAGGAACCACTTTCCAGAAAATGGAGTACTGACAGGACCTGCACTAGAGGGGGGATTCCTGTGGGATAGCTGACATCAGGTCTGGCTCCAACTGGGCACACAGTTCATGGATTGTTGCACGATCAAGTCTGTCGGTGACTATTATGTGTCTCTCTTCCATTGTCGGCTGGTCCACCAGCGGTCTGTACACCGGAGGATGCCACCATCTCATCACCTGCCCCAGCAGATGTGCCCTATGGAGGAGAACAGCGAGCAGAGAGTCAGCCAACACTGAGGTATCACAAAATGTCATTTGCACATATTTATTAATCCGCAATGTGCCTGTAACTGTGTGTATTCAAGGCCTACATTGTTGTAACGCAGTTAATATTAATGCCATGTGGCCCCCTGAAATGGCGGCTGCCTGACCTGTAAGGTGGGACAAGGGGATATGAGGCAACTGCGCTGGCATTGTACACCGTTGCGGTGGGCAGTCGAAGACCGCGGCGCAATCCAGCATTGGTTAACATGGGACTCTATGGGTCCGAGGAGCCAATGACGATGAACACCGGCGGTGACGGTACGCACCGCCGCGGACGTGACCGCCATTTTCTGTCTGTTCACTCACTTGATACCTGACCTTCAACAGGAGGGGACCTACACTGCAAGTGCTGCTGTGTCTGGAAGCGACGATGACTCATGTGTCTGGGGAAAGGGCCCCTGCCTTCACTTCGGAGGAGTTGGAGAAACTAGTGGATGGGGTCCTCCCCCAGTACACACAACAGGTGAGTACACTGTGAGCATGCTGCATGGACAATGCCTGTTTGGAGTTGTGTGGATGGAAGATAAATGGGGGGGCTGAGGCCTGCATGTGCGGACAGTGAGTGTATGTGCGTCAGCAAGGGTGGGAACGTGGGTCAATGAGTATGACGGTCCGGACGGGTAATGGTTTTCCTTTCCCCCTGTACTATTCTTCTAGGTCAGCGCCCACCCAAAGAAGGCTATTTGGCGTGCCATCGCCAAGGACTTCTGGACCCTGGGAGTCCACCACAGACGGAGCACCCACTGCCGTAAAAGATGGGACGACCTGCGCTGCTGGAGCAAGAAGATGGCAGAGGCCCAGCTGGGGATGGCCTCCCAACGTGGGAGGGGTGCTCGTCGCACCATGACCCCCCTAATGTTCCGGATCCTGGCGGTGGCGTATCCAGAGTTGGATGGACGCTTGAGGGCATCACAGCAGCCACAAGGGGGTGAGTACACTCTCATTCAGCTGACTCTGCGCGCATTACGAGGTGTCTGGGTGGGGGAGGTGGGCAGTGGGTTCCCCTAGGCCAGGGCGATATTGGTAGGCAAGGTCCCTTGTGAGGCAGGCTCTGTGGCACTCCAACCCCACTAGTGGTTAGTGCCATCTACACCTAGTCAGGCTCCTGTGACTTCCAGGTGTGCAGCAATCGGGCTTAGGCCTTGTACCCCATGGGCATGTGATTAATCTAGGAACTATAAGTGCATGGCGTAGTGCAGAGGGCTGCTGTGTCTGTTGTGTCCGCCAACTGTAGTGGTGTTGCATGCACTGAACATGTCTTTCTCCTGTCTCCCCCCCCCCTTTTTGTGGTCTCCCTGTTCTTGTGTGCAATAGCATCATCAGGCGGAGGAGCATTGGCACCGGAGCAGGAGGGAGCTGCATCCCACTTGGCTCTGGAGGGCGAAACAACCAAGTCTGAAGCCACCAGTGGGAAGGAGGGCAAGGGGAGCTCCACGGCGTGGACAGGAGCAGAGACCAGCGACAGCGACAGCGACTCCTCCTCTGATGGGAGCTCCCTTGCGGTGGGGGCCACCGCATCAACCGGTACAGCCGCCACGCCCCTGCCAGCACCACCCTCCCAGCAGCCCCTCAGCGTGTGTCCCGTGCCCGCTCACCCAGAAGGGTGGGCATCTCCTTCACCCCAGGCACCTCAGGCCCTGCCCCAGTCAGCCCTGCTGCCCTCAGTGAGGAGGCTATTGACCTCCTGAGATCCCCCACTGTTGGGCAGTCTACCATTCTGAATGCCATCCAGGGTGTTGAGAGGCATTTGCAACAAACAAATGCATACATCAAGGGCATTCATTCTGGCCAGGCAGCCCAACAGAGAGCATTTCAGGCTCTGGCCTCAGCACTGATGGCAGCCATTGTCCCTGTGTCCAGCCTCCCCCCTCCAACTTCCTCGACCCAGACCCAATCCCCTGCACCTCAGCCTATCACAAGCACACCGTCAGACCAACATGCACACACATCAACACACAAGAGTGGCTCAGGCAAACATAAGCACCACAAATCTCACAGGCACTCACACAAGCATCATACCCATGCACACATACCAACATCCACTGCCTCCACTGTGTCCCCCTCCTCCACGTCTCCCTCCTCCCTCCCTGTCTCGTCTCCACTCACACCTGCATGCACTACATCCTCAGCCACTACTTCCCTCACCAGCATGCCTATCACCACACACCGCTCACCTGCACTCACCACCCCCACTACCATTCACACATACCCAGTGTCCTCTCCCAGTGTGTCTGTGAGCCCTCCTCACAAAGTACACAAACGCAGGCACACACCCACCCAACAGCCATCCACCTCACAACAGCCTCTAGACCATGCACCTTCACCCAAATTCAGCAGACGTACACCTCCTACAACCACTACCTCTACCTCCACTCCCAAACCCCCTCCATCCACCCGTCCCAGTGTGTATAAAAAACTTTTCCTGGCTAACATTGACCTCTTCCCCCTAGGGCCAGGCTTTCCAGGTCCCAGCCCAGCACCTCAGCCACCACATCCCCAGGCATAGTGGTGCCAGCAACTGCAGGGTCATAGAGTGCGCCAACCATGAGGGCTGCCAGTGTGCCACGGAGCGAGGGCAAGGACATTCCGCCACCTGACAAGGTAAAAAAGGTGCCCACATCCCGGAGGGAGAAGCCGAAAACACCTGCCACCAAGGGGTCACGGAAAACGAAAGGGGATAGTGGCAAGACAGCTGAACCACCATCAAAGGTGGGGAAGGGCCAAAAACTGAAGGGCAGGTCAGAAGAGGGCATGGTGGCACCCACTGAGGGACCAGTGTCACACATTCTGTCCACGTCGACGCCAACCTGTAAGGCGGAGAACACCGCCACCTGCACCGCCACCTGCACCACCACAGACCCCGCCGCCAGCACCGCCGCCACAGACTCCGCAGCCAGCACTGTCGCCACAGACCCCGCAGCCAGCACCGCCGCCACAGACCCCACAGCCAGCACCGCTGCCACAGACCCCGCCGCAAGCACCGCTGCGACTGACACCGCCGCAAGCACCGCCAGCGGCCTCGCAAAGTCCTCAGACGGTGGCACCACCGTTGACATGGCTACCATCCCCAGTGGTCAGTCGTCCGAGGCTGGTGGTGAGTTCCAGGAACCTGGGCAGCTTCCATGGAGGATCACTGTCATCACAGTTGTCAACTGCATATGGAATGTGAAGCTGCAGCAGTGTTGGGTATGTCTCTGCCTCTATGGCGTATCATGCTACCTGTACCTCGGCAATCTTGTGGCACACACACTCAGGCGAGTGTATTGTTCCGGCCACACTGCACGTGGAGCACTCTGGGCCCAAGCCCCCTCCAGAACCCGTGGAGAGATACATCCACTACCTCAGTCTGTGGCAGGATGAAGCACTCTGGGCACCAAGCCCCCTCCAGAACCAGTGGGGAGATACATCCACTACCTCAGTCCTTGGCAGGATGAAGCACTCTGGGCACCATGCCCCCTCCAGAACCAGTGAAGAGACACATCCACTACCTCAGTCCTTGGCAGGATGAAGCACTCTGGACACCATGCCGCCTCCAGAACCAGTGAAGAGATACATCCACTACCTCAGTCCTCAGCAGGATGAAGCACTCTGGGCACAAAGCCCCCTCCAGAACCAGTGGAGACTGTTATCCACTAGAGAGACTGTGGCTTTGCACTCCCCAGGATAAAGTAGTGGGCAACCCACCCACTGGAAAGACTTGAGAGACTGTGGCTTTGCACTCCCCAGGATAAAGCAGTGGGCAACCCACCCACTGGTAAGACTTGAGAGACTGTGGCTTTGCACTCCCCAGGATAAAGCAGTGGGCAAACCACCCACTGGAAAGACTTGAGAGACTGTGGCTTTGCACTCCCCAGGACCAAACTGTGGGCATGGAGCCCCCTCGTGGAGGAGTGGCGTCATGCGTTCATCAGGCTGAGGTGTCCCCCCTCCCCCCGAAGTGCCTGTATATTTTCTATCTGATGCCCCTCCAGTGTTCTCTCCATTTGGAGTCAGGTATCTAGTGTGGGCCTCGCCCATGCATTTTGAGCCCAGTGGTCCACGGACAATGATTGGTGCACTATCCGGACTTGTGTATTTGGTGTACATAATTGTATATACTGGATTTTGCATTTTGATAATTATATTTCACTTGATTACATTCGTTCAAATCATTTCCTTTTGTCTTGGCGTTCTTCCAGGGGGGTGGGGGGGTGTATATGTGATGTTGCTGCATGTGTTTGTGTGTATGGTGTTGTGAGCGACGGTGGGGATGGGGGTATTGCATCTTTCATGTGGGTGTCACTCTCTTTTCCCTCCCCCCTCCCCTGTATTGTAGGAGCAGTACTCACCGTGGTCGTCGCCACCATCGTTGGAGCTCCTGATAGAGGAGCAGGAAGACCATCGTCGGCATTATGTGCAATTTGGGCTCCATGGCGTCCTGGTTCCTCGCGGGATGTGGAGGGGTGAGTGTTTTCCCTTCTGTGTACTGTTTCCACCGTGTTTTTATTCGCGTTGGCTCCACCTCGGAAAAGGTGGCGGATAGGCGTGTTGTGATAGGGTGGGCAGTACATTGTCTCCCGCCTGTCTGTTGGCGGTGTCCGCTGCTCTGTTTGTTTGTACCGCCTTGGCGGTCGGATTGTTAAAGTGGCTGTCTATGTTGGCGGTTTCCGCCACGGGCGTAATCCCATTTTTTTTCCGCCAGCCTGTTGGCGGTATTACCGCTGCTTTAACACCGACCGGCAGGTTGTAATGAGGGCCAAAATGTAGAATAGTTGTGAAATAGGCCCCAATACCCTAGCATGATGAACCTAATCTCTAACTTGAGAAGAGCTAGGTGTGTTAAACCTAATCTCCCAGTACTATGTCCATGAGAAGAGCCCCCAACCCTCGTTACCTTTGAATGAGGTCTCTAGATCAGACTCCGTGGTGACACAAAGCCTGGGTCAGCATCAAGGCGACGTGTAGCAGAGATAGCGTTGATGGAATCTGGTAGGAATCCCTCTGATTATCTTGCCTTTGTGAGATGTATTTATACAGATCTTGTAGGACCCCTGATAAACGTATGTTCCCAAACAATAGATAAAAAGGCATGCTTGGGCCAGCAATTATATAAACAATTCCCTGAAAAGGTACATTATGTTACTGTCACACGAAAGTGGGAAAGTACATGATGTGAATACATACGTATCTCATTTATCTTTGACGTTGATAGTGACGCCTTTACAGAGTGGCACTGATAACGTGAAACTAAAACATCTTCCTAACTATAAACATGGCAGCCATCTTGGAAGAAATAATTCAATAAATGTGCTAAAACAAAGCAAGCTAAGTAGGTTAAAAGTCACTAGGTGACTGGGGCACAGGCCTGCAAGCCAAACGCTACACTAAACTCCTGATTCCCATTAAAACTAAATAGAATCCACTACACTCTCCCCATTGCCGGAACAAGTAGGATGCCATAATCATGACACCAGAGAAAGTGAATTGACCCAAGCTAAAATGCTCTGGACTAAAACCAAGCTAAAACCATATTAAAATATAACTAAAAGCAAATAAAAACTTGTTAAAAATAGCTAAAACATACAAAGAGACATAGACCCTCTTTTTCTCATTGACGTTGAATGCCGAATACCGCTGCAGTGACTGCCGCCAACATACCACCATGGAGGCGAACATCAGTCTGCCAGATTATGACAAATACACACAAAACCGACAGAAACCAGCCACAACCACAAAGCCCCCAGGTCCACTGAACACAATAAACTGTCCGAAACAGCACCCATACCGTTACACCACCAAAACAGCACCCTCCAAATAATGATCCACCAATAACCACAGCTGACATACAACGGCGGTAAACCATTGTTGGTGAACACTGCCAAGTCAGGAATGGCCACCCAAATATAAAACAATACAAGATTGGCCAGAACAAAAAAAAAAAACTTGTCACAAATACACCCACCCCACACACACCCACCAACAGCACTATAAAACACACCCCCACAGCATCTATAAATCTTTGCAAACACAAGAAGACTGCCACACCTTGCCATGTCAATCCCAGAGACAACTGCACACAAATACCACAACTACCCATGCATCTGTCACGCACCACACAACACACACCCCACCACTTCACACATCACCCTCTGCAAAACACACGCCATACAACACCCATATCCCTACAAAGGCATCCCCGTTTCACTGATGAGGAGTTGCGGGTCATGGTGGAGAAAATAGTCAGGGTAAAGGCTCAGCTGTTTGGAGCACAGGTACAGCAGATCTCCATTGCCATGAAGGTAGAGCTATGGTGGAGAATCGTGGACAGGGTGAATGCTGTGGGACAACATCCATGCACAAGGGACAATATAAGGAAGAGGTGGAATGGCCTACGGGGGAAGGTGGGTTCCATTGCAGCAACGCACCAGCTCTCCATCAGGACTGACGGTGGACCTCTACCTCCTCCCCCACAGCTGACAGCATGGGAGAAGAAAGTCTTGGCAATACTGCATCCTGAGGGACTCACTGAAGTAGCCAAAGGACTGGACACTGGTGAGTCGCCATTTACAACCTATCCCCTCCAAACCTGCATGCAATTTCACCCCCTCACCCTGACTCCCTTCACCCCACTCCATCCCACACAGTGCTCCACCCCAATTACCACACCAAAATGTCAACCCCTGTGTGCCATACACACTGCAGGCACATTCCTTCCAGCTATGCATGCACACCCGCCACCAATGCATGCACAGCATGTAGAACTACCAATCCCACAATCCATCACCACACACTACCAAAGATGGGAGGACAACACCAAGAGCATTAGGAAAGCCAGAAATGCGGAATATGTCACAGACAAGTACCCTAACACATCATTTACATCCCCATAGGTGCTACAGCCAATGTCAGTGGCGAGGAAGTGCCACGGCTACCCAGTCCCCCACCAGAAGATGCCCCCAGTGATGACAGCAACTCAGGAGGTCTGGATCTGGATTAACTCAGTGGCCCATCTGGGACCACTGGTCAGTCAGCTACCCCATCCCAAAGCCAGTCAACTACAGCGTCAAACACCACAGCTGCCAGCCAACAACCCCAAACCTCTGTCCTCAGGACACATCAATCAGTAGTGTGCCCACCTGTACAGGGACCCAAGTCCACACCACACAGGCAAGACAATGAGGGTCCTTGTGTCAGTGGGCACACCATTCAGGGGACACAGGCACATGGGGGCAGGGTTAGTTGGTCAGGAGGACAGCTGTGTGCCAGTGGGAGGACAGGCCCAGGGAACCCTCCTGCCCAGGAGGCACTCACAAATGTCCTGGGGGCATACCAACAATCACAGGACATGATGGGTCAGGTGCTCAACATCATGCAGGAGAACCAGCGGCAGCAGGGGTAACACTTCCAGGAGGTCATGCAACAGTTGCAGGCCTTGAATTCCACCATGGCCTCCATTGCAGGGGTGCTGGGTGACATGACCAACATCATGCGGAAGTACACAGCACATCAGCGAGCCCCTACCACTAGCCAGTGTACTGACCAGCCCTCCACATCTGAAGCAGATAGTGGACAGGAGGCCCTGCCACAGGTCTCACAGGCCACCAGCACCCCTCCCCCTGCATAAGGTGAACCACCCCACAAACGTTCCATGTGACCCAGACAGACACCAGGGACAGTTGCCAAGACAAAGACCACCGCCAGGAAATGAGCCCCTTCAGAATGTCCCCCTTGTGTTTCACTTCACCCAGCGCCTTGAGACCCTTGCGGGTGAGTAGCGCACTATACAAATTGTTGATTGACTGTGTCACCTTGTTTACTTTGAACTGCCATTGCTCCTCTTCCTATGGCCCACTGGACCTCTACTGCTAACAGACTGGCCCACTACAGTGGACTTTTCCCAACCATCACCCCACCCTATTACACTTTGCATTGTATACCTAATTTATAAATAAACACCCTTGGACACAACTTGTTTAATAGTGCTTTATCAGAAAGAAATGTACAATGTATTGTGCTGTAATGAACTGCATGATCCTGTGAAATTGTCTTGCAATGTGTGAATCCATGCTACATATGTGTCTTGGTAGTATGTACACATCACAGCATTACATTGTTGTAACCACACCAACATCTGCAATAAGAGAATGCATAGGTGACAGTCAGTTGGGATGCAAAGATAGTGACTGGCATTGTACTACAGCCACATAGCACAACAGTGAAATGGAGAAATGTATAGTTCAACAGTTTTACCTGAGTGTCATTGGAAGTACTGCTGAATGATATGTGTCCTGTTGTCCACATCCTCCTTCTCTTCCTCCTCCTCACTGTCCTCAGTGTCCAATGCTGCCACAGGTGCATTGTCACCCCCTCCTCCTGCAGATAGGGCACATGGCGTCTGAAGGCCAATTATTGCAGCATGCAGCACTCCACAATAATCTTGCAGTGGAGTAGCATAGGGATCCACCTGTCAGATGGAGGCATCTGAATCTGGCCTTCAGGAGACCAAAGGTTCATTCAGCAATCCTCCTGGTACGCTCATGAGCATCATAGTACCTATTCTCAGTCCCTGTTCCCAGATTCCTAACAGGGGTCAAGAGCCAGGACAGGTTTGGGTGACCGGAGTCACCTGGAAAAAGTGAGGGACACACATTAGCCTTGCACAATGCAAGGGGTATGACTCCTGTAGGCATAAACAGACATACATTGGGTGGGGACTCAAGCCCACCTATGAGCCACACTCTGTGCCTCTGTAGTCGTGCCATCACTTGTAGGATGCAGCTATTACCCAGGACATAGGCATCATGCACAGATCCAGGATACTTGGCACTGACACAGGAGATGTACTGACCAGCAAGGCACACCATCTGGACATTAAGAGAGTGGAAACTCTCCCTGTTCCCGTACACCTGTTCATTGGCCCTGGGAGGGACTAAGGCAATATGGGTCCCGTCAATGGCCCCAATCACATGTGGTTTGTGTTCCATTGTGTAGAATCCAGACTTCACTGTGGGCAAATCATCAACCTGGGGGAATGCGATATAGCTGCACATGTGCTTGAGCAAGGCAGCCAAAACCCTTCCAAGCATAATAGAGAACATAGGTTGTGACATTCCTGTAGCCAAGCCCACAGTCAGCTGTAAAGAACCTGTTTCCAGGAAATGGACCACTGATAGTACCTGCAAATGGGGAGGGGATTACTATGGTGCAACGGATAGCAGGTAGCAGATCATGCTCCAATTGTGCACACAGCTCTGTGATTGTGGCCCTGTCCAGACAATAGGTGAGTATGATGTGCCTGTCCTCCAATGTAGCCAAGTCCACAAGGGGTCTGTACACGGGTGCTTGCCTCCTCCTCCTATCCCTCTGCAGTGGTTGGTACCTAAGTGAGCCAAAAGTTAAAAGGGTGTGACAGAAGAACCTATGGAGTACACAGAGCATGTATGTATGTTGGACACTAGCATTGTCTAGGTGTGTACAATCGACACCAATGACCGCATGCAGGGACAGGTGGAAGTGACCTCACTCCACCGGCGTTACGCGTCATGGCGGAAGGCGGTCTGCACCGCTGTGCAATTCCTCATTGGCTACCATGGGGCTCTATGGAGTACAGGAACCAATGACGATCAACTTCGGTGGTGACAGGGTTCACCGCCGTGGAGGTGACCGCCATTTTCTTCCTACTACTTCACTTGATTCCTGACTTTACACTCAACGACATCTGTACTGCGTGTGCTGCTGTGACCTGTGTCTGGAACCTTACATGGCCTATGCAACAGGGGGAAAGGGCCCCAGCCTTCACGTCGGAGGAGTTGGAGAGGTTCGTGGATGGGGTCCTTCTCCTGTATGGTCAGTTATATGGGCCTTCAGACCAACAGGTGCGTACATCATGGGTTTGTTGCATGCAACATTGTGGCATGGAAATGTATGTGTGTGCTGGCAGTGTGTCTTTGGGGGGGTATGACTGCAGGCAAAGTGAATGAAGAGGTACGGGTCATGTGTGTGTTTGATGAGGGGCAAATGCAGTATGTAGGCCATATGTGTGACAGGCTGGATTGTCTGGTTCATGGTGTCCCTCTGTGTTTCCTCTGCAGGTCAGCGCCCATCAAAAGAAGGGGTTGTGGCGTGCCATTGCCAAGGACGTGCAGACCCTGGTGGTCCATAGCCGGCGGAGCACTAACTTCAGGAAACAGTGGTAGGACCTGAGACACTGGGCCTGGAAGCCTGCGGAGGCCCAGCTGCAGACGGCCTCCCAATGAGGGAGGGGCACCCGTTGGATCCTGACCCTTCTAATGGCCTGCATACTGGCGGTGGCCTACCCAAAGCTGGATGGGCACTTGAGGGCATCACAGCAGCCACAAGGGGGTGAGTACAGTGTGTGTAATATTCATCATTTGTTGCCTGGCATGGGATATGGGTGTAGGGTTCTAGTCAGTGGATGCCCCCATATGCCAGTTTGGACATTGCTGCCTGGTCCTGCTTGGGTATGTAGGGTGGAATGCATGTATAGAATTGCCAGGTAGCTAACTTTCCATGGCAGACAGGGCTTAGTTAGTCCCAGTAGGTGTGCAGATGAAAGTGTTTGGGTCCTACCTGCTGTTGTGCCTAGCCAATGGTATGCCACTGTGGTCCATACTGCCCATTCTTAGTCTCAGTGAGTGATAGTGATGTGTATGCCATCTGTGCTGTTGGTGCTGTAATTGACCCTGTGCTCCCTTTCTCTCCTCCCCGCTCTCTCCTTTTGTCATCCTGTCCATGTGTGAATTAACATCATCTGGCGAAGGGCCAGGGGCACCAGTGAGTGCAATGCATTCCTGGAGGGCATTCACGGTGGCTTGGCGGCCCTGCAGAGATTGTTTCAGGCTCTGGCCCCCTCTCTGATGGCAGCAAGTGTCCCTGTTTCTTCTGTCCCCCCTCCAACTACCTCTTCCCAGTCCCTGTCTCCTCTCCCCAACCCATCCCACGGACACATTCTGACAATCATGCACCCAAAACAACAGACAGGACTTGCACAGGCAAACATAGGCACCACACTTCAGTCCACAAGTACACCCACAGCCAACACACAGATGCACACACAACATCAGCCACTGCCTCCACTGTCTCCCCCTCCTCATCCTCCCTCACAGTCACATCAGCACTAACACCTGCATGCACAGCATCAACAGTCCCAGATCCTGCCACCTGCACAGCCTTTCCCACAGTCACAACAGCAGACCTGCAGACATGTACCCCACACATCACATGTGCAGTCACCACCATCACCACCTGATGCAGCACACTCACCTCACTTGCAAACACCACTACAACATCCATACACACGTCCTGTTTGTCCTCCTCCACCCTGTCTGCCCCTCCTCCAAAGACCCACAAACTCTCCCACTCAGACCCCCAACAGCCATCCACCTTACACACGCACACTGTCTATGCACCTGCACCCAAGTCCAGCACACCTCCTCCTCCTACAACCACCCCCTCTACCTCCGCTCCTGTATATCCTCCCAGATCCTACCCCACTGGTCCTAAAAAGCTTTTCCTTTCCCACCTTGACCTCTTCCCTACCCCACCCCCCCATCCTGCCCGTAAAAGGAAAGTCCCACCCCCCAGCACCTCCAGCTCCAAACCGACTCCTGTTCCTCACCCTAAGTGTACTCCTGCCACTAAGTTGAAGAAGGGTGGCACTCCGGCCCCTCATCCCAAGGCCACTCCCCCCCTCAAGCCGGAAGGGCAAGGACCCGCCCCCTCCCAAGCACAAGTACCGCCCTGCAAAAAAGAACCCCCCCACTGCCGACTGTCCTATGAGGTGCCTGCCTACCATGACAATCTCCCTCACAGGAGCTTTTGCTTCATGTTTAACAGGATATTGTGGCTGATGCTGGGGTGGAGACCTAATAGGTATTACATGAAAAGGAGAATCCTTGTCAAAACCTACTGACTGCGGTATAGCACAGGTGCCTGTGCTAAAGCCCAGTTGACAGCGTAGGGTTGTTTTACCGCTTCTGGTCAAGATCTGAGAAAGAAGGCAAAATTACATCTTCTCCATGTGGGAGCTTACAGACGTGCTCAGGGGGCCAGTCCTTCTCGGCCAGCAGGATATCACAACTAAGTTCATGCCAGAATATCACACTAATAGTGCTCTCTATGTTTCTCTCATTTTGGATGTTTAAATCATAAAGCCTGTCGGGTGGGAGAGCGCTCCCATCCGCAGTCTCGACTGTAATAAAGTCGCTAGTTACTGTCGCATCCAGACGATCTTTCAGACTCTAGCGACATATTGTGACCTCTGCCACGCTGTCTAGCAGTGTCACTACACATGTCTTGTTCTTCAGCAATGTTCTCAAGTGTACTGGCATTTTTAATTGACAGTGTGTCACCTTTTTCTTTTTAATCTGTGGCTTTTGTTGTGGGAACTTATCTTCTTTTTGGTCTGAAGACTGCGGTGAGTCATTCTTCTGTTTCACGTAATCAGGACATCGCTCTGACCGGCCCACTCTCTCGCTACGTCTATCTGGTGCATCCTGAAAGGAACAAGAGGGACATGAATCAGTATACTTATCAAGAGCTTTTATATTCTCATTGAGGTATGTTTGCAATTCTGTATGTATGGAATGTGAATGATCTTTGGTCTTCTTGAGGAAAGGTGACCCATTAGTAGAATGTTTCTGTTTGGGAAGCTTCATTAGCTTCTACGATGAATGTGACATCCCCACACTCGTCTGTTAGGCCATGCGCTACTAGGTGTAGTGTTAATGCCTGTCTGGCATTCTCAGGAATGTCAATGGCATTAGCCATATTGTGTAATAGGCAAAGATATGGAACACCGAGTGGGGATTAAGTCCTTTTAATGAGTTGACCTCAAACAACCTACAGCCTAGTTAGGTGCTCCCTGTTGAGCTGAGGAGGATTTTCTGCAAGTCCACGGACGTCTCCGTATAACGGTTCTTAGGGTACCTGTTATGTGTGTGTGACAGTGATAGTCAGGGTATCCATAAATTAGTGCCTAAACACTATCGTTGGTGGCGCCATGTCGTAGTTTGACTCTTGCTCTAGGCAAGACTGCTGGTTTAAGGATGACAGCACTTATGTTTGTAGGTGACTAGGCAAATCCTACAAGAAGTCACAACTGTTGTCCCAACCCTCCCAGCTCACAAGCAGTACTTCACCAAAAAACCAAACAGTAAAAGGTGATTTGTGGCAGCCTTTACGCATCGGCTCAAGATTGCGACATCACAGGGAAGTCGTGGTTAAACGGAGATTGCTCTTTTCTCACATGAACAACATGTCTCAATCAAACACAGGCAATGAAAGAGATGCAGTAGAGTTTTCAATATGTTTTATTAACAGGCTGCAATAGACCCCACCATCTTGCAAGAACATAACATAAAATATGTAGAATAGATGTGAAATAAGCCTTAATACCCTAGCATGATTAACCTAATCCCTAACCTAAAGAGAGCTAGGTGTGTTAAACCTAATCTGCCAGTACCATGTCCATGAGAAGAGCCCCTATCCCTCGTTACCTTGGAATGAGGTCTCTAGACCAGACTCAAAGACTGGGTCAGCATCAAGGCAACGTGTAGCATAGAGTTGATGGCATCTGGTAGGAATCCCTCTGATTATCTTGTCTGTGTGAGATGTATTTATATAGATCTTATAGGATCCCTGATGCACGTATGTTCCCAAACAATAGATAAGAAGGCATGCTTGGGGCAACAATTATATAAACAATTCCCTGAAAGGGAATTTATGTTACTGTCACACAAAAGTGGGAAAGCACATGATGTGAATACCTATGTATCTCATTTATCTTTGACGCTGATAGTGACGCCTTTACAGAGTGGCACTGATAACGTGAAACTAAAACATCTTCCTAACTATAAACATAGCAGCCATCCTGGAAGAAATAATTAAATAAATGTGCTAAAACAGAGCAAGCTAAGTAGGTTAAATGCCACTAGGTGACGGGGGCACAGACCTGCAAGCCAAAGGCTACTCTAAACTCCTGATTCCCATTAAAACTAAATAGGATCCACTACAGTACTTTAGTGTCAATGTTGATTTGCCTGTGACATTAACCTAGTGGCAGCACCTATTTGTGTTTGTGTCCTCCTTTTAGTGTCCTAGTCTCATTCTACTTTTGTCACCATGTCAGTGTTCCAATGTGAATGTTGCGACTCTTGTGATAGTGGTACTCCTGAGTCAGTTTTCTGGTGTTGGTGTGTGCATCTCCTTCCAGCCCCCGAGTCAGAGGTTTACAATAAAGCTGATTTTGTTAAAGCGAACTACCATAAATAAACATAGTTCTCGTGGCATTTGCCTTGTGGTTTAAAATGTCATCAAAAACTCTTGAAAACAATATTTGACCCTATTAAATCCTTGCCAAATATATTTATGTAAATAACTACTTATGTGTGTGTATTTATATACATATATATTTATGTATGTTTGTCTATAGCTCTTGTGTAAGACCCTATATCAATCAATCAATCAATCAATCATAACATTTATGGAGCGCTCTATGTACCCGTTAGGGTTTCAAGGCGCTGAGGGGGGGGTGGAGGGGAGAGCTGCTATTGGTCGAAGAGCCAGGTCTTGAGGAGTCTCCTGAAGGTGAGGAGGTCCTGGGTCTGGCGCAGGGGGGTCAGGAGGGAGTTCCAGGTCTTGGCGGCGAGGTAGGAGAAGGATCTGCCGCCGGAGGTCTTGCGTTGGATTCGGGGAACGATGGCGAGGGAGAGGTTGGCAGAGCGGAGTTGGCCGGAGGGGACGTAGAAGTTGAGTCTGTTGTTCAGGTAGGCGGGTCCGGCGGTGTGTAGTGCTTTGTGCGCGTGGGTGAGTAGTTTAAAGGTGATCCTTTGTTCACGGGGAGCCAGTGGAGGTCTTTCAGGTGGTGGGAGATGTGGCATTGGCGAGGAATGTCGAGGATCAGGCGGGCGGATGCGTTCTGGATGCGTTGGAGTCGTTGGATGTCTTTTGCTGGGATGCCTGTGTAGAGGGCGTTGCCGTAGTCCAGTCTGCTCCCCATGTCTCCCTTTCTCTATCTCACATGCCTCTCCTTGTACACCCCTCAC
Organism: Pleurodeles waltl; assembly: GCF_031143425.1. Taxonomy (NCBI): domain Eukaryota; kingdom Metazoa; phylum Chordata; class Amphibia; order Caudata; family Salamandridae; genus Pleurodeles; species Pleurodeles waltl. The sequence continues at coordinate 861,883,555 of NC_090436.1, read as the reverse complement.
TCTGTCTAACTTTATATAAGTTACCAACTGCCCTAGCGCCTTAGTTCTGGGCACAATCAGATTTCTGTCCCCACCCCAGCAAGGACTGTAATCTTGATCTATTAATATAGATAAGGAAAAGAGGTGAAGTGAGAAGATGACGATCTCCCATGTTTGAAATAAGCTCCTTCCAGTTTAATCTACTGCATGCAGTGCAGTCTGGATTCAGTGTCATGTGCTTAAAGCCCAATCGGGGCAAGTATTTGTTGAGTGTTAAGAGACCACATCTAGCATTTATGTTTCAGTCGTTCAATCAAACCACCTTCCTGTTTTTGTAGTACTCATCTGGCGTGTTGTTTCAAGATATGGGTACACAAATGGAGTTTTTGTCAATTCCTAGACTTACCTAGATTGTGTTTTGTCTGGGGATCCTCTGAAGTCTTGTTTCAAGGGTCTGCTATCGTGCCTGCAGCAACTAAAGAACGGTTAGTGACTATAAATATTTGAGGACGGTTTGTGTGTAGCAAATGAATACTAAATGGTTGGATGCTTAGTCGTGGGTGGTGTGTAGGTGGATTGTGCACAGCCACCTGGAGTAAAGCATGGGCCATTAGTGAGATAGCAATGCTCGAAGCGTGACCAGATATTGCTGATTTGTTTGAATAGTCCCTTTTGCATTACCTATGTCCAGGTGTCCTGGTATTTTTCTTTAAATGAAATACATTGCAGTTTTGCAAGGTCAGATGAGCACAAGCATGATGTGTAAAATGTTGCTTATCCTCACACCTCTATTTTCTCAACTTAGAGACACTGGAATGTGTTTACCTTGCAGGATTTGCTGGGCGGGGTGGGAGATTTCTTGAGGCTGAGGGCTAAAGTGGCTGCTGTGTTTGTAAGATCTGACCTTTGTGGAACATGTGTTTTGGTAATCACTCTAACACAGGGGTCTCCAACTTTTCTGTAGTAAGATCTACTTACAATCAATGTAAATCACCCTGAGCTATTAATATTATTATCGTTGTAATAGCGACCACTTCAGATAAATGACAATAGTGGCTCACCAAATGCAAGATTACCAGCAGTGATCACCTCAGTCCAGCATGCAAAATTACTAGTGGTAATGTAAAAAGACTTTGTCAACATGAAATCCCTCTGCATGTGTGATACATAACCATATCTGCAATTCTCCAGGACCAAGATAATACTATAAAATAATAAATAAAAAAAATGCTGCATGATTCACCTTTCAAATATCAGATTTAAATATACTTTGGAAATTCACCCATTTTTCTACAAACTTCAGCTTCTGAGTTCTGAAAATAGAGACGTGAGTTCTACTACATACTTCAATTTTGGTACACCTATTCTAATTTAACCAAGCAAAAGTGTTTAATTTAGTAGGCTGGTTTGCACACAGGGCAGCTACTTATAGGTAGCTAGAAAGTTACCAGTAGCTCACACGCTACACGTTGGAGACATCTGCTCTAACAGTTGATTCATTCTTCTTGCAATTTTACACAAGGGATTTGCATCATCTATTTGAGAGAGTTCTTAAAATTAAGTGCAGTTTCTTTAGTGTTTTTTGTAGCTTGAGGATAAACTATATATGATCAGCACAACTATGGATGAAAACTCAAAAAGATTCTATGAGGTGACTCAGAGGAGCCATGTATAATTTAAAGGGTGTGGAGTTTAGCATGGAGCCCTGTGGAGCACCAAACAGTATTGGCTTAGGTGATGATCTATAAAAGCCCATCAACATCAGTTGGGTCCAGTTCTATGTAAAGGATGTAAACCATGCCAGGACTGTACCCAAGATTCTGTCTACCTCAAATCTTTGGAGTAAAATGGAGCAAGTGATAGTATCAAGGTTGCTGATATATCTAGTATAATCAAAGCCACCATTCCATTTCTATTCATGGTGTGTCTGATGTCTGCAGTGACTTTGACGAGGACTGTCAATTGTGAAGCCCCGATTGAGCTTTTTGCAATAACTTGTAGTATTTAAGATGGCTAATGAGCTAGTTACAGAACTCTATCTCAGTCATTTTAGCAAACATAGACAGAAGTGAGATCGGCTGATAGTTGGGTAAGATTTCAGGGTCTAGAGAACATTTCTGCAAAAGAGGTAAAAAGAATGCTGTCTTCCATTTGTCTGGTACTATGCCTGAGAGTAATAAATAATTGCAGGTTTGCGTAAGATATGGCAGGATGATAGAGCTGCTGAATTTTTTAAGTTGTATTGGTCAAGCATTAATAAGTGAGGAAGAGACAATTTTGTTAATCTTTTTTGATGATTCTGATTCACCAATGGGGTTAAAAGTGTCTCAAAGAGTCTCATAGGCTGGGGAGTATTTTAACCCCAACAGACTCTGCCTCTAGAGCCTGAGGGATGTTTTTCACAAGGTCAAGACTTTATGTGGAAAAAGGAAGATAAGATGTTGCATAAAAACTGTGATAGGCTGGAAGAGTTGTGTCTGGGTGAGGTTTTTAAAAAGTTTAAAAACTTCTCTTGTGGGGTTTTTAGATTCTAAAATGTGTTTTTGAAAGAACGTTGCCTTTGATTTCTTAATATATTTGGATTTGGGATGTAAATGGGCAGGCTGTATTTCTTTCTGGTGTGATTCGTAGCCTTTCATCCATAATCGTTTAAGTTTTTTGCATTCCTCTTAGAAATGGAGTCTCTAGTTGGCAGTCAGTTTGCACCCTGTCCAAGTAGGGACCCTCACTCTAGTCAGGATAAAGGAGATACCCACTCAGATAACCCCTGCTTACCCCCTTGGTAGCTTGGCACGAGCAGTCAGGCTAATCTCAGAAGCAATGTGTAAAGCATTTGCACATAACACACAGTAATAAATGAAAACACTACAAACGGACACCACACCAGTTTTAGAAAAATAGCCAATATATATCTATATAAAACAAGACCAAATACGATAAAAATCCAACATACAGTAATAAAAATATGAATTCTGCAAGATTTACTCAAAAAAACAATTCCTTGAAGTCGATAGCTCCACCTGGGGCAATCACGGCGTCGTGATCAACAAAACCAACAGTTCAGACCGGCAACTGCATTGCGGGCAAGCTAAGGTGTCGGGAAGACCCGCAAACAGTATCTTGGATTTGCAGGGTGTCGTGATCCTCGGGGTGAGCTCCGGAGAGCAGCGTCTCTGATGTCACGGTGTCAGTTGCGGAGTCGGTGCAGTAGTCGTCGGGCCCTTGAGGTCACACGTGCTGCAGATTGAACTCCAGGCTAATGAAGTCAGGTGCACCGACGTGGATGGCTTCGGGGCTGCGGTGCGAAGTGGGACGATGCGACGTGCAGTGCCCACAGGTCACGGGTCAGGCACCAGCTTGGTCACCGTGTCCAGCGGCGTCGGTGAGACCAGGGCTGCGGTGTGTGAAGCGGGGCAGTGCGACGTGCTGTGTCCCCAGGTCACGGTGCAGGCAGCGTTGTCGTCATTGCTGACGCACTGTCATCGGTAGGCCCGAGCCAGCGGTGTGGGATGGGACAGTGCTTTGTGACCCTCACCAGCGGTGTCCACAGGCCACGGTGCAGGCAGGATGCCTGGTGATGACACAGGAGTCGATGGTGCTGGCGTCGGTAGACCGGGGCTGCGGTGCGGGATGGGACGGTGCTTCGTGTACCTCACGACCGGTGTCCACAGGCCATGGTGCAGGCAGCAGTGCTGGTGTCAGCAGGAGGGGCGTCGTCGGGGATGCCCACGCTGTGGTGTGAGCTGGCATTGCCAGAGCGCGGGGCCCACAGGTCGTGATGTGAGCAGCGGCTCGGTAAAGTCGTCCGATGACGGCGTTGGGGAGACCATAGTTGGCGGTGCGAAGCGGGGCAATGCGACTCCAGGTGGCATCAGCAGATCACGGTGCAGGCCAGCAGCATCATTGGCAGCGTCGCAGTGGTTTCTCCTCTTGAACAGCACAAAACACACAGTTGCCAGTGCTGCAGGTCGAGGAAACTGAAGTCTATGGTGTCCCTGAGACTTCCAACAGGAGGCAAGCTCTACTCCAAGCCCTTGGAGAATTTTCTCAAGCAGGACACTCAGCAAAGTTCACCCTTTGCACTCTTTACAGGCAGAAGCAGCAACTGCAGGCCAGTCCAGCAAAGTAACACAGCAAAGTGACAGTACTCCTCCTCCAGCTTTTCAGCTCTTCTCCTTGCAGAGGTTCCTCTTGATTCCAGAAAGATTCTAAAAGTCTGGGGTTTTGGGTCTTCTTTTTATACCCAGTTTTGCCTTTGAAGTTGGCAAACTTCAAAGCAAAGTCTCAAGTGTTTGCAAGATCCTTCCTTGTTTAGGCCAGGCCCCGGATGCACATCAGGGGGTCAGAGACTGCATTGTGTGAGGGCAGGCACAGTCCTTTAAGTTGTCAACAACCACTCCTCCCTCCTTTCTAGCTCAGACGGCTCATCAGGATATGCAGGCTACACCCCCGCCTCCTTTGGTGTCACTGTTTAGAGAGGTGCAAAACAGCCCAACTGTCAAACTGACCCAGACAGACAATCAAAAACAGACAGAGTCACAGAATGGTATAAGCAAGACAATTCCTACTTTCTAAAAGTGGCATTTTCAAACAGACAATTTAAAAACCAACTTCACTAAACGATGCATTTTTAAATTGTGAGTTCAGAGACCCTAAACTCCAGATTTTAATCTGCTCTCAAAGGGAATCTGCACTTTAAGGATATTTGAAGGCAGCCCCCATGTTAACCTATGAGAGAGATAGGCAGTGCACAGTGAAAACCAAATTTGGCAGTATTTCACTGTTAGCACATATAAAAAACACTAGTATATGTCCTACCTTAAACATACACTGCACCCTGCCCCTGGGGCTACCTAGGGCCTACCTTAGGGGTGCCTGACATGTAGTAGAAGGGAAGGTTTAGGCCTGGCAAGTGGGTACACTTGCCAAGTCAAATTGGCAGTTTAAAACTGCACACACAGACACTGCAGTGGCAGGTCTGAGCCATGTTCACAGGGCTACTGATGTGGGTGGCACAACCAGTGCTGCAGGCCCACTAATAGTATTTTATTTACAGGCCCTGGGCACCTCTAGTGCACTTTAATAGGGACTTACCAGTAAATCAAATATGACAATCATGGCTAAACCAATCAACAGTACACTTTACACAGAGAACATATGCACTTTAGCACTGCTTAGCAGTGGTAAAGTGCCCAGAGTCCTAAGGCCAACAAAAACAGGTCAGAAAAAATAGGATGAAGGAGGCAAAAAGACTGGGGTTGAACCTGCTAAAAGGGCCATTTCCAACAATTCCTATTTTGTGTTTTCAGTTCTTCAGAATACCAGAAGGCTGAGGGTATGGCCAGTCTGGAATTAAATGTTTCTATTGGTATCTTGATCCAGCAAGAATGGTCTCCAGTTCTATATGGCACGAGAGTTGTGTGTGTGATTGTCCTGAGCCATTTGGACAATGATGTGGAGACACTGATATCTGGAGCTTGTGATTGATACTGACATTGGGAGTCACATATCGACTCTGAAATTGGACATGGGGATATAGACACAGAGTGTCACTGAGAAGGGCAGTTAAAAATATACAAGGTCACTGACACTGGGACATGAGGACTGTAGGAAGTTGGCTCTGTATGTGCTATTTCAAAGTAAGGAATAGCATGCACAGAGTCCAAGGGTTCCCCTTAGAGGTAAGATAGTGGCAAAAAGAGATAATACTAATGCTCTATTTTTGTGGTAGTGTGGTCGAGCAGTAGGCTTATCAAAAGAGTAGTGTTAAGCATTTGTTGTACATACACATAGACAATAAATGAGGTACACACACTCAGAGACAAATCCAGCCAATAGGTTTTGTTATAGAAAAATATCTTTTCTTAGTTTATTTTAAGAACCACAGGTTCAAATTTTACATGTAATATCTCATTTGAAAGGTATTTCAGGTAAGTACTCTAGGAACTTTGAATCATTACTTTAGCATGTATACTTTTCACATAAAACACAATAAGCTGTTTTAAAAGTGGACACAGTGCAATTTTCACAGTTCCTGGGGGAGGTAAGTTATTGTTAGTTTTCACAGGTAAGTAAGTCACTTACAGTTTTCAGTTTTTGGTCCAAGGTAGCCCACCGTTGGGGGTTCAGAGCAACCCCAAAGTTATCACACCAGCAGCTCAGGGCCGGTTAGGTGCAAAGGTCAAAGAGGTGCCCAAAACACATAGGCTTCAATGAAGAGAAGGGGGTGCCCCGGTTCCAGTCTGCCAGCAGGTAAGTACCCGCGTCTTCGGAGGGCAGACCAGGGGGGTTTTGTAGGGCACCGGGGGGGACACAAGTCAGCACAGAAAGTACACCCTCAGCAGCGCGGGGGCGGCCGGGTGCAGGGTGCAAACACGCGTCGGGTTTTCAATGGAAGTCAATGAGAGATCAAGGGATCTCTTCAGCGTCGCAGGCAGGCAAGGGGGGGGGCTCCTTGGGGTAGCCACCACCTGGGCAAGGGAGAGGGCCTCCTGGGGGTCACTCCTGCACAGAAGTTCCGTTTCTTTAGGGGCTGGGGGCTGCGGGTGCAGGGTCTTTCCCAGCCGTTGGGAAATGGAGTTCAGACAGTCGCGGTCAGGGGGAGCCTGGGGATTCCCTCTGCAGGCATCGCTGTGGGGGCTCAGGGGGGACAACTTTGGTTACTCACAGTCGTAGAGTCGCCGGAGGGTCCTCCCTGAGTTGGTTGTTCTCCACCAGTCGAGTCGGGGTCGCCGGGTGCAGTGTTGCAAGTCTCACGCTTCTTGCGGGGAGTTGCAGGGGTCTTTAAATCTGCTCCTTGTAACAAAGTTGCAGTTCTTTTGGAGCAGTGCCGCTGTCCTCGGGAGTTTCTTGTCTTTTTCGAAGCAGGGCAGTCCTCAGAGGATTCAGAGGTCGCTGGTCCCTTGGAAAGCGTCGCTGGAGCAGGTTTCTTTGGAAGGCAGGAGACAGGCCGGTAAGTCTGGGGCCAAGGCAGTTGGTGTCTTCTGTTCTTCCTCTGCAGGGGTTTGTTAGCTCAGCAGTCCTTCTTCTTGTAGTTGCAGGAATCTAAATCTTTAGGTTCAGGGAAGCCCTTAAATACTAAATTTAAGGGCGTGTTTAGGTCTGGGGGGTTAGTAGCCAATGGCTACTAGCCCTGAGGGTGGGTACACCCTCTTTGTGCCTCCTCCCAAGGGGAGGGGGTCACATCCCTAATCCTATTGGGGGAATCCTCCATCTGCAAGATGGAGGATTTCTAAAAGTTAGAGTCACCTCAGCTCAGGACATCTTAGGGGCTGTCCTGACTGGCCAGTGACTCCTCCTTGTTATTCTCATTATTTTCTCCGGCCTTGCCGCCAAAAGTGGGGGCCGGGGCCGGAGGGGGCGGGCAACTCCACTAGCTGGAGTGTCCTGCGGTGCTGTGACAAAGGGGTGAGCCTTTGAGGCTCACCGCCAGGTGTTACAGCTCCTGCCTGGGGGAGGTGTTAGCATCTCCACCCAGTGCAGGCTTTGTTACTGGCCTCAGAGTGACAAAGGCACTCTCCCCATGGGGCCAGCAATATGTCTCTAGTGTGGCAGGCTGCTGGAACCAGTCAGCCTACACAGATAGTCGGTTAGGTTTCAGGGGGCACCTCTAAGGTGCCCTCTGTGGTGTATTTTACAATAAAATGTACACTGGCATCAGTGTGCATTTATTGTGCTGAGAAGTTTGATACCAAACTTCCCAGTTTTCAGTGTAGCCATTATGGTGCTGTGGAGTTCGTGTAAAACAGACTCCCAGACCATATACTCTTATGGCTACCCTGCACTTACAATGTCTAAGGTTTTGCTTAGACACTGTAGGGGCACATTGCTCATGCACTGGTACCCTCACCTATGGTATAGTGCACCCTGCCTTAGGGCTGTAAGGCCTGCTAGAGGGGTGTCTTACCTATACTGCATAGGCAGTGAGAGGCTGGCATGGCACCCTGAGGGGAGTGCCATGTCGACTTACTCATTTTGTTCTCACTAGCACACACAAACTGGTAAGCAGTGTGTCTGTGCTGAGTGAGGGATCTCCAGGGTGGCATAATACATGCTGCAGCCCTTAGAGACCTTCCCTGGCATCAGGGCCCTTGGTACCAGAGGTACCAGTTACAAGGGACTTATCTGGATGCCAGGGTGTGCCAATTGTGGAATCAAAAGTACAGGTTAGGGAAAGAACACTGGTGCTGGGGCCTGGTTAGCAGGCCTCAGCACACTTTCAATTCAAAACATAGCATCAGCAAAGGCAAAAAGTCAGGGGGTAACCATGCCAAGGAGGCATTTCCTTACACAACCCCCCCCCCCCCAAACGAAAGAGGATGAGACTAATCTTTCCTAAGAGAGTCTTCATTTTCTAAGTGGAAGAACCTGGAAAGGCCATCTGCATTGGCATGGGCAGTCCCAGGTCTGTGTTCCACTATAAAGTCCATTCCCTGTAGGGAGATGGACCACCTCAACAGTTTTGGATTTTCACCTTTCATTTGCATCAGCCATCTGAGAGGTCTGTGGTCAGTCTGAACTAGGAAGTGAGTACCAAAGAGGTATGGTCTCAACTTCTTCAGGGACCAAACCACAGCAAAGGCCTCCCTCTCAATGGCACTCCAACGCTGCTCCCTGGGGAGTAACCTCTTGCTAATGAAAGCAACAGGCTGGTCAAGGCCATCATCATTTGTTTGGGACAAAACTGCCCCTATCCCATGTTCAGAGGCATCTGTTTGCACAATGAATTGCTTGGAGTAATATGGAGCTTTTAGAACTGGTGCTGTGCACATAGCTTGCTTCAGGGTGTCAAAGGCCTGTTGGCATTCTACAGTCCAGTTTACTTTCTTGGGCATTTTCTTGGAGGTGAGTTCTGTGAGGGCTGTCACAATGGATCCATATCCCTTCACAAACCTCCTATAGTACCCAGTCAAGCCAAGGAATGCCCTGACTTGAGTCTGGGTTTTTGGAGCTGCCCAGTCCAGAATAGTCTGGATCTTAGGCTGGAGTGGCTGAACTTGGCCTCCACCTACAAGGTGTCCCAAGTAAACCACAGTTCCCTGCCCTATCTGGCATTTGGATGCCTTGATAGAGAGGCCTGCAGATTGCAGAGCCTTCAAAACCTTCTTCAGGTGGACCAGGTGATCCTGCCAGGTGGAGCTGAAGACAGCAATATCATCAAGATAAGCTGCACTAAAGGATTCCAACCCAGCAAGGACTTGATTCACCAACCTTTGGAAGGTGGCAGGGGCATTCTTTAAACCAAAGGGCATAACAGTGAACTGATAATGCCCATCAGGTGTGGAGAATGCTGTCTTTTCTTTTGCTCCAGGGGCCATTTTGATTTGCCAGTACCCTGCTGTTAAGTCAAAGGTACTTAAGAATTTGGCAGCCCCTAATTTGTCTATCAGCTCATCAGCTCTAGGAATGGGATGGGCATCTGTCTTGGTGACAGAATTAAGACCTCTGTAGTCCACACAAAACCTCATCTCTTTCTTTCCTTCTTTGGTGTGAGGTTTGGGGACTAAGACCACTGGGCTAGCCCAGGGGCTGTCAGAGTACTCAATTACTCCCAATTCCAGCATCTTGTGGACTTCCACCTTGATGCTTTCCTTAACTTGGTCAGACTGTCTAAATATTTTGTTTTTGACAGGAATGCTGTCTCCTGTGTCCACATCATGGGTACACAGGTGTGTCTGACCAGGGGTTAGGGAAAAGAGTTCAGCAAACTGCTGCAGGACCTTCCTACAGTCAGACTGCTGTTGGCTAGAGAGGGTGTCTGAGTAGATCACTCCATCTACTGAGCCATCTTTAGGGTCTGATGAGAGGAGATCAGGGAGAGGTTCACTCTCAGCTTCCTGGTCCTCATCTGTCACCATCAACAGATTTACATCAGCCCTGTCATGGAAGAGCTTAAGGCGGTTTACATGGATCACCCTCTTGGGGCTCCTGCTTGTGCCCAGGTCTACCAGGTAGGTGACCTGACTCTTCCTTTCTAGTACTGGGTAAGGGCCACTCCATTTGTCCTGGAGTGCCCTGGGAGCCACAGGCTCCAGAACCCAGACTTTCTGCCCTGGTTGAAATTCAACCAGTGCAGCCTTTTGGTCATACCACAACTTCTGGAGTTGTTGGCTGGCCTCAAGGTTTTTACTTGCCTTTTCCATGTACTCTGCCATTCTTGAGCGAAGGCCAAGTACATAGTCCACTATGTCTTGTTTAGGCTCATGAAGAGGTCTCTCCCAGCCTTCTTTAACAAGAGCAAGTGGTCCCCTTACAGGGTGGCCAAACAGAAGTTCAAAGGGTGAGAATCCTACTCCCTTCTGAGGCACCTCTCTGTAAGCGAAAAGCAGACATGGCAGGAGGACATCCCATCTCCTTTTGAGTTTCTCTGGGAGCCCCATGATCATGCCCTTTAATGTCTTGTTGAATCTCTCAACAAGGCCATTAGTTTGTGGATGATATGGTGTAGTGAATTTATAAGTCACCCCACATTCATTCCACATGTGTTTTAGGTATGCTGACATGAAGTTGGTACCTCTGTCAGACACCACCTCCTTAGGGAAGCCCACTCTGGTAAAGATACCAATGAGGGCCTTGGCTACTGCAGGGGCAGTAGTTGAGCTAAGGGGAATAGCTTCAGGATACCTAGTAGCATGATCCACTACTACTAGGATGTACATATTTCCTGAGGCTGTGGGAGGTTCTAGTGGACCAACTATGTCCACACCCACTCTTTCAAAGGGGACCCCCACCACTGGAAGTGGAATGAGGGGGGCCTTTGGATGCCCACCTGTCTTACCACTGGCTTGACAGGTGGGGCAGGAGAGGCAAAACTCCTTAACCTTCTGGGACATATTGGGCCAGTAGAAGTGGTTGACTAACCTCTCCCACGTTTTGGTTTGTCCCAAATGCCCAGCAAGGGGAATATCATGGGCTAAGGTCAGGATAAACTCTCTGAAACTCTGAGGCACTACCACTCTCCTAGTGGCACCAGGTTTGGGATCTCTTGCCTCAGTGTACAGGAGTCCATCTTCCCAATAGACCCTATGTGTTCCATTTTTCTTGCCTTTGGACTCTTCAGCAGCTTGCTGCCTAAGGCCTTCAAGAGAGGGACAGGTTTCTTGTCCCTTACACAACTCTTCCCTTGAGGGTCCCCCTGGGCCTAAGAGCTCAACCTGATAAGGTTCCAGTTCCATAGGCTCAGTTCCCTCAGAGGGCAGAACTTCTTCCTGTGAAGAGAGGTTCTCTTTTTGGTGTTGTGTTGCAGCTGGTTTCCCAGCTGACTTTCCTTTCCTCTTGGTAGGCTGGGCCATTTTTCCAGACTCCAGCTATACTTTTTCACCCTGTGCCTTGCACTGTGCCCTTGTCTTGACACACACCAGTTCAGGGATACCCAGCATGGCTGCATGGGTTTTCAGTTCTACCTCAGCCCATGCTGAGGACTCCAGGTCATTTCCAAGCAAACAGTCTACTGGGATATTTGAGGAGACCACCACCTGTTTCAGGCCATTGACCCCTCCCCACTCTAAAGTTACCATTGCCATGGGATGTACTTTAGTTTGATTGTCAGCATTGGTGACTGGATAAGTTTGTCCAGTCAGGTATTGGCCAGGGGAAACCAGTTTCTCTGTCACCATGGTGACACTGGCACCTGTATCCCTCAGGCCCTCTACACTTGTCCCATTAATTAAGAGCTGCTGCCTGTATTTTTGCATGTTAGGGGGCCAGGCAGCCAGTGTGGCTAAATCCACCCCACCCTCAGAGACTAATGTAGCTTCAGTGTGACACCTGATTTGCTCTGGGCACACTGTTGATCCCACTTGGAGATTGGCCATTCCAGTTTTAGTTGGATGGGAGTTAGAAGGGGTATCTTTCTTGGGACAGGCCTTGTCTCCAGTTTGGTGTCCAGACTGACTACAGCTACGACACCAGGCCTTTTTGGGATCAAAGTTTTTACCCTTGTACCCAGAATTGTTTTGTGAAGAGGCTCTGGGCCCACCCTCCTGTGCAGGTTTTTGGGGGCCTGTAGAAGACTCTTTACTATTTTTGTTTTTGGCTGTCTCACCACCTTTCCCCTGGGGAGGTTTTGTGACCCCTTTCTTTTGGTCACCCCCTGTGGAAGTTTTGGACACCCTAGTCTTGACCCAATGGTCCGCCTTCTTTCCCAATTCTTGGGGAGAAATTGGTCCTAGGTCCACCAGATGCTGATGCAGTTTATCATTGAAACAATTACTTAATAGTTGTTCTTTCACAAATAAATTGTACAGCCCATCATAATCATTTACACCATTGCCTTGAATCCAACCATCTAGTGTTTTTACTGAGTAGTCTACAAAGTCAACCCAGGTCTGGCTCGAGGATTTTTGAGCCCCCCTGAATCTAATCCTATACTCCTCAGTGGAGAATCCAAAGCCCTCAATCAGGGTACCCTTCATGAGGTCATAAGATTCTGCATCTTTTTTAGAGAGTGTGAGGAGTCTATCCCTACACTTTCCTGTGAACATTTCCCAAAGGAGAGCACCCCAGTGAGATTTGTTCACTTTTCTGGTTTCACAAGCCCTCTCAAAAGCTGTGAACCATTTGGTGATGTCATCACCATCTTCATATTTTGTTACAATCCCTTTGGGGATTTTCAACATGTCAGGAGAATCTCTGACCCTATTTATGTTGCTGCCACCATTGATGGGTCCTAGGCCCATCTCTTGTCTTTCCCTTTCTATGGCTAGGATCTGTCTTTCCAAAGCCAATCTTTTGGCCATCCTGGCTAACTGGATGTCCTCTTCACTGGAGTTATCCTCAGTGATTTCAGAGGTGCTGGTCCCTCCTGTGAGGGAGCCAGCATCTCTGACTATTATTGTTGGAGTCAGGGCTTGAGAAGCCCTGTTCTCCCTAGATAGGACTGGTGGGGGGGAATCACCCTCCAAGTCACTATCATCATCCTCTGGGTTGCCATCCACAGAGGGGTTGGCTCTATCATACTCTGCCAACAGCTCCTGGAGCTGTAGTTTGGTAGGTCTGGAGCCCATTGTTATTTTTCTTATTGTACAGAGTGACCTTAACTCTTTCATCTGGAGATGGAGGTAAGGTGTGGTGTCGAGTTCCACCACATTCATATCTGTACTAGACATTATTCTTCTAAAAGTTGGAATACTTTTTAAGAAACTAAAACTAGTTCTAGAATCTAATTCAAACTTTTAACAAACTTTTAAACTTCCAAAAGCAATGCTAACAGGGACTAACACAAGGCCCTAGCAGGACTTTAAAGAATTTAGAAAACTTTTCAAATTGCAAAAATCAATTTCTAATGACAATTTTGGAATTTGTCGTGTGATCAGGTATTGGATGAGTAGTCCAGCAAATGCAAAGTCTTGTACCCCACCGCTGATCCACCAATGTAGGAAGTTGGCTCTGTATGTGCTATTTCAAAGTAAGGAATAGCATGCACAGAGTCCAAGGGTTCCCCTTAGAGGTAAGATAGTGGCAAAAAGAGATAATACTAATGCTCTATTTTTGTGGTAGTGTGGTCGAGCAGTAGGCTTATCAAAGGAGTAGTGTTAAGCATTTGTTGTACATACACATAGACAATAAATGAGGTACACACACTCAGAGACAAATCCAGCCAATAGGTTTTGTTATAGAAAAATATCTTTTCTTAGTTTATTTTAAGAACCACAGGTTAAAATTTTACATGTAATATCTAATTTGAAAGGTATTTCAGGTAAGTACTCTAGGAACTTTGAATCATTACTTTAGCATGTATACTTTTCACATAAAACACAATAAGCTGTTTTAAAAGTGGACACAGTGCAATTTTCACAGTTCCTGGGGGAGGTAAGTTATTGTTAGTTTTCACAGGTAAGTAAGTCACTTACAGTTTTCAGTTTTTGGTCCAAGGTAGCCCACCGTTGGGGGTTCAGAGCAACCCCAAAGTTATCACACCAGCAGCTCAGGGCCGGTCAGGTGCAAAGGTCAAAGAGGTGCCCAAAACATATAGGCTTCAATGGAGAGAAGGGGGTGCCCCGGTTCCAGTCTGCCAGCAGGTAAGTACCCGCGTCTTCGGAGGGCAGACCAGGGGTGTTTTGTAGGGCACCGGGGGGGACACAAGTCAGCACAGAAAGTACACCCTCAGCAGCGCGGGGGCGGCCGGGTGCAGGGTGCAAACACGCGTCGGGTTTTCAATGGAAGTCAATGAGAGATCAAGGGATCTCTTCAGCGTCGCAGGCAGGCAAGGGGGGGGCTCCTCGGGGTAGCCACCACCTGGGAGAGGGCCTCCTGGGGGTCACTCCTGCACAGAAGTTCCGTTTCTTTAGGGGCTGGGGGCTGCGGGTGCAGGGTCTTTCCCAGCCGTCGGGAAATGGAGTTCAGACAGTCGCGGTCAGGGGGAGCCTGGGGATTCCCTCTGCAGGCGTCGCTGTGGGGGCTCAGGGGGGACAACTTTGGTTACTCACAGTCGTAGAGTCACCGGAGGGTCCTCCCTGAGTTGGTTGTTCTCCACCAGTCGAGTCGGGGTCGCCGGGTGCAGTGTTGCAAGTCTCACGCTTCTTGCGGGGAGTTGCAGGGGTCTTTAAATCTGCTCCTTGTAACAAAGTTGCAGTTCTTTTGGAGCAGTGCCGCTGTCCTCGGGAGTTTCTTGTCTTTTTCGAAGCAGGGCAGTCCTCAGAGGATTCAGAGGTCGCTGGTCCCTTGGAAAGCGTCGCTGGAGCAGGTTTCTTTGGAAGGCAGGAGACAGGCCGGTAAGTCTGGGGCCAAGGCAGTTGGTGTCTTCTGTTCTTCCTCTGCAGGGGTTTGTCAGCTCAGCAGTCCTTCTTCTTGTAGTTGCAGGAATCTAAATCTTTAGGTTCAGGGAAGCCCTTAAATACTAAATTTAAGGGCGTGTTTAGGTCTGGGGGGTTAGTAGCCAATGGCTACTAGCCCTGAGGGTGGGTACACCCTCTTTGTGCCTCCTCCCAAGGGGAGGGGGTCACATCCCTAATCCTATTGGGGGAATCCTCCATCTGCAAGATGGAGGATTTCTAAAAGTTAGAGTCACCTCAGCTCAGGACACCTTAGGGGCTGTCCTGACTGGCCAGTGACCACTCCTTGTTATTCTCATTATTTTCTCCGGCCTTGCCGCCAAAAGTGGGGGCCGGGGCCGTAGGGGGCGGGCAACTCCACTAGCTGGAGTGTCCTGCGGTGCTGTGACAAAGGGGTGAGCCTTTGAGGCTCACCGCCAGGTGTTACAGCTCCTGCCTGGGGGAGGTGTTAGCATCTCCACCCAGTGCAGGCTTTGTTACTGGCCTCAGAGTGACAAAGGCACTCTCCCCATGGGGCCAGCAATATGTCTCTAGTGTGGCAGGCTGCTGGAACCAGTCAGCCTACACAGATAGTCGGTTAGGTTTCAGGGGGCACCTCTAAGGTGCCCTCTGTGGTGTATTTTACAATAAAATGTACACTGGCATCAGTGTGCATTTATTGTGCTGAGAAGTTTGATACCAAACTTCCCAGTTTTCAGTGTAGCCATTATGGTGCTGTGGAGTTCGTGTAAAACAGACTCCCAGACCATATACTCTTATGGCTACCCTGCACTTACAATGTCTAAGGTTTTGCTTAGACACTGTAGGGGCACAGTGCTCATGCACTGGTACCCTCACCTATGGTATAGTGCACCCTGCCTTAGGGCTGTAAGGCCTGCTAGAGGGGTGTCTTACCTATACTGCATAGGCAGTGAGAGGCTGGCATGGCACCCTGAGGGGAGTGCCATGTCGACTTACTCATTTTGTTCTCACTAGCACACACAAGCTGGTAAGCAGTGTGTCTGTGCTGAGTGAGGGGTCGCCAGGGTGGCATAATACATGCTGCAGCCCTTAGAGACCTTCCCTGGCATCAGGGCCCTTGGTACCAGAGGTACCAGTTACAAGGGACTTATCTGGATGCCAGGGTGTGCCAATTGTGGAATCAAAAGTACAGGTTAGGGAAGGAACACTGGTGCTGGGGCCTGGTTAGCAGGCCTCAGCACACTTTCAATTCAAAACATAGCATCAGCAAAGGCAAAAAGTCAGGGGGTAACCATGCCAAGGAGGCATTTCCTTACAAGGACAAAGAGACATTAAGGCATAAACACAAAGACTAGGCCAGTGCGACAAACTTGAATACCATAGACACTTGGACCGGGGCATAAGAACAAACAAATCTACAGTCCCAACTAAACAACATTGTTCTTTAGCAGTCCTTATGTCAGAACCCCTTTTGGGGGCCACTGGGCACGCAAGGGCTACTTGGCTCAACCGTGGAGGTTGAGAGCATTAACTCTTGATGCTAGGACTACTTACTAGTAATCTTCAATACTCTGAGTCCTAGTATTCTTGGCCACAGGCCTGCAGCCCATCTCTTACCCCAACACCCATGGCATGATCTTTCTATTCTTCATGGGATTGTAACAAGACATGGTGGGAGGGGGAGAGTTATGAACGAGCAACTATAAAGATAAGAGAGAGCCTATCAATTGTGCAATTGTGGCTTATGGTGGGTAAAAGTACTTTAGGGGTATATTTATGATACAGTTGCATCTCTCTTGCACCATGCAACGTGGTGCAAGAGCGACACAACTCTTAAGTGAGATTTATCAAGCTAGGCAAGGCCACCTTGTGTGGCTTGTCTAGTTTGATAAATCTAGAGTAATGCAGGGCTGCACAAATCACTGTTTTGAATTACTCTGCCCTAGGGGGGCGTTACATGGGTGGAGCGTGGGTGTTCCCAAGCATCCACCCATACATTTTGGTGCATGGCCAGATTTCCCATTACTGGTGGAATGGTGTCTGCAGTGGCGCTAGGCAGCATATTGTGCACCAGTGCTGGGAAATGTCAGGAATGTGCTGTGCAGTGTTAAGTACGGCAGATTCGTGCCCTTTTCCTTTCACACATAAAAGAAAAGTGACTTGTTGCGCTGCATGACAGTTTAATAAATGTACCCCTATAATTCCACAGTATAAACTTCTGACCTACGTTCTTTTTATCATGATATTGAACTCCACCT
Organism: Pleurodeles waltl; assembly: GCF_031143425.1. NCBI lineage: Eukaryota > Metazoa > Chordata > Amphibia > Caudata > Salamandridae > Pleurodeles > Pleurodeles waltl. The sequence continues at coordinate 861,866,586 of NC_090436.1, read as the reverse complement.
TATTTCACATGCCTTCCTCAATGAATACGAGCATAAGGGACTTATCCAGAAACAAGTTCAAGTTTATTTTTCAGAGATTTATGTTTTTAAATTTCACCAGCTGAATTAAAATATACAGCTTGTTAAATATCCTTTCATGTCCACTGTGTACCTAAAAACTGGAAACGGGTTTGCAATTTAATGAGTTAAGCAAACAATTGTAAGCATACAGCCACAGAAACGCAGCCAACAACATAAGTAGCAATTTGGGGTCACTGACCTTCAGAAGATTAGCCTTAAGGGATAAATATAGATATATTGTGCGTGGGTGTCCACAATTAAGCTTACACATGCTGTGTATAGGTACAAGGTAGCCTCTCAAGTGACAGGCTACCTTATGAAAAGGATTATGGAAGCAATCTATCATGCAGCACTTGATGATATATCACGGTAATTCGTCTTTATTATTCAGAAGTAATTGATTCTTTCTTGTCTTTCCTTTTACTTTGGATGGGGTTCGCTGCACCCACTGTCTATCAATCAGTGTTCATAGGGTTACCAAGATCACTTTTTGTTACAGTTTAAATTACGTCTGTACTACGTACATTTTATGCACTATTAGAATTATTGAGAAAGTGTAGACTTCAGGATGCCATTTCATGCTGCTTCCAACATGATTGGTGATAAACCTCTTCTTTCATTTAAGAATGATGCCTGAGGTGGATATTAGTCCGCCACAAGCAATAATGTCACTATTCTTGCTAGGTTCAGTAAAGGTTTCAGTAAAGTAAACATGAGCTCAAGCCCTGGTAGCTATGGCACAGAGTGGACAGTCTTAATTTAACAAAATGTGTAAAGCATTTAGAAGTAGCAAAATAGTTAAAAATTCCAAAGCATAACACAATTAAAATCCCCCTTCAGAGTATTAAACAGAGAATAATTTAACAAACAAAATAATACCAAAATGACACAATTCCAGTAAGAGAAACCAGATACATGATTCTTAAAGTTTTAAATGAAAATACCTCTATCGGATTGGCTTGGCTGGCTTGTCTGGGTCCTCTGACGGTATTGTGCCAAAAACATCTCTAAAACCCAGGTTTTTTCCAGATGGCAGGAGAAGTTCACTTTGACACAGCCAAGGGTCCCTAAACCTCATTAACTCTATTTGGAGTCAAGACTCACTCCAACCGAAGCGACCAGCAGGGTCGGGGTCAGATCCAGCTGGGACTGTAGAGCTAGACTTTTTAGGTAAAAGGCTTGTAGTAACTTGTGTACCTGTAGTTTAACAGGAGGTCAGCCAATTGACCCTTGGAATCCATTTATTTGTCGTGGGTACAAGTGGGAGTAGATTTAGCTTTTCAGGATCCTCATGAGTGAAGCAGCTTTACCATGTAGTCTTTACATTGTGTTGTGTTTACAACAAAGGGCCTGATTACGACTTTGGCTGTCCGTTGACCGGTATGGCGGCAGTCTGACCTTTTCAGGTTGGCGGTTGGCCCACAGTATTACAATGCATGTGGTTCCATAGACCAAAGACCGCCATGCTCCGGGCAGCACTGCCAGACAGTGCAGACTGACGTGGTGGCGAGATAAGCCAATGAGGCCATCGGAGCCAGTGTATTCGCCAGACAGATTATGATGTTGCCTTCTGCCAACGTGACTGTGGTAGTCCAACCTCCACATCCCAGCTGGCAGAAACTGAGGCATAAAAGGCAAGAACTCAAGTGCAGGCAGCGTCACATGTCCTGTGCTGCCCTGGAACTGATCACACGTTATGCAGTTGCTGCTCATAGATGAAGGCCAAAATACACATTGCCGTGGACGCAACCGATGGTAAGATCACACACCTACCTGTGTTCAGAAACTCCACAACACACCGTCACGCCTCCATAGACCTGGTATTTGGGTTACGCTATGTGGATGAAGTACACTTTTTATGTGTCCCAGATCGGAATTGACAACAATGAATGACCCATACACAGCCACATGACACCCCTTTCAGGCAGGTCACTGACACTGTACTGTACACTTCACAAAATCACACATGTCTACCCATCCTAGTTTCAGGGACAGTGAGGTGTATAAAACATTGTAACACAGCAGTAACACCACATCAACATCACACATTATTAAACTGACACCCTCACATTGCTCACATGCCATGGGCTGTTGTGATATTGAAAACACATATCTATGGATGTGTCATTTCACCCAAACACACCTTCCATGAAACATCCTTGTGATGGACCCACATGTATCACCCACATTGCAACAAAATTGAAGATAAATGGATACACAGTATGGTAGGGGATGAAAATCCAAATCACACAACATAAACAATACCTGCACAGTAGAGATCGGGGCATCAGGGGCACTCCAGGAAGGATGCTGCTTTGGGACATATTTCACTTTGCACATTCCCCTAAACCACCAATTGCACAGGAACTGGCCCTTCATTTATTTCACGAATAACCAATATTAGAGCCAAGTGACTTGCCAATCTGCATAATGAGTAAGTGCAAGTCAGGAAAGCAAACACAACAGCAACAGTATGGGCCACATATTTAGACGAAAAAGCTGGACACACGGTTAGTCAAATGTAAAGGAATATAGCACAATTGAACACCCTCCAGGTGTGGACAAAGAAAACTCTAGCTTGCACACATGAGATGGATCTCCAATCTACATCAGGGGGTCAAATTCCAACACAATACATGCTGACGTTGGCCAACCCAAGATGAAATACTTAGCGTATCAAACAAAACACAATGCAATGACACCCCAATTATTTTACCACCCACATATCCATACAGTGAACATGGGTTTGGGAGAGGTGGGCTTTTTCTTAGGATGGGTGGGCTTCTTCTTAGGAGGGGTGGGCTTCTTTTTCAGGGTGGGAGGGGTATGTGAGCTTGCAGGGGGGCAGGTGTGACAGGGGGGGACTTAAATGTGGAAGGGATGGGCTGGGGTGTGGGTGGGGTCTTCTTGGGTTTGGGAGGGGGTAGAGGTCACAGGAGAAAGGTCAAGGTCAAAAAGGAAACTTTCCTTGGGAAAATGGGTAGGGTCTTCAGAAGGGTTAAGGGAGGTTAAGGGAGTGGTTGTCTGACGTGTGGGTGTTGATGCTACTGGTGTGTGCGTGGCTGAGGCATGCTTGGGTTTGGGTGCTGTCTGTTGTGTGTATGAGTGTGGACATTTACATTTCTTGGGTGGCAGTGAGGTGGAGGTTCTGGGTAATGTGGAAATGGATGCTGTGTTTGTGGGCATTGGAGTAGTGTGTGGGGGTATAGTGGATGTGTTGTCTGTGTTTGTGGGTGTTGCGGTGGTATCTAGGGGTATGGTGGAAGTGGTGTCTGTGTTTGTGAGTGTTGGAGTGGTGTCTGGGGTATGTGGGTGGGTCTTTGCACAGGACTTTGACTTATCCTTGCACAGTAAAAATGGTATTACATTCTTAACCAGGGGGGTATGGTGGATGTGATGGATGCATCATTGGGTGCTGTGGTGGTTTCTGTGGGTATAGTGGTTGTGGTGTGTGGGTCATGGGGGTGGTGTCTGTGGGATTGGTGCTTGTTGTGGTCTGTGTGAGTGACTGTTGAGTGCTTGTGTGCCGGTGTGTCTTGTGGTGCTTGTGTTTATGTGTGCTGCTTGTGTGTGTTTAGGAGGGTCCATGCGAATATGTCTGTGTGCTTGGGACAGGTAGGGGAACACGGAATTTGGATTAGGAAGGGGAAGGTGGTGGGAAAGTGGATTGTAGGGGTTGGATGGCTGCTGTCAGTGAGGAGGCACCAACCTGAAAAGATCTCTGTAGGCCAGACATGGCACTATGAATGCCTCCCAGGCACGCAACCATCTGCTGGAGTTGGCTGCCCTGCACCTGGATGGCATTCAGAATGGCAGTCTGCTCCACAGACATAATCAACAGAAGGTCAATAGCCTCCTTACTCAGGGCAGCAGGGGTAATGGGGGCAGGGCGTGAGGTGCACCCACCCTCTTGGGTGAGCAGGCACGGCCAACTGGGTGGGGAGCAACAGGAAGGGTGGATATGGAACTGGGAGTGGCAGACAGGGATGGAAGAGGAGCAGGTCCTGATGGGTCCACCAACACTAGAAAGTGACCACTGGAGGAAGAATCAGATGATGAAGTCAATCCTGTGTCCTCTATGGCACTACCCTCACCCTCAAGGCCACTGGGTCCCTCCGTGTCAGTCGTCTCATGACTGGAGGTACCGTGGCCAGCTGCTTCCCCACTTCTTTCTTCCCTGTCTCCTCCACTTGCTTGGGATGATGCTGACATTACAAAGACAAATAGGGTCCCTACATGTTCCTGATTACATTGAACAACAGCTGTGATTAGCAAACATTACCATGATGTACAGTAGCCCCCAGCTACTGCAAAGTGGTTCCACCATTTGCCACACCATATGCATGCATGCTACATGAACTGTCAACAGTTGGCCACAGTAAATTCAGAATGACAGGCAACTCCAATTGCATGGGTGAAGTTGTGCAATCCCAGTACCCATTGGACAAGTAGGAGACTGTCAGGGAGACCAGATCCTCGGGGCCTGTGCACGTTCTCAACATGACCACCACAAAACAGCTCCAAAACTCTGATAGGAATATCACAGAGCCTAAGAGAGTCCAATTGGGGAAAGGGGGATTAGGTAGGGAACAGCTGGGAAGGAGACCTGTAGGAAGCAAAAGGTTATACAACACAATATCAGAATCTAATCACATTGACTTTCACTAGACTATGGTTCTAAGCATTGTCTTACTGTAACCATGGATAATCTAAGAAGTGACTTAAATTAGACCTCAAGAACTCTGGGTACTTGGAACAAATCAAGAATGATTAATGCAATGTTTCATATGAGCTTTTCATAAAATGTCACATAATGTCTAGAAATACATGAACCTTCTAGAATACTTTTTCAGAACAAACACTGCTTTTTTAACATGAGAATAAAAGACAATCGGAAATATTCCCTGGCAAACTATTAGAATTGTACTAGGGACCTAATATGCACAAAGAACGTCACATTTTGAATTTAGCATCTTCACAGGAAATCCATAGGCTCAGGATAAATGTGTGCACTTCAACAAACATTACACATCAAAGTTTTTAGTTGCCGTGAAATGATCGCGCACACCTTTGCCGATCTGAACACTAAGTTTACATGCTGGAAATTAATCCCGCACACTGTCGATTCTAACAAGACTATGTAAATGCCATGAAATGATCGCGCAAGCCTTTGCCGATCTGAACATCAAGTTTTACATGCAGGAAATGAATCGTGCACACTGCCGATTCTAACAAGAATATGTAAATGCCATGAAATGATCGCGCAAGCCTTTGCCGATCTGAACACCAAGTTTTACATGCAGGAAGTGAATCGCGCACTCTGCCGATTCGAACAAGAATATACAAATGCCATGAAATGATCGTGCAAGCCTTTGCCGATCTGAACATCAAGTTTTACATGCAGGAAATGAATTTCACACTCTGCGGATTCGAACAAGAATATGCAAATGCCATGAAAGGATCGCGCAAGCCTTTGACGATCTGAACACCAAGATTTACATGCGGTAAATGAATCGCGCACACTGCCGATTCTAACAAGAATATGCAAATGCCATGAAATGATCGTACAAGCCTTTGCTGATCTGAACATCAAGTTCTACATGCGAGAAATGAATCGCACACTCTGCCGATTCGAACAAGAATATGCAAATGCCATGAAATGATCGCGCAAGCCTTTGACGATCTGAACACCAAGATTTACATGCGGTAAATGAATCGCGCACACTGCCGATTCTAACAAGAATATGCAAATGCCATGAAATGATCGTACAAGCCTTTGCCGATCTGAACATCAAGTTCTACATGCGAGAAATGAATCGCACACTCTGCCGATTCGAACAAGAATATGCAAATGCCATGAAATGATCGCACAAGCCTTTGCCGATCTGAACACCAAGATTTACATGCGGCAAATGAATCGCGCACACTGCTGATGCTAACAAGAATATGCAAATGCAATGAAATGATCGCGAAAGCCTTTGCCGATCTGAACATCAAGATTTACATCAGAGCAATGATTTGCGTACTCTGAAAGTTTCAAGAGTAGGCCCAAAAACTCAAGAGACTTTTTAGAACGGTGACGGGGGCCCAGCCCAAACTCCGCCTTACCACCCTGCACAAGGATCACCAAGATAATGCGGTGCAGGCCTGGAATGTCAAGGTAGGCCTCAGGAACAGGAGCTCAAGAAATTGCTGCTGCTCTGCACCGGGACCTCTGAATAGTGAGCACGTGGAGCTGGGCTGGCTCCCTTATATAGAGTCTGGCCCAGCCTACAAACCACACCCAGTCATGCTGCAGAGAAAGCTTCTAGAAGGTCCTAGAAAGGGACCACACCCTAACACATTCAGTCAGTCTGCAGCAATACCTTACAAATGAACAGTTGTTGCAAACATCATTAATAGTGTTTTTCAAGGTTAAAGTCTGCAATTCAAAAGGTTAACATACTGCATATAAACACAATGCATGAATTATGCTCTTGCATAAAGGCTGTTTTTGTGCATTTTTGTCGCCCGTAGAGCGCGCACTGTCGTGATGTTGACAGAGACCTCTTCACCTTCAATGGTTTGCCTCATGCAGCATCCCTCAGTTAGCTGTAGTCATACACTAGAATGCCAATGCCAGTTAAGTTACACAGATCCCAAACAAGGTCATGCATCCAGCTAATCTTCATATACCCAATTTTGTCATGCAAACAGATTTCCTTGTATGAATGGATGTAGACACCCACATATGATTACCACATAACTGCAAGTCAATCCTTGATGCATGTCAACAGTTAGCTATTTCACATGTGCAAAGCACTTTGCCATATGATTCTACATCAATGGCATTGAAATGCACATTGTGGGTGAAAACTGTAGTCCTACCTGTCATTTCCTTCATTGCTACTGCAGTTGTACCTGTTAAATTACATGCAATGACAGGTCAGGGTATGTGTGAGACACACTCCTGTCTGTGGCACAAGAACTGTAGCCCAATCACATATGTTCAGTTCCAAACACATATGCATCACATCATGCACACATATGTGAGGGAAGTCAGACATCATCCCATGAAGACAGGTAGACCTTGCATGAAATAGCAGTGAAAATGATTTGGCAAAAATGAAAGGAACCCATGCTAACATGTAGGCACAAGGAATGATGCAAACAGTGATGTAATTAAGTTCATGTTTATTGACATTCACCACTTACCAAGGGAAAGTATTGTTTTGTGATGCTTGTGATGCAATTTGTGCTTTGTGACAGATATGATGGCCACCTTCACATGACAGACATTAGTGAGGCACCAGAACTTGTGACACACTGAAGACAAGGGGCTTGTGGGGCAGATGCCAATATACTTACTTGAGCAGACACATGGCGGAGGACAGTGAACTGGTATTTCATGTTGTTTGGGCTGTCACACTGAAGAGTAGAGGACCGTTGTGTACAAATTACACTCACAACAACAAACAACATGACCTGATTGACTTGGTTATGGACTGTACCCTCTTGTGTCCTATGTCACTGGGCTAATAGGCAAAGCACATCAGCATGCACCAACTTCCATACCTACACTGTCACTCATCTTATGTGTCACGCATGGCCCATTCCCAATCTTCAGGGGGAGAAGACAGAACCTAACATATCAACTTGGCAATGTTTTTTGCAGGAATATGCCATGGACTTACCCCCTGTACCTGCTGTGCTCACCTCAAATGCCCATCAAGCTCCAGGTAGGCCACCGACAATATACAGGGTCATTAGGGGGGTCACACTCAGACGTGTGCCCTGCCCATGTTGGGAGGACAGCCTCAGCTGGACCCCACCAATCTTCCAGGCCCAGCGTCTCAGCTCCCACTTCTTACAGTGGACACTCTGCCAGGTATAGACCCACAGGGTCCGCACCTTCTGGGCAATGGCTCTCCAAATCCCTTTCTTCTGGTAGGCGATGACCTGCATGTACACAAGAGACAAATCTAAAGGTTACAAACACAAGTATTTGCCCAAATGGTTGTGCCACACCTGTCAGAAACACCAAGTACAAAATATTTAACTTGTCAACACACCACAAGTGTAAAGCACACATGCTGATGAGTACGGGGACACGACTACACTCTTTTGGATTCATCTCAGACTAACCCACTAGCCTGCTCATGTCCTACACTGACTAAGCAAGCCTGCTGACATTAGATAGCCCAGGCTCAAGCAAAATGTACTGTAATGTGAGCCACAATGACCCAGCACACCATTGTGGCCTTCTGAAGGGTAAACATCATGGGCCTGACTGGACAGACACATTTACACCCTGCAACATTGAATCACTGTATACAGTCCCGAAAGGCAACTACCATAGTACAGATTTTACCCTAAGATTTGAGCGACAATGTAAGGGCTGCTATGGTGGGCAGGGAAAGTCTCTACCAGTGCATGTGTGGACATGTGGCCTACCTAATGTAGACTCATGCCACTTCAGGATGGGTTTGTGTGGTATGTACTTGTACCACAGAGGATGATTTTGACCATATGTTGTCAACCTACAGAGATAGCATCTAACAAACAAAGGTATATTTAGTCTATTTTTGGCATGTAACCAAGCTGCTGAGTCACATGCCTTGGCATCCCTGGAATCTACAAACTATATGCACTGTGCGTTTGTCATTTGTGCAATATGCCTGTACTGGACAAATATGACTATTGTTAAGGTGTCAACAGAGCTGTGGGAGTAAAGGACCTGTTATAAGTCAATGATACACATTGACAATGATGTAAAATGCACATATGTACTAGCTCAGGGATTTACTTCAGTACCCATTCCTAATCTAGCCAATGGACTAAGGCATTTAGGTCAAGTCTTGCCATTAGAGCCTCATATTGGCCACATGCCAGGATCTCCAGGTCTTCAGGGAGTGGGCACAGTGCCACAGTTGCATCTCTACAGTAACTCTACCCCAGACTGGGAGATACATCTGACAGGCCCTAGTCTCTGCAGGCTAAGCATATAGAATCTACATGACACTCACATCTCCATCACTTCCATGAATGACAGTACATCAGGTGGCCATCATAAATGTGACTTGTGTGGCACTTTTAAGGGCACAATGAGTCATGATATGCCTCTCATACAACATTTTAGCAAGGCCAGATGTGGGCTAAATGATCTGTGGCACAATAGACATTGCTTAAAAGATCCTCAAATGACTCCAATAAGATGCATACACAGCTCATGCTGTCGTTCACATACATGTTGTTGGACATTTACCACCATCATAGACAAAGAGAAGTCATTGTATGGCTGTAAAGTCTCCTTGCCTGGGTATATGAATGCAACACAAGGAGGATCGAGGCGTCAAATCACACAACACAATGTGAATGTGCAATACATGTAGTACTTTTCTCCAACACCTGAACCATGTACATCCCATTTATGTCACACAAACTGCGACAACAGGGACACAAGAAGTCAAACTGGCACACAGGGGTACATTGTAGCGTGTGAGAAGGAAAAGGATGGTGTTGAACGGAGTCAGTTGTGCCTATGCGGTTCTTACCTGCTCCTCTGGTGAGCCATAGAGCTGTCTATACAGGAGAAGGACCTCGTCCACAAGCTTCTCTAGCTTCTGTGGAGAGAGGGTAGGGGCCCTTTCACCTACTGGCCATGGCATGATTGCTCCCAGAGGCAGCACACAGCAGCTGAAGTGGTGGAGGTGTTGATGGCAGCAGTGTCAGGAGTCAAGTGACTTATTTTGTAAAATGTGGTGCACACGTACGCCACGTATGCAGTCATCAACGCCGACAGGCACAGCTATTTTCACGTGACTGCCGCAGGAAACAACATTAGCCTATGTCTGTGTCTGCTGTGGTTGGTACCACCCACCACATCGATGACTTCTGCTGCCTGCCGCGTGCGGTTCCTAATGTCCAGTGAAGTATGTCAGGCATCCCCTATTTTGGCAGTTGGAAATACAGTATTGGGCCCTGATAAATGTGTCACAACACCAATATATGTGTCTGATCATCACAAACACCCTAAAGCAGCCTTGCTGTGTAGGGTTGTAGTACACAATAACCAGTGTAGTGTGTTGCTGGGCACAGACGGCATATGACAGCGGTGCACTGTCCACCGCCACTGATGGTATTTTGGTCAGTCGGAACTGACTGTTAAATTTGGAGGGGCAATTGAGGAGCGGATAGTTGTGTGTTGCCCAAATCCATGTTGTGGACACCTGTGTTGACAACCATGGGGGTCACACTTGACCATTGTGTAGTTGACAGCTGTGATGTGTACTGGGTGTAGTGAATGTCTAGTCAGAAATGCTTTGTCACATGATTTTGCTGGTATACATCATGTATGTTGGTGTGGACACAGTGTCTAGTGCTCCACCTCATGTATTTTCATACATAGCTACCCTGGGAGAGGGAGGAGGCAACAACCTTCAGTGTAAAATCCATTGCAAGACTTTCAAACCATGGAGGAACTCTACATCATAAAACTGCACCGTCTGACTAGGAATACAATAGTGAATCTATGCCATCAGTTGGAGCCAGATCTGATGCCTGCAAACAGTAATCCACCCTGCGTACGTCCCCACTGTTCATCTCATGTCAGTACTGCACTTCCTGGCCACAGGGCCCTTTCAATATACAGTGGCCATATCTTGTGGTATGTCCCAATCTACGTTCAGTCTTGTGTTGAGAGATTTCCTATCAGCAATGTTGAAACACTTTTACAGCTATATTAGATTCCCCGACGTGAGGAATCAGTCAATATGAAGGCTGATGTCTATGTTTTTGCTCATCTCCCACTTGTGCGGGGAGTCATTGTTTGCACACATGTTGGCTTGGTGCCACCTGTGATCAAGTGAACAAGTCTATCGCTACAGAAAAACCTTCCATTCTATCAGCGTGCACGTTGTCTGTTTGTCGGATATCTGCATCACAAACATCTGTGCTCGGTTCCCTGACTCAGCCCATGTTTTCTTTGTATTGTTGAACAGCACCATACCCCAGCTGATGTCACAACTGCAACCAGAGAGGGTCTGGCTGGTTGGTAAGTCACATCAGTCCTGATTGTGTGTGAGCAATGTCAGGTGCTACAATCATGAAGTGACTGGCTCATTGTTGCACTATTGTCTCATTCCTAAACAGGAGACTCAGCATATCCAAAATGTCCTTGGTTAATGACGCCGCTTAGTAATCCAACTACACCAGGGAAAGTCCACTTCAGTGAGGCCCATGGAAGAATGCGCGGCCAGTGTATCTGGCTTTTGGGCTCCTGAAGACCAGATTTCGCTGTCTGGACAGACTGGTGGAACCCTCCTCTACTCACCCCAGAAAGTGTGTCAGTTTACTGTGGCATGCTGCATGCTCCACAACATCACCCTGCAGAGGAATAGCCCTTACATCCCAGAGGAGGGGGAGCCTGCAGTGCCACTGGTTGAAAATCCTGAAATGCCAAATGAAGATGACAGTGGTGAAGAGAAAGAAGCTGACTTGCATGTGATGTCATGACTTTGACTGTATAAAGTACTGTAGTTGTGATAATGTGAGTAGCAAATATTTAGAAATAGGTAGGTAATACTCAGGCAAAATCAGCCAAAGGCTGTTTGATGAGATAGCTTTTCACACATCCACACCTTGATGATATTGCTTTGTTTGTTTTAGATTTATTGCAATGCACTTTGTTTTCCAGGTGCTTGCTATGTGCCTTGTTTCACATGTATGGTTTCATACCTATACTCCTTCACCATGACATCTTCATGTGGGTATTCCAGAGTTGTGACATTGACAGGTATCTGATGCTGTTGTGACATACGCAGTGGACATGGATTGTTCCAGGGAATGTAGGTCACAGACTTTGGGTGTAGGAGACCTGTGTCAAGACAGCTTGCACGTCGATAGGATGAAAGTTTAGGAGACTCCATTGGACCTATTCCTCATTGAGTGGTGGCCCTGATGCATCATGTGTGTCATCATGTAGTCAGAAAATATGTAGTTGTAGGCCAAAAATCATGTTAGTTACCCTTCACATTGGCTAAACATTCTTTTTTTATAACCGATATTAAGCTGTTGATGTCATCATTGTTGGCCAAAGTGCCTGTGCCATATCACTGACATTTGCTTGTATCATACCACCAGATGCATGCGCACTGGACTGTAATGACCCTGTGATCAGAATTTTTTGTACTGCCATCTGTCTGAGTCTTGCATGATATGATGTTGGATTACTTTTGTGTGGTAGGGGATCAGCTGCTGCAGAATCAGGGGTGTCTGTGGCTGTTGTTGCCTCTGGCAGGGCCTCCCGTCCTGTGTCTGCCACAGTTGTAGTTTGGCATGATGTACTTGCCACACAGAAAGGGGTAGATGTTGGAAGTAAAACCCTGCTCAGGGTTGTGTTAATTTCTCGCACCACCCTTATTAGAGTGCCCATTTCATTATTAAGGGCATGCATGTTGTCAATCATGACCCTCTTTAACTGCTTAATTTCCTGGAGTTGTGTTAACACCTGGCCAATCTCACCTTGGGACTCCTGATAGTCCCCCAAAATGTGGCTGATGGTGCCCTTGCTGACAGCAGCCCCAGTGGCCTCACTCCTCTGGCCCACGGCATCCCTCCCTCACACCCTAGCCCCACGAGCCTATGCCCTTGGCACTGGGTGCCTTCTCCACCTGGGTGTCTGTGGCTGTTGTTGCCTCTTGCAGGGCCTCCCTTCCTGTGTCTGTCACAGATGTAGTTCGGCATGATGTACTTCCCACACAGAAAGGGGTAGATGTAAATAAAACCCTGCTCAGGGTTGTGTTAATTTCCCTCAGCACCCTTAATAGATTGCCCATTTCATTATTAAGGGCATCCATTTTGTCAATCATGGCCCTCTATAACTGCTTCATTTCCCAGAGTTGTGTTAACATCTGGCCAATCTTGCCTTGGGACTCCTGATAGACCCCCAAAACATGGCTGATGGTGCCCTCGCTGACAGCAACCCCAGTGGCCTCACTCCCCTGGCCCACGGCATCCCTCCCTCACACTCTAGCCCCACAAGCCTTTGCCCTTGGCACTGGGTGCCCTCTCCAACTGGGTCATGGACCCACAGTGTCCGGAGTATCGAGTTGCACCTTAGGATCCAGGACTGGGAGGTACAAAATGGTGGAAACTGTGCTAGGTACACAGGTTGGAGGCCACATGGCTGCTTGTGGTGTTGAAGCAACAGGGATGGGAGGTGACGTTATACTCACAGTGAGACTCACACTTGCCATCTGACCAGGTTGCCCAGATGGCCATGACCTTCCTCCTCATCCACAAGTCAAGGAGTGTTGTCATCACTGAGGGCTTCATCCAGGGAGGTAGTGGTAGTCTGTTAAGTGGCCTCTGAGTGCCCAGTGGCAGCTTAACCTGTTGATGAAGGAAGTACACTGTTACTGATTGAAGTATGAAATCTTCCTCCAAAGGTTTTGTTTTAAAGGAAGCAGATACATTGGACATTCTTTTTGTAGGTTAGCCTATTGTGCAATGTAACCATGGTGTTGGAGTATTTGACATGACATGTGCCAAGCTTGCCTAAACTATTTGACACAAGCAGCTCATGAGATGTGCAGATTAGTTGCACTTTTGGATAATGGAATAAAAATGGCATCTTACCAACAGTGAATCCAACACAGTAGAGAGGCAACATAAGCCTTTGACCATTTGGAGGCCTAGTTGAGTGAGCTACAGCAAACACAGAGCTCTGTTGTATATGTGACTGCAGTCAACATGTGTGCAGTGCTGTGTCCATGTGTTTGCTGCCGATACCAATCTGATGATGCAGCTTGAGGCCTTAGGAATACTTATTGTTCATACTTGGTAAGGTGCCATTCTTGTCCTCAGTAGTATCATTTTGGGTTAGCAGTTCAAGATGGAGCTAGGTAGACAGATATGTCCCTGAGTTGAGCATGATCTGTATATTGCTCACTCCCAGGTGAGTACATATCTATCAAGAGTTAACAAACAGGGGTATGTGGGCAAGTGACCACTGGACTTGTGGTTGGAATTACAGACACAGTGCCTCCAAGGAGCTGCAGTCAGGCCACTCCCTCTACTTCCCAACACTTAACAAATAGTATCCTCCCAGGTAAGTGCATTTCATTTGAGAGTCAACAAACAGGGGTCTATGGGCAAGTGAATACTGGGCTGGTGGTTGGAATTATAGACACAGGGCCTCCCGGGAGTTGCAGTCAGGTCGCTCCCTCTACTTCACAACCCTTGGCAAATGGTATCCTCCCGGGTGAGTACACTTTAATTGAGAGTTAACAAACAAGGGTTTATGGGCAAGTGAACACTGGGCATGTGGTTGGAATTAAAGAAACAGGTCCTATTGGGCTTTGCAGTTGGGTCACTCCCTCCACTTCCCAGCACTTGACAAATGGTATCCTCCGAGGTGAGTAAACTTCATTGGAGGTTAACAAACAGGGGTATATGGGCATGTGAACACTGGGCTGGTAGTTGGAGTTAGAGAAACAGGGCCTATTGGGCTTTGCAGTCAGGTCACTCCCTCTGCTTCCCAACACTTGACAAATGGCATCCTCCCAGGTGAGTACATTTCATTTTAGAGTTCACATACAGGGGGATATGAGCAAGTGAACACTGAGCTGGTGGTTGGAATTCTAGACATAGGACCCTCTGGGAGTTGTGGTCCGGCTACTTCCTCTACTTCCCAACACTTGACAAATGATATCCTCCCAGGTGAGTACACTTCAATTGAGAAGTAACACACAGGGGTTGTTGGGCAAATGGACATTGGGCTAGTGGTTGGAGTTAGAGAAATGAGGCCTAATGGGCTTTGCAGTCAGGTCACTCCCTCTACCTCACAACACTTGACAAATGGTATCCTCCCAGGTAAGTACACTTCTTTACAGAGTTAACAAACAGGGGTATATGGGCAGGTGGACACTGGACTGGTGTTGGAATTACAGACACAGGGCCTTCTGGGAGTTGCAGTCAGGTCATTACTTCTACTTCACAGCACTTGACAAATGGTATCCTCCCAGGTGAGTAAACTTCAGTTGAGAATTAAGAAACAGGGGTATATTGACAAGTGAACACTGGGCTGGTGGTTGGAGTTAGAGAAATGGGGCCTAATGGGCTTTGCAGTCAGGTCACTCCCTCTACCTCACAACACTTGACAAATGTTGAGTATTACATATCTGTAGGCAGACTGCATTTAGTTTTGAGCACACATTTACATGTTGAGACATGCCATGAGTCCTGGGATGAATTTATGATATTGAAAGACTTACAGGCACCATTTAAACTTATGGCATGTGATGGGCCTTTGTAGCTGTGATGTTAGGTCCAACATTACACATTGACAGTCTTATTTTCCAGATACTCTGGGCATGGAATGTTGGTGAAGTACATGAACAACACAGTGGCAAAAGCTGAGCTGTGGGCATGCAGGACATTGCATGTTTGTGACAGTTTTTGTGTGGTAACTTACCAGACTCTATTCCTCCAGGAATTCCTGTCAAGCTCTTGGGATGTAGGATGGCCAAGACCTTCTCCTCCCAGGGAAAGAGTCTTAATAGGACACTCAGAGGGCCACCACCAGTCTTGTTGACCTCCATCTGTTGCCTGGAGGCCAGGTCATTCCACCTTGCCCTTCAGGTCATTCCACCTCTTCCTAATGTCCTCCTGTGTATGCAGTGTGGTGCCTACAGCATCCACTTTGTCAACGATCCTTTGCAACATTTCCATTTTCCTACTGAGAGGAGTATGCTGGGCTTGGACTCTAAACAACTGTAGTTCTACTCTTATGATTTCATCCACCATGACTCTCAACTCTTCTGAGAAACTGTTTTTTTTTTTTTGCAACATGACATGGTGGATAACTAAAGTGGGTGACAGGGACTTAATTAACAGAGGAAGTGCAATAGGCAGTGAATGGACAAAAGTGTGTGCAAGGTGTTATATGGGATGTTGAGAAAAGGGGAATATACTCTTTGAGAAATACAAAAAATGCTGTCTGGGGTTCTTCGGCTTCCAGTGGTAATGCAAAAGATTGTGGTCTGTGAAGGGGTGTGTTTTAAACTGTGATTTGCAGGTGTCTCCTCTGGACCAATTTGTGTTGGCTGTGTTTGTTTTAAATACATTTAATGTGCACTTGTCTGTTAGTTTGCTGGAAATATACAGCATTGGTTGACCTCCATTGGCAAACCGCCACAAAGAGACTACCACAGCGACTGTGGGTTTGTAATAGGCTCGGTGGTTGGCTGCGGCACTGACGGCGATGGAGGTCAGACAGCTAGATACAAGACCACTGCACCGATGGCCGTCTGCCTTTTTGCTTGGCGGGCGGCGATTATGCCTGTTCCTGTCATAATACAGTGGGCTAGGAACCGCTGGCGCAGTGGTCCTTTTAGGACACCCAGCATGGCAATCAGGCTGTCTAACAGCCAAACTCGCAATCAGGCACAAAATCCTTACCACACATGCATTTAACACCTATAATGTGAATAATGTAAAGTATAATTAAGTTTAATAGCAGTATTGTTTAGTAATATTATCATATTATTAATATGTTATTATTTAGATTTCTATTTATCTATCTTTCTATATAGAGAAAAGATACAGATAAAGTAGTATATAATAAAAAATGTATGCCAAAAGTATGTATTTCTATTTTTTTAAATACAACAATTAAAATAATTTTAGGAATTAATTTAAATGATATGGGATTAATATATTAGATTATTAATTTAATCATTGATTTAAATTAAAAATATAAACAAAATGAGATATTGATTTTTAAGGGCAGGATGTAAGGGTTATGAGGTTAATGGTTAGGAATGTGTATTAATATTAAGGTATTAATTGAAATACTCAAGTGTTAATATTTTCAATTAATTTATAATTGAAATAAATTGCATATTTTGTTTCAAATTGTACAACAATCTTTTTATGGACAGGATGTAATAGATCTAGGGGTAGTGGGTGAGGAAGTGTCTTAGTACTCAGGTTTTAATTTGAATACTTGTGTGCTATTATGTTCAAATAATATATAATGAATTAAATTATAATGCACTTTTTAGAACTATTTAAAATAAGTGTTAAGGGATAGATGTTAGAGATCTAGATTTAGTGGATGAGGAAGTGTACTACTATTGTTCTTATATTCAGATATTAATTAACATGCTTGTGTATTCATATTTTTAAAGAACTAATCATTGTGTAAAACATGCATGTTTGCAAAATTTGCGAAATAGTTATTTAGGAATGGGATGTAAGGGTTCTAGAGGTAGTGGGTGGGGAAATTTAATAATACTCAGATATTAAATTAAAGATTTGTATGATAATATTTTAAAGTATTTATAATTATTAAATTGAAATGAATGTGTTATATAAAAATACGCAAAATAGTTTGCATCGGGGGGATGTAATGGACCTAGGGATATTTATTATTTATTTATTCAACTTGTACAGCTGTGAATCTGCAGTGAACACTGCTGTCTTAAACACTAATACAACTCATTAAAATCAGATAGCCAGACCTAAATAGACATATTTAGCTATAATAAAAAGATTGTTCATCTAACACCAATCAAAATTACAACAGTAAAAAAGGGGTAGTTGTTACAGAACTGTATTAATACTCAGGTATTTAACAAAATTCTTGAGTATTAATTTTTTTAAATGAGTAAACTTAAAATTAAACAATTAATTATTACAATTTAAACAACAAATATGTATACAATAAAAAATATACACACAGCAATTTTTAATCTTAAAATATATTTAGCAAATTCAAATATGGAAAAAATAATTAAAACAGAATACCAATAAGACAACATTTTAAAAGGATTGACCATGATTTCCCTTTTATTTCTGTGGAACAAATAGTCCTTATTGTAAGCATAACTTTGCAGCTTGAATTTGCCAGTTGTACATCTGGTTCGGAAGCCGGTGGATTGTTGTAGTCAAGACTGGAAGCAAGGAGAAGCTGCTGTCGGGTATGAGCAATCTAGTTTACTTAAAATAACATATATGTTAGGAACTTTATTGTAAGGAGAGTGGTAATGAAAAATTATGTTAAATTAAAATTTATTTTATGTATATTGTGTTCTGATCAGATTTAAATCCCCAAACAGGCACATCCAGACAGTTGGTATTAAAAATAGTTAACAAAGAGTGTTTTATCCAAATCATTTTGTAAAAAACAAAAGAATAAGACAACCAAAAAATTTACATTGGGTTTCAAATCAGTTTTTCTTATGAGGTGAAGAAAGAAGGTTCAATGAAGAAAGAGATCCAATGAGAGGGTTATTTTACTCCTGGTTTAAAAAAAAACAATTTTTGGGCTACTACAACAATGGAGCAGATGTGACGAAAGAAGACTGAAACTTGGATTTAGTTGTGGATTTTTTCAGAAACACTGATATGTTAGGGTTACATTTTGAGGTAGTATATCATGAGTCAAAAGTTGGTCTGGAGAAATACAATTTAGTACGTTGATTAAATTTCCATGTGTAAAATTAGTTTCTTTTTTTTTTTTTTTAAACCCTCTGAAAAGTTTTTTTTTTCAGTATATGCATTGGGTAATACATTTGTGACTGTTGGTGTAAGATTTTTAAGAAATCACTAACAGTTGAAGGAAAAAACATGAACAGCTATGACTAATCGAATTTTAATTTTGGAACAAAGTGTTTTAATTAAAAAAGCCAATCAAATTAACTGTGATAATGAAAATATGGGAGTGATGCAATATTATTAGAAAATATATACATTTCCATCACATATTTCTTCTGGATCCTTGATGATGCAGACTACCCGTCAATAATTGTGCCTGACGCATTTCCTATAAACTTTGATCTTTCTTTGAAATTTCCAGAAAAGTATATAGATTAAATGATGTTTTCTAATTGAGCTGTTAATTGAGTTCTACCAACCCTCAATGGTATTGTTGGTTTTTGCACCTCCTTCTGAACAGGTCCACCACTCAATTGGAAAACAAGATTTCTTTGTGCGACTTGACCTCTTTAGAGGGCTAGTCCACATCTCTTCAAAGTAATTTGGAAGTGGGTCAAATTTTTCCTCATTCTGCATAGAAATATTTGTACAATTGAAGTGTGGAAGCCACCCACACAATTAGGAGGTACAAACCACAAAACAGTTAGTCTTTTTTCAATTCACATTGCAATTAACCATAAATAATCCTTAGCTGAGGATGTTTTGGGGATTTTTTTCCAACAGTCCTGGTAAAATGAAAAAAAAACTTGAATTTGTGTACTGGGATACATTTTATTTAATTGTGTTAATCATCTGAATTTCAAAGCCAATAATGATTTCCTAGGACTTTTATTACTTGTCATGTATTTCATCACTGATGAAAATTCAGTGTAATTGTAGAATTATGAGTTAGTATGCATTAAAAGAATTGTGTTTTTAATGTTAACATGAATTGCGTAATTTGGGAGAACTGATCAGGGCTAGACTTAGAAGTACCATCCATCTTCCAAATGTCACTGTTTACAAAGTTTGTAACATAATACAGAGTAACAAAAATGAGTATATTGTTCTGATGGTGTTTATTATCATAGAGTAGGGAATGTTCGTGTTTAAAAGATTCAAGGTGATTCAGGAGGTGTTAATGTGAGAATACATTTTAAAAGCTTTAAGATGTGGATTACCCACCTGTTTTTTGTATTCTTCTTAAATTTAGGATTGTTGGCATACCACTGACAACATGCATGGGGATGTACTGCGCTACTTCCACAAAATTGAGCAACAATTTTCATTGGAGATGGCCCCAAGGACCTTGGGATGCTGTACACTACACTAACCCTTAGCTCCTTTCCAGAGGCAGGCTGATTTGCATACGGCTTGGTCCAAACTGGGGTGACATGGTGAACAAAACAATGATGGATTTAACCCAGGTCTGTAACTGGTGGTGAATGTTTGACAATGTTCAGCATTCTGACCATCATCTTCTTGTGTCTCTACAGTCATCCTAAGTGGTAAGAGTATGCCCAGAAGTGAGTCCTGTGCTCAATGTGCCATTGGATTCAAGATAGCCTGGCTGATGAGGGTGATACTCCAAAACTAGTACCAGGATGCTTATTTCTGGTCAAAGGAAGAACTGGCCTGGCAGTTCAGGCTGGAATGTTCATATGAGGTGCAGGGTCAAAACGGATTTGCATATGGCTGAGTCAAATCTGGGGTGGCATGATGAGCAAAGAAACAATGGATTTAACCCAGAGCTGTGACGGGGGATAAATGTTTGGCAATGTTCAGCAAACCACCCATCATCTTTTTGTGTTGCTATAGTTGCCTTTAGTGGTAAGAGCATACCCAGACGTGGGTCCCATGCTCACTGTGCCATTGGATTCAAGCTAGCCTGGTTGATGAGGGGCAATACCCCAAAAGCAGTCCCAGGTTGCTTGCTTCTAGTCCAGGGAGGACCTGACCTGGCAGTTCGAGCTGGACTGTTCCCATGGGGAGCAGGGTGAAGACTCATTTGCATATTGCTGGGTCCAAACTAGGGTGGCATGGTGAGCAGAAGAATGATGGGTTTAACATAGATCTGTGACTAGGGGTGGATGCTTGACAATGTTCAGCATTCCGTCCATCACATTTTTATGTTGGTATAGCTTCAGGGAACTGAGTGGAATAGTCCACCACCACAAAGATGAACCTGTTCCTTGAAGCTGTTTTAGGATCTAGAGGCCTGACCATGTCAAGCTCAATCCTCTCAAAAGACAGGTTGATGAATCGGGGGAGCTTTGGGTTAACGTCCTGTTTTGCAATTGGCTACACAGGTTGTATAGGAGCGACAGACCTCCTGTACCTTTTCCGACATCTGGGGCCAGTAAAAATGGTTGACCAGCCTGCCCCAGATTTTAGGCTGCTTCAAATGCCCAGCCAAGTGGATATCATGTGCTAAGTTCAAGTGGAATGCCCTGTACTGCTGGGGTACAACGAATCTCTTGGTTTCTCCTGGTTTTGGGGCCCTAGCATTGCTATGTAAGATGCTGTCTTTCCAGTATATCCTGTGGGTTCTACTGGCTTCCACTAGCTCATGGACTTCAGCCTGGCACAGAATGACTTCAAGCCTTGTTCATTCTCTCTGTGCCTGACAGAATTTCCCCCGGAGGATACTCCTGCACCATACAACTCAGAGATGTCTGGCAGGCCTCTCAGGTTAGGCTCTTCCTCTTCTATAAGCTACAGATATTCTGCCTCGGGGTCAGATTCCTTCTTCAATGAGGAAAGTTTGGAGACTGGTTTCCCATGCCTCTTGCCCTTCCTCATGGTTGTGGGAACCTGGACCATTGTTGCAGAGTCTTGCCTCCCTTGACTTCCATGATGGATGGATGTGTGGGGCCTTGGGGTCAAACATAATCACTCAGGCAGATCCAACTTTCGTCCATGAGCCTTTCTTTCACTTCAGCCCAAGCAGATGTTTCTAGGTTGTTTTCCATCAGTGACTTAACTGGAATAACAGGGCTTGCAGCTACCTTTTTTAGGCCTGTAACCAATCCACTCTCAAATGTGACTGTTGCTATGGGGTGAAATTTCACCTCATTGTCAGCATTGACTACCCAATGAAGGACATCACTGTAGACATGGTGACCAGAGAAATGAGCAACCCTTTTCTGTAGTCTCTCAAAACCAGTTCTAGGGGCAGCCCTTCTCCCACTGGGATTGGCACCTGGCTAATTAGAAGGTCAAAGGAGTAGGAAGGTCCAGGTTTTAGCTATATCTGCCTGGGACTTGGTAGTTTTTTTTATATTTAATGAAGTTCTTGGGCACAGGCCAGGTGGTCAGCCTGTCAGAGGAAAAGAATACCTTCCAACACCCAAGGTCTTTGTCCTAGCTGTGGGAGCAATTTAACACCTCATCAAGAGGCTTCTTCAGCTCCTGAGTAAATAGTTGGAAGCCCATACAAATGGCTTCTAGAGGCTCTAGGCAAGGAGCAGGTTTCTAAAAGTACCTTTTCTAAAATATTCATTACATATCTGCCTTTAGAACATTTTAAATAGTCCACAAACCTTGTTGGGGTTTCCTAGGTGGAGATAACATTATAAAATGTATTATTCTAGACTAACGCTTTCCTATGGAACGGCTAACCCTGCTACCGTGAAAACTCTGCTCAAGTGCAAATAAATTTGGGGCCTTGTCACTGGACATGTTTAAAAATAAACTTTTACATGCCCTATTTTCAAATGGACCCTGCACAATGGGCAATAACATCTACTTAGAAGTGACTTAATAATATATAAAAGGAGGGTTTAGGGCTATCAGAAGGGGTTATGTTGACAGGTTGATTTGCAGTTTTAGAACTGCATAGGCAGTCCACAGTGGTAGGCCTGCAATCATGTTTGCATTGTCACTGTAGTGGGAGGCACACAGGTTACTACTGTCAACTGGTGACATTTAAGGCCAGATTTATACTTTTTAATGCAAAACTGCACAAACGCAGTTTTGCGTCAAAATATTTAGCTCTGGCTACTGCCATTTTTTAACACCACCCAGGCGTCATATTTATACTATGACACTGGATGGTGCTAAAAGTCAAACATTTTTACGTTAACCATTGTGCCTTGTTGTAAGGCAAAATGACGTTAACGCTGGAAAAATGACTCTAACCTGTTTTACGACACGTAAACATATCACAAAACAGAAATGCACCATTTTTACCCGCATTAGGGTCAAATACAAACACTAATGCAGAAAACAGTGCAAAGGAGATGCAAAATGGAGCCAGAAAGCCAGGAGAGACCCCAGAGTGACCCCAGACAACCAGGAACCAGCCAGGAGGACACACACAAGTCCCAGGAAGGGAAAAGAAAAAGCGAAAGTGTTGTTTCAGTGCGGAGGTGCATGAAATTCTTGTGAGAGAGGTGAGAGAGCACCAGCAACAACTATTTGTCACCTCCACATTGCCAATTGGCAGGAGAGAGGCAATCTGGCAGCAGATAGTTGACAAGAGAAACAGTGTGGCAGAGGCGAGGATAACTGCAACTGAGTGCAAGAAATGCTGGCATGACTGCAAGAGAAGGGCAAAGGGGAGAAAATGGCAAGGAACAGGAAGGCAGCACTGCAAACCAGAGGTGGAAGTCAAGCACCACAAGACGACCTGGACGAGTGGAGGAGATGGTTGCAGCGGTCATCCTGGAGGAACTGATCACTGCTATCCCAAGACAGGACAGCGCAGACTCCCAGGAAACACCACAGTTTGCAGGGTAAGTTGCATGGGGCAAAATATTGCACAATTGTCAAGTGCAAGAAGGGGGAGGCACATAGGACACACTCAATGAATGTCAAAGAACTGCAGAGGGACACATTGCACATAAAGCAATTTGCACCATTCAAACGTAAGCAACATATGTACATATGCCTTGGTAGTGCCATGCACCACAACATATACACAACCTGGACTTATGTTAAGCACCAGGAATATATACCTACATGTACATATGCAGCACATAGGATGGGAGGCATGTCTAATGACTGTGCCCCTGGTTGTGTCACCACAACATCCCTTGCATATAGTCAAACAAACCCTACCAACACGACCAAGACATCAGAGATAGGAAGTCAATCAATAATATTCTTTGGGTTATGTCATGGTGGTGTCCCTTGCAGAAATACCTTGCAACGGCCTTGTCTTATTGCCAAAACACATGTGTGCTGCATCTTACAGGACACAATACATTGAAACCTTTCCCAACAGAACCCAGACATGTGCCAGAAGCACCAACACCCCACACATAAAAACACATCCTCATAAGGCAGCCACTACTCCATCATGCAGTAAGGATGCCACTCTGGGTGGAGGGAAAATTAATCTTGGCAGGCGCTGGGGAAATAGCACGGTGGTCCTGTATCACAGGAAACGTGCCACTACCCAGCGTAACTAAACTGGTGTAGTGTAGAGCCACACATTTTGACGCTGATTGGAACAGTGCCACTAAAGAAAATATGTACTACAGACTGCAATCTGTCGGTCATGACAAAAACAGGCTGAGCCCACAACTACTCTTACACAACCATGTGAGACACATAGGAATGGGGATATAACCACACAAATACAACACATGGTGTATGATTGTAAACATAATGGTTTACAATTTCACATTGACGGGCAGGGGGTGGTGCATGGTCAAGTCTGGGGTTGGTAAGACTGCCAGTGCAGTGTACCCTTTGCGGTTGGCAGTATGAGTCACACATTGGGATGGCGAGTGGAAACCTGTCTGCTCATGGTAGCACTGTGGGGCACTTAGCACAACATTGTTGATGGATCAAATAGAGTCAGTGCCACTCTTGGGGTGCATCAGGTGTAACAGGACATGCTGCACTTAGCCCTGCAAATCAGACAGTGCAAAGGGCAAAGGAGCAGGGCAAATCACCACCAACCTTTGCCTGGGGGTTTCACTGCCATGCAAAGGCTGGTGGAAAAGAGGGAACATACCTGGAGGGTAGGCCGATCATAATACTGGTCTGGTGTCACAAGACAGGTGGCATTGCCAGTCTGTAAGCTGCCGGCAACCTGCCAGTGCCAGGCCATTGGCCCCTGGAGCATCCCCCATTGACAACATGTGCCACTACCACCTGTGCTGTTGGGGGTGGTCATATAGACAATGGCAGTCAGGTGGTCATAGGAATGCCTTACTTGAAATGAGGGTCCATATATGCACCAGTATGACTACCTTAAAAATCACCATCAAACTAGCTTGAGGCCCTGACCTAAGTTCAACTCCAATTAACTGGCTATGTCTATGAACTAATTTACCATCAGGCACTGTCATATACAAAATGATGTACACAGCAACAAATGATGTCTATGCGGGCTATCCCTGGGTCCACCCCTGTGCCTGTGTCAATTTAACTGCACTGCCACTATACTGCATCGCTTACATCATAGTACAAGGATGGCTGCATTGAGGGGGAGATCATAGTTGTGTAGGAAGGAGCACCTTCCAGCACAGACAGAAGATGAAATGGAAATCTGCTAGGTCCATGTTGACTGTGCAATGTAGCACACATCCACATACATCAACATGAGGAGCTATCAAAGAAACAACAGCATAGTGTCTTGGCAATGCCATCCCTGGGGTGCTGCAAGGTTTCAGTACTACCCGGGTGTATGTGAAACATATAGGACTGAGACAGGGGCATATTGCCATGTGTGTTCCTGTGGCTTGACCACTGCAACACCCATTGCAAGGTCCTACCATGCAAATGGATGCATAGGGAAGGTTGACTATAACACAATGGTGTCATCCACAAAAAGGGTATACATCACACCTAGTAGATATGATGCAGCCAATTGGACCACCCGAGCTTCTCCTCATGTGACACTCAGGTGGGGCAAAGGGCTGATAGACTGCAACCATCATAGAGTGGAACAATGTTTGGGAAGTAAGATGACAAAGAGCCTCCAATAGTAAGGCATTGACGTGACATGTCAACTGCCAAAACACAGAAAGACTGATTTTACATCATCTCATTGCAGAGGATGATGGCTCTCCTGCTGATCGGCTTGTCCTTGAGTACTCCAATGACCTGGATGACCAGCTGACATCCATCAACCAAGAGACCCTGCAAGAAGTCCTGGTATCTCTCCAGACACCACCTCCAGTCGCCCTAAGGACAAATAATGTAGCAGACATCGAAGACGCCTCGCCCAACACCCCAATAGTATGACCTGCCAGCACCGACACAGCTGAAGACTCCGAGGACCCAGGGACCAGCTTTGAGAGGACAGTGGTAGAAGTCCAGCGGAAGCTGGCCAAGCAGGTGCCGGTGGGAATGGAGACTGTGGCAGCCAGTCTAGAGGGTATGCGTACGTGTCTCGTTACGGCAAATGAACATACTGCAGCCAAACGTGGCACACACTCCCCACTGCATGGTTCCAGCAGTGTCTGAGGAACATAGCTGATGCCATGAGGGAGAGGTCACAAAAACTGCTCTCCCAAACTGGCAGCAGCGTGCTTGAGAACAAGATGGACTCCATCACCGGGAACTGACCTCCCTCAGGGCAGACATGGCTGCCTACAACCGGGATGTTGCTGCTATCCTGAAGAATCAGCAGCTCCTGCTTGCTGCAATGATACCATATGTTGTTCCACAAATGGCAGCTGCCGAGAATTAGGATTCCACATCTCCAAACACTGAAGTGTGTGTGGCCCCTTCTACCTCCCCACCACCACCATCAAGGGCAGAGGAGACACCACACACATCAGAGGATGAAAATGTGGAACAGTTTATCTTCACTCATAAGAGTTCCCGGTAGCACCAGCCCACGCCACATGGGTAGTGCTCTCCTTTGGCCTGTGCTTGAGATCATGCCAGTCTTAGCACAGTTGGATTTGTGCATTCTTCACCCACACACTGTTGACCTGTCTGCTATGGACTGTCGTTGTCTCTCCCTTACCTGTTGGCAACGATTGTTCCTCTGCACTTAACAACACTTAACCCAAGCATGTCCCATGACATGACCTCAACCCTGGACTTGTGTTGTGTCACAAGTGTATGGATTTCACAAATGGGGTCACTGACCTAGACATTGTAAATATCACAGTACAACACTTGGAAATAAACACCTCCTACACAAACAGCATGTCTTTGTGTATTGTTATACATCTACTATGCTTAGTAATTGTGATGTGTGTAACCATTTCATTAGTCACAGAGTGTCAGTACAAGAGTGCTGGACTATGGGGGCACAAACCTACAAATAAGGTCCCAACATGACAAATGTCAATGCTGGTCTCATCCCCTACAAGCAATTCACTGAGTATGTCAAAAATGAAGAACACATGCATGCTTCACTCACTACAAATGGCAGGAATGGCTGTATACCAGTTCTAGGGTAATATCGTCATTAGTGATTGCCACTGGTCAGTTTTTCAGGCTAGATTTTAAATGTAGGCTGTTGTCAGATGTGCCACAGTTCCCAACATTCCTACACAGGACCCCAACATTGACAGCTGAATTACTACACTTACCTGTCCATACAAAGTAAACATAGTCACCTTGAGTGCTGGGTACACTGGAGGGCAGATGCATGGACTACTAGATGTGACTGCTCAGTTGTCAATAAGTAATGCACATGTCAAAAGAGGGATTTGGAGGCAAGGAGGAATCCCTAGGCTGACACACAATTTGCAATGTGCACTCATGGGAAGACCCTGAGACACAAGCATGTGACACGAAATGTATATGACTACCCAAAAATGTTTATTAATTATTAAACTAAACTAAAAATATTAATAAAACCTACCCTATCCTAAACTAACCTATTTTAACTACACTTAACCAACAACTAAAGCTAACTACTCTATGCTAAATGTAACTAACACATTTAACACCACACTCCAAACATTGGCCCCCCACACCCTTTAAGTTACAAGACACATGCAGGACAACATATACTAATACTACACATATACTAACTAAATCAAAACAAATATATATTTTTTGTATTTTTGTATTTTTATTTTTATAGAAAACACATAGGCCCACATTACGATACTGGTGGTAAAAAACGCCTACCGCCGTGGTGACGGCCGCCAAAAGACCATTGCCGCGGCTACTAGCCATCTGCCTTAATATGACCACAGCCAAATTTCCACCAGAAGGATGGTGGAAATCCGGCTGTGACCATGCTGGCAGATGGCGGTAAGGTGGCACTGCTGCCACTAGCAGCGCCACGCCAGTGGACTGCCGCCAGCCATATTATGACCCATAATAATAGCCTGCCGGTGTTCTGGTGGCAGCAGCGCCCCATCCTGTCTCCTGTCAGAGGACCCCCTGAACACAGGTAAGTGGGTGCTCTGACAGGGGATGAGGGTGGGAGTGTTGTGTGTGTGTGGTGGGGTGAATGTTTGTGTGTGCGTGTATGCGGGTGTGTGTTTCGTGTTGAATGCATGTGTGCATGTATGGAAGTGTGAGTGCGTGTATGTTGTGTTCTGTGAA
Organism: Pleurodeles waltl; assembly: GCF_031143425.1. Classification (NCBI taxonomy): domain Eukaryota; kingdom Metazoa; phylum Chordata; class Amphibia; order Caudata; family Salamandridae; genus Pleurodeles; species Pleurodeles waltl. Next base: position 861,838,593 of record NC_090436.1, on the reverse strand, counting down.
TGCATGTCTGCGTGTATGTATGAAATTGTGTGAAAATGTGTGTGTGAACGGATGTATGTATACGTGGATACATGTGGGAATGGGTGTGTGTATGCATGTGTGTGTGTGTGAAGGAGTGAATGTAGGGGCAGATTTGGAGAGGAAGGGAGGGATGGGAGTATCTGGAGAGGGGGTAGGGGGGTGAGTAAGACCTCTATCAGTGACAGGGAAGGGATTCCCTGTCACTGATAGTGCCTACCGCCATGGTTTTCGTGGTGGTAATGAAGCCACGGAAACCATGGTGGGAGGTGGGGTCATAATCCAGCAGGCGGGACAGTGACGTCTGCCGGGCTGGAGATTGATATCTCCAGCCCGGCGGCTGTTACCGCCGTGTCAGTCGGTGTGCTACATTGGCGGCTTGGCTTCAGCCAAACCACCAATGTCATAATATAGTGGAAAGTAGTCTGCCTGTTGGCAGTACTTTCCGCCATATTACCGCCGACCGCCAGGGTTGTACTGAGGGCCATAGATAACCCAACATGACCCCCACCTACCTACCAATTAATACATAATAAGTAAATAACCCACCCCCAAATCCACTTATCCTATCTAGACTACAGACCTACACTAACCTAACACTAACCCCCTAAAACCCAAAATAAAACATACATTAAAATCAGAAGGGAGGGAACAGACCTTGGAGGTGGCAGTTCATAGTTTGGCCTACTTGAGTTTTTTCTTTATGAATTTGAGCCTTTTGGTGTTGGCAGCCACCTCCTTCTCCAAACTGTCCAAACATTTTAGGACCAGAGAAACGTCCCTCTGCAGATCCTGCAGCAATTGCCTGTCCAAAGCAGCAGTTGGTGTGGGCTGTTGAACTGATGTTGAATCTGTTGCAGCTGTGGTTGTGGTGCAAGCTGTGCCCCTCTGCATTGCTGAAGAGGTGGGTGACTTCTGGTCCATCTCAGCCAGTGTGGAAACCCCTTGGGGGAATGCCTGCCATTCCCCCGTTGCCTGCTCTGCAGGGTAGCTGCAAGCCATTTTTTGGAACCCAGATTCCACTGCCAGGATACGTCGATATCTCACTGCCCTCTTTTGAAACACACGCAGCTCATCATTGGTCATGTTGGCAGCTGTTAAGTGGAGACAGGCAATCATCAGGGTCAGGATTGTGTAGAGTCTGTACAGATCAGTAGCTTACACTGCTACATCTAATTACACATCCACTCCAACTCACATTTCAGAAAAGACAATGGCCCTGATCAATGTAACTACAACGCTGCCTTAGCATAATTTTATTGACACTAAAGCGACGCAAAACGAGAAAATGAACCAAACATATGGAAGTGTGCATCGCTTTTGTGTAATAAAGAATAATGCAAAGGCAGTGCAAACTTTACATAGATCAGGCCCAAAATTCCTCATCATCTGTGTCTATTTCCAACCATACATCACCAGTAATTTGGACATCTTATTGGGAGGCTGGGATGCTGTTGGTAACCATGAGGGGTCAGAGCTGATAGGTACACATGCAAGCCTGATCAATATGATTGTCACCTGCACTGTGAGCATCACATTTACCTACAAATTTGGAATTCCTCTCCCCATGAGCCTAAGAGGGGATGACCATGCAATCCATCATGTCAACTGTCCTGGTCATCCACAAAGGCATGCCCACTCATACATGGAGTCAAGGAGCGGACCATATCTTAGGAGGGCTGACAACTAGGAAGCTGGTATCCATAGGTCTATCAACACTACATTCATGTGTCCAGGGTTAGATACCCATCAATACCTGATCTGCCACTACTATTCCTTACACACCCATTTCCATGCCAGTACACGCTTGGCCTTGACCTGCATGCAGGTCAATTACATTCCACATAAGTGTAACATTAATGGAGTGCAAAAGACGGAGCGCCATTCTGGGGGACAATTGCCAGCCCAGTCTTCCATCTTCACGGCAATACAGGGATGCACCAAATTGGGATAAAATATGATGCATCCCTGTGTTGTGAGAATCACGGAGTCTGCTACTACAAATATTCTCACAGCATTGCACTCTGTCATTCTTAGTCACATATGGCTCTACATGTGGCTTGCCATCACCTTGTGTACACGATGCTGGCCATTGTGCACCACAAGCCTCACAAGATGTGACCCTCTGGTGGTGCATGGGGATCCTTTAAATGGACCATAATGTCACCATCCAGCCTACTTTGATATCTGATCATTGGACAGCTTATCACATCTGGCATTGCATTCAACACACATGACTCACTCACACCAAACCCTGGATTACTTCACAGGACACGCATTATCACACTTACTGGATACATGTGGGTCCTAAAATCGTGCCACTTCGCCGATTGTGTAGGGGGTAGGTCCACCTTTAAGGCATGAATGGAAAACCATGCTTAGTGTCATATCACAGTCACTGTGAGTGGACAACAAATTTCAGTGTGAACTAGTTGAGAGGAGTGAGCTAGTTATCCTAGTGGAAAACAGTGCAACAGACACACCACTATGTTCACACGACACAGACACTCAGGTGAGTTACAGCCACACATCTGAACACTAACACTGGGCCAAAGACTCATGTAGTGCTACACCCTGCAACAACCATATGCGTACCATCTATAGAAGAAGGAACAATATGGTATAAGGGGGAGTTGAGTAAAAAAACATGACACTACCCTGGCGCTTTGCAAGACATATGACTCAGGTACTCAAGCTTGTCCTGCAAGGCACTCAGTGGCGCTTTGTGATAGACATGCCACTCAATTTTAAGTCTGAAATGATTATACGTTGATTAATCCATGACTGATTTGGCAAAGTTGTCTAATGGTATCAAATGTCCCATATGCATTGCCCCCTAAGGTGGGTAAACCCCCTTTGCTAACATAATGGCAGGGGCAGAGGTCATGTGCATGAATTGATTGATGACAAAGTTGCGCTATACATGCATTGCCCAACTTTGTTGAAACAATCCAGGGAAAATATGGTAGGCTGGCGGTGCCTTGGTGTTTCATACATGACACTATGCCGGGGCACAGGTGTCGCCATGGCCTCTAAAATGTGTGCCTTCGTGATGGTTGTACAGGACTCACCAGACATCCGACCTGCACTGGTATCATGGTTGGACATGTGAACTCCAGGACTAGACTTGCGCAGATACACTTCATTCTAGTTGCATACAACCTGTCCACAAGCATTGCATGCAGCACTCCAACTCATCTGCTACTGTCATTCAAGAGCAGTGAACAGTAAATAGTATGGCAATTGGAGACTCACCAACAGGCCTGCTGATCTCAACACCAAGGTGATTGAGCAGATCCTGCTCCCTGGCCACCAGATCTGCCCAGTGATGCTTGAGCTGGTGCTCATTCCTGCCGCTCCTGTACACTCTCTTTAGGTGGTGGCACACCTTGACCCACCACAGCCGCCTGATCTCGGTCCGGTATCCCTGGATGACCCGGTCACCCATCTCTAGCATCATAGGCAGGTAATGGGATACCAGCCACACAAATCCACCTAGATCATCCTCTGATGTCCTCGTCAACCTCCATGTCATATATGGTCAAAGTTGACCTCAAATACCAAGAACGAAAATAAAAAATGGAAACTTAACCCCTCTAACTAATCCCAACTATCCCAAATAAGTAACTACCCTGGACAGACACCCCACAGTAAAAATACAAACATATCCAAAAGAACACAAAATCGCAACTACTGGGACACAAAATATAAAACAGGACAAGACAGGAGGGACATCACAAACTTCAATACACAACCAAGACACAACCACCAGCTCCAAAACACAACCCCACAGCTAAAAGGCACAGACTATAAAGAGAAAGTGAAACTACACCCACTGTACCATGATTGTAGACAGGATTTCCTATTACATTTCTTCCTGTCCCCGTGAATCATGTTTTTCAGTTATGCGTGTATTTATTTGACTCAGTTGACGTTTGAGTAGGTTTTTTTAGACGCATAACCAACATGCATTGTTTATATTGGCGCATGATGGTTATGCGTTGATTTAATTGAAGGCAGCATTGAGAGGAGTGTGAAGATTGAATTCATGCTAAGGGCTCATGTGTCATTTTCTTTGCATTTTCTGATGTTTTAGATGCATTTGCGTCATATTTTTTGACTCAATTCCTGATTGCGTGGTTTTGTGCATTGTCCTTAGGTACACCCTGAAGCAACATACATATGACGTGCTGTGCTGCAGTGTGGGAATGGCCACATGTGGTAGTCCATGCATCAATGTGATAAGGGTGTGATTTGTCTGTTCAACAAATGTGTGTGATACAGAGTCAACAGTTTGCAAATTGTTGCACGTCGTGCATATATATGCATGTGTGACAACAGTGTATCCACATATGTTTGGCATTCAGTACAATACAATAGCTCTGATTTATGATTGTGTTTTTGTCTATGATGTGTGATGTTGTCATACACAGCATAGCATCTAACGCTACATACACAGGTCAGGCATTGTTGATGATGGGTGAACCATTGCTACCTAGGGAATATTACCCAACAGCTGTGTCCGTATGTAGATTTTGAGTTTCAGGAGACTTGTGTGAAGCCTGCATATTTGTCTGACATGTGTACATCTTTGGTGCATAGTGTGTATGACACTCTGCCTACATTCTACCCAGAATATGTTTTGATCACAAAAGTTTGATTAAACTCGTTGCAATTACCAATGGTTGTTGGTTTTGTGTGGTGGACCTGCAGCCCTAGCTACACATGGTCTCATCCATACTGATGTGCATTCCACAGACGTGTCCGTGCAATGTGCAAGGTCATGTGTGCCCTGTGTCAGGATTGGGCCCTATGGCAGTGCAGGACAGATTACCATGGATATTCTGTGCAGGCCCAACTTCTACCATTTGTTGTTATACCTGGGCAAATCATGATGAACATAGTTACCAATGATGTCCCCTCCTTGTCACACATGTTCCATGCAGCCATTGCAACTCCCACACTGAGTTGTGACAGTGTTCAGTTCCAACATGACTTAATTTCTATTTTTTGACATCCACTACCTCATGTGTGGGACCATTGCATACTTCCTATTTGGACATGATGTGGTTGTGTCTGATGACCTATTTATTAACAAGTTGGCAATGTGGATGTACAAAATATGTTCCGGTCCATAGATTGTGTCCTTCAGTTGTCACATGCCAGGGTTGAGGCTGTTAGTGATATGTGTGATGGTTGCAGTACAATCTTACACATCAGGTATGATGTTGCAAACGTACTTGTCAGATTCCTATTTGTAACATGATCCCTGAGGTTTGACTCACATTCCTATGGTATATGTAGTGGAGATTGCATAGACAAAAGCAGGATTGGTTGTATTAGTGAAGTGTTTTTTACTAAATTAACAAGGTGAATTCAGTGATTCTTAAGAGTAAAAGTTGTCTACTATGTGCTGTCGCCGGCGTACCCCAGCAGCTGTGTTGTGCTGTTCACCCTCCATATTGTCACCAACATCCTCCTCCTCCTCCTCCTCAGACAGGTCATCTACCTGGTTATGGATAGGAATGTTCATCCACACACATATGTTGTGCAGAATAGCACATGTCAGGATTATTTTGCCTACAATGTGTGGGGCATATAGGAGGCTGCCTCCTGCGAGGTCCATGCACCTGAATCTTGTTTTCAGTATGCCAAATGTCCTTTCCACAATATTGCATGTCTTACGGTGTCTCTCATTGTATGCATGCTCTGCTGCTGTGCTTGGGTTTGCAAATGGGGTCATCATCCACAGCAGTATGCCATAACCCTGATCCACTGCAAAAGATAAAAGGTGTAAGTTGTTGTTTAGGCATGCAACAGGGTTGTCATGTAGCATGGCAGTTGTTATTTTGAGTTGGTGGTGACTCATATGTGTTTGTGGTATGGTGTGAGTTCCTGGCCTTGTGCAAAGTTTTCTTAGCACTGTGTTGTTGAACATGACAATTTTGGGTATTGGCTCAAGGACCTGGGACATATATTTTGGATTCCTGACTGATGCTCAGTATGTATGTACCATGTGTTGTGTAGTGCACCTTTGTATCAGTGTGCTATCACTAGAGGGGACTTGACACATCCTCACAACAGAATGGGGTCAGATGTGTTGACAACGTTGTAGCCATACAGAGCCTGGACGTCCCAGCCATTTTGACATGTGTCATTAGAGATGAAGTGCAACACTTAGGCCCATTTTAATGAGTAAGTGACAATGCACAACATAGCTCCAACATTGGCAGCACTGTGCTGCAACATTTTCACTATGCAGGAATGCACCATGTGTGACATGTTACTAGGCAACCCTTTATTGTCTCCTGCGCTGGTGCCTAATATGCAGCCGTGTACCAACAACACTGTGTACCAACACTACCAACCTTGCACCAGGGTGCTTGGATAGCTGCCCTGTGGTGGTGGATGTATCTATGCAGGAAGGGACACCTTACTATACATTTACAGTTTTAATGGACAATTGGCTCTTTCTGTGTGTGCAGCATTATGCAGCATTCATAGGTGGCACATTCATATGAGGTCAAATCACAGTCTATTTCCTTATTGCAACCTGCAAACGGCACCCCTGGGGTGGTGTTTGATGTTGGCACTGTCTAAGGTTTTAGGTGACACCTACATCCGAGTCAGCATCATCATCATATGTATCTTGTGGTGACAGACCTGCAGCAACACACATTGCAAGCTCCTTCCACGCTAAGTGCTGTGTGGGATGGTGGCCAATTTACAATGTGGCTTCAAGTCACAAAAGAGTGGTCATCCGCAAATATGTACATTTAGTGCAGGCCATGACAATGGCACTGGAGGCTCTTACATAGGTCTGTTAGTGATCCTGAATGGCAGCTGATGTTTGTGCCAGCCATTAGGTGTCCAAGAGTGTGTACCCCATTGTTTCAGGATGATCAACATTACTACCAGTGTCTCTACTATCTTCCAAAACATGAATCCGCATTTATGCTGTTCACACATGCGCAGTGCAGGCTATGGGATGGAGCTAGCTACTTAGCAAATATGTCCCTTAGCACAGTGCATATAAGGTCAGTGATGTCCTAAATACTCCTACAGGGTCTCACTATGGCATCCATGATCTGCACTAACAGTGACTCTGCCCCGTGGTGGGCCATTTATTGCTTATGGTACAGACATGATAGTGTTGTGGGTCAGTAAGTGGTGCAAGTGAGGTGGCACTACAGTAGGTGTGGTGTCACTTCTCACAAATCTGGCACATGGTATGCGATCGCCATTAATGTTGTATTCCTATATGTGTGACCCAATGCATCAGGCAGATGCATATGCATACTACAGGTAAGTCAGGTATGTGTTGATGAGATGTAGTTGGTATTGGCACCAGTTGTCTGGCATTTGATGTTTATTCTGGCAGAGACATGCATGGCATGATTTGAGGAATCTGTGCCTATTTGTGACTTACATCACATGACCAGGATGTATTCCATTGACATTGCTGTGCTATTCTTTGTTTGGCGTACTGTATGTGTGAAGTGTACATAGTAGGCAACCTGTGGGCACTTGTAGTGGTTTGTGTACATCTTCTGTTTGCAAAGGGTAGATATCTCCACCTGTGTCTGTCAAGTTCTGGGTGTGTTACGTACATGAGGGTGTATGTGTTTATGGTGTGCACTGATTATGCTGTACTGCAGCACAGTGCATATATGTTGTTAGCTGCACATCTGTGTAACTCTAGCCATGTGTTTTTGGAGTGGTGTATGTCTTGTGTGTCCTACAGGGTTGGTGTGTTGTGTGTAAATTGCTAGGTTTGTTGACTTACCCACAAGTAGGCCGTTTCCATATTGGCCATCCTGGAAGTGTTTGTTGATCCTGCTGTGCCTGAATATGTAGGTGTCATGGACACTCCCAGGATACTTAGCCAAATTGTTTGTGAATAGTCCCCAGTGGTCCACTATGGCCTGGACATTTATGGAATGCGTGTGTTTGCAATTCCAGTATAATTTCTCTGTTTCTGCATGTGGAACAAGTCGAACATGGGTGGAGTCAATTGCAATGAGCGCATGTGGAAAGCCATCTAATTGGTGGAACCCCTGTTTTATCTCCTGCTGCATTTGCTGGATGTTGGGGAAGCTGATGTGGCGGGGTGTCAGGGAGATAATTGCGTCTAACACCTTTGGGAGGAACACCGAGAATGACAGCTGTGACACACCAGCAACTAGGGCACCCGTTGTTTGAAATGAGCCACTTGCCAACATGTGCAGGACAGCTAGCAGCTTTGTCACAGGTGGTATATTATGCGGGGTCTGTAGGCTGGCTGTGATCTGTGGCTCAATGTGGTCCAGCAGGTGTAGTATGGCTTGCCGGTTGAGCCTGTATGTCCTTATAATGTCTTGCTCCCTTAGGCCAAGGAGGGTTGTCCTGTTTCAGAATATTCTCTCCTGCCTTCGGCGTTGCCTTTGTGGGCCCTGTTGTCGTCGTGGTGGTTGCTGTTGTTGTTACTGTCCTCTGCGTCATCTCCCAAGCTGGAGCAGTAGCACTTCCATCTCGTCCTGTGGGTTGGTAATCTTGCTTTTCTGTGTTTTCCTTAAGTAGTGGTGTGTGGGCCTCATTTTAACACCTGGTCTGACATAGGCGTTAAAATTTGACGCAAACAGAGCTTACATCATTTTTTGGGTCCACCTCCCACTCATGAGTCATTTTTGCCTGGGTGGATAAATATGGCACTAGGTGCTTCGAGTCATTTTTTTGGACAGGAATACTTACCTTGCATCTCATTGACGCAAGGTGGTTTCACACATCCAAAAAATGATGTCAACTCCAATATTTTGACGCTAGACATGTCTAGCGTCAAAATTTAAATATGGAGTTAAGTTTGCGCTGAATTAGAGTAAAATAAATTACGCTAATTCAGCGCAAAGCAAGTATAAATATGTACCTTAACTTACAAGCCGTTGGTGCACTTTGTACCACATACTAGTAACATACAGGAAAGTTAGACATTCTAATTAGGGGTATAGAATAATTTGACATGTTTTATGTGTCAGAACACATGCACTGGAGCCTGTTTAGCAGGGTCCCAGTGCACAGAGTAAAATAAAAGTCCTACCAGTACAAAAAATGGGGGTAATCATGGGAAAGAGGCATCTTTCTACAATGGTAATGAGGAAAATCAATAGTTGAAACGTCTTTATTAAACAGCACTACAGTTGACTCTAAATGAAGTAAATAAATGTCCTGGTTAAAAAGCAATAATCACAGTTATGTTATGTGACATGAACTTAATATCGCGCATTGCTCACTTTCGAAGGAGTATCTCGGTGCTTAGCGATACAGGAATAGAGGTAGGTTTATGAATTAGTTTAACATACACTATTAAACAACCACATTTTTAGCAATGTTACAAAGTTTGCAAGCTCAACACAAGAGTGAATAGAAAGGGGTAATGGAGCCAGATAAGAAAAAGATCTGCCGCTCTGTGTGGCAGGACAAATACATGAAATACGTGGCCCAGTTCTTTCATAAAAAGTCAGAAATCCAGTCCTGTAGGCTTAAGGCTTTTTCTGCAGTACAGTTCTCACTGCTTTGAGATTCTCTAACAATTCAAGAAGTACTCCTGGGAAGCTGTGGCTGTTCCAGCTCTCAGAAGTACTCATATGCATACATAACAGTATATAACAGAGGTGCATTAAGTGAAAATATTCTTCCTCATGGAGTAGCCACTCCAAATAAACCCCAGACAATTTTAGGGGTGTTCCCTTATTTTCACCATGGCTGGATGAATATTACTGGCCTTGACAAAAGCAAGGGTCTCATTTACAATACGAGCCACCATGGCGTAAGGTCCCAAGGATGAGTCAGAAATTCCGACACATCCAAGAGAACTCTGCCACAATGCATCAGCCCCAACAGTGGTGCATTACTGAAGTTGGCCTTACAACCGATGCAACTTCAGCAATGCATCAAAAATCAGAGGTGATGCGTCAGTTCTGACTGATGCAAGTAGACTATTGTGTGGGGACCATTATAAAATATTGCAAAATGGTTGATTAGCACCTTGTACACTCTTATAATGGTCCTAGATGTAATGTATGCAGTAATGCTATGTGTCACATTACAGTGGGCATAGTCTACTTATGTGTATGTAGAGAACTGAGTATGTGTGACATAGTGAGTGACAGTGTAATGTGAGTGAATGCAAGTATTTGTTGTAATGTTAAGTGGCAATACATGCATTTCCCACCTTATGTGTGTACTTATCTGTTGTCCTTTGGAGTACACATGGCCTGGACTTGGCAACCCATTCCTCCATGGAGAAGTTACAATCATGGGCTGTCCTTTATAGGGAGTACACAACATCACATAGCCTTGCTGCATTGGATAATGATATCATAGGTGCCATGGTCCCAGGTTGGTCATGGGGTCCTACAACATGATTGTCATGTGTAGACCCACTACTAATAGATGGTATGTGAAATGCAGACATATTCCAGTGTGTAAAGTGACTTCAAATGGTCAGATTTCTGTTACACATCCACTGTATCAGTTCCTGCAATGCCTGGGTTGAAAAGGCATATGAATATTAATTTTCTGTGCATTCCAGGCTGAGTGCGACGGATCTCAATGATGCGTCACTCATTGAAAAAATTGTAAATATCACTGCATCAGTTCTAAGTGGGTTTTTATGACGGAACGCCTACCCTGCATACATGATAAACTCTGTGACACAGCAGGTTCCAGTGCACAACATTTTGACACAAGCCATCAGAAACCAACCCATTGGGCCTAACGCATTGTTTTGTAAATATGGGGCATCATGGAGCAGAGAATGTGCTGCTGATTCGTCAAAAGAAATATGCAACAGTGGGGCAAGCTCCTTGTAAATAAGCCCTACAATTTTCCACTACATCCAGTGCTGACAAAGTGTGTTTGAATGTCAAAAATGTGCAGGCTTCTGGGCGTGCACTTATATAGGCCAGCATCCCTGAAACACTAAAACTTACCCTGTAAAAGGATTATTTTTCATTAATGCAATTAAATATGTGAGTTCATCCATTTAGAAACATAAATTCACATTTTATGAAAAGAAAACTGGTATAAACATTTAAATAAAGGTATTAGATGCAGAAATACATTTAGGAATTGTACCCAGAATTTTAGATTACCAATTACATGTTCTGATGTTTAACTAGCAGCAAAAAGAAACATAAAGCAATCTACACTTCCCATAGCACAGAATTAGACATGGGTGTAACGAGAAATTCAGGTAACAGACAGATAATGCACAATAACATTCATTGCCTTGTCAGTGTTATATCTTTATTAACAAAATATGGGCCAGATGTGCAAAGCAACGATCCCAAACATTGCAATTGGCAAAATCACGGGGTTTGCAATGGCAAAATGATTGTTTCTTATGTATAAAATGCATTTTATGAGTCAAAAAAGATTTCCAACTCAGAAAATAAGTTGTGCAACACACATCAAATCGCAATTTGAAAGGAGAATACAAGGGGAGTTCCAAATTGCAGTTCAATATGCAATGTATCAATAGTTTACAACTCCAATTCCAGGTGCAAACCATTGAACACAACACCTCAAAGGGGGTTTCAACTGATTTGAAAGAAGGGTTATACTTAGGACTACTCCGTCTTTGAAAATCGTTTTCTCATACAGACAACACTTTTTTATGCAGAATGTTTACAGAACACAAGCTGCTTAAAAAAGGTTTTCTCTTTCGGAAAGGAAACAAAGTCATGGTGGTCTGCTGTCCCTTGCAGGTCATCATCACTGTCCTTGGAGCCAATTAAAGCAATTAAAGGGGGCCGCTAACTGTGACCTGCATAACAAATATTCACTAAGCAGGTCTTTTTGCGATCTCCTGAGAATAGAGATTTTTTTGAAGCAACCTAATACTACGTAGGTCACTTTGCAAAATCAAATACTGGTCGCAACAAGTCAGTACACAATGTGCAGCCAGTATGATTGTGCGTCTAGCATTTTATGTTTTCTTTCTGTTGCGCTCTGCTGTTTCTTAACCCCTTTTTTTGGCTATTTGGGGCAGTTCGCGCTTAGGCCCTCATAACTTTTTGTTCATATAAGCTACCCACGCCAAATTTGCGTCCTTTTTTTCCAACATCCACAATGTGCGACCCGTATGATTGTGCGTCTAGCATTTTATGTTTTCTTTCTGTTGCGCTCTGCTGTTTCTTAACCCCTTCGCTGCCAGGCCTTTTCCTCCTCCTGTGCCGAGCCTTTTTTTGGCTATTTGGGGCAGTTCGCGCTTAGGCCCTCATAACTTTTTGTTCATATAAGCTACCCACGTCCAATTTGCGTCCCTTTTTTTCAACATCCTAGGGATTCCAGAGGTACCCAGACTTTGTGGGTTCCCCTGAAGGAGACCAAGAAATTAGCCAAAATACAGTGAATTTTTAAAAAAATGAGAAAAAAGGGCTGCAGAAGGCAGCTCGTGGTTTTTCCCCTGAAAATGGCATCAACAAAGGGTTTACGGAGGCAAGATCACCATCTTCCCAGCTTTCAGGAACAGGCAGACTTGAATTGGAAAACCTAACTTTTCAATACAATTTTGACATTTTACTGGGACATACCCCATTTTTACTATTTTTTGTGCTTTCAGCCTCCTTACAGTTAGTGACCAAAATGGGTAAGAAACCAATGCTGGATCCCAGAAAGCTAAACATTTCTGAAAAGTAGACAACATTCTAAATTCAGCAAGGGGTCGTTTGTGTAGATCCTACAAGTGTTTCCTACAGAAAATAACAGCTGAAATAAACAAATATTGAAATTGAGGTGAAAAAAACAGCCATTTTTCTCCACGTTTTACTCTGTAACTTTTTCCGGCGATGTCAGATTTTTTAAATCAATATACCGTTACGTCAGCTGGACTCTTCTGGTTGTGGGGATATATAGGGCTTGTAGGTTCATCAAGAACTCTAGGTACCCAGAGCCAATAAATGAGCTGCACCTTGCAATGGGTTTTTATTCTATACCGGGTATCCAGCAATTCATTTGCTGAAATGTAAAAAGTGAAAAATAGGTATCAAGAAAACCTTTGTATTTCCAAAATGGCCGCACGATAAGGTGTTGAGAAGCAGTGGTTATTTGCACATCTCTGAATTCCGGGGTGCCCATACTAACTTGTGAATTACAGGGCATATCTCAAATAGACGTCTTTTTTACACACTGCCTTACATTTGGAAGGAAAAAATGTAGAGAAAGACAAGGGGCAATAACACTTGTTTTGCTATTCTGTGTTTCCCCAAGTCTCCCGATAAAAATGGTACCTCACTTGTGTGGGTAGGCCTAGTGCCCACGAAAGGAAATGGCTCAAAACACAACGTGGACACATCAAATTTTTTCACAGAAAACAGAGGTGTTTTTTGCAAAGTGCCTACCTGTGGATTTTGGCCTCTAGCTCAGCCGGCACCTAGGGAAACCTAGCAAACCAGCGCATTTTTGAAAATTAGACACCTAGGGGAATCCAAGATGGGGTGACTTGTGGGGCTCTGACCAGGTTCTGTTACCCAGAATCCTTTGCAAACCTCAAAATGCGACCAAAAAAACACTTTTTCCTCTCATTTCGGTGACAGAAAGTTCTGGAATCTGAGAGGAGCCACAAATTTCCTTCCACCCAGCGTTCCCCCAAGTCTCCTGATAAAAATGGTACCCCACTTGTGTGGGTAGGCCTAGCTCCCACGAAAGGAAATGGCTCAAAACACAACGTGGACACATCAAATTTTTTCACAGAAAACAGAGGTGTTTTTTACAAAGTGCCTACTTTTGGATTTTGGCCTCTAGCTCAGCCGGCACCTATGGAAACCTAGCAAACCAGCGCATTTTTGAAAATAAGACACCTAGGGGAACCCAAGATGGGGTGACTTGTGGGGCTCTGACCAGGTTCTGTTACCTAGAATCCTTTGCAAACTTCAAAATGTGGCCAAAAAAACACTTTTTCCTCTCATTTCGGTGACAGAAAGTTCTGGAATCTGAGAGGAGCCACAAATTTCCTTCCACCCAGCATTCCCCCAAGTCTCCCGATAAAAATGGTACCTCACTTGTGTGGGTAGGCCTAGCGCCCACGAAAGGAATTGGCCCAAAACACAACATGGACACATCTCAATTTTTCACAGAAAACAGTGCCTACCTGTGGATTTTGGCCTCTAGCTCAGCCGATCCCAGGGGGGGCAGAAATGGCCTAAAATAAATCCCCCCGAGCGACCCTTGCATACGGGGTCGCTCCCCCTGCGTGACATTGGCGCAAAAAAAAGATCCCCGGTGCCTAGTTGTCCTCAAATCGGCTGATTTGCCCCTAAGGGGGACAGAAATGGTCTAAATACAATTTGCGACAAAGGGGAGCGACCCTTGCCTAATGGGTTGCTCCCCATCTCTAAAAAAACAAACAAACAAAAGAAATTAGCCCTGGCGCCTAGAGGTTTCTGCCCGCCCTGGGGGCAGAAATGGCCTAAAATAAATTTGCCCCCTCGCGTGACGTTGGCGCAAAAAAAATATCCCTGGTGCCTAGTGGTTTCTGCCCCCTTGGGGGCATATTGACCTAAAATCGGCCGATCTGCCCCCAAAGGGGGCAGAAATGGCCTAAATACAATTTGCCCCTCCAAGGGAGCGACCCTTGCCTAAGGGGTCGCTCCCCATCTGTAAAACAACAACAAAAAAATCCCCGGTGCCTAGTGGTTTCTGCCCCGCTTGGGGGCAGATCGGCCTAATTAAAAGACTGATCTGCCCCCCAGGGGGGCAGAAATGGCCTAAAATAAATGTGCCCCCCAGGGGAACGACCCTTGCCTAAGGGGTCGCTCCCCTTGCGTGAAATTCCCGGAAAAAAAAATCCCTGGTGTCTAGTGGTTTCTGTCCCCCTTGGGGACAGATTGGCCTTATAAAAATAGGCCAATTTGCCCCCAAGGGGGACAGAAATGGCCTAAGTATAATTTGCCCCTAGGGAAGCGACCCTTGCCTAAGGGGTTGCTCCCCACCTCTAAAAAAAAAACAAAAAAAAACAAAAAAAGATCCCTGGTTCCTAGGGGCAGAAAAGGCCTTAAAAAAAATGCCCCCCCTGGGAGCAACCCTTGCCCAAGGGGTCGCTCCCTTATGCCAATTTCCTTTAAAAATTTAAATCCCTGGTGTCTAGTGGGCGTTTTAGCAGCCGGATTGCTTTACAATCCGGCTGCTAAAACGCTGAGAGAGACTTCAAAGGAAAGGAAATTAATTTCCTTCCCTTAGAAGCCTCTCCGGCCTCCTCCACGTGATCGGAAGAGAAATGCAAAGCTTCCAGCGCAATGGGAGGAGGCCTTGTGACAATCAGCGCGCAATCGTGTGCTGACGTCACGGGGGTGGGGGGGTCGGGTGGAAGGGGAAGGGCTTCCCCTCCTATCCCTGCCTTGGGGGGTGGGGTGGGGAACCCCACAGAGGGAGCGCTAGCGCTCCCTCTGGGCTCTGTGCCCAGGACGTAATGGTTACGTCCTGGGCACACGAGCACTGTGCCTCAGGACGTAACCATTACGTCCTGGGCACAGAAGGGGCTAAGCATATAATAGCACACAATTCTCATCCCAATGGACTACAAACAGCTAAATACCTCTTTATGTTCTTCATATCAGCTGCATTAGCGGAGGCACAACAGAGCATGTCTGAGCATGTAAAAGGCATCCGAAGTGCAGTGTTTGATTTGGGCAAGAGAGTACAAGTTGACACAGTTCTCACTGCACAAATATTGGTTGAGAGTAAATTTAGACACCATCTGGCTCTGGAACTCTGGTTTAGTATTGGGTGAGGTGATTATGTGCAGCAGTTTGGAAAGTAAGTCGAGCTGCACCAGAGGTTTTCTCAGTCTCTTTGTACTCTTCAGGAGTGAAAAAAACATACTGGCATAGACCACAGTGAGTAGGTGCAGAATCTGAGGTCTGTGACCCTCATGGCACAGTGGTCTGTCAGCAAAGCTCTCATAAATGGGCTGTGGAGATGCAGCTACAGAAGAACAGTGTGATCAGTGTTGGTCGGGCCAATAGTGTTGCATGTCTGGGGGAATCAGAGGCCGGCAGTACGTCTGGATCCAAACACAATAGGTATGAACAAGCATAGGGAGTCTGTGTCTTCATGGAGTCTGCATCTTCACAGAGTTCTGCGCCAATGGTTCCTTGACTTTTCCCCAATTGGCCATGTCACTCTGAATATGCTGTCCATCAGCAGATTATGGGCAGATAGGAAAGGCATGCACTCTCCATATAAATTTTTTGGATAGTAGTAACATGGCTCACATCTCAGCAATACTTTGTGATTGAAAAGTTCTTCACTGCAGTATGTGGAGCCATTGGGACTGCATGTGTGGGCTTCAACAAGGCAGATGTCACCATGGAAGGCAGACTTCCTCTATCATAGAGGCCATAGTGGCCACAGGTTGTTTCCTCATTTTTTGGAGTACATTCCTTACTCTTAAGGGAAGACGGACAAGTGACCTGTCTTTGGCCTTGCCCCTTGCTGCTGCTGCACCCACCGCACAGCGGCATTGACGGCGGCTCCATGTGGAGCTGTCGTCAATGTCCTGGCCCAGCAGAATATTCTTTGTGCTGCCAGCAGGGTCTCAGGGGGGCTGGCGGTCTATGGAAAGACCGCCAGCATGAACACGCCGGTGTTTACCGCCGTGTTCATAAAGACCCCATAATGCCTGAATGTGAATTTGTCAGTCCGTGCGCCACTTGGCGGTGGCAGTCCAACCGCCATCGGCTTGGCAGTTGGACCATCATATAACGAAGCTGGTGAGCCCATAGAGCAAAGACTGCCACGGTCCCGCTGGTACCACCAGGCTATGACAATCGCCACGGTGATGAGGCAGACGGAGCCAGTGTTTCCACCAGAAACATTATGATGTTGCCTTCTGCAGACATGACCGTGACGGTCCAAGCACCACGTCCCAGCAGGCAAAAACAGAGAGTATAAAAGAAGGAACTCACCTGCAGGCAGCAGTGCAAGCCTATCACACATGTTCTGCGGCTGCTGCTGATTATCCATGGACGCAACCAACAGAAAGATAAAGCATCTACCTGTGTCATTAAGCTCAACAAAAGATCGTCACACCATCATCCACATGATATGAGGGTCATGCTACAGACACCAAGTACATGTGTCATTGTGTCCCGGGTTGGAGTCATTTACAAATAATTACACATTCACAGCCATTAAACACTCCCTTTGGGCAGGTCATTTACACTGCACCACCACACTCCACAAAAACACGTTTGCTCATCTTAGACACAGAGACAGTGAAGTGGACAGAACATTGTGTCACACAAAAGCAACACCACAGCAACATCACACATAATTCAAATGACACCCTCACGTTGCACGCATGCCATGAACTATCATCAGACTGAAGGCACATATGTGTGGATGTGTCATGGAACACAAACACCCCTCCCATGAAACAGACCTGCAATGAAACCAGACATCACCCACATTGCAGAACAATGGAAGGGCAATGGAATGCACAATATTTTAAGATACAAATATCCAAAGCCCACAATGCAAACCTGCACAATAGGGATGGGGCATCAGTAGCCCTCATGGAAGGATGCTGGACTGGGACATATTAAACTTTGCACATGCCCCTAAAACACACAAATCACAGGAACTAGCCCTTCATGTACCTCAGAAACAAACAAACAATAGTAGAGCCAAGTGACATGCCTATCTGCATAATGTGTATGTTTAAGTCAACAAATCACATACAACAGCAACACCATGGGCCATACATCTAGATGAAGTAGCAGTAAGGTACACGGATCAAAATGGACACACGGTCAGTGAAATGCAAAGGAAGTTAGCACAATTGAACACCCTCCAGTCAATCAGGATTTATAAAGCATTGCTAATCACCTGATAGTGTATCCATGTGTGGACAAACAAAACTCTAGCTTCCACACATGAGACAAATGTACAATCCATATCAGGGAGACAAGTCTAACATGGTACATGCTGACATTGGCCAACACAAGATAAAATACTTACCATAGCAAACAGAACACAATGCAATGACACTCCAATTGGAATAATGAACACATATCCACACAATGTACACCTACCTTTGTCTCGGATAACACTAGCGCTGCCCACAAAATCAGATATTGAAAACAACAGCAAATGGATCAGCAATCAAGGTTAAACACACACAGCTGTAGGCATACAACGTAAATTACTCAGGAACAACATAAAGATAGAAAGGTAATTGCTGGAGAAATGTGTATCCAACAAAATAACAATCTGGATTTATTGAATATAAATGCTGAAAAACAAAGGCCATTGGCCAGTGCACATCAGTTCGTGCACATTACTCTGCCCATGAGAAGGCACTGGGGATTTGGAGGGTGAGGGAGTGGTGGGCGTGGCTGTGGATGTAGATGCCTTTGGTGTATGTGAGGTAGTGTCTGTTGTGTGTGTGAGTGTTTGCATTAGCGTGTCTTGGGGGCTAGGAGGAGGAGGTGCTGGGTGATGTGGGAGTGGTGGATATGTTTGTGTCTGTGGGTATGGTGGATGTTGTGGATGTGTCTGTGTGTGTTGGGGTGGTGTCTGGGGGTATTGTGAATGTGGTGGATGTGTCTGTGTGTGTTAGGGTGGTGTCTGCAGGTGTGGTTGATGTGGTGGATGTGTCTATGAGTGATGTGCTGGTGTCTGGGGCATGGTGTCTGAGGCGTGTAGGTCAGTGGGTTGTGAGCTGTTGTCTGAGTGTGGTGGATGTGTCAATGGCTGTTGTGGTAGAGTCTGTGGGTATGCTGCATGGGGTGTGTGAGATGGTGAGGGTAGTGGGGGTGTCTGTTGAAGTGGTGGCTGATATGGTGTCTGTGGGTGAATTTTGAGTGCCTACGCGCTGGTGTGTCTTGTGTCAATGTGTGCTGCTTGTGTGTGTTGAGTTGGGAGGGTGCGGATGTGTCTGTGTGTTTGGGGCAGGTGGGGGAATAGGGAATTAGGACTGGGAAAAGGGAGGTGGAGGGGGTAGGAATGCAGGGAGTGATTGCCTGCCTTCAGTGAGGAGGCCAGAGTGTGAAAAGATTTCTGTAGGCCAGACATGTCACTATGAATGCCTTCCAGGAAAGCATTGGTCTGCTGAAGTTGGCTTTCCATCCCCTGGATGGCATTCACAATGGCAGTCAGCCCCACAGAGATACTCCTCAGTAGGCCAGTAGCCTCCTCCCACAGGGCAGAATGGGTAACAAGGGCTGGGACTGAGGTGCCTGGGGCAAAGGAAATGCCCACTCTCTTTGGTGAGCGGGCATGACCAACTGGGTGGGGAGCTACAGGGAGGGTGGCGATAGAACTGGGAGTGGCAGGCAAGGATAGTTCAGGAGCAGGTCCTGATGGGTCTGTCACCACTGCAGAGTGGCCACTGGAGGTATACTCTGATGGTGTAATGACTGGAGGTGCCATGGCCAGATGCTTCCCCACTTGTCTGTGCCCTGTCTCCTTCGCTTGCCTGGGATAATGCTGAAAATACAAAGAGGAAAAGAGTCACCACATGTTCCTGATCACACTTGAACAACAGCTGTGATTAGCAAACATTACCATGATGTCAAGTAGGCCCCAGCAAAAAACTACATCAAAGTGGCTCCTATATGTACCATACTATATGCATGCATGTCACCTGAACTCTCAACAGTTGCCCACAGGAAAATCTGGATCTCAAACAACTCCAATTGCATGGGTGAAGATATGCAAACACAGTAACCATTGAACAAGTAGGAGACCACATCACCTTCAACGCTTTGCCTTATGGAGCATACCCCAGTTACCTGTTGTCATACAATAGTAGGGCAATGCCAAGTTCATTCCCATAAATCCCACACAAAGTCATGCAGACATCTATTTGTCACATACACAATAACACAACAATAAGAAATGATGCTCCAACATCCTGGCATGTGGCTGACAGAAGTACAGTAGCCTGAAGAAGTGACATGGAAATACTCATGTCACATTGGAAACATATCAACAATGCACACTTCACCATGTGTAATGTGTCCTAATGGAGTCATGAAAGTAGTACTAATGCTTCTCAGATATACTACACATTTGGCATGGGAATGTACACTGTTGACAAAATGTGCAAATTGTCAAGGAGCTATGGGCCATATGTACGAACACTTTTTCCCATAGACACAGAATGGGTAAAAACCTTTGCTACATCTGGCCCTATGTCAGTAAAATCCACAACAAAATGAATCAGCAAGCCCCAGGAAAATCACCACTGCTATATGACACCCCTGACAATGACATACTCTGATTGCATCAGTAGAAGCCATTAGTCCTTTGTATGTTGGAGAGGCCCAGAGATTTGCAGGTACTTGTACAAGGCCTTAGCATGTTGCCTAATGGAAAGCTACATCACTGCCTCCATTTTGTTCATGGAAACCCAAAAGTCTGTGGATTAATGGCTGTACCCAACCACATGCGATTCAAACATAACTGCAGGTCACTCCATGATGCATGCCAACAGTCAGGCAACAAACCTTCCTCATTACACATGTGCAGTGCACATTTCCACACGATGCCGCATCAATGGCATGGAAATGTAAATTTTGTGTAAAAACGTAAGTCCTACCTGTCAGGTCACTCATTGCTACTGCAGTTGTGCATGCCAAATAACAGCAATGATGGGTGAGGGTATGTGTGAGCCCGCAATCAGTGGTGACACACTTCTGTCTGTGGCAACACATGAAACAGCCCCATGGCATATGTCAAATTCCAAACATGTTAGCATGCACATATATTTGAGAAAATACAGAAATCATCCCATGAGCACAGGTAAACCTTGCATGAAACAGCAGTGCACACATTTTGTCATAAGAGGAAGGGACACATGCTAACAAGTAAGCACAAGGAATGTTTGCAACAGTCATGGCACATAAATCATGTCAATGGACATTTCCCACGTACTAAGGGAAAGTTTTGATCTGTAGCAGCACCCAAAGAACAAAGTATGCTCTGTCACATGTATAATGGCCACCTTCTCATGACAGACAATAGTGAGGCACCACACTGAAGACAAGTGGCGCCTGGGGGGCAGATGCCAAATTATGTCACTTGAGCAGACACATGGCTAAGGACAGTGATACATCACTTCTTTTTCTTTGGCCTGCAACACTGTAGCATAGACTTTAGACCCACTACAACAACAAACATCACTTGATTGATCAATGCACACAGCCACGTGTTGTCACTGAATAGCAATTTTTTATGGATTGTACCCAGTTGTGTCCTAGGTCCTGGGCTAATAAGCAAGGCACAGCAGTATGCACCATTTTACATATCTACACAGTTACTCATCTAGTATGTCACACACAGTCCATCTCCAATCATCACACATCAACTTGGCTGTGAGAGGCAGGAATAGGCCCTGTACTCACCCCCTTGAGGCTGCTGTGCTCCCATCAAATGGCCATCAAAGTCCGGGTGTGCCACTGCAAGAATGCGGGCCATTAGAGGGGTCATGCTCTGATGTGTGTCCCACCCAAGTTGGGAAGACTCCCCCAGCTGGACTGTCGCGATCTTCCGGGCCCAGCGTCTCAGGTTCTCCCACCTCTTTCGACAGTGGGAGCTCTGCCGGCTGTGGACCCTCAGGGTCCGCACCTTCCGGGCTATAGCTCTCCAAATCTCCTTCTTCTGATGGGCATTTACCTGTATGAATGCAAGAGACAAATGACGTGATTACAAACACAAGTTTTTGCCCAAATGATGTGTCACACACATGCCAGACGCACCAAGCAAAACATTGTCAATTTGTCAACATATCACAAGTGTAAAACACACATGCCAATAGGTACAGGGACATGACTAAACATTTTTGGATTCATCTACAGACTAACTTCCTACCCTGCTCATGGCCTACAGTGACTAAGCAAGCCTACTGAGATCAGGTAGCCCATTCTCCAGTAACGTACTGTGATGTGTGCCACAAAACATCACTACACATGAATGTGGCTTCTGAAGGGTAAAGTCTCAGACCTGACTGGTCCATCACATTTACACTCTGCAAGATTTGCTCATTGCATACAGTCCTTACAGGCAACTACCATAGTACAGAGTTCGCCCTTACATTTGAGTGACAATGAAAGGGCTGGCATGGTGGGTACAGAAAGTGTCTTCCCTGTGCATGTGTGGAGATGTGGCCTGCCAAATGGTACATCAGGGTGGGTTTTTGTGCTATGTACCTGTACCACAGAACACTCCTTTGGAGATATGTTTCTAAACTACAGAGAAGACATCCAACATACAAAGGTATGCAATGTACAATTTCTGCTATGTAACCAGGCTACTGAGTCACATGTCATGGCCTCCCAGGAATCTACACACTGTCTGCACTGTGAGGTGGGTCTGTTGTTATTTTGTACAGGGCAAATATGACTTCTGTGAATGTGACAACAGAGTTGTGGGAGTAAGGGACATGTCATGAGTCAAAGACACACATTACCAATGATGAAAAATTCACATGTGGACTGGTTCAGGGATTTACCTCAGTACCCATTCCTAATTTAGTAAATGGACTGAGGCAGTCAGGGCAAGTTTTGCATCTAGAGCTTCATAGTGGTCAAATGACAGAATCTGCAGGTCTACAGGGAGTGGGCACAGTGCCACAGTTTCATAGCCACAGTGACTCTTCCACAGCCTGGACTATGACCCGTACTGGGAGTTACATTTGACAGGCCCTAGTCTCTGCAGGCTGAGCATAAGGAACCTGCATGACACTCACATTTCTATCACTTCCATGCATGACAGTACATCATGTGGCCATCAGCAATGTGGCTTGTGGATTGTGTGGCAATCTGAAGGGCACAGTGAGTCATGATATGCCTTCCAGACAACAGTTTGGCAAAGCCAGATGTGGGGTGAAAGATCCGAGGGACAATACACATTGCTTGCAAGATCCTCAGATGGCTCAAACTAGATGCATACATATCTCATGCTGTCATGCACATACATTTTGTCTAACATGTACATCCAGCATAAACAAAGAAAGTTCAATGCACGGCAGAAAAGTTTCCTTGCCTAGTTATGTGCATCCAACACAAAGAGGATCTAGGACCTCAAAACACATCACACAACATAATGTGAATGAACACAACATATAGTACTGGGCACCAATACCTGCACCATGTACATCCCATTGATACCACACAGACTGCAAAAACAGGCACACAAGATGTCTAACTGGCACACAGGGGCACATTGTAGCCTGTGAGGAGGGAAAGGATGGTGTTGAACAGAGTCAATTGTACCAGTGAGTCACTTACCTGCTCCTCTGGCAAGCCATAGAGCTGTCCATACAGTGGAATAACTTCACTCACAAGCCTCTCCATCTCCTCTGGAGAGAAGGCAGGGGCCCTTTCACTTGCTGGATGTGGCATGATTGCTCCCAGAGGGAGCACACAGCAGCTAAAGTGGTAGAGGTGTTGCTGGTAGCAGTGTCAACAGTCAAGTGACTGATTTTGCACAACGGGTTGTACACGTACACCACGTACATGGTCATTACCGCCGACAGGCACAGCCATTGGGCTACGACTGCCACAGGCAACAACATTATCCTATGGTTGCATCCACTGCGGTTGGAATTGCCTATCATGTGAACAACTTCCGCCGGTGGACGCAGGAGGTTCCTGATGTCCAGTGGAGTAGATGAGGCATCCGCCGTTTTGGTGGCTTGAAATGCTGTATATGGCCCTGTAAAATGTGTCACAACAACAATATACGGTTTATATTCTCACAAACATCCTAAATCTGTATTTTTGTGTAGGTCCCACTACACAACCAACTGTGTAGTGTGTTGCAAGGCACAGATGGCACATGACGGCGGTTCATGGTCCACCACCGCTGACGGTATTTTTGGCAATCGGAAAATACAGTCAGGTTCTGAGGGGTAATCGTGTAGCAGATATTTGAGTGTTGCCCAAATCCATGTTGTGGACACACGTGTTGACAGCCATGGGGCTCACATTTGACCATTATGTAGTTGCTAGCTGTGATGTGTACTGGGTGTCATGTCTATACAGTCAGAAATGCGTTGTCAAATGATATTGTTGGCATGCATCATGTATGTTGCTGTGGACACAGTGACTAATGTTACAAATTATGGGGGTCATTACAACCCTGGCGGTCGTTGACCGCCAGGGCTGTTTTGGAGGAAGCACCGCCAACAGGCTGGCGGTGCTTCCAGGGGCATTACGACCGCAGCGGAAGCACCGCGGTCGCACCGCGGTCGCACCGCCGGGACCTGTGGTTTCCCGCCACATTGGTCCCGGCGGTTTAAATCCCCCAGGGCAGCGCTGCTGCCTGTTCAGTCTGGTACTGAAGGATTTCCTCTCAGCAATGTTGAAACACATTGAAGCTATATCAAGTTCCCCTGACTTGAGGATTTAGCCAATGTGAAGGCTGACTTCTATGGTTTTGCCCACCTCCCACATGTGGTAAGGACCATTGATGCCACACATCTTGGCTTGGTGCCACCTCAAGCCACTGAACATGTCTATCGCAACAGAAAGAACTTCCATTCCATCAATGTGCAACTTGTCTGATCTCAAATGTCTGTGCAGATTTTCCAGGATTAGCACATGATTCCTTCATAATGATGAACAACACCATACCCCAGCTGATGTCACAACTGCAACCAGAGAGGGCCTGGCTAGTTGGTAAGTCACGTCTGTCCTGACTGTGTGTGAGCAATGTCAGGTGCTATGATCAGGAAGTTAGTGACTCCTTGCACTTATGTCCCATTTGATAATAGGAGACTCTGCATATCCAAAACGTCCTTGGTTATTGACGCCTCTGAGGAATCCAACTATGCCAGAGGAAGTTTGCTTCAGTGAGGCCCATGGAAGAACATGTTGTGCAGTGGAGCGGGCTTTTGGGCTCCTGAAGGCCAGATTTCAGTGTCTGGACAGGACTCGTGGAGCCCTCATATACTCACCTGGGAAAGTGTGTCAGATCACTGCGGCATGCTGCATGCTTCACAACATCGCCCTGTGTAGAAACACCCCGGACATCCCAGAGGAGGGGGAGCCTGCAGTGCCACTGGATGAGAATCCTGAAATGCCAACTGAGGATAACAGTGGTGAAGAGGAAGGAGCTGACTCGCGAGAAGATCTCATCCACACCTACTTCTCATGAATGTAAGTATGTTATGTGTTGTTATGACTGCGATTGTACAATGAACAGTAGTTGTGAGCATGTGTGGAGTTGAGTGTTTTGGAAACAGCCAGGGAACTGATACTCTGCAATAATCAACCAAGGGCTGATTAATAAGATAGCTTTTGACACATACCCAGCTTGATGATATTGCTTTGTTCGTGTCAGATTCCTGACAATGTACATTGTTTTCCAGATGCTTGCTATGTGATGTGTCATATGTATGGTTTCAAGCCTATAGCCCTTGTTTTGTTCATTGTACAGGTACCTTCACCATGACATCTTCATGTGGGCATTTCAGAGTTGTGAAATTGGCAGGTATGTGATGCTGTTCTGACATACGAAGTGAACATGGATTGGTCCAGGTAATGTAGGTCACCAAGTTTGGGTGTATAACACCTGTGCCAAGACAGCCTACACAGTGTTTGGATAGAAGGTCAGGATTGCCCATTGGACTTGTTTTGTGTGCTGTGGTGGGCCTGATGTACCATTTGTGTCATCATGTGGTCATAAAATATGTAGTACTAGGTTACAACAAAGTCATTTCCCTTCACATTGGCTGAACACTCTTTCTGTATGACCTGTATATAGCTGTAGATGTGTTTCATCATTGTAGGCCACTGTGCCTGTACCACAACACTGACATATGATTGTATCATACCACCAGATGCATGAGCATCGGATTATGACTGCCCTGTGATCAGGGCCTGTTATACTGCTGTATGTCTATATCTTAGATTATGTGATGTTGAATTACTTTGGTGTGGTATGTGATAAAGCGCAATCTGATGACATCAGCCACTTAATTGTTTGCCTATTCCACAGGACAATGTCTGACAAATTCCTTCTCCCATGGTCTGGAGGTCTGTTCCTGTAAATAAGTTCATTTAATCAGTATGAGTCAAACATTTTTGATTTACAATAGATCAGACATATTGACAGTCTATGTGCTGAACACTGTAATAACATTTTTACTTTAAGAAGACAATTGTATGTATGTGTTTGTGTGGTGTGGATGTAATCCTGAGCTGGACTCTATTTACATGCAACATATCTCATCTTGAAAAAGTACCTTGGATCATCATCACATCGTTCACATGGTCTGGCATATCTAAATGGCTAGATATGAAATCAAAATCAGCAGGTAATGAGTCAGTGATGGGTGAATCTATTGTGAAGATACGTCTAACAGAAAATATATGTGACATGAATCAACATAAAAAAAGAAATGTGAAGGGGCAGTCACGGTGAATGAAATCATTGAAGTGGATGCCACACCATTGGGATTCCACGTTTCATTGGAAATGGAAGGTGGTTCAGGATCAGTTCAGAGTGAATGTGTAACACTCCTAAAGAGGACCTTAAGGAAAAGGGTTATTGCTTGCAGTGGTGGGTGCCTTGCCATCCACACTTCCTGGATTCTTTGCAGATGATCCTGCTTGTGGGGGGAAGAGGATCAGCTGCAACTGAGGCAGGGGTGTCTGTGGCTTGTTGTTCCTCTGGCAGGGCCTTCCTTCCTGTTGCTGGTACCAATGTTGATGGGCCTTCTGTTGATGAGCCTAAGGAAGGGGTAGGCTTGTTTTGACAAGCTCTGCTGAGGGTTGTGTGTATGTCCCTCAACACCCCTGTTAGAGAGACCATGTTGGCATTGTGGGCCTCTATCTGTTCATGCATGTCCCTATGCATGTCCTGTAGCTTGTTGATTTCCCGGAGTACCGTCAACACCTGGCCCGTCACACCTTGGGACTCCTGATAGAACCCCAAGATGGGGCTGATGGTGGCCTGGCCGAGAGCAGCCCCAGTGGCCTCACCCCACTGGCTCCTAGCATCCCTCCCATCCACCTTAACCCCCATTAGCCTGTGCCCTTGCCACAGGATGCCCCCTCCGACTTTTTCCTGGACCCTCACTGCCAGAAGTGTTGCATTGCAACTCAGTATCCAAGTCTGAGGGGCACAAGATGGTGTTCACTGCGCTAGGGACACAAAGGGATGCTGGAAGGAGTGCTGAAACCTTTCAAACACCCCCCGTCACAGATCTTGGTTTAATCCATTGCTCTTTTGCTCACCATGCCACTCTGGTTTGGACCCAGCCATATTCAAATCAGTCTTGACCCTATTCCCTATGGGAACAGTCGAGCCTGAACTGCCAGGCCAAGTTCATCCGTCCATCATCCTTTTGTGTTGCTAAAGTCACCCTAAATGGCCAGGGTATGCCCAGACTTGAGTCACTCACTGTGCCACTGGATTCAAGCTAACCTGGCTGATGAGGGGTGATATCCCGGAACCAGTCCTAGGATGCTTGTTTCCGGTCCATGGGATGGGCCTTGGTAACTGTGATGTTGGGTACAACGATATACTTTGACAGTGTTACATCTCAAATACTTTTGGTATTGAACATTGATGAGGTACATGAACAAGACAGTGGCAAAAGGTGAGCTGTGAGCATGCATGACATTACATTTTTGTGACTTTTTTGTGCTGTAACTTACCAGACTCCACTACCCCAGGTATTCCTGTCAGGTCCTCAGGTTGCAGGATGGCCAACACCTTCTTCCAGAGAAAGAGTTGTAATGCGGCACTGGGAGGACCACCTCCAGTCTTCTTGGTCTGCAGCTGGTGCCTGGAGACCAGGGAACAGACCGTGCCCCTGAGGTGATTCCATCTCTTCCTAATGTCCTCCTTTGGGCGCACGGTGGTGCCTACAGCATTCACTCTGTCAATGATCCTGTCCCACATTTCTATTTTCCTACGGAGAGGAGTGTGATGGACTTGGGCTCCAAACAATTGTGGCTCTACTCTTATGATTTCATCCACCATGACTCTCAACTCATCTTCAGAGAAACGGGGATTTTTGGAACGTGACATGGTGAACAAAAAAAGGTGACAGGGACTTACTTAACAGGGGAAGTGCAATTAAAAGTGTTTTCTATTGGATGGTGGTAAAAGGGATGCCTAGTCTATGTACAAATTTATAAATGCTGGTCACGGTTCTTTGGCTCCATGTGGGAATGTAAAGGATTGTAGTCTGTGAAGGGGTGTGTTTTATAGTGTGCTTTGCAGGTGTGTCCACCTGGCTAATGTGTGTCAGCTGTGTTGTTTTTGAATTCACCCAATGGGCACTTGTCTGTTACTTTGCTGACTGCAACACGCAGTAGTCAACTGCCATTGGGTGAACTCCCTAAGGGGACAGCCACAGCGACTGTTGATTGTCATATGCTCGGTGGTTAGCAGTGGCGGTGACAGCACAGGACGCTGCTCCACCTATATGCAAGCTGCCGTGCCACTGGCGGACTGCCTTTTTGCTTGGCGGTCCTGCTTGTATAACTGGTAATACTGTGATCTAAGAACCACTGGAGTGCCGGTCTTTTTAGGACAGTCAACATGTTGGTCTGCCAGTCCAACCACCAAAATCATAATCAGGCCCGAATACTTTATAAACGACCGCCAGCTTGGTGGTCCTTTATAAATCTGGCAGGCAGTCCCTCCATCAGGGCGATGGAAGGATTTACTCCATCGTCCTGGTGGAACAACAGGCTGTCTGCAAATATATAAATGAAGCACAGAGTTTAGAACTCTGGCAAGGAGCAAAATTCAAATCATGGAGCCGAGCTGCCTGTGGACTCAAGACATGGGTCATCTGTACATGGAAACATACAGGATTAATCAGAATGATGAACTGAAGAGCAAGGTGGCACATGTAGAATGCAACATCGACATATGACGTTCGGCCACGCACATGCCAGTATGTGAGGTACGGATCACATCACACGAGTAAAAGAGGCAAGGAGGCATCAAATGCATCCTAACTCAAAACAAGCATAGTGCATGCATATGTTGAGTGCTACACCATACTATATATTTATTACGTTAAACAGAACATCTGTGTTATCCAGGGAAAAGTGTGCTAGGGAACAAAGAAAGGAAAGAACAAACTGGGGAGAACCTGTCCTTTCTTTTATGTCAACCTCGAAAGAAATTTTGAAGTGTAAGTCTCTCTTCATTTTCTTGATAGCACTGTGGCCCTGGGGTGCTATCAATGGCAATTGGAGTGATGTGGTTGTATGATTACTTAAGAAGCATCCCTTCAGGTCAATTCAGACTTAGCGGGACTTTACGAATTCATCCATGAAATCAACAAGCGACAACGTTTAAACATAAACATCAATAAATAGTTGATAAAAACATACACATTATTAAAGTAAATTAAAATATTTCTAAAATCAAATAGCCTTAGAGCCAATTCATAAAAAAGTAATGACTTTACAGTGGTAGTAGTACTCCAACGAGCGAATACATTTTTATTACTTTTTGCAATTCACAAACATTGCATGTATTTAGCCTTGAAAGTGTCCAATCCCAGGTTTCCACGCGTACTATGGCAATGACATGTGACATTTTCATATGTTGCTAATTCCCCAGTGCGTAAATACGCACAGTACCATTCCGCACTGGTGAAAGACATCCTCATTGTGCACAAGGTCCACCACATGTTTTTCATTGTTTTTCTCTTCATGGGAAAACGTTTTATCAACCCTTTCCCCTGCGACCTATGAAATTTGGGAGTATTTATATTCCCCTCCCGTCCTTGAGAGTGATTTATTGCGATCCTTGAGTGCAGCACATTCCTGACTGGTAGGTGTTAGTGAATACTCACAAAATCACAAGTTACACCACACCTTGATCTTCCCACTCATCACTCCGTGCATATGGTTTATTACTGTAGTAGTAAATTCATTTACAGCTGTTAGTTATCCTTTTCTTTTGTGAATACCTGGATTTGGTGTCACGCTTGGGCCTGATACATACCAGAATTTCAGGGTATGTACATGAGATACATTTACACACAATGAAACTAAATAGAAATCATTTCCATAGAGTTTATCCCAAAAATGTGACAACGTTAGCTGTTTTGCTAGTTGTAGGGACCAGTTCTGATTAATGCCAAGTTATTGATATATATGGCCTCGTTCAGTAGGAAATGGTGCAACGTGGTGGTGCTGTGAGCAATATTGCTGCATCAAGCTGCACCTTTTCCAAAACACAGGGATGCGCCTTATTTGCAACAATACGGCGGATCCCTATTGTTGTATTGATAGTTCTTTTAGAATGTTACTGTTTCATAGTTCCTTTAGAATGTTACTGTTTGAGAGTGGGAGATGATTCCACAGGCCGGTGGGTTGAGACTAGGAGGTGCGAAGGAGGTGCGGAGGCTGGGATATTTCTTCTGTTATAACCTGACTTCGTGTAATCTTTAATAAAAGAAGAGATCCTGGGCCATATGTACCAAAACATTTTTTCATTGACACAAAATGGGTAAAACCCTTTGATACATCTGGCCCTCTGTTTTAATCATGTTTCAGAAGTCCCGAGTGATGTTTCTTCGATGTAACACCTATGTTTTCCCCTGCATGAAATCAGCTG
This sequence comes from Pleurodeles waltl, assembly GCF_031143425.1. Lineage (NCBI taxonomy): Eukaryota > Metazoa > Chordata > Amphibia > Caudata > Salamandridae > Pleurodeles > Pleurodeles waltl. The sequence continues at coordinate 861,807,996 of NC_090436.1, read as the reverse complement.
CCTCGTGCCAACGCAGCCACCCTTGTGCCATGGCGCAAGGATGCCTGTGTTGCGGGGTGATTGTTTATGTGTAGGACAGGACACCTTCCTGCACATAAACAATCATTAATGACAATTTGCTCCTTCTATGTGTGCTGCAGAATACAGCACACATAGAAAGAGCAAAAAAGAGAAGAACTAAAGATATGTCTCCTTGTTGCGCCACTCTAATGCCACCCCTGGGGTGGGGTTATTGTTTGTTACTGCCTTAGGTTTACCGTTTCTTGTAAACCTGGAGCAGCGTCAAAAAGCAATGCGTGTTGTCTGGGTATGCCCAAAGCAACACTCATTGCATGTCCCTTTGCCACAGAAAACTGCATTGGGCAGCCCATGTTTACAAGGCCACTTTAATCCACATAAAGTGACTTAACCCCACTGTGTAGATATGGAGCAGGGCACAGTGCCACCGGAGCATCGCTAAAAATGACGCTCTGGTGACGCAAGAGCCTCGTAAATGAGGCCCATCGTTTTCTGGACCACTGGTGATTTTCTACCCATAGTTTTAGCCTTCAAATTACACTACTTAATGGATAAGACTTTAGATTTTGGTGCATTTACAATCACAAAAAAGGTAGCCATTATGTCCGACCTGCTGTAAGTCTCTAGCTAAACTGGACAATAATACCGTGTCATCGGCTCACATAAGACAATGTAAGCCATTATTAGCAAATTCAATCAACCATCTTACATTAACCCAGTGCAGTGTACATGGTAAAAAGAAAGTGGCTGCCATGCATCCTTTCTTCACTGGATTTGTGAATAAGTCTGTACATTCCGTTTCTGGGCCAAACCTAACCTAACAGAGGTAAACTAATGGCTAAGTAGTCTCGTTAGCAGCGGTAGCAGCTGGCCATCTAGCCTTACATCAGCAATGCACACCTGATTTGATCCGTTAACATCATGAAAGGTATAGAACTGGTCCATAAAATTTCATATATGTATTGTATTTTTCCCTTGCCCAAAACCTTGTGTTAGGCCATAATGGATATTTATCACTATTCCCATATGAAGCCCTACTTAACCACTCACATGCATACATATTATGATGACTCTTTCCAAAGCTTATTGGTGTAATCAACCAATCATTCAATCAAGGATTTATAGAGCGCACTAATCACCCGTTAGGGTCTCAAGGCGCTGGGGGGGAGCAATTGGCCGTAGAGCCATGTCTTGAGGCGTTTCCTGAATGTCAAGAGGTCTTGGGTCTGGCGACGGTGGAGCGATAGGGAGTTCCAGGTCTTGGCGGCTAGGTGAGAGAAGGATCTTCCTCCGGCGGTGGTGCGGAGGATGCGGTGGATGGAGGCAAGGGCGAGGCTGGCGGAGCGAAGATTGCGGGTGGGGGTGTGGAAGGTGAGCCTGTCGTTGAGGTAGGCTGGGCCTGTGTTGTGGAGGGCCTTGTGTGCGTGGATGAGGAGTTTGAAGGTGATCCTCTTTGATACTGGTAGCCAGTGAAGGTCTCTGAGGTGGGGGAAAATGTGGTCACGGCGTGGGATGTCCAGAATGAGGCGGGCGGATGCGTTCTGGATTCTTTGCAGTTTTGTTAGGAGTTTGGTTGTTAGTCCTGCATATAGGGCGTTTCTTTAGTCCAATCGGCTGCTGACCAGGGCGTGGGTGACAGTTTTCCTGGTTTCGACGGGAATCCACTTGAAGATTTTGCGGAGAGTGTTGTAGCAGGAAGAGGAGATGGCATTGACCTGCTGAGTCATGCTGAGTGTAGAGTCCAAGATGAAGCCTAGGTTGCATGCGTGGGTGCTGGGTGAGGGCGCGGTTCCTAGGGAGGTGGGCCACCAGGAGTCATTCCAAGTTGTGGGGTTGGTGCCAAAGATGAGGATTTCTGTCATGTCTGTGTTTAATTTGAGGTGGCTTGATTCCATCCTGCTGGCGATGGCGTGAAGTCCATTGTAGAGGTTTTTCTTTGCAGTTGTAGGGTCTTTCGTGAGGGAGAGGATGAGAATTACCAAAATAATTGCTACAGAAATGTATGATTGCTATATGCAAAGAGGAATAAATAATGCTATGCCCCCATGAGAATTATCTGAGGGGGGAATCCAAGCTTGGATGCATAATAATCTAATAGAAACCCAACATTTGTACCCCCCCTTTGCCTCACCCAACTCCATGATGGTCACAGTTTGTTGTATAGGAAGCTCCAGTATTAACAAAATAGCAACAGATAACATGCCAGCGGCCAGATTTACAAGGCCCTTGCGCCAATTTGTGGCAACATTTGTGCTGCAAATGTGACGCTAACGGGCCCCTACCATAGCGACATAGTTACAAGGTGGAGCAGACTAGGTTTGCGCCACCTTGTAAACCCTTTGCGTCACATCATGCATGATATATGCATGATGTATGCAAAGGGGGAGTTCCCTTGTTACAGGGTCGCAAAAAAGTGCGCAGTGGAATCCAAAAAGATTCCACTGCCATTTCTAGCATAATTTTTAACATCTTCTTAAAGCAGGTGTTAAAATGAGGCTCTTATTGATTTCAATGGGCCTCTTAACACTATACTGGACTAGCTCATTTTTTTACACTAATCCAGTATAGCGTTACAATTGCATCAAGAAAATTATGCTATTGCCCCTAACATGCGCCATGGTGTGCCGTATTGTAAATACAGCACTACCATGGTGGCATTAGGGGAAGCTAGGGGGCTGCAACAAAAGTGGCGCATCGCTAGTGATGCGCTATGTTCTTATAAATATGGCCCCATGTTTGGTGAAACAATTGCATATCAAGCAACTTTATTACATTCACCCATACTGCTTTGAACAATTTACTCCCTGTTCATTTTCCATGAAGCCAATTATATTTAATAAATCAGCAAGCTGGTCTGAAGAATGGGAAGACATAGGACTGATAATGTGAGTCTGTGGTATCTGCATTGCCGAAATCTGCAAAGATCCATGTGAAGCACTAAGGACCAGATTTACAAGGCCCTAGGACCACTGAGTGTCACTTTTGCCAACTCTTTAGTGGCACTGTGCAGTGCACCACTTTTACAAGTTGGCGCTAAGCCACATTTTGTAGCTTAATGCCGCCTTGTAGATGTGGGCCCCTCTGATGCAGTTTTCTGAGTCACAGTTACATGTTATGTGTGTTGCTGTGGGCATACCACCGCAACACCCATTGCCTTTGACGCTGTCACAGATTTACTAGACGGCGCACATCTGTGGCATTGCCAAAAACTAACGCCACCTCTGGGGTGGCGTTAGCATAGCACAATGAGAAAGAATACTTTCATTCTTCCCCTTTTTTTACTTTTTCCATGTGTGGTGCATTCTGCAACACACATAGAAAGAGCAAAAGGCTATGAATGGTTGTTTATGTGCAGAAAGGTGTCGCTTCCTGCACATAAACAATCATTCACAAATGACAATTTCTGCAGCACACATAGAAGTGCCAAATCTCCATTGTAGATTGTTTATGTGCAGGAAGGGCACTATGGTTCGAAGGTGCCTGGATTGGTGCAGGCTGCTTAATTTATCGCTGGCGCAGGGGGAAACACAGGGGTGCGCCATATTCTTGTAAATACAGCGCATCCCTGCGTTATAAATCTGTTGCAGTGTGCGCTGCTATTTTTGGTGCAGCACCACGCTGTGTCAAATTCTTGGAGACCTGGCCCTAATTTTTCTAAAATTTTCTCCATTATAGCTTAGTCTAATAACTCTGCATACTATGCAAACTACTCCATCACTTGTTATCCTCAGGTGAGGCTGTCACTTGTTACTCCATCCCTTCTTTCACTCTTAGACATCAAGAGAGAGTGAGCTTTATAACTGGAGCAGATGCTTCTCGTAAGAGTTGTGGCTGAGGCTCTCAAATGCTCATTGCAGGAGGCAGTGGTCAGAGAAGGCCCCCACACCATCACTGCATTAACGGGGTGCATATATTGCCTACCCAGTCATAAAACCAAATAGTGTCCCAGATGAAATCAGTGGTTAGGTCCATCAAGTTGGCTGATGTCAAATGGGTGTGAATGAGTACACTAACAAATCAGAATGCTCTGACCAGGTTTCCAGCAAACCAGTGTTGTGGGGAGATATAATGGCTAGCAGACATCTCTCACACCAGCACTGCATGCACAGAATATTTAAAACACACCCGGTAATCCCTCCAGAAAATATTAGCAAATAGGCCCCTCCTCTTGCTCAGGAATCAGGTGTGTGAACATCAGATGAGTTGGTATTCAACAGGAAAGACTGAGCGAACTATTGTTCCAGATCATTCTGAATTGAGTTATGATCAGAGTCAGGGTTCCTTCAAGTCCTAGTTGTGGGAGGAAGAAGAAGAAACATTATTCATGTGACCCACAAAGCTCTGATAAAATGGAACAAGGATACTGGGTTGGCTTGGTTTTTTCAGGTACAAATTCATGGAGCAGAGAAGCGCATGCAGCCCAGAAATGGGAAATCAAAAGAGAGGGGGAGACGTGAGAGAAATAACATATGTGCATGGAGTATGCCAGGAAGTAGGCATTATTGGCACACAAACAGAATAAGTATATAGTCTACCCTGCAGTGATCAGAGGTAAAGCAGGCAGGAAATTAGGGAATTTAATTGAGAATGGGTATCAGTGGAAGTGCCTGCGAATGTTTCTCTAAGGTAAATATTCCCCTGAAATTTTAAAATGTCCTGGAGAATCCTATACAATGTCCAAAGGAAATCATGATGAGATTAAAGTGGCCTAGAATGGATTAATAGCCTCCTATGGGGCACACTCAGCAGATATGAAATTGAGACCAAGGATTTGAACATACCCAGGTGTTATCAACGTTTTTGCTGGTGTTTTGTTCAAACTTTACCCTGGGATTGGACCCTTGACACAACCCAATCCCACATGCCAGAATATGGCATAGTGAACCTTAAATTTCAGGTATCTTGTGACAAGAGACTAAAGGCTCAAGAGGTACAGGATTACCTCCTCAAGGGCAGAGAGTGGTGGGAGAGAGAGTGGAAAAGTTCCTCTAGAACAGTTTGGCATTTTTCCTAGTCCAAATTTCAGCTAAAACATCCCTCCATTCCCTCTATGACTATTGCACATTGATGCCATATCCCCTGCTCCTGGTCCAGTTTAGTTGTGAAATATATACAACATTTTAGGGCTGTTGCTGCCTACAAGTGTTCATATGGTAAAAAGCTTTTACTTCTCATAAAATGGACAAATCCACTTTTAGTCCTTTAAACAGTTGGTTTAAAAAATCATTAGTATCAGACACCTGAGATCCAAAGGTGTTGCATCAAGGACTAATTCTGCCAGGCTAATAGAGGCCAGAATGAACTAAGTAGCACACATTACTTAATGGATTGCTTCTTGCGTTCATATAGCTTACCCAATTCAGGGCATTACAAATACTTTAGGACTTCTTTTCCACGTGGTAACGGCTAAAAAATCATAGTTTGGCTTTAGCAACATGTGCAGGGAAAGTATGTTTTCCTTAAGGACTAAGGGTTGGATGTTAGACAGTGCTTAATTTCTTTTAAAATAAATAAGTGCCAGGTCCCTCGTCATAAGGCCACCCCAGCTTGCACCTTTGATTGTCACTGACAGTGCTGCCAATGACAGTACATACACAACTACAAGGCATGACACTGCTACAAGTGTGAAAATTCAGACTGTTTGAGGCCCCCCCAGAACTATAAGAATGGCTTGGGAGGCAGGTACTAGTTATTTTAATGTCTATTTGATTAGTAAACAACTGTTGTTGTGCTCATTTTTATATTACAGAAACAGCACCACCATGTGGCAGCTGTCATAAGTGCCAGTGTTGACAATTAAGTGCTGGTGCTGAGCACCAGAAACCACAGGCTCAAATTAAGCACTGATATTAGATTATGAATTCCTTCATTATTTAGTCAGACCACCTTTCCCATTACTGTGGCGGAAGTGGACTGGGCAATGACATGAATAAATAATAGTCTGTGGGTTTCACTATGATGAGTAGCATGCACTTTATAAATAATTTATACCAGTCCATTCTGCAGGGACCTGTAACAGTGAATGCTGAATGTATTACTAGTAATTTTATGTGCTATAAGTTATGCATTTGCATAGAATTTGACTAATATAGAAAATAATGTGGAACTTGGAATCACCCCCATAGTGTCTATATTAAATGCTTATTAATATTAATTGAAGTACCTGCATTAAAGAAAGAAATGTAGCAGCGTGTTACATTAATGATTACATGTTATGTATTTGTCTTATTAATTGTAGGCCTTAAGGTATCAAGGTTTGGGCCTAGTCTGCACAGCCTCATATTAAACTGCACTTTTTAACAAAATTGTGGGAATGTGTGTCTAGAGACACTGCGCTGACCAAACATTAGCAGATGCCTTTAACTTTCTCATGAGAACTGCTTGCTCAAGCATTCTGTATTAGTATTTGATACTTTGTTAACTTGAGGCGTGAGACAGCGATGTTCCGAGGAACCAACAATGGATGCATAGACTGGCGTACAGAGTGTCACAAAATTGTTACCTGATGAGTCAGACAATGGGAACAGGAGAAGAGGGAGCAATCATGAATGTGTGAAAGATAGTTTAGTTATATCTTTGATTTGAGGTGTAATTCTAATTGGGTTGACTGTAAACGTTTGATTTTCTGACCAATGGTAATGTGGGAAGTACTTTAGGTGATTCTAACTTAGCACGACTGCACCGAGAGGAGCGCGCCGTTTCCTCATTCGGTTTCCTCGGTAGAGGTCCATTCTGTTCTGTTTTGGGAGCTGAGCAGTTCCTGATGACTTTATTCTTAACTTTAACTTTGAAGCTTGATGGCTAAATAGATTTGATGCTGCCCCTTGAGACTGCTTTTTAAATGGTTCAGATTGGATATAGAGCCCTGTGTCTGAACCATCCCTTTCCACTGTCCTTTTGCTGAAGAAGACCGAACTGATGTCCAACTGACGAAGAGAATCGCAGCTTGCTGAGCCATATTGAAGAAAGGTATAAGAAAATGCTATTGTCTTAATGATAGGTTTATTTGTTTTTATGTGCCAGCCGCTGTTTTGCTAGAGCCATAGCTAGATGTTTTCCAAATTGCCTTTTGACTAATATTGTTTTGCATGAAGCCCAAACACGCTATTCTAATCTGAAGGTAGCGAGAGAAACACTGAAAATGCTAGCAGATTAATTACCAAAGGAGTTGATGTTATTCATTTGCTGAACCTAAATGTATGTCATTTCAAAAGTTCAGTTATTCTTGTTGTTGATTTGTACTGTGATCTTAGAATGTTTGATAGCCAATGCACTTGCTAAATTGAGATTCTTTAGAAGATTTGGTCAACCAGTGTTGTTTGTGTATGTATACTATGGTTCTGAGAATAATTTACGTGATATTAGCATTGTTAATCTAGGAAAATAAACACTCTAACTTTTATTAAATGGTGTGGTTATTCATGTCCAATTGGGACATGGTGCGTGACAATTAACGAGTCTAAAGAGTTTTGTTTGATATTTATTGATTAAGCAGATGTATTTAAAGTGAGAATAGAAACATATGGTGGAATTACTCTAAGCGTACTCAAAAGGTTTATCGACCATAAAGCGTCCCATTATCTAATAACATATGAAGAACAAATAGGGACTGACGCGCTAACAGAAATGGTAGAGGAGTAGGATGGTTAGGTCTTCTTAAGAGGCCACCATAAATTTCCCCTTATGAAATAAGTAAAACAGCAGTATGATTAGAGTCCTCAAGAGGATACTATAAAGTCGTTTTCTTAGAACTAGGTATAAGAGTAGCATGGTTTGTCTCCTTAGGAGGCCATCATAAGGTCCTCTTTGCTCTCTAGAAATGGTAAGAGGGTAAGACGGTTCGTCTGCTTAAGAGCCCATCATAAGTTCCATCTTTCCCAGAAATGGTAAATGGGTTAATGATCTGTCTCTCTAAGAAGCTATCATAAGGTCTTTTCCTAGAAAAGTGGTAAAAGAGTTGGATGGGTAGTCTCCTTAAGAGATCAAGATACATTTTCAGAAATTGGTCAGAGAAAATCGGTATAGGTTAACATTTTCAGATTCGATGATACAAAGGAGAGAGAAAATGTTTCCCTAAGAACCTGCTATTACTTTACCAGAACCTTGGAGCTTGCCAATGCTTGTTTAAGGATGTTCTTAGTGTTCTAGTGACAGTGTGGATGAAATAGGTTTTGCGCTTGCACAGCTTAAGCAAATCGCAGGTGAATTGTTTTGTTTGTGAGGATTTAGGAAGTTTGCGTACTCAAATTGAAATTGTTGAAGGAGTTTGTGTACTCGAAAGTATGAGAGTAGGGAAGTTGTTGAACTTCACATGTGTGTGGCACTTGGTGCTCTGAAGTAGTCCATGTGGTTGTTGGTATATGTATTCTGCATAGTCTAAGACTCCAAAGTATTGAATAAGTGTATGAGACACTTGGTTTATGTTGGAATTTGTCTGGTTTAGCAGGTCAATCGGGCATGGTTGACAAACTCAAGAGTGCATGATTAAGTTGAGAGTGAAATTTGCGGGTCAAATTTTGCTTGCGAGTCAGGGAAACTGAGATAGAAGGAGTATCTGCTAGAGCGAAATGCCACAGTGAAAAATCAGTAAGGTTTCTGAAGCAATTGTGTTACCTACCTGTACTGAGCAGACAAATTTGTGTATTGGTTTTTACTTAGTGCTCGCAATATTTTGCATTAGTTTTGCGCGGATCTGAGTTTGGGAGGGCAAGCCGAAGGGCTTCGTCAGCCGCTGTACGTGTGAGTGTGATGTAATTTGAGCCGCGCTGGGATAGGTTGGTTAGTGAGAAGGGTCGCGAACGGATTGGTGGACAACCGTGAAGCGTCATTGGTTGAGAAGGTCAGCGAAAAGGATTTTGGGATTGAAAGTCACTTCCTGATTTGATTGAAAGTAGCGTACATTACAGAAAATTACATTTTTCAAAGCATTAAAGAGTGCCCTAAGGGGAGATATGTTTATTCCAACTAGAATAGGAGAAGTTACTCCGCCAGAAGGTATACCTGCCTATATCGTATTTGAAGAACAGGGTGCTGCACCTTGTCTTTGGCTAAAACAGTGGTGCAAAGAAACAGAGAGAGACGGGAGCTTAGCATTTCCTGCTCATGGGACATTCAATTTGAGGATTTTGGAGAATTTGAGGAGAGTCCTTTATGATTTGAAACCTCCCCAGAGACCAGCACAGTTCGAAGCTTTAGCCATTTGGGAACTATAGCCAGACAACAACAGCAAATGAAGTTTGAGAGAAGAATTAGGAAAGCTGAAAAGACTCTAGCAGAGGCTAGATGGGAGAGTGATCAGAAATTTTGGAGAACTGAGACTTTACAGGGAATTAAGTTGTTTCCTGCAATTACCCAAGAGAACGGGAACGAGGCTAGAAAGAGTACTAGAAAGAGGGATTTTTCTCCTTCAGATGACAAAGAGCAGAGATCGACAGAGTCTAGGAAGTCTTTGACTTGCGAAGAAGACTTAGATGATGATGAGTTCATTTTACAGTTACTGAGAAATCGTCCCCACCATATGCCGCACATTAGAAAGGTTCAAGTACCAGTGTAGATCCTACAGCTCCGACACCAGTTGAGTACACCCAGAGCCAGATACATGTTAGCTATAGTGTTCTGAATACTTCTGCAATTCAAAGGCCTATGCCGCAGATGGACATAGTGAAAATTTACCCAGATATGCCAATTATAGATACTGCAACAAACTTAGTAGTTGCGACAGGACAAGTTTACCTGAAGCCAACTTTGATCCAGATAGAGTCCACACCGAATTTGGTGTCCCCAATGCAAGCACAGACTATTCCAAGATACACCCCCATAACAGGACCATAACAGGACCACAGCAAAAGTGTCTGCATTGATGAGTCAGAATACAGGAGTAATGTACCTAAGAGATTCAAATGTCAGATCCAGTCCAGATGCAGTGTCAGTACCAGTTACCGTAGGTCAGTCATACCATTCTTTTACCAGGGACATAACGGTAACAATGTGCAGAAAACCCTGAATCCGAGTGTAGAAAGGGAGAGATTCAATGAGAACGCAAGAATAATGACCCCCATGAGACCGACATTTGATGGAACACATCCGCTAATTGATTTGGGTTCCTTTAGGACTCTTCCAAATAGTCAAGGGAGATTCAAGACATGTCCCAACCCAAGCATGGTGACACCAGAGATCCAGAGTCTAATGCTACAACAAGGGCCAAGTCTAAGTAATAACAACATTTCCTTACAAGGTTTGACAGCTCAGCAGCTAACTGAGTGGTTGGAGAAGCTGAGTAGCACTCAAGGTAATTCCAGCGGAAAAAGTGCCCTGAATTTGACCAGGCGTAGATTGGAAGCAGAAGATCTGACTGAAGGAACTATGGGGTTAGACAGAATTGACTCATACAGAGAAGATGAGCTACGTTACTTGTGCAAATTGATTACCAACAAAGCAAGAATAGCCCATTAGAAATTAGCAGACTTGGAAGAGAAATATAACGTAGTAATTGAGAAAATAAAGCAGTTGAAGAGAAGTTACAGGTTAGAATTTGACTCAAAAGACTTCGAGGACATGAGGATACCGGGAATGAAGATTCCCATTAGGGAATTGGTTCAGAGCATTCAAACATGGGCAGTATTAGACAAGTAGGAAAGTAGATGGGTGAAGAAAAGAGCTAAAAGGAAAAGAGATTCTGGGAATTTTACTGTAAACGTGCAGCAGGTTGAAGACCCAGTGAAATTATTACCAATGAGAGAAATTCAGGGAGGAAAGTTTGTGCATGTCCCTTGGAGGAGAAGTGACATTCTGTCATTTACTAATGATTATCCCAGATTGAGAGAGAAACCAGTGAAATGGTACCAGCAAACAGAGAGGTTTGTGAAACTAACAAAATGTCTGTGGGAGGATTAGAACACCCTATTAAAAATAGTGGTTCTAGCAGACTTATGGGTTGAGTGCAAGAGAAGTGTAGATTGGCCGATGAAAGAACCCCAGAGAGATCCAGTAACAGGTGCATCATCTCCTGACGTAATGAAATATTACTAAAAGGTGATTGAATTTTTGAAAATGAGAATTTCGCCCAAGAATATTGACTGGCAGAGAATAGACAGAACAGCTCAGGAAGGCAAGGAGTCAATACATACATACTACAAGAGGCTATTACAGGCATTCAAACATTACAGTGGAACAGAAACAATTGAGCCAAAAGACATGATTCATTTTGTGTTCAGATTTGTTGAAGGATTGAAACCTGACATTAGCCAGATGAGTAAGAGTCATTTGATTCGTTGGCAAGCGAAACCGATTGATGAAGTATTGCAGCATGCAAAGTGCTGTAGTGACGAGATTGTGTTGAAGCAGAGAAAGTTGAAAGAGAAGGCAATGGTGATGCAAATAAAGCGGCACAAATGGGGATGCAGGGAAATTTTCCACAGCAGCAGCAAAGAAACATGGGCTTTCAGAATCAGGCGAAAGGTAGAGGTATGGGTGGAATGGGAAATGTGAACCGTGGTCCCAAATTGAGTACAGTTGTTGTTCAGAATGATGTGCAAGGAATGAAGAGATTGTTACCATATCACGTTTGCGTAGGCCTTGGACATTGGAAACAGGAGTGTCCGATGTTAGGTCAGAAAGGTGTTGTTCAGCAAACAAATTAAATCAATTCCTTTCCAAATATAAGAGGACCAAGAATGAGAGGTCAAAATCTGAATTTCAGAAATAATGTGAACCCGATGCAGAGTTATCCGCCCATGCAACAAGTGCAAATGCCACATTTGTAGATGCCCCAGTCACAGCAAATGCAACTTTAAGTGCAAATGGTACCTAGACAACAAATTCAAATACCTCAAGCCCCTGTGGAGCAGCAGCAGGTGATGCTTCCTCAGCAGTCACAGGTCAAAGGTTTATTCAGAGTAATAACACAGTACACCAATTCTCTCTACACAGTGAAGATGAAGCAAATGATGATTGAGTGAGTGAAAGTTCAGATGAAGAGGAATGTGTGTTGGCAGCTTCACTAGAAGTAGATCAGAAAGGTCCATATGTAAAGGGAAAAGTGATGGATCGCAAAGTCCCATTCTTAGTCGACACAGGAGCTACACACTCAACCTTGAGAACTGTAGAAGTTCCAAACTTGCCCAGGGAAAACTATGCAGATTGTTGGAGTTGCCAATCAGTATTTGACCAATCCAATCACAGAACCAGTTCAGGTTAAAATTGGCAATTTCAAAGGGTTACACAAATTTGTGGTTTGCAATTCAAGTCCTGTATCCCTACTAGGGAGAGATTTATTATGCAAAAGTGGATGTTCAATTACTTGCTCGAATGATGGGACTGCCATCCAGACAAAAAGTGACGATGAAGATGACTTGCCTACAGAAAAAGATTGTGACACATTAAGTGAAGAGTACCCTTTGATCAGTTTATTTCCAGTTTCACAGTGGGAGATCTTCCTTCTGACTTACAGGGAACAGTTAAAATGAAAGTGTGGGATTTTACAGGAAAGGACATTGGCAAAATCATAGGAGTTGAGCCAGTTAAGGTCCCGGTCAAGCCAAATGCGAATTTTCCCCAGATACCTCAATACTACATGACGAGGACACAATTGAGGGGATTGCTGCCATAACTGCAGAATTTTTACACCAAGGTGTTTTAAAAGAAGTGCTGAGCAGCCCATGTAATTAACCAATAATGGGGTTGCGAAAGCCCTGCAGGAAATTTTGAATTTTTCAGGATTAGAGGAAGATAAATGACATTGTGATCAAGTGTTGTCCAGTGGTGCCCAATCCAGCAATGATTTTGTTTCAGATCCTCCATTTTCCTTTTTGTTTTCCCGCCGCTGCCATCCCCTGCGGCCCCACCCTCCCAGCCTTCCCATTCGCCCAGCCCTCACTCCTCCCATTTGCCACTCCCTCCCTCCTCCCCATTTATGGCAGCCACGGCGCGGACGCAAGGCAAGCCCGTCTGCGCTCGTCTGCGCCAAGACCGTGCCCAGCGCCAGTCTCCCTGGCCCCCTCAGACAAATCTACTCCCCCCACACCCTCCACTCACTCAACCCAGACCCTCGCCCCACCTGCACCCTTTCCAGCCCCACACACACTCATGGCCTCTTCACCTGCCACACCTGTCATTTCTCCTGCTCCTCATCCCTCACACCACACACCAACCATGACGACCCCCTCGACAACAAACCCAACACCCCCAACACAATACACACCTGCTCTGCCCCCACCCCCACCAACCAGACCCACAGCAAACCACCCCATAACCAGAACATACCCCGCAACAACACCCTCATGCACCACACCAACACCACCCACCACAACCACCTCAACTGCCTGCTCCTCAACACCCGCTCCCTTCACAAACATGCCATAGAACTCTGGGACGTCATCACATCACACTCACCAGACATCGCCTTCCTCACGGAAACCTGGACCGACCCCATCTCGGAACCCGACATAGCCATCGCCCCCCCTAGGGATACAAACTCCAACGCAAAGACCGCCTCAACAGGCCAGGTGGTGGCATCGCCATCCTACACAGGGACACCATCAAAGTCACCAAGACACTATCAACAACACAGAACACATGCACTTCCTAATCCACATTAACAACAACTCCACCCTCAGAGGTACACTAATCTACAGACCACCAGGACCATGCCCCGCCTTCTGCAACACCATCGCCGACACCATCAGCTCGCACGCCCTCACCTCCACAGACTACATCCTCCTCGGTGATTTCAACTTTCACTTGGAGAACCTTCAAGACCACAACTCTACCTCCCTCATAGACAACCTCGCCAACCTTGGACTCAAACAACTGGTCACCGCACTCACCCACTCAGCAGGACACACGCTTGACGCAATCTTCACCTCAAGCCAACACATAGCCTACACCAACACCACCGAACTCCTCTGGACTGACCACCACTGCGTCCATTTCTCCTTCACCAAACCCCCCACATGCCACCATCAACACACCACACCCTACCGCATGTGGGACAAGATCCCCACAGAATGCCTGAACTCCCAACTGGCTCACAACCTCCCCCCCACACCAACGACCCTAACACAGGAGCACACAACCTCTCTAAATGGATCACTGCCTGCGCAGACACACTAGCCCCCCTCAGAAAACACATCGCCACCCGCAACATCAAGAACGCCCCATGGTTCACCCCCGAACTCCAAGACTCCAAGCGCAAATGCTGCCAAGTGGAGAAACTATGGCGACAAGAACCCTCTACAACCAACCTCTCCACCCTCAAAGCCACCATTCGGACCCATCACCAACTCATACGCACCACCAAAAGAGATCACTACAAGACACGCCTTGACAACAACTCTCTAAACAGCAAAGAACTCTTCACCATCATTAAAGAGCTAGCAAAACCCAAAGCCAGCAACATAGATCGCACACACACACAGCCCCTATGTGACGTCCTCTCCAACCACTTCCACCACAAAATCCTGGACATCTAAAACAGCTTCATACCACACACACACACACCACACACACCCCTCACTCACCCAACTCAACCCCCACTCATGACCTCCCCACCACACTCACCACCTGGGCCCCCACCACACACGAAGAAACCGAAAAAACCATGAACTCCATCCACTTCGGATCCCCCTCCGACCCCTGTCCACATCGCATCTACAACAAAGCCAGCACAACTATCGCCCCCATACTCCACGACATAATCAATTCCTCTTTCAACTCCGCCACCTACCCTGACCCCTGGAAGCATGCGGAAATCACCATGCTCCGAAAAAACCCAAAGCCGACCCGGAGATCCTCTCCAACTATCGCCCCATCTCCCTCTTCCCTTTCCCCACCAAGGTTGCCGAGAAACTAGTCAGCGCCCGCCTATCCCACTTCCTTGAAGAAAACAACACTCTTGACCCCTCACAATCTGGGTTCCGCAAGAGCCACAGCACGGAAACCGCCCTCATCGCATGCACTGACGACATCAGGACCAAAGTCGACAAAGCCGAGACCGTCGCACTCATCCTCCTAGACCTCTCAGCAGCCTTTGACACTGTCTGCCACCACACACTCCGCACACGCCTCCACAACATAGGAATTCGCCACAAAGCCTTAGACTGGCTCACCTCCTTCCTCACCGACCGGACCCAGAGAGTCCGCCTTCCACCTTTCCACTCCACCGCTCCCAAGATCATCTGCGGAGTCCCCCAAGTGTCCTCCCTCAGCCCCACACTCTTCAACATTTACATGATCCCCTTAGCCAACATCCTCCGACCACACGGAATCACTATCCTCTCCTACACAGATGACACCCAACTCATCCTCTCCCTCACCCGCAACCCCACCACTGCCAAAACCAACCTACACGCTGCTCTCCTCGACACCGCCCACTGGATGACAACTAACCACCTCAAGCTTAACTCCAACAAAACCGAGATCATCATCTTCGGCCCCAACAAAACCATATGGGACGACTCCTGGTGGCCCACCGCCCTAGGCCCCGCACCCACCCCTGCAAACCACGCACTCAACCTCGGCATCATCCTGGACCCCTCCCTCTCCATGACACAGCAAATCAATGCACTAACCTCCTCCTGCTTCCACACACTCCGCACTCTAAAAAAATCCTTCAAATGGATTCCCCCAGAGACCAGGAAGACAGTCACCCATGCACTCATCAGCAGCAGACTAGACTACGGTAATGCCCTCTACGCCGGCACCACACTCAAACTCAAACGCAAACTCCAGAGAATCCAGAACACAGCCGCACGCCTCTTCCTTGGCCTCCCCCACCACGAACGAATCTCACCACACCTCAAATCCCATCACTGGCTCCCCATAGACAAGAGAATCACTTTCAAGATCCTCATCCACGCACACAAATCCATCCACAACACCGGCCCGACCTATCTCAACGAAAGAGTGAACTTCCACACTCCCACCCGCAACCTCCGATCAGCCGACCTCGCACTAGCTACAGTCCCCCGCATCCATCGAACCACCACAGGAGGCAGGGCCTTCTCCTACCTTGCCCCCAAAACCTGGAACTCCCTCCCCACCAACCTCCGCAAAACCAAAGACCTCCTACTCTTCAGAAAAAACCTCAAGACATGGCTGTTCGAACAGTAACCCCCTCCACCCCCCCCCCACAAGCGCCTTGAGACCCTCACGGGTGAGTAGCGCGCTCTATACATTTTTTGATTGATTGATTGATCCCATGTGATGCTGAATGGTTCACCGTAGTGGACCTGTCACAAGCATTCTTTTCTGTACCTCTTCGTGAGGCTAGTCATTTCCTTTTCTTTTTCAAATTTTTGTATCGAGTTTACAGTTAGTGCAGAATTCCTCAAGGGTTTTCAGAGTCACCGCCCATTTTCAACCAGATCTTGACAAATAACTTGGAGTCATTGGAATTGCCTTTCCAATTGACATTGGTCCAGTACACTGACAATCTTTTAGTTGCGGCTAAGACAAAAGTGGCATGAAAGTATGATACCATTGTCTTGCTGAATCACATAGGGAAGAAGGGGCATAAAGTGTCCCCAGCAAAATTACAGTACTGTCAGAAAGAAGTGAAATATTTGGGTCACCGAATTGAGAAAGGAGCTAGAAGAATTTCCAGAGGGAGGGTTACAGCCATATTGCAGATTCATCCCCGGGCTACACAGAGAGATGTTAGAATGTTTTTGTTGACGGTAAGCAACTGTCGCCAGTAGATTCCCAACTTTTCAATTATTTCAAAGCCTCTACAGAAGCTGGCTCACAAAGAAATTACTGATCCCTTAGAGCTAAATCAAGCATGCATGAAAGCCTTTACTGAATTGAGAGAGAGTTTGTGCAAAGCCCCAGCTTTGGGAATGCCTGACTACACAAAACTCTTCATGTTGTTTTGTCATGAGCGTGATGCATGTTCATTGTTTGTTTTGACCCAGAGTCCATGGTGGTGTAAACCGCCCAGTAGCATACTTTTCAGCTATTTTGGAGCCAGTTGTAGCAGCCCTACCAGGTTGTCTGTGGACAGCTGTAGAGGCTGGATTAAGCCTCACTCAGAGTGAGAGCATTATGATGGGACATCCTTTAACTGTTATGGTCCCTCACTCCATAGAGGTTTTGCTTACCAGGTCCCAGACCCTGTACCTAATGAATGCCAGGTTGGCACATTATAAGACTGTCATCTTGGGGTCCCCAAACGTGTCGTTAAAAAGGTGTACAGTGCTTAACCCAGCAACCTTGCTCACAAAGGAGAATTTTGAAATTGACAAAATGAAAGAAGTTGACCATGACTGCCTGGAGGTAACTGATCTGTGCACAAAACCAAGACCTGACATTAAAGACAATCAGTTGGGAGAAAATGACCAAATTATTTTTGTTGATTGTTCCTGTTTAAGAGATAACATGGGAACACTGAGAGGAGGATATGCTGTGTGCACAATTTCTGGTATGCTTGAAGCGTCCTGGAGAGGAGTGTATTCTGCACAAGTGGCTGAATTAGTGGCTCTTACTAGAGCATGCCATGTTTCTGCACAGCTTAAAGTCACCATCTATACCGATAGTCAGTATGGATTTGGAATAGTCCACGACTTTGGTCAGCTGTGTTCACAGAGAGGTTTCTTGATCTCTTCTGGAATCTATGACTTGTTACAAGCTATTCAAATGCCTGAAAAAATTGCTGTGGTGAAATGCAGTGTGCACCTGAAATGTCAAGATTTGTGTCAATGGGAAATGGATATGCAGATCAAGTCACAAGGTTTTGCGCATTGAACTGTATATCTTTCAAGGACAAATGGTAATTGTTACCGGACGATGAAGACTGTGCTAGTTATGATTTGCATGTAATTGATACATTGGAAGAACTGAAAGCACTTCAAGAAAATGTTGACAGGGAGGAAAGGAGAAATTGGGTGAAGTTAAAATGTGTGGAACGTGAGGATGAAATATGGGTTTCAGGGAAGGGTCAAGTGGTTCTGCCTAATAGTTTGTTGACTCAAATTGCGAGATATTATCATGGTCACGCACATGCTGGAAGGAATGCGATGATTTGTACATTCAAACAGTACTGGTTTAATCCAAAATTTAGACAGTTTGCCGAAGCAATTTGCCAGTGATGCATCATCTGTCAGCAAATGAACATGGGGAAATGGACTGTGGTTAGTTTGAGCTACATCGGAAATGCGGGAGGTCAATTTATCAGAATGCAGATAGATTTTATTGAGATGCCTGTGTGTGGATAATTGAGATATGTGTTGGTGATTGTTTGTATCTTTAGTCACTGCATTATAGCTTACCCTGCATGAAGAAATGACAGCCTCACAGTAGCGAAGTTACTGCTTAGGGAACTGATACCACTTTTTGGTTTTCTGGTCTCTTTAGAATCGGATAGGGTAAATCACTTCAGCAATGAAGTAATTAATTTGTTCAGCTTTAAACATTGAGCAGAAGTTGCATTGTAGCTACTGCCCTGAAGCATCAGGACTTGTTGAGCAGATGAATGGTACCTTGAAATCAAGAATGGCGAAAATGCGTGCGTCCATGAATCTGAAATGGCAAGAAGCACTGCTGTTAGCTCTGATGAGTATGAGAAACACACCCAACAGGAAAACTGGATTGTAGCCGCATGAAATCTCCATGGGCAGAGCAATGAGGTTGCCAGCAGTTCCTGCAAATGCTCTTATGAACAAAACAGATGATATGGTCTTAGACTACTGCAGAGGCCTGTCTGATGTGGAAGCCACCACACTGCAGCCATCACAAGATCTAAGCCACAACCGGAGAGCAGGAGACTGGGTTGTGATCAGAAAACACATGAGGAAGACTTGCTTTGATCCTCGGTGGAAAGTCCCCTACCAAGTAGAACTGGTTACTACTACAGATGTGAAGTGCGCTGGAGTTCCAAATTGGATCCACGCAAGCCATACTCGGAAAGTGCCCTGTCCTTTGGACAATGAAGAAGGGTTGTTGGGAGCACCAATCACTTCCAGATGAACTCCAGAACTGGAGAGGGGTGAAGTAGAGACTGAATCTGAGCAAACTGAAAGCGGTTCAAACACTCCTATGAGAGACGAAATGGAAGAAATACAGGAGAGTGAAAGTGAACCAACCTCAACTGAGGTAGCAGGAGAGTCAGTTCAGAGGAGGGCATTCCCAGCAGCAGACGGTCTTGAAAGACAAATAAAGCAAATTACAGATCCCAAGGGGGAAGTAGTTGAGGTGAATCAACGCCAAACCAATCGGACTTCTCCTGAACCTGTAGCAGGTGCGTCAAGAGAAAATCCTGCAGAACCAGAAGAAGTTACAAGTCCAACATTGAAAAGAGCATTGACAAGAGGTCCACTGAAAGGTGATAAGTGACCGAAATCACAAGCCAAGAGGAAAGAAGCAGATTCACTGACAACAATCGAGGAAGAAGTAGACACTTCAAGAAAAGAAGATTTGAGTGATGAAGGGTTAATGGAGATCGAAGATAGAAAAGAAAGAGAATTGCAAGTCGAAGATACGCAGGTCCTGAATGGGCGTATGCAACGACAAGTGAATGGCAGAGTGAATGTTTGTCTTTTTGTTTTGATCGAGGAATTCTAGGTCAATATTTTGGTACGTGAAGAAGTTCAATTAACTGAACTGTTGAAAACAAATTAGAGTAACCGGAAGAGACTATTGAAATAACCTGATTTGACAAGCTGTTACACCGATTTTGACAAGCTACCCATTTTTGACAAAAAGGGTCCTGGAAGAAAGACTGGAAGCTGTAAATAACTGCTAAAAGAAGACTGAAAGTTTTTGTTTTTGTTTTATTTTTTGCTTCATAGTTATAATTTTTCCTTCCTTCTGCTTTCTGAATCTTTACCGATCACGAGTAACCAAAATCAGCAGGTTAGAAACAATAGGTGCTGTAGATACATAGGTATTGTTTTGGCGATTGCGTGCATGGTAGGGTGCATGGTAATGATAGTGAGCATGACTCTTTTTAACAAAAGTGTGGCCAACCATAACTTTGCTTCAGAGACAACTACAGCACTCACAGAAGTAGATAGGTTTAGGATAGATGAGAAGTACTTGCACGTAGATAGTACCCAAGGAGAAGTTTCTTCTAATGTTTTCTATTGTTTATTGCGTGAATATGTTGAGACAATGAATGCAAGAGAATGTTATGTGTGTACACAGATTTCTTTATCAGTTGAGGAAGGAGTTACTTACCATAGTTTGCCTCTTACTTATGGAATAAACTGTAAGCTTTAACTAACAAGAATATATAACCAGGAGTACATTCAATATTTATTTTCCAATCAAAATGTTTTGTTTTCATTGGTACTTATAGTTAAGTACTGGAGTAGAGTAGTGAAGAAAAATAGTGAGAGGATTCTTTGAACCTACCTTAACATTTGGTACAGCTTACGCGCACAGGAACAACCTGACATGCTTGCTGACACCTATAGAAAAGAACTTCTTAGATCAAACAGATGATAGGAGGATGGCATTAAAGGAGAAGATAGAGAAAGGCTTAGAGAAAAGGAAAACTTTGTGTATGTAGGCCGAACTCTAGAACTGATACACTGTTTGTGGGACGAGTGAATGTAGGCATGTGTTTCTGTTTCAGAGTAAGTGGACATTTATGTTGAATGGATAAGACCCAGCAATTCCAGGAGTTTATTACATCTATGGACCAAATGCGTATTACCGTCCTCGAAGAGGATGGAATGGCACATGTTACTTGGGCATAGTTTTCCCTAAGATATTTCAACTTGAGAACTTGAACAAAGTACCAAAAATGACTGAATTACATCATGTTAGACAAAAGTGAGAATCTTCTTCAGGCATAGTGGGAGATATTTTTGGAGCAATGGTTCCTTCAGTGGGAGTTATTCTAAAGTTAATGAACATTGGAAAGTTGTCTACTATTGTGGATAACATGCTGACAAAGTTTTGGGGAGCCATGATCCTAATGGATACAGAAATGGCTACGGTAAGATCTATGACTCTTTAGAACCAACTTGCGTTAGACATCTTTTTAGCAAAGGAGGGTGGAGTTTGTAAAATGCTGAACTCGGAACATTGTTGTACGTTCATACCTAATAATAGTAAGGAGATTAGAAGCTTAATTAACAATCTAACTAATGAGAGCACTAACTTAAATGAGCTGAAGGAAACTGGAGTTTGGGAAAAAGTTGGCAAAGGTTTTGCTTTTGTGGGAAATTGGCTTGGCAACATTGGAAAAGGGATCATTTTGAAAAAAAATACAAGTAATATTGATTATTGTGATCTGTCTATTTGGAACATGGGGAATTTATCAATTGCATCATGTGATTAAGACAAAGAGATTGAAAAATGATCAGAGGACGGAAGAAATTAAGATGTAGAAATTGTTTTGGCAAAATTCAAGAAGGGATAGAAGAAATAAAATTTATAAAGAGTGCAAATTTTAGATGAACAAACATTTGGGGAAATTGTGAAGTATGATGACATATTTAGTCATCAGAGGAGGGATTGTGAATGCTGAATTTATTACTAGTAATGATATGTACCATGAGTTATGCATTTGCATAGAATTTGACTAATATAGAAAATAATGCGCAAGTTGGAGAATGTGCCCACTTGAGTGGCCGTCATTAATCACGGAGTGTCTTTATTGAATGAATAATAATATTAATTGAAGTACCTGCATTACAGAAAGAGATTTAGCAGTGTGTTATATTAATGATTACATGTTATGTAATTGTCTTATTAATTGTAAGTCTTAAATTAGCAAGGTTTAGGCCTAGTCTACACAGCCTCATATTAAACTGCACTGTTTAACAAAATTGTGGGAATGTGTGTCTAGAGAAATCAATTAATTTATTGTGCACACTGCGTTGACCAAACATTAGCAGATGTCTTTAACTTTCTCATGAGAACTGCTTACTAGAGTGTTCTTTATTAGTATTCAATACTTTGTTAACTTGAGGCATGAGACAGCAATGTTCCCAGGAACCAACAATGGATGCACAGATTGGAGTGCGGAGTGTTACAAAATGGTTACCTGACGAGTCGGACGATGGGAACCAGAGAAAAGGAACCAATCATCAACGTGTAAAAGATAGTTTAGTTATATCTTTGATTTGAGGTCTAATTCTAATTGGGTTGACTGTGAACATTTGATTTTCTGACCAATGGTAATTTTGGAAGGTCTTTAGGTGATTCTAACTTAGCCTGATTGCACAGAGAGAAGAGCGCCTTTTCCTACTTTGATTTCCTCGGTAGAGGTCCATTCTGTTCTGTTTTGGGAGCTGAGGAGTTCCTGATGACTTCATTCTTAACTTTAACTTTGAAGCTTGATGGCTAAATAGATTTGATGCTGCCCTTAAAGACTTCTACTTAAATGGTTCAGATTGCGTATAGATCCATATGTCTGAACCATCCCCTTCCACTGTCCTTTTTGCTGAAGAAGACCAAACTGATGTCCAACTGACAAAGAGAATCGCAGCTTGCCGATCCATATTGAGGAAAGGTATAACAAAATGCTATTGTCTTAATGATAGATTTGGCATTTGTTTCTATGTGACAGCCACTGTTTTGTTACAGACATAGCTAGATGTTTTCCAGATTAACTTTTGACTAAAATTGTTTTGCATGAAGCCCAAACATGCTATTCTAATCTGAAGGTAGCGAGGGAAACACTGAAAATGCTAACAGAATAATTACAGAAGGAGTTGATGTTATTCATTTGCAGAACCTAAAAGTATGTCATTTCAAATGTGCAGTTATTCTTGTTGTTGATTTGTTCTGTGATTTTAGAATCTTTGATAGCCAATGCACTAGCTAAAATGAGATTCTTTAGAAGATTTGGTCAAATGTGTTGTTTGTGAATGGATATCATTTGGTTTTGAGATTAGTTTACGTGATATTAGCATTGTTAATCTAGGGGAATTAACACTTTAACTTTTATTAAATGGTGTGGTTAGTCATGTCCAATTTGGTCATGGTGTGTGACAATTAATGAGTCTAAAGAGTTTTGTTTGATGTTTATTGATTATGCAGATGTGTTTAAAGTGAGTTTAGAAACTTATGGTGGAATCACTTTAAGCATAGTCGAAAGGTTCATCTACTTACAATGCATCCCCTTATCTAATAACATATAAAGAGCAAATAAGGACTGACGCGCTAACATAACTAAACAGAAGCTTGCTATTTGCAGAGGTTTTCAATTACCTGTACGTCATGTGTATTCCACTCACAACTGGGTATTGCTCATAATGGGCTTTTCCAGGGATTAAGTAATCTGCCTTCTTCCACCATTATTTTCATATATTTCATCTGCTGTAACTCTATTTCTACTTCCTTTTCCATAGGGATTCTATGTGATAAGTTCAGCTTTTTTTAGTTTGTTGCACATCTAGTTCGATTCACATTGTTTGAATGCAAATGAGGTTAATAAGCTCTTTTGCATGGTAAACTTAATTTATTCCAATCATTTGGCTTCATAATACTTTTGTTTTTATTTATTTTTCCATTTCAATTAGGTCTCCTTCTCTTTTCTTCCCCTCCTGTTTTTGTGCTTTGTTCTCATACCTTCTTATGGGGCAATGTTACGCTCCCTCATTCTAGACTCTTATTTGACCCAAGAACCCTATGATAACTTTTACTTAATCTTTGAGTCCCGCAATTCAAGCGCTCACACTCATCTGCCTTTCTTGCTTTTATTGATCTGCCTCCTTATTCCCTTAACATATTTCCTTTTCTATTGATTATAATTCTAATTATTTATACACAATATCAGATCAGTTTTCCCCAATTTTAGGTGTGACCATTTGCATATTGCTCATATCATTTTGGTTCCACGCCAATACATTTAAGAGTTGCAATAATTAAAAAATTTAAACTGTGATGGAGTGAACGGAATATGTGGTTAATACCAAATTGTTTTCTTGTTCTACCACAATCAGTAAACAAAAGTGGTATTGAGATATGTCAATTAATATGCCTAAGTACTAATGAAATACCTCATGCATTTGAAATTCAAATAAACCAAATGGGTTAAAACGTATATCTGGCACTCATTTCAGATGAAATAGTTTGCTCATCTCTAGCCTAATGTATAAATTGCCATAGCTTGACCTACTCTAACGTAACAGAATTGAATGAAAGATTATTTTATCTGTCCTTTATTTGGACTTTATTTAAGATCCTGTAGTTTATACATGTCCACAAATTATCCTATCCCTTTAGTAGAAAAAGAAAGAGTAAGTTACTAGTGAAAGAAAATGACAAATGACACTATTGATAGGTGTAACAAATTGAGTTATTAATTTGGTTGAGGTGTCCCCCACCAATTTAATAAACACAATCCAAAACACAGCTTTTAGACGACCTCTGCTCCACGTTTGAAAGCTATGGAATAAACAGCAGGCAATGCCAAGAGAAATGCATGTTAAGTTCAATGCAGTACCATCAATTTTATACTAATGAGCCGAACACAGTTTAGAAAAAAAATATTAATGAGCAAACCGACCAAGTTGATTAACATTGGATAAATGGATGATCAGTATAGGGAAAGGTGCGGAAGACATTGTGACGCGAAGAGTTAATTAGCTTGAGCAGTGTAGATGAGTGTGATGCCTGCTGAAACCCGAACAATGTGGAAAAGTTCACAATGTTGTTTTCAAGCTTGTTTCCCAACATTCCATAGATAAAATTATTCAGCTGCGACTCCGTCTCAACCTTGAGAACGAGAGTACAGGGAGAAGATGGAATGAAAACAATGGCTAGGGAACGGCAGAGCAGCCAAGAGACAAGTACTGATAACATAGCTAGAAAATACCAGAAAGGGATAGAATCCAAGCTTCAAGTTATTTAAGCACTAAAGTGCGGGTGAGGGATTTGAAGCTCGCAGATGGGGTTGTGAAAGCTGCCATCGCCAGGCGCACAGCGCTGCCTCCCTGTTTGCTGTTCAGAGACCGTGACGCTTGAGGGGGAGAGAGGTCCAAGCGGGCGGTAGAGGGCTTCCCAGCATTTCGTGGACTAAATTAAGTTCCACCCAGGGATGAAAGGCCTTTGTTTCTCTGCTCTATTATTATGATTGATTATTATGCTTGCACTGTGTTTATAATCTGAAGTATTCAGCTCGTTTATATTTTGCTTCCTAAACATCATAGTGTGAGCTTGCTGCAGTAATTGAAACATGCATTTTGGTATGCAGTTAATCAAAGCTTATCTGAAGTATTCAGCTCGTTTATACTTTGCTTCCTAAACATCGTAGTGTGACGCATTTTGGTATACACTTAATCAAAGCTTATATCTGTCAATGAACGCTTTGCTCATATATACATAGATGCTCTTTGTAGTGTACTCATATATAAATAGATGCTCTTTACTGCTATTCTTATTCTACCACGTTGATGTGCCAAATGCATACATTTACCTGAAATTCTAGTAAAGCTAAATTGTGTTCATAATTGGCCTGTGGTCCTTCATTGAGAGTCGTTATTGACTTATACCGAACAGGTGTCAACCAGTCACCTGGATAAGACAATGGAACATACACCAAACATGCTATCCTGCTGAAAGATTTTACCTTTGGACTTAGTCTCTGAAATGGAAGCCAAAACCCTGTAGTCAGGCAAGGTTCAAGGCAGAGTCTGCAAGGGTCCCTTGAAGTCAGAAGAATCATCATTGAACTCTTGCTGAAGAAATTGGTTCTAGCACCAAAAGAGCTGAGTGTTACAAAGCTAGATTTTGCAATGCCGAGGTCACTTTGCAGGTCAGATAGATTTGCCACCTTGCCCAGGTTCACAGTTTTAAGATCTCAACATCGTCTAGCAGTGCAAGGATGGGATCTGCAACCGGGCCTTTATGATAAGGTCATGCAAAAACTTTTTTTGGCATGGCAAATACCCCTGAGCAGGATGAACCAAGATTTCTTTTGCCGCCTTGGATGTGATCTCCCTGGCCAAGCCTTCGCACCTTGCCCCGGTCTCCCGGATGGGTAAAAAATTACTAAGTTCCACTTTTCTCCAACTGCTGGCAAAGCTCCTCCTGGT
This sequence comes from Pleurodeles waltl, assembly GCF_031143425.1. Classification (NCBI taxonomy): domain Eukaryota; kingdom Metazoa; phylum Chordata; class Amphibia; order Caudata; family Salamandridae; genus Pleurodeles; species Pleurodeles waltl. The sequence goes on along the minus strand of NC_090436.1, from coordinate 861,781,993 downwards.
TTGTCATTCATCCCTTAGCTCCTCAGAGCAGGCAACTAGGTGCCAGGACTCTCCCAAACGATGTCTCTGAGAGTGTCGAGTTCTCTGTGGTCACCTGGGCCCTCTTGGAGCAAAGAGCCTTGTAGAGCAGTTCCAGGTCCAGGCTGTTAGAAAGAGTAAAGTATTTGACGGATTGAAGTGCAGTCTAGACCAGGGCATTCTTTGGATTTTGCTGGACAAATCTATAATTTAGAGAATATTTCCCTTTTGGCCATGCTCTTTCAATCTCTGACTGAAATGAATTACATAGGGTAAGATGTCTCATTTGTAAAGGATGTTCATATTTTCTCTCAACCAGAGGACTGACCCTTACAGCTGCATAGCCTGCCAGATATTATATGGAAAGTCACTCTCTTCTGTGAAACTAGAAAAATCAATTACCTAGAAATAAAGTGTAATTTCACCAAAGTCAAAGGCAAACTAAATTTGACTAGTTCAGTGAAATATCTCCCTAAGGGTGCTAGGATAGTGCTTAAGGAATACGTAGCACTACTTATGAGAAGTGAGGTGGGTTCTGCTGAAAATGACTATGGTAGGAGCAGTAGGCAGGACTGGAGTCTGCATGTCTTATTTGTTTAAATTATTTATGTTTTGGGCCTTATTTAGAACTCGGCTGATGGGTTACTCAATCACAATAGTGACAGACATCCCAACTGCCAAAATCTAAATCCCATTAGATCAAATGGTATTTAGATTTTGACGGAAGGGATATCTGTCACCTTTGTGACAGAGTAACCTGTTTGCTGAGTACTAAATCATGCCTCATGCCTTTAGTGTGTTGTGATTATCTCTCATTGTGGAATTTAATGAAGCAAGGCTATGGAAGCCAAAGATTGGCGATGCTCAAGCTGTCTTGATTAATGATGTGAGGAATCCTGGTCAGAAGGTCCCAAGGCAGACAGAAATTATTGTACGACCACTGGGTCAACTGGGGTCTTTCACCTCAGGATGTGCTGGGACCCCCCCCTCCCCGTACTAAGGCCCCTCCAACCAAGGAAGAAGTACCCTTTTAGCACTTGAATCTCTGGGTAGCGAGAGAGTGCAATCCAAAGTTGGCGCAGAAAGATGTTGTGGGCTAGAGACTCAGACCTCAATAACGTATCAAATAACACTCAATAAATCATTGTCCAGTCAGTGCTTATATCTTTTATAGAAGGAAAATACCTTAATACAAACACAAGTGAAAACTACACAAAAATGATAAATACTAATAACATGGTAGGAGGAAAACCCAACGGGGTCCCTTAGATAAGGAATGTACCAAACACCACAGGGTGCAAAACACATACCCTAGAAAAGGGCACATTGAGCAACAGCCCCTAAACTATGGCTAAATAACATAGTTCTAAGCCAACTTGATCCAGAGCACACCTAAATCCCCCAAACCATCCAAACTCATATATGTGCCTATAACAAACCATACAAAGTTATGCAAATTTTAAATGTAAGTTGTACTGGGTTTATCAAGGGTGTTCATAATGGTCATGTTAGGCCTACAGCCTTTGGCAGTGTATGTTTTGTCAATAAAAACAACCAACCTTTTGTTGCCTGCTCATAAAAAATGCATTCATTATCAACAAGCCAGTCTCACACACTTTCAAAAGTCCACAGAATTAATATTTTAGTGAAAATTACGATGTTATATCATAGGCCTTAACACAATCATCCTTTGACAAAGTTTCAGTGAAAACAAAATATAATTAAATGCATATTTTTACATTAGGTTATCAAATAACTATTCAAGGCCAAAAATACAAAAGGTAAATGCTAGAAGCTATTAAAACTATCACTTTCTGCTGCCAGTCACCAAAGCTTTCTCCTGGAATATTTAGGGTTGTAGTTTTCTCCTGTCACATAAGGCCTGTGGTGAGTAGCTGCTGCCCCTGGGGAACCCCAGACCAACTTTTGAAACAATATGGGTGCTCTCTGTCCCTCAGAGGGCAATCTGGAAAAGTAGCCTAATATTTAATGGCCTTGTACCTTGTGTATCTCTCCTTTGCCTTAAGGTGTTCTTTTAAGAAGGCCACGGCCTAGCATCTACTTCGTTTTGGGACATCCTGGGCCCCAATGGCCCACTTTTCGTGGAAGTTCTTGCTCTTTGCTCCTGGTGACATGCTTCTGTCACCAGGTACAAGGATCTATGTCCTTCTGACCTCAAACTTTGATTTGATGATTCACAGCGCCTACTTACCACATACCCACCCTGTGGCACTGCTGCCTTCTCATCCTTAGCAGAACTTGGCTTCTGTCAGCAGCACCCTGTGCTTCTCCATGACAGACTACCACCTCTTCCTGCCTACACTGCACAAGCACCTGGGCCTTCAACTACTTGCAGTTTTCCTCTGTGCTACTTGGAGTCTGCAGTGCCACCTCCTAGTGAACCTCTAACACGACTAGTCCACAGAAGTCCAAGAAGATGTTCTTCCTTCGAGTTCCCCAGCAAGTCCACCCTCTACTTGTGCCAGGAGGCAGTGAGGGAGCAAGTGCCATTCGCCCTGGAGATAAAGTTCTGAAGAGTCCAGGAATACAAGCCCAGAGTAGGGTCCTTCAGAGTATAGACAGAAGTTCATTAACAGTGCATTTCCACCGCTGTTATGTTCGTCCTCGTCTTATCAGCTGTTTTTCTTGAGTAGGGATTAAAAAATGGACATTGAGAGTTCTAGAACAGTGGTTCCCAACCTGTGGTCCGGGGACCCCTGGGGGTCCGCGAAGCCATCTCAGGGGGTCCGCGAGAGCCTAGAAAATTAAAAAGTATTAAAAAATATTGACAAATTGGGTCCCCAGCTACCAGTAATGACTCAGGCGGGGGTCCCCGGATTCCCATGATGATTCAGTGGGGGTCCCTGGGTTCCATTAATGTTAAAGTGGGGGTCCACAGAAATCAAAAGGTTGGGAACCACTGTTCTAGAACACAGGAGTCACCTATACAATCCAGTGATGTTAAACCACCCCTCCACTGCTAGGCAGCATTCCAGGGATCAGCCAGTGACTTCCCAAAGCTTTGCACAGTACTCTAGGGAGAATTTAAGAATTGGATTTGGAGTGAATTTACATCAGCTCTCTCCCCTGAGGCAAGCTTTGCCCACTCAGCAGTGGTTTCTTCCTTCCTTCCAAGGCTTCAAAGAAGGCCCTGAGGTGATTGGTGCTACAGGTTTGCTTGTCCTTTCTTTGTACCATGTGGGTACACAGTGCACGCTACTTGGAAGAGAGGTGCTGTTAACAACTATGAAATCCACGAGTTATACATAGATCATCTAGGTATAACTTGCACCCCCATAGATTTGAGATGTCATCAGTGATATTAACAATGATGTGATTTAACATGTCATGAGTGATTTAATATGTGAGGTCATAAGCAGTGCATCATGAGGGTACAAGTTATACTTAGGTCAGTTATATATAACTGGTAAACTTCAACTTTTTTTTATTTTTAATCATTAGTTTGTATATTATTTATGTATAACTCCACCTTAATCTTTGTTTTTTTTAATTATTTCCAAGGTTTCCTTAAAATAAGGTAAAATCTAAATACACTTCCATTGTATACCTTCTCTTTAACTTTTGTTTTTTCAGTTAATTCTAGGTCTTTTTAAGATCTTACTACCATTCCTAAGTATACTACCACTGTGCATGGTTGGTGGCTTTGCCAGGCCCACCGCCAAACCACAGGTGGGTGGCCAACAACCCCGCCCCCCTGCTCTCAGCCTACTGCAGGCAACCTGAGCGAATCCCACTGACACCCACTCCACATTTGCTTTTCCAGTCCTGCTGTACTCCAGCAGGAACATGCGAGGGACCATCATCAGTCCTGCAGGAGTACCACAGTAGTGGTGGCACATAAAAAGAGAATTTTTACTTTGACTGCAGGGGTAGTCTCTATGGTCCTCCTCACAGAAGGTCCAGCGGGTGAAGGTAAGCCTACCCTCCCCCATTTACTTTATTTTTATATTAAATCATGACAAGGGGACAAACTCCCCTCAGTCCTGACAATGGCAGCCATGACATTCCTGTTGACACAAATCAAATTGCTCAGCCACACCCAGATATCACAAAATTTTGAGCATTCATTTCTCAAAAATAGCTGAATGGATTCACACCAAATCATAAAAAGCACACTTATGAGTAAAGATCTACCTTTCTACCAAATTTGACGTATTTCTGTCTAGACTTTTTTTCAGTATTGCTGTCTATGGGAAATTGTATGGCATAAAAAGTACTTTGGGCCCCACTTTTTCTTGAACACCTGCTTGACAGAACACCCTGAATTTATCCATGAAAGGGCTGAGTTGGATGAAAAATTGTTTTCGAAAGTTTAGTGAAAATTTTTCAAAGTTATCAGTAAAGCAATAAATACTCTTCCATTGGAAACTATGATGGAATTGATGACCCCAAGGAAGGTTACAGCTGAAACACGTCAATCAGTTTTTACCCTGTTTGTGTGGAATATTGAGGATTAAATAAAGTTTGCTACCCCACTGGAGCTGGGCCGCTTGTGTTCTTCATGTGGACCCCCGGTCTCCACTCTGGAGGAGAGGGACATGGGGGCCCTGAAGGATTTGTCCATGTTACACACACACACACAAATATATATATATATATATATATATATACCTAGTGTGACAGTCAGTTCAGCTGCTGTGTTGAAAGTTTTGGGGTGATTCGTCAATTTTGAACACGACTACAGCCTGAACCGCTGGACAGAATTACACCAAATCTGGCGAAAGATACCTCTTGGTCCAGAAAGAACCTTTTTTTGTGATTTGGTGTACATTCATACAGTAGTTTTGTAGGTATTAAAGGAAAAAAATATAGAATTTAGGGACGTGGATCGTCTGTGGATCCTCCATGGATTTGAAGATCCACGCGCCAACAGCAATGCTGTCATATTGGCTGCAATCTGAGAGGCAAGATGCAACCGTCATTTTGTTCTTTGGGACCCGGTTCCCAGTGTGAAAAATAAAATAAAAAAATAATAGAAGGGGTCATGGTAGAGGTACTGTGACCCCATGGGACTAATGGAAGGGTCTGTGAGGTAGCCCTCATGGGCAAGAAATTGCCTGCAAATCCACCCAGATCCTCACAGATTTGGGTGGATTCATTGATCCAGGCCCCAATTAAAAAATAACATACACTCCCTCACAGACCCACACACCTACTTACAAACTCACTCACCCCCCTCACTTACACACTCACGCAAGCACTCCCACACCTATACAGCCACTCCCACAACCACTCACAGACCTTCAAAATCACTCACACACCCACTCACAGGCCCACACAGCCAGTTACACATGCACTCAACACCCACCACACATACTCATCCACTTACACAGCCATTCAACCATTCACACACACACCCACTCACACACTCCCTCATACACCCAGGTTACATGGGCATTATAGTTAGGAAATAACATTAAAAAAACATAGATATTCACTGAAAAAACAAAGGTTACAGGAATTTTATAGTTAGAAAATGTAAAACAAAACTAAGAAATTCAATGACAAATCCAAAGTTTACAGGAATTCTACAGTTAGATTCAGATTTCACACAAACAAAACCATAGAAACTCAGCAGTTATAGGTATTTCAAGTTACTATAACTTGGGCCCAGGGTAACTATCACTTGCGCCATCGCCATGCACTGCTAATCACCCCACATATTACATCCCTCATGACATCTACGATATCATTGATAATATCACTGCAATATTTGCAGTGAAATTATTGCTGAGAAAACTGTGCATGGTGGGGGCATGACCATGTTGTGACCACTGACTGACCAGTATAATTATTGTCTGTTGACGATTGAGATTAGAATCTAAGTACAAACCCGTATTCCTAATCAACCATGCCGTCTGTAGATCATTTTGAGGTCAGTGGACATAGGTCACAGAGCAGACGAGATCTTACGGAGATGAACTTTAAAATCAAGTAGATGGAGGTGATTTTGTGCGCACTGCACGTGCGCGGCCTAACTTTATATGAAACATGATTATTTGATGTGGTATGCCTGCAAGGCACATTATTGCCACTGTTTTGCGCATGTCTGGGTACCAAAGCCCAAATGTATACTTTTTTAGTGCTGCATTTGCGCTGCTTTTTGACGCAATTGTATTTTGCAAGTAGGCGCTGCTTTCGCAAAAAAAAATTACGCAAATGCGGCGCTAAAAAAGTATAAATATGGTCCCAAGTGTGTGCGAAAGGCATTTGCCTCAAAAGACAGTGTAGAATACATACTCATATAGAGCATTTCAGTTAACTAGCGAACTATCCATCCTTATGATTTCACCAGAGGAAACAGTTTCGGGTGTGATGAAGTTAGTGATGCCCTTAACAATGTACTTTGTAACGTCATTTATTGATGACCTCCGCAGTTTACCAATTGTATCACCTGCAAAATGATACTGAGCAGATACATGGCGTACCTTTATTTGTAAAACGGTAATGAATGCCACTGTTTGACATACAAAAAATGTCACTTCCGGAAATCTGTGCTCAACTTGCAAATTAAGTAACTCGAAGACTCCCCCTTCCCCCACCTCCCTCCCTCCGGACCAACCTTCAGAGCAGCTGTGACTGTTGTGGGTCTTACAACAAGAGTTGTACAGTCCATGGGATTTTCATTAAGTTCATATTTAACACATTGCATGAATGTTTTTTATTATTGTAATCAATCAACAGACCTGATGACATCCTCTATAGCCCAAAGGGTGTCTCAGAATTTACTAAATAAGACACTTACAGTTCAGGCAATATACAGAGCAGATGGAGAGGAAAAATGTAGACTTTAGGGAACACAAATATTCCATTCTTAATGAAATTTGTTTTTATATCTATGGCATTATAACTATTTTTGTGCTATTGGCAGGAGTCTGTAAAACCTCAGCAATATGTTTCGTTCAGGTATGTCCCTATAATTGTCACATCGTGCCTCGACTGTTCTTTAGACTAAAGCACTATCGATGTGAGCACACACATTACATTTGTTTGGCTATATCCTAGTCATTTGAATGCAAACCTCTAAACAAGTCTTTCCAGGAACAAAGGGCACGAAATTGAAGACTTTTGAAGAACAAACATAATATTAAATAAAGTTCCTGTTATTGTTTCTCTGGCATCTTAGGCTAAACCTAGCACCACAGATACTCCATCTTGCTTTAAAAGTCAACATGTTAACTTAAAAATTCATTTTAGAAATCAAAAATCAATTTAAAAGCACAGGGTTTTATACATAGTAACTAATGCAGTACCAAATGTCACACGCTGTAACAAACTGCAGAAGCCAGAATTAATTAGCTTTAAAACATACAAGAAAATTTCAGTTGTAAAAGAAACAAATCTCTGGGGAACAACGTAGACGGAGATGAAAATGACTTCACTAACTCACAATGTCTTTATTATTTGTGCTTTGTCCCCTCAAGAGATCGTATTCCAAGAAAAAAATAGGTTAGCCTCCAGCTGACCCATCTGTCTCAATATGCTTTTGTCTTCATTTTATCACTGCGACCACACATATTAAAAGTGGAAAATTTTTAATGGCACGGCACCAAAAATGTGTCTATCCTGCTGCAGAGTAAGAACATTTTATGACATATAAAGGATTCGCTGGGGCACCCTCTCTGTACATTCCCATGCCCACTGTTCAAAAATATTTTTCCATTTTCCTTCATTCGATTTGCAATATGACTTTTGAATTTCTCGATTGCGTTTGCCAAAGGTTCTGCTTAGGGGTTGCATGTTGTTTCCCTTACTGTTCTGTCAAAATATTTTTCGTTTTATTTAACTAGCATCATCCACTTCTTTATGTCATGACCAGGGCCACTGGAATCATATGGCAGGGGAGGGCTACATTATTCGTCAGGGTTGACTAAATTATACACAAGAAATGGAAAATAATGTGGCATAATGCAACCTGATAATATTAATTACTTTATCATCTTTATACATGTTAACACTGGCTGTGCAAAGGTTTCACATCATTAGTACAGTTTAACAGGCAAATGCAGTAATAAGCAACAGAAAAGTGACCATTCTACCTTGGCGTAAGGCATTTCACGCCCTGGCAACTTATGTCACTGCATTTTTAGTATCTTTTGATCTGTATGAGCTAGAAACAAAACATCTGCAGAATAAGCAGCGGATAATGGTTTAGTGGCAATAGCAGCAAATCCCCAATTATGCGGAAAATGCAGCTGCCACAAAATCGCATAATTCCAGTGACCCTGGTCATGACCTCATTCTTCAGATGCCGAAGAATCTAGCGCTTTGTTATGCATTTATTAATTTCAGCAACTGCTGCCGCCATTTTATCGCCCATGGACAGATATTACTGAGTATACATAGTGCGCTTATTGTCTTATGATAATACATGCAATGCACCATTCAGTTGCAAACTTCACATCTCTCTGCAGTTTAGATTTGCATGGAAATAATTATTAAGTTAATGATGCATTCCCTTTATTTGATGTTTTAACAGGGGAAACCGGGACATGACTGTCAACATAAAACTATGAGCACCCAAAACCACTCCTTCCTGCTTTTGACTAGGATAGTTTCAATAACTGCATGAGAGGAAGACAGTAGTTGCTTTGGTCATTTCAATGATAAGCTATTGCCCGGGCCTGATTCTGTATGATGCAGCAGCAGTAACACAGGAAGAAGGGATCCCTGATGGGAGCAGACATTGAGGTTCATCCAATTGACGACCCCAACCAGGGCAGCACTGGTGTTGGGTTGCTTTTGTTTTGGTACTGAGAGTGTCTGGCTTTGCAGTTCGGGCTGGGTGCTCCGATTTGCAAATGGTTGTGTCTAATCAGAGGGGGCATGGTGTGCAAAAGGTCAACAGGTTGGCATGCTACCCCGAGTGATTCCCTTAAGTTAGACTTATGGCATGCATTTCTCCCATCAACTTGTGTTTTTTGAGGCAAAGACATTGAGACATGGGTCAGCAAACCTGTGGCAGATCTTGAGACCATGAGACTGAGGATGTAAGTAACCTGCAAGGGTAGTAGATACAACTTCGCATGTTGGCAGATCATAAGCCAGTACGCATATCATTTCATCATTAAACTAGTCAATTCTCTGTTTCTGGGGTTCAAAAACTATAAGGGCCCAAAGCATTGCAGGAAGCTCTCTCGGGTTGCGTGACCATTGCTTTTGTTAAGCCACAGGTCATATTCATGGCCTTCACTACTTTCTCTTGGCATCTGTGATGCAGAATTTTAGAACTGGAGCATCAAAAAATATTCCTCTAGCAATATTATTTAAATCTGTCATTGAGATTGTGGTGTCCCTCTCCCAAGAGTCAATTGAAGGAAGATTTGGTGACCCAGGCGTCTCATGTAAAGTATGGCTCAGGGGGGCACAAAGCCTGTTGCTGTCATGCCCCCAGAAGCCATCGAAGAGATAAACTGCATAGTTATTAGAGGCTGGGAAGCTGTGGTGTAGGTGAATGAATAGAAACACAATTTAGGGATAGCTGTGAGGAGAAGCATTCTGCGGGAGCTGGCGAGAGAGAAAGGAGAGAGAATGGCTAATGAGAAAGGAGTCAGTTGCACATGCACTCGTGAGGAGCAAATGCAATCAGTGACTGAGCCTACTATAATGAAGAGTCTGATAGCGAGATACCTCAGAGCCCTCTTCTGACTGAGGACTCTACCACCCTTTTAGAGAAATATCTGCTATCTGTTGTCTTTGCCTCCCCTCAAGTGAAACAGCTCTCTACTATTCTCAGGTCTCTTTCCTAACTCATTAAAAACTCTCCTTCACTGATTGAATTCTTTGTCCTAACCGCATAAAAGAGATGTCTGGCTTATGATGATTTCACCTAGACTATATTGACCTCTCTGTTGTCTGAAATGTCTGCCTGATGACTACATAAGGAAAATCATGCAGCATCTCCTCATGGCACCCCTTCCTAGCCCTGAGCATTGACAGTGTTACTCCAGTATTCCATCCTTAGTATCAACTGCTTCACACAAATATATCGAACCTGCATTCTTCATGTAAATCTTCTCTTCTTGTGTTCCTCACGAAAGATTTCCAGGTCTTCCACTTTAAGTTACGAAGTCTCCGATGAAAGTTCCATTACGTACACTCTCGTCCTAGGACAATCCTTGAACGAATTGTACCCATACAACTCTGAGACCACATCACCCACCTCCTACCACTTTAATCCTAGAATTCCAAACACTACACTGTAATAGAAACTACACAGGTGGTGAAAGACACCCTTAAAATTGCCGAAATGCAAGTACCTGTAGTTTAGCACTTTTAGTTTTTGTCGGAGCCGTCAATACCAATGAACATCACGACCTACTAGTAATTCTATCATACCGCAATGGTATTTTAAACACTTTTCATTATTGGTCGTCATATCTTTTCTATCAGCCAGATAACAATTTATTCATCAGAACTACTCCAAATGCCCATCTCCTGTGTCACTTGTGGTGTACCCCAGGACACTGTACTCATACCCATCCCGTTCATTGTGCACATACATAAACTCTTGGGGCCATATGTACGAACACATTTTCCCATAGACATAGAATGGGCAAAACTGCTTGCTACATCTGGCCCTTGGTTCTTCTGTTTGCCCAGCAAAACAACTTCTGCTAGACATATGCTAATGGCATGCACTCTACTTCAAAGTATCCAGCACCTCAGATGCTGCCCATATTTATCCAAACCTGGGTGTCCCCATTGTAAATGAAGTGTAACCTCTCCAAAGCTGAGTTTGTGCTCATTTTAAATCTATGGCAACAATTTAAGTGTGGTTGACCAAAACGCACCTCAATTACTCCTCTCCCCATCTCACTCACTTAGGTTACCATCCAGGACAATGCAGAAAATAAATCTCAGTTAGCATGGTATTAGCTGGCCCCTCCTACAGAACTGGCTTCCATCTCTAGGTCTCAATGGAGTGGAGAAGCACAGATGGTGTGATCGGTATGCCTGGGGGGCTCCTCTTCACTGCTAGCACCGTTTTTTGTAATAAAAAAATATGAATGAGAGTTCATGTAATCTGAGTAATGGATTTGTGTAGAAAATGTAATGAACTAGAAAAATAATGCACACATTTGAAAATGTGTGCAGGATGAGTGGTCGCAAAATGTTCACGAAGTATACTTATTACTAGTTTATTAATATGAAGTTTTGAGTATATGTTTGACTAATATAGTAATATGTCATATTAAGGGTTATGCATTATGTATTAGCTTTATTAATTGTAGGCATTAACCTGCCAGAAGTCTTGGCCCAGTTGCACAGCCTCATGTCAAGCTGTATTTCCTAACGTTTAATGAAATGGCTGTCTTAAAGATTTAAACTGTGATTTCTCCTTGTACTGTTTAAATGTGCTTGTAGCTAAAAGTCCTTCTCATGAGAACCACTGGCTAGAAGATGCTATTCTTACTAAAATGTAACATTATTAGTGTAATGTGTGTAAGACTGACTTTCTCAGGAGGAGAACAATGGAGACACTGACTGGAGTATAAGCTGCAACAATATTGTTACCTGATGAGCCGGATGATGAGGACATTACAGGAGGAGCCAATCAGCGACATGTGAATGGAGTAGTGGTAAAATTCATAGATTTGAAGTTTTTTTTTATTAGACAAAGTGTGAACATGCGATCCCTTGACCAATAGGGACCTGGGAAATAGTTTTAGGGAATTTAACTTAACAGGACTGCACCAAGAGAAGATAAGCATTCTCTATATTCTTCTTGAGGGTTTACCTCTATTCTTTTGAGTTGCTGAAAGTCTTTGCGTTTTCGGAGCTTTGATGCTGAATCCTGATGCCTTGCTGACCGAACTGATGTCCTGCAGACAAAGACTATCTTAGCTTGCTGATCCATTTGAGGAGCCGTATATGAAATACTAAATGTGACTTGCAATGTATGTTTGCTTTTTCTTTCTAGAGACCAACCGCGCTGTTTTGATAGAGCCATAGTTAGATGTTTCCCACATTTGTGTTTGCTAAACTGTTTTGCATGAAGCCCAACATGCTGATGCTAATCTGGTGTTAAGGATTCTCACTAATGAAAGTCTGCGATAAGGAATAACTATGATGTAATTTGTTTGCTGAATCTAAATGTATGTGATATCGTTTGCGCAATTGTTCTTGTTATTAATTTGCACTGTAACCTAAGAATGTGTAGTAGTTCAAGCTTTGATTAGATTGCATTTCTTTTCAGGTTTGGACAGCCAGTGTTGTTTCTGTATGTGTACCATTTGATTTTGAGATTATCTCATGTGACTTTAGCGTTGTTAAAATAGGGAAATAAATATTTTAACTTTTACTAAAGGTGTGGTTATTCATGACTGAAAGGTCATGGTGTGTTACAATTACTGACTCCATTGATTATTAATACTATTGATTATCATTGATTGTTGATGATATAGGTTAATTATTATTTTTGATCTACATTGTACTGGAGTTATGGTGGGAACATCTTAACTGCGAGTCAAAAGGTTCATTGACCTATTCGCGTCCCCTTGTAAGTTTACTTATTAAGGTCAGATGCACTAGCATTTTCAAAACTTAGCATGTGGGAACTCCAATTAAGTACCCCAATACAAACAGGCTCCTTGGGTGGGGACATCTGTTAATTTTACTGTGGTTTCTGTCTGACCAGTTCCTCGACCACTCAGGCAGCCTGGCAGAAGAATTTTTGCCACATTTAAACAGGCAACACTTACAAAGATATCATAAGACCTGGTGGATCAAAATGAATGGGATTTCTGCTTTGAGAACTATTGACATGCTCCACGCACCAGGACAAGCTATTGCGTCCTTCTGACACCCCAATTGGTGTTGTCTTCTTACAGCCTCTGGCACTGCTACTTTCTCCTCCGTAGCTTCAGCTTGGCTGTTGGGGCCTCAACCGGCCCTCTTCTCCTGAACTGGGGTCCTCTTGGCAGCAACATCCCATAGTCCTAGAACCCGCTTGACATATGCTTACAGGTAGCACTGTCACAGATGAGACCTGCTAAAGATGTATAATTGATGTGGGAATCCAAAAATAAATATAGGGCCTGATTTGAAGTTTGACAGACAGGTTACTCAGTCACAAATGTGACAGATATCCTTTCCACAGTATTACGAATCCATAATATCCTATGGATATCGTAGTACAGCAGACGGGATAACCGTCATGTTTGTGACAGAGCAACCCATCCGTCAAACTCTAGATCAGGCACTATATTTATTTTTGGATTCCCAAAGGAATTATGGGGGTTATTACAACTTTGGAGGAGGTGTTAATCCATCCCAAAAGTGACAGTAAAGTGACGGATATACCACCAGCCGTATTACAAGTCCATTATATCCTATGGAACTCGTAATACGGCTGGTGGTATATCCGTCACATTTGGGACAGATTAACACCTCCTCCAAAGTTGTAATAACCCCCTATATGTCATTAGCAGGTCTCATCTGTGACAGTGCGACCTATAAGCAGATGACAAGCTGAGTCAGACAATACTTCACACACAAACGAAGGATGGGCAATGGATGAGTGAATCAACTTACATGGGTTGGGGAGAAAATTCTCTGAAAATAAACAGCCCTTACTTACAAATTATGGCATGTTTCGCCACTGGGCTTACCAACATTGAAAACACATGCTCGTATTTGGATGAGCTCAACCTCTAGATGGGAGCAACTTGTTTTTGTATAACGGAATCTCCAGAGATATAGAAGATTGGTACAATCAAGAACAATACCCCTTTCAGTGAGGTTATTTAAGGCTGCTCTGATAGGGCTAAATAAATTAGAACAATTATGGTATTTGGGATATAATCAGCCGACCATCAGGTTTTATTGTCAACATGTTTTGGCCTATTTTGTATGTCCCAAAGGGTTAGCAGCCTTCCTCTGTTCATATAGGTTACTGACATTTTTTTATCTGGTTAATAATTCCATGATTCTGGTGTCAGGCCAAAACAACATATATTTCCAATGGCTCTTTGCTAGAAATCCTCTGCCCAGATAAAATTACACAGTGATTCATATTTATAGATAATGGACATAAATGATGCACACTGTGTATATAGTGCACTGCACTTGGCACAGAGTAAAACATACAGTCTAAACAGATAGTATTTCATAGATCTCTTGATGCTTACATGTACGTTCAGATCAATTTCTGAATAATGGACTTGTGAGGGAGTGTTTCCCAGTAGTCACACACCGTAAATGATAATGACTTATATGGTTAGGTCTATTACCACAGTGATGTGAATATCTCAATATGCGTACATAAAATATGGAGGTCAAATGACATCAAATGAGATTATTCTTTAACCAATATGGCTCGGTCTTGAATTAAGCCAGTTAATGTAGTAGTGAATTGAGAGGAATAAATAGTAAACTTAGCACACCTACCCAAATCATTACCCCATAATATAGGTTAAATCTTGAAATAAGACGTCTTGACAAGGCAGTACTTACATTGTCAAGGGATGGACACCGCCAGCCTGTGCCCAACAATTCCACCACCAATGCATATTCATGGGGTTCAAGGTAATTTACCTCATGGACATACGGTCCCATCACCCATGTTCGGGGGACATCATCAATGCATTAACACATGGTGTGTGATGTCACTGAGGCAGAACAGCTATGGTGCATTTAAGAACAACTAGACCGCAGGATGCGGTTCTCATTGTAACAGCAAACCAAGACCATTTTAAATGTGCCTCATCAGTCTTATATAAATGTTGTGTTCTGATTATGAAGCACTCATTGTTTATAGAGAAAAACCTTAGGTGATACTAATTAAAGGAATCTGTTGCTTAGCCCGTGATCATGTGTATGTATTTGAGATCCTTCCATAAGATGGCCCATAAAAATGTATAGAGGTATGTGGAATCGTTGCTATGGAAAGATCACTTTTTGTTTCTTGAATATTGTAAATTTATGGGTTCTCCATCATATCAGCCCAATGAAAAAATGGTAAATTATACTACAATCACTTAAAATAAATTTAAATAGGGATAAATGAGAGAGTCAAAATAGTAGGGAAAAAAAATCTAGATTGGGAAATGTGTTTATGCCATACCCCCATGTGGGCAACTGGACCATATGTCCATTAGTTATGATTTATAATACAACTCTGCAGCTGCCTGCCATCTTATTGAAGAACTTAGAAAATTCTAGGAAACAAGAATTCAATGTTTTAGTCATTACATTACCTGGATACCCACTCCATGGTTATCTGAATCAGGTGAAACCAATTGATAGCACTTATGGATAAACTGGGATAGCAGTATGTACCCATGGATTTTTGTTCAATACTTCTGGCACTTCCTCTTTACAACTTTACTATGCACTCTAACAACATTCATATCCAAACAAGCATTAGGAAAGCCAATAGGCCTCACCCTGCTACCAGGCACTGACCTAATGGCTTTGGAAATTATTATATTATATTTTTTTTTGTCCAAATGGCGCTCATAGTTTTGGCTTTGTCATTCCTCATTAAATGTTATTACAATCATTGGCAAATAACTCAATGATCAATCGTCAGTGCTTCATTTGTAAATAAAAACGTACCTGTGCCAAAAGCCCTCCTCTTAAACACGCGGCTGCTGCAATTAAATGTGCAAACACAGAATACTGAGGCACCGTGAACGTGAAGACGTCTCGGGACTCTTTAATCCATTTACAGCCACTCACTGTCCCTTCAGCTCATTCTTGCAGCTTTCTGCTTTCTCCCATTGTGACACTTTTTAGTTTTTCTTGTCCTCGTGTTTCCCATATGTGTATTTTGCTCGCTGTAAATATCTAATACAGAAAACTAAGTGCTGATGCCACGTTGTCAGTAACTGACAAATCGTACAGCAATTCTTTCAAAGGATTTTTAAGACTTATAGATGGAGGGAATAGCTAACAATGAGTTGTGGGGCAGGCAGAAACGTCAGTGAGTAGGCTCATGCCTTCGCACATTTTATGCAAAAATAGGCCATCGCCAAACATCCGTTTCTTACTTATGCTCCTCAGTGATAAAATTGCTTTAGCTCTAGGTATGAATTGCATGGTTGTCAGGGATACCATGCAATTCATACCTAGAGAGTCCTGGATGGTGCCATGAAAAAAGCATCACAATTGCTGCATGCACCAAAGACCAGGTGACTTTTAGGTGAGCCCCTGACTTTTAGTTGAGAGGTGTATACAACAACAACCTTTATACTTACAGCTGGAAAGGGTCAGCCTGGTGATGTATGTGGCAGCCAGCGCTGTCTTACTCAATGTCTACTGCAGAAGTAATTGAAAGGCTAAGCAAAGTAATTTTCAAAACCCATAAATAAATAAACTACAGTGTGTGCTTGTTTGAAAAGACAATCAAGAAGGGGAAACTCCCAATTTCAAGGGTGAATTTCCTCAAACATTTGATTGCACATCATTGACTATCTTCACCTACACCAACAGCTTTTCCAGATGGACCCACAGCAACTGGAAATAGTAGCAAACCAACTTAGGCCCATATTTATACTTTTTTTAGTGTCGCATTTGCGTGTTTTTTTGATGCAAAATTGGCGCAAACGGCCGCATTTGCATAGTTTTTTCCCCAACGCAAAATCGACGCAAACGTACAAAATACAATTGGCCTATATTTATACTCTGCTTGCGCTGGATTTGTGTCATTTGTTTAACGTAAATTCAGCACAAAACTAACAGCATATTTATACTTTGATGCTAGATCCGTCTAACGTCAAAATATCTGAGTGTGCGTCGTTTTCTGGATGCATGAAACTGCCTTGTGCTAATGAGATGCAAGGTAGGCATTCCTGTCCAAAAAATGACTTAAACACCCATGCATCATATTTATCCAACTGCGCAACAATGCCGCACGGCTGTGAGGCGCAGACTGAAAATGGTGCACATCCCGATTTGCGGAAAAAATTATTGCCTGGGTCAGGGCAGGCGTTAAAATGGGGCAAACACACCAGTACTTAAGGAAAACCCACAGAAGCAACATCAGAGCTCCAAAAGGAAGACATGGAGGTGCCATTTATCCAGCATGCATGAAGACGCAGAGCACAGGAGCAACAGCAGCAGCTTCCACCACACCAACAGGGACCCCAAAGGCAACGCCAAAGGCAGGAGAGGATATTCTGGACCAGGACAACCCTTCAGGGCCTCAGGGAACATGACATCATCCAGAGGTACAGACTAAACTGGCAAGCCATACAGCAGCTGCTGCGCCACATTGAGCCACAGTTGGCACCCAGCTTGCAGACATCCCACATCATTCCACCAGAGACCAAGCTGCTAGCTGTGCTGCACATATTGGCAAGTGGCTCTTTTCAAACCACTGGTGCCCTGGTTGCCAGGTTCTCACAGCCCTCATTCTCTGCCTTTGTTCCCAAGGTACTGGATGCCATCATCTCCCTCACACCCCACCACATCAGCTTTCCCAACACACAGCTGAAGCAGCAGGAGACCAAACAGGGCTTCTATCAAATCAATGGAATCCCACATGTGCTTGATGCCATGGACTGCACACATGTGCAGATTGGGCCACCTGCTGCAACTGAGCATCTATACCGCAACAGGAAGCACACACACTCCCTCAATGTGCAGGCCATTGAGGATCACCAGGGATTGATACCCAACATTGTGGTAAAGTATCCTGGAAGTGTACATGATTCATTCATCTTCCACCACAGCACCATCAATCAACACTTCCAGGATGGATGTTGTGGAAATGGCCTACTTGTTGGTAAGTATAGAAACCTAGTTATATACACACTGCAAAGCAACCCTGAGGACACACAACACATACACCACTACATTTACACGTGGCCAGGAAGACACTGAGATTGTGACACTGCTAGTCATGTTTGATATCCTGACCCAATGGGATACACGCCTATGGACAAATGACAGATAGCAAATTACAACAGATGCCACTTGGGACCAATTTAAAACCACAGAGACAATGACATGGCCTTAACTGGCAGTACAACTTGGAAGATGAATCTTCCACTATCACATCAATAACACTCAATCACACACCCTTCCAAGCAATACGTACTGTGTAAGGGGTGTGTAATGTGTTTCGCTGCAGGTCAAACACCATGAGACACATAGCATGATGATGCTGACTCTAATGAAGGTGACATGGAATCATTGAGGCAGTACCAACATCTCACATCAATCCTGGGGTGACATTGCCTGCTAGCAATAAGGAAGTGGACTGTGCTTTGAAAACATGTGTATGTGACACTAATGCAAAGTGCACACTGCTACACATACGGATTGAGAGGATTGCCCAATTACATAACAGATGTACAAGCACACGGACCTTCTGACGCTAAAACCTTCACCCCGCAACCAAGTTAGCCAGCTTACCTGGAACTAATTCAGTAGTGTAGGTAGATGTTTGCACATGATGCACCTCAGTGAGGGCACAAAAATAGGTTTGCATAGAACTCGTCACACATGGGATAATTGTGCATTGTCAATTGTGAACACTTCAGTGCTGCCAACTTATGGAGATGTGTTGTACATTGTCACCTAGCCAAATCAAAGGGCCACACTGTTGTTTTTCACATGCTATTACATATGTTGAATTGGATAGGATGTTCAGCCCATATAGTGCAACTGTGTTACCACCAGAGTGGAATCGATTTTGTGTGTGGAAGTATCATGTCACCTCCAGTGAAGGCACATGGACACTTCTTTCACATGACATAATGCATGGAAGATACACAATGAACTGCAACTTTACAAATATACCGCTGATATCAGGTCAATCAGCCAAACACCAGTTTTGATAATTAAACAACCCAATGCAGAAAGAACATCCTAGAAGCCTAGGATACCACACAATAACACAAATACAGATGAGTCACAGACGACACAAGATAACTGCCATGCAAAGTGATAATCAAGGTGCAAGAAACATCCAAATATTTACACTAATTTTTTCTTTCAGCTGATCAGGGTTACGGGATCCAGCCATGGATCATGACCCCAATTGCCAACCTAAGCACAGCATCAGAGTGTGCCTATAATGAGGCACATCGGAGGACACGCACCATAATAGAGAGGACTTTTGGCATCCTGAAGTCCAGATTCCGGTGCCTCGACATCACCGGAGGCAGCCTCCTAAATAGACCTGAAATGGTCTGCAAGATCATTTTGACCTGTGCCATCCTGCACAACATTTGTGTAAGGAGGAACATTCCCCTCTAGGAACCAGACCCCCAAATGCCTGAAGAGGAGGAAGAGGAGGATGCTGTTCATCAAAATGAGGGGGACCATCCAAACAGTGCAGCAGGATTGCGTCGGAGACAATACATTGACAAAACTTCTTCTAACTCTAGTCATCATCACCACTTTGTTATCCTATGTCATTAAACACCTACCTTCATCACTCAATCATGCTCTGGGTAATTTGTATGTATCACATGATCCCTAGGAATCATAATTAGAGTTTCGCCTCATGGAGCATTGCAGAAATAAAGATTAGGATACTGAAAAAGCCACATCACATTTGATGGGTATGAATGTACACCCAACATCATACACAGTGTAAATGACACATATCCTGTCTATTTCACATGTGAAGGGCAATATCAGAGGACCACAGCTATGACACACATCCATGTTGCCAACATGGTCCATTGCAGCACATGACACACAACTAATACACCATCAATCAGAAGGAAAAAAGTGTTTCATACATGAGGCAGTGGATGTGCTATTGCATTGGTAACAGGAATGTATGACCAGACCCTTGACAGCAGTAAGTGTGACATCAGCTATCTTTGCAAGGAGAATGTGTGACAAGGAGTCCACCCAAGCAGAAAATGGATAGCACGAGTGCCCCAGATATGACAAGCATTGCTCACAAGACATGCCCTGCTCAGTCCATCCCAGGTAATAAGTCCTGCCACTGCCATGTTTTCAGTCTCTGCCCACCCTTCTCTAGGGGGGCCTGTAAATGGACTATCTGTACCCTGAAAATCTTCATCTACACACACCCAGACTCCCATTCTGACTCCTGTGTGCTTCCCTCTTCAGTATGGCATGCCATAGTCATAGTTCATCAGTCTGCATGGACTTCAAGGTCCGATAATGCACTGCCTGGTAGTCGATAGGACCTGTAATCAGCTGGCCATTGCTTCCCATGTGAAAGGTCCAGTTGGCCCTTTGAACTTGATTCTCAACTCCAGGACTTGTGAGAGACTGAAGCTGCACACACCTGTGAGCACTTCCATGCAGACCAGCCATTTGCACCTGCCCTGTGATTGCTGCTGCCTGGAACTGCTTAGAAGCTGCCATTTATGGAATCTCATTGTTGTGCATAGGTGTACAAATCACTTGTGTAACAGAGCCCTTGGGGGATTGTGTAAGGTTGCAGACCACAGCACAAAAAACAGTTTTTAGTTCCCACAGTGTTGTTCCAGCTTTTTCCAGTCAGAGTCTGCTCCATGTTCATGTTAGTTCATGACAGAGCCTGCATCCTGTTAGCCTGACTGGTTCCTGTCTTTGCGTTAACCATAGAGGTACCCTATGGCTACAGTTGTCTCATAGTTGCTTTCCATGCCCTCTCTTTCCTCCTGGGGTATTGTGTCTGGTAGGTCTAAGATGAATTCTCAAATATATAGTATAGTTTAATCAGTTTCCTTATTGTATTCTGTTCTGGGACATGTATTCAAATTGTCTAATCCAGCCCCCATCCCTTGTCTGGTTTTGCATATTCATTAGTGCCAAACAGTGACAGTGTGCTATGGCTGTATGCATGGATTCGGTACGGTGCCTCCAGCACAACAAACAAGCGTTGCTAATGTGTATGTAAAGACAAAACATGTTTGTGCCCTGATGGTCCACACACAGATTCACTTCTGCCACCACCTTTTGATGGTGCTTGCATGGTGACTATCTGTGAGATTAATCAGCACAGAGCCACTGATGTTCCCTGTTGCAGTGGGAATTTTAGAGGCCACCCTGTGTACAAATGTTATGATGAAAGCTGACTGTTTCCTATTACTGATCCATAAAGTTTTTAAGCACACCAAGGTTGCCCTGTTGTCAGCCTTATTAGAGTTCTGCAGTGCCATAGCTGGACTATCCCCCTTTGTGTCGTTATTTGTTCTTTGGCTTTAGTTCAAATCTGCTTTGAAGGATACTCTGTTAATTTAGGGAATGGCTCCACAGACTCATGACTAGACCAGCACATAACTGTGACAACATGGAGGCCAATACTGACACAGGGTACACACTGCCACACACTGGAACTGGACACGTTTGTGCACTGAACCACTGGAAATATGTGAAAACATGCAGCATGGTCTGCTGGTCCTCCACAGCCACAGGAGAAACATAGGTCATTTACATGACTCAAACTGTGGTGTACCATAACTTTTTTGGATTGGATTTGGGACTCTGTGTCACAAACACTGTACCTACCTAGCATGTTCAAATGCCTGACTCATGGGTAGTATACACACAAGTGACCATGAAGTGGTATCCAACATTCCATTATGTGTGATGGCTTATATTTGTAACATTATCAATCGTCCTCTATCTATCCTGTGTATAGTTTGTCATGGGACATGTTTTGTCCCCAAACTCAGGGAAGTGCACACAGCATAAGACGCCACAGTTATGAAAAACACATATCATGACTGATGTACCTCAATGAATGGCATCTGATGGTTATCCACAATTACAACACATGCATACAAGCACATTATGCAAAACACGTCTTGTGACGTTCACACAGAGGCCAACAATAATTGAAATAGCCAATTCACAGACATAAACACACAGGCCATGAGTGAATTTTTTAAGTTGCGTAGCCTTGCTATCCTCTATTGATGCACCACCTGCTCAAACTAGGGAATACCAATTTTAATTCCAAATGTTTTGGTTGCTGTTGCATCAGTTATGAGTGCTAATCCGTTACAACAACATGAGTATTATGGTCCACAGTACTGTGGTCTGCCACATGTGCCCAAATACTAGAACACACTCAGCAGGCCCTACCAGCCTATCTTTGATTAGTTATAGCCTTCATGTTAAAAATGAGAAAAATGACACAAACACAGTTAAAGGCAGATATTTTGATGCAAAATAGCCAAAAAAGATGCATATGCATCAAAATATGCTGCATATGCTTTCAAAAATTATGCTCACAGCCATTAGACATCGATTGGTCCCTAGCGTTAATTCCAACACTGCACCCCATGAAATTGGTTAGCCATGAAAACTATATTGATCCTTGAATGCAGGGGAATTTTTAAGCATGCATCAAAAAATATTGACGCAAAGCCCGTATGCGTCATAATATTTCACGCATCATAATAAAAATGCACTGCATTTGAGATAGGAGGTGCTGTAATAGGATATCCTGTTTACAGAAACTTTCACTTTCACTTTGCAGTCTGTGATTCTTCTAGACTGTGTGGCTGTGTAGAGAATTGTGTCTGTCAAAATTGTGCTTTTGTCTCCTGTGTGCCATTTCAATTGTCACCTGTTGTTTTTATAATTTTCTCTGTAAATCAGTGTAAGTGTGTTTTTGTCATTTTTTGTGTTTACATTTGTCTTTGTACTGTTGGGAGTGTGTAGTGGGTATTGTTAGTTGGGGTATTGTTGGGCTGTTTGTGGGTTCTTTACGTTTTATTTTCATACCTCCTTTCCCTGTATTTCCCTGTTTTCCCTTTCCTATCCCTATTATTTTTGTGATGTTAGGAAGGTCACATCTGGGGAGAATGGGTGAGGAGGAGCTGGGGGCTTTCATTTGGCTGGTGTGCCACTTCCTCCCCCTCGTGTAAGAGGCTGGTGGCAGGGTGATACAGGGGTATCACACCGAGGCGAGGAGGCTCAGGTTGTCCAAGGAGCTGTTCCACCTAAAGAGAGTGTTCAACAGCCAGAGCAACGACCACCAACTTAAACATCGCTGGGCTGACCTTGTGGCCAGAGAGCAAGACCTGCACCTGGGTGTGGTGATTGGTGGCCCTGTTGGTGAGTACAAATCAGACTAATGTGTACAGTAAAATGCTCTGTAGTGACAGTAGCAGATTTTGTGACATGCTGCATGCAATGTTTGTGGACATGTGGAAAGCAAGTTGCACATACAGTGGCCCTGATTTATACAATATTCGCTAAGCATTACCGTAATTTGTTGACGCAAAAGCTGCACAAACTTACAAAAGACAATTTGATCTTGTAAATTAGTGCCGATTTGACGTCAATAGATGATGGTAATGTGGCACAAACAAAAGTATTATTCATGGCCTGTGTGTGTACCAGGAATGAAATGTATTTCACATGCTAATGCAAGGAACAAATGTAGTCGCCAACTATTTTGAATACATGTCTGAACTGTATTCATGGCCATACGTACAAAGATCTTCCTAACCTCTGGTAATATCTTAGGCTGATATTTTGACTTGGTTTGTGCAGCATTTAAATTAATTATGGATGCCAAAGTAATGCACACTTGATAATATCGTGCTACTTTCCATAGCTGTAGCGTAAAAAAATAAAGCAAATGCTACACATGAAAATTTAAAAAAGATCTGGCCCTAAGTTCATTGTTCCTGTGTGTTTTATTTTGCCTTGGGCACAATTGCTCGTACAGAGCTGATGCATTTGCCATCTGTGTCACTTTATAGCCAAGCAATTTTCATAAGTTAATGGGTCATCATGGGATCCCTGAACTTTGTGAATGCATGGTCACAAATTATTTATTTGCATGATGTTGTGAAAGGAACCCCTGACTGCTTCCATCATACATTGAAAGTGACGAAATAGTTTGCTAGTTCACTCCTGCTGATCTAGCGCAGCATATGTACAAATGTTAATTTCTCATATGAAGGCTATCACAGACATGGGTGTATGCTAAGATCAGTATACTAGCATTCCTGTGAGTGCTGCCATTCCCAAATACAAATTGAGACCTACCTCATCAAGATTGCCAAAGTAGGACATTTCAATTAGGGGACAGTGTCAGTTTGTTGTATAACCACTGATCACCCAACTTGGCAAATGTATGATAATGAATGTGGCTAACTGTGATCTACAATACCTGATATAGGTACACAGAGCCCTGAGTAACACATTTCCCTGAGTAACACATTTCAAGTGCAATGACTACACCTGTGCCCATGCATTCTGTCACATATGATCAAATTAGACACTGTCAGCATATATTTCTTTGTTGTTTTGATTTAGATAAATGGCCAATCCATGTTTATCGTAACATTGTCATAAAGTAACACACAGGATCCCTGCCATCATGGTGTCATAGGGGTCATATACAGCTCTGGGTGAACTGCCAATGTGGTATATGTAACCTACATACAACACAGGCACACATATAATGGACCATAAGAAGCATAATAGTTCCTGAACTAAACTCAACCCACATGAGCATCACACAGTAACTCATTGTCCCTTGATGCACATGCCACAATACCTTAGTGACTGGTATTACAGTGCACCAGAAATGTGGCTTTGCATGTCTCCCATAACAACAAATGAAGAAATGGAGTACCCTCTAGAAATAATTCTGCACAAAATTGAGTAATCATGTTTGACACCACATGACTGGTAGGGCCAGTGCATGTGTGCATATGTGTGTCTATCACTCAGTCGAGTGACAGGGTCAATACATGTTTGCAGTAGTGTGTCTGTTGGGGTGTGTACATGCCTGAGGTGCTGCTCTATCATATAAAATGTCACACACAGTGATTTGTTGTTCCAAGTTTTGTACAGTGAGCAGACATTGAGCACATTTCACCCTTCCAATTTTTACAGGTGGACCAGCCCCCTACACAATTGGAGAAGTGGCTCAATTTGCGGACCCAGACATACCCAGTAAGTGTTGATATGTTAGTTCTGTGTTGTTGTTGCAGCTGTTGTGTGATTGTCTCCTGTGTGTTGGACACATTGCAAGGTATGATGTGCTGGCACATGATCTGATATGTGACTTGACTGGAGTTTGACTTTTTGTTCCATGTTTGAGTTGGACAATCAGTGGCAGGAAAGTCATATTTTGGGATTCTAGTGCTGCGCTATAGGATTGGGCAGGTGAACAGGGTGATATTTGTTGCTACATGTATGGCAATGATAAATTTGGAGGTGGCCATTTTCATGATTTAGTTAGCAAGTCGTACCCTGATTCACACGGACCAGTGATGCCGAAGTAT
This sequence comes from Pleurodeles waltl, assembly GCF_031143425.1. Taxonomy (NCBI): domain Eukaryota; kingdom Metazoa; phylum Chordata; class Amphibia; order Caudata; family Salamandridae; genus Pleurodeles; species Pleurodeles waltl. The sequence goes on along the minus strand of NC_090436.1, from coordinate 861,756,779 downwards.
TACCCACAGACTTGAGCCTCCCAGTTAACTACTGAACATGTACTGTATGTTTGACTTCCTAGCAGCATCTAGCTCCACATGTTGTGCTACGTTTATGTGGCACTTGAGTACAGTGTCACAGGTGTGCATGCAGCTTAAGTCCAGATGGGTGCTTGCATATATGTGCTTGTTTTTGGAAAAGTATTAGTGAGATAAAAAGATGTTGATAAATGTCCGCAATTAGGAACATAAATGTGGATGTGATTGTCCAATGTTTGAGTCAATCCATGGATAGCTGTCCAAAGCTTCCTAGCTGTCCTTGATGTTTGAAAGTATGTGTTGCATGTCCACCACCCCCTGAGGCACAGGGTTAGGGTTATGAAATATGTGTACCTAGGTGTGAGGATCCCATTGTAGAAGACAGACATGTAATTCCAACATTCATTTGTTCCAACCTAGGATACCCCCTCATGATTAGCAACTGCATACCGTCCAGGAAATTCCACTTACAAATCACAGATCTTGTGGGCCTTGATTGTCTTCCAGAAGATAGGCATTAGGTGGCCTATCACATGTGGAGTACTTGCAGCATTTGTTATGTGACTAATGGCAGTACAATGATGCACAGATCATTTAAGTAGGTACACACCTTTTTGAGCATTGCTGTGCTGTTAGATAGTAGATGTGTAGGCTGCTTTGGCCTGTCATTCCTCAGGGACATTCTATGGTCTCTACTGTGATTTGGACTGTTTCAGCTAATTTTGAGGAAGTGTTAGAATATCATCTGTAGATGTATCACACAATAATGTCACTAATGTTTGGCTTTCTCTATTTTTACAACTGCCAACATGAATACCCATGAGACAAGGGAATTCCAGAGGTGGGCGATGCGTTACTGCCACATACTAGATGTGGAGTCTGGGTTCCGCAATATGGCACGGCGTTATCGCAATAAGAGAGCCATAGGGGTCTGGAGGGTCTGGAGGGCATTTTCCCAAGGGGGGGGCATCCTTGCCCACAACAGCCACAACCACCAGCACAACCGCTTAGACCACAGTCGCACAAAGGATGACAGCCACTGTTGCAGGTCCATCAACCTCATCAGCTCCAGGCCCACAGACAGCAGCTCCTCCACCTCCCCCTCCATGCACGGCACCGGCACCAGCAGTACCATCCACTAGTGGCACACAGACAACCCCAGCTGCAGTCATAGACAATGCCGAATTTCAGTCTATGAAACGTGACATGCAATATATGTTTCACAGGATGGACAGGCTGCAGCAGGAGGTGTCCCGCAATAGCAGGAGACTGCGGGGTATAAAGAAGATCCTGCGGAGGGCACATTTTTTACTTTTGGACCCTCAGCCATCCCTCCCCTCCCTCCTCTTTCCTGGTTCTTATCTTTAGTGGAGTTAGGGGGCTTAGTGTTAAGTTAGAGTAGGCTGTTAGTTTAGTTAGTATAAGTGGGTTGGGGGTGGAGGAGGTTATACTATTACATGTGTTTTTTTGTGGGTGGGTGGGGGATGATGTTGGGGTAAATGTATATAAAGAAAGAAAGAAAAAATATAAAAATATAAAAAATAAATACCAAAAAAATATATATTTCTTTAGGATTAGACTGTATGTGTTTAGGTTAGTATACGTTGTCCTACATGTGTCCCGTCATATAAGGGGGGTGGGGGGTTGATTTTAGTTAAATGTGATAGGTAAGTTTAGATTAGGGTAGTTAGGGCCAGTTGTGGGTAATGTGTAGTTAGGCTAGGTTAGGTTAGTTAAGGTCGTTCTCCTAGTTTTATTATCCTTTTTTACTGTAAATAAATATTTAGGTACTCCTTTACAGTATGTGTCATATGCTTGGGGATCAGGCCCTTGGCATGGGTGAACAGTGTCAATTTAGTATTTACATTTGTGTTCCATTCTGCATCCGAATCCCATTATTGACATGGTTATTCACAATTCGTAATGTGCAGTCACATTGACAGCTACACCAAAGCTACTTTTCAATGCATCTGCCATCCATTGCACCCACCACTCAAGGTTACTATGGTTCCCAATGTGTTGTGAAGTTTGGATGTGTTTTTAAATCTGTCATCATTTGACACCTGATTTGGAATCTTTGGCACTGTGGTACGCCTGACTGCAGCCTGATGTCCATGTGAACCCTGATAAGCTGAATGATGTTATAATCTTATATAGTATTGTATACATAACTCACACCTATCATTTCTTACATTGTACTCCCAGGTTACATAATTTTCCATACACTCGTACAAATCCATTCCTGCTGTATGGTGTGTGTGCGTGATGAAAGTTTATAGTCAGATGTCACATACATAAAGATTGTCTTGAAGGGAATGGTGGACACATTGATTTTCAGCTTATACATACCTTGAAGCGGACCTTTTCAGTCCAACACAGCATTATACTGTTAGTTTTCAATTTACATCAGAAATAGGCCTCAGGAAGCACAGATGATGATACTATCCAGACCCCAGTGCATAGTTATAAGCCCACAATCTTCCAACGCAGTTGTATTGACATTCTATGGCCAATGACATGTGACATACATCACTAATCTCCTACACAGTTGATGTGTCACATTACACAGAGACAAAGTGGTTGTGTAAGTGCTATTTATTTGAAGGTGCTGTAGTGCAATAATTACATAGTCCAGGATTGTGAGTCCATTAGTGTGACGCCTTCTATTGTGATGATACACAAGTGCAATGGGACATGTCATTGGACATGCTGAGGTGAAGTGTCATACAGTGCAGAGGAACATGAATTGCCAATGAGGTAGTTAGAGACAATCACAGAGCATAGTGCCAAGGTAAACAGTGTGCTGGAGAACAGTGCATGTGACCAACTGTTGCAAGACTGGCATGTTAACAAGCACAGGATTTAGGATATCAGTGCCCATGTGGCATGGACTTATGCTACCGGGTACTCCTACGGGTGAAGGTATTCTGTTCCACGTCTTCATCTTCTGATGTGTGTGTCATTTCCTCTGCCCTTGGTGGTGGTGGGTTTGAAGGGGTAACACACACTTCAGTGTTTGAAGACGTGAAATCAGAAATCCCGGTAGCTGCCAACTGTGGGGCTATTAAGGGCATTACTGCAGCAAGGAGGAGCTGCTGGTTCTTGAGAATAGCACCTACATCACTGTGGTAGGCAGCCAGGTCGGCCCTGAGGGGGTCATGATTGCATTCGTGCACGCAGTGAAAGGTTTGGGGTGCCAGGTGTTGTGGCAACTACCTTACTGCAGTGGTGAATTCCCTTACACTTTGTTGTAGTCCTTGCAGGGTGGATGTTAGCGCTTGCATGGCTGCTGCCTGTTCTGCAGATGACATCATGCACGAACGCATCCCCTCAAGGCTGGCTGCCATATTTTGCATCCCCACCTGCATCTCCTTGGCCAGCTCCCGCTGTACTCCAACTACACTCCTCTCAAAGGTGGTACCAGGGTCCTCAGAGTCCTCAGCTGGGTTGGAGTTGGCAGGTCGTACTATTGGGGTGGTGGGTGGGTCCTCTGTGATGACTGCTACTTCTGTGCTCCTCCCTGCGACTGAACGTGGGGTCTGGAGGGTTCTAAGGACATCTTGGAGGGTCTGCTGGCTAATGTTTGTCAGCTCGTCATCCACGTCATCAGGGAAGTCCAGGACAGGCATATCCCCAGGAGATCCTTCGTCCGAAGCAATGAGATATTGTACAATTAGTGTGTCTGTGTTGTGGCATTTGTAATGTGACGTTCCTGACTTCCTATTAGTTGAACATTGTGATCTCGGTTCCTGTTCATTGTTCCTGTCATTAAGATTAGCAGTCTCCCAGGCCTCTGCCCCACCTGCATGTCACATGTAGTGTGGGCAGTTTGGGGAATTGTCTGCGTCACATCCTCTAGGTGTAGGTTCTGTCCAAATTGTATGTTGTCACTTTCTTGTACTACTCAACCCTTCGTCTACTTCCATTATCATGGTGTGGCTTTGCACTGGCTCTTGGTGTTCTGATGGCACTTGCACCACACTTAACAATCTGGAACTGACCTAGTCTCAGATATTTCACATCCACCTATATGTTGCTGAGACCTAGCATATATTATGTATAGCATTGGCATGGCACGATAAAGGTGTCAGCATTGGTAGTGTGTACTGCTGATGTTGGGGAATCTGTGCTACATTGGATTGCACTGATGGTCCTAGCAGTGTTCCATTTCCTCTTATGACTGTGCGGGTGTATTTCACTAGCTAGACACATATGTCCTCCCCCTCAATGCTGTTGTCTTAGCACTATGACACTTGAGATGTTGCATGGTGGCATTGCAGGTATTGTAACACAGGCACAGGGTAGACCCTGAAATGTGCACCATGGGAATGACATTACTGCTGTGTACCTCATAATGTTACTGACAATACCTGGTATTTATAGCGCCTGTAGACATGAGCATTTGACAGGATTTGCACATTGTTAGTAATTACAGGGGATTGATAACGTTGTCATCCTGAACCCTCTATTTTGGGTGTGTTTGATCCATGGGCACATAACTGCCAATGGCTACTTGACCTGCACACACAACACAGGTGGTAGTGGCAACTGTGGTCAATGGTAAATACCACTTGTGGATATGGCCTGAGACTGGAAATTGAGCCCTCGTTCATGTTGCGACAATACCAGCTGTCGTGTGACAGCAGGCCAGTTTTATGTTGTACCCTACCCTCCTGGACTGCCTACCCTCCTGGACTGCCTTTGCCTTTCCAACAGCCTTGGCATGGTAGAGTACCCCCATGACAAGGTTTTTGGTGTAGTGTTGTGCTGTGCCCCAGGTTTCCCCTGCACAGCCCATGCACCCGTGCTGTGCCCCTTTGCCCTTTCCACTACCTGATTATCATGGCTGACATGCATTGTGTAGTAGGTATGTACCTCCCCCTGCTTGCAGTTAACATTTAGGCATTTTTGTCCCCCATGCAACTTACCCTGCATCTGTGTGCTTTTCTGGTAGTCTGCGCTGTCCTGTCCTTGAATCCCTGCCACCATCTCTTCCATGTGGTCCAGGGCCTTCTGCGGTGCTGGACTCCCACCTCCAGTCTGCAGTGCTGCCTTCCTGTTCCTTGCCATCTTTTCCTTGGTCCTGCACTTGCAGTCATGCCAGCGTTTCTTGCACTCAGTGACTGTTCTCTGTATTTCTGCCACACTGTTGATCTTATTGACAATTTGTTGCCAGATTGCCTCCCTCCTCCCAATTGGCAATTTAGAGGTGACAAAAAGTTGATGCTGGTGTTCCGTCGACACTTTCACCAGTATTTCCTGCTCCTCTGCACTGAACCAGCACTTCCTTTTCTTCTTCTCCCTCTCCTGGGTCTTGTCTGGGTCCTCCTGGCTGGTTCCTGTTCAGTTGTAGTCTTCCTAGGGGCTCTCATGGCTTCTGGGATCCATTTTGGGGCTCCTTTGCACATTTTGGTGTGTTTGCGCTGCTTTTTGACACTATTGTGACAAAAAAAGGTGCGTATCCGGTTTTCGATGTCGTAAACTGGGTTAAAGTAATTTTTGCCACGTTAACATCATTTTTCTTTATGACGTGGCGCAATAGTTTGAGTAAAAAAAAGGGACTCTAACCCGTGGTTTGCGCCACAGAGCATCAAAGTATAAATTTGACGCCCAGGTGGTGCTAAGAAATGGCGTTAGCCGGCGTCAAAAAGTATAAATATGACACAATTGTATTTTGTTAGTTTGCGCCGATTTTGCATCAAAAAACGACGCAAATGCGGCGCTAAAAAAGTATAAATATGGGCTTTAGAGAGGAGCGAATCTGGAGGAGACCAGGGCCTCTAACATATGGTGTTGGACAAATGTACTATTCTAACAAAATACTGTAAGAAATTGGGGCAGAAGGGAAACCCCACTCAGGCAACAACCACAGTCCTTGTCAGGGTGAACTAAGAAAGTCACTAAATTAACCTGTGTTTAACCCACTGGTAGCTTGGCAAAAACAGTCAGACTTATTAGAGGTAGTGTGTAAAGTATACATACAGCACACAAACAGTAATAAAGTGAAAGCACATCCCAAACATACCAATTTAGAAAACTAGAGTAAATTGTAACAAATACAATGATACCAAAACAACAAAAATCCAATCAGTGGAAACAGAGATATTCAGTTTTAAAGTTCTTTTCCTTGGTCCTGCACTTGCAGTCATGCCAGCGTTTCTTGCACTCAGTGACTGTTCTCTGTATTTCTGCCACACTGTTGATCTTATTGACAATTTGTTGCCAGATTGCCTCCCTCCTCCCAATTGGCAATTTAGAGGTGACAAAAAGTTGATGCTGGTGTTCCGTCGACTCTTTCACCAGTATTTCCTGCTCCTCTGCACTGAACCAGCACTTCCTTTTCTTCTTCTCCCTCTCCTGGGTCTTGTCTGGGTCCTCCTGGCTGGTTCCTGTTCAGTTGTAGTCTTCCTAGGGGCTCTCATGGCTTCTGGGATCCATTTTGGGGCTCCTTTGCACATTTTGCTGTGTTTGCGCTGCTTTTTGACACTATTGTGACAAAAAAAGGTGCGTATCCGGTTTTCGATGTCGTAAACTGGGTTAAAGTCATTTTTGCCACGTTAACATCATTTTTCTTTATGACGTGGCGCAATAGTTTGAGTAAAAAAAAGGGACTCTAACCCGTGGTTTGCGCCACAGAGCATCAAAGTATAAATTTGACGCCCAGGTGGCGCTAAGAAATGGCGTTAGCCGGCGTCAAAAAGTATAAATATGACACAATTGTATTTTGTTAGTTTGCGCCGATTTTGCATCAAAAAACGACGCAAATGCGGCGCTAAAAAAGTATAAATATGGGCTTTAGAGAGGAGCGAATCTGGAGGAGACCAGGGCCTCTAACATATGGTGTTGGACAAATGTACTATTCTAACAAAATACTGTAAGAAATTGGGGCAGGAGGGAAACCCCACTCAGGCAACAACCACAGTCCTTGTCAGATTGAACTAAGAAAGTCACTAAATTAACCTGTGTTTAACCCACTGGTAGCTTGGCAAAAACACTCAGACTTATTAGAGGTAGTGTGTAAAGTATACATACAGCACACAAACAGTAATAAAGTGAAAGCACATCCCAAACATACCAATTTAGAAAACTAGAGTAAATTGTAACAAATACAATGATACCAAAACAACAAAAATCCAATCAGTGGAAACAGAGATATTCAGTTTTAAAGTTCTGAGTGAAAATAGAGACTAAAAGCACAAATCGCCACTTGCAGTCAGCTAGACCTGGTGAGGGTCAGAAGCTTGGGCTCACTGTAATAGAACATGAGTCAGATACAGGGACCAGGTTAGTTCCAATGGACAGTTAGCTTCAAAATTTGGTGCAACAAGTTCTGTTCTTGGTAAAGGAGGCTGAGTGTCGTTAACTGTGATCACTTTAGCGTAATGAGCAGGTGAGAAGTCGGACGGTTGTTGATGTAGACCAAAGGGTCGGTTAAATGTCTTAGCTATTGCTGAAGCTTTGCCCTGGCAGTCAACACAGTCTGTCGTGGCTGTAGCTTGAAGTAGGGATCTAGCATTGCCGGTCATCGCTGATGGTCGCTGTCGATGCGAATAGCAGGACTCACTGGAGCTTCATGTTGGTGGTTGTTGGGGGTGGCAGAGTCTTGGTACAAACAGTCCTAAAATGTCAGGATTTTAACATTTCCTTTGGGAGGAGTACGCTCTGATGCCAGCCAAGATCCTAGGACCTGGGCAGGCATCTGTTTGGGATTAGGAACTCACTTCAGCAGAGGCCAGCGCGGCTCAGGCAGGTCCAGTTACAGGTACAGACAGTTTCAGTTTGCAGTTGGCCAGCTGGGCAGTTGCACATAGGACTCTGAAGCTTGTTGTGTTCCTGTAGCTCGCACAGGATGACACAACTGACTATTGGAGTAGCACTGGTTAGCCTGCAATGAAGTCAAGCACACCAAGTCTTTTCTTCAGACAGCAAGCAGTCCGGCAAGCAGCAGGGTTCCTTCTTCTATAACTTTCACAAGTTCAGGAGCATTTTGGAGAAGAAAATGCCAACTTCGTGAAAGTTACGTTTTCAGAATTGTGACTTAAAATCTATCTTTATCTTTAAAGCTGATTTTAAATTAAAATTTGTTTGAGTGTAAACCACATACCTCTGTATGCTGCCAATCCAAAGTTAGCACTTATTAAATGTAATAAGGTAACCCAGTATTAGTCAATGGTACAGATACACCTTACATCAGTGAAAACTAATTTATGACCTTTTCATTGCCAAGACATGTAAATCTTTAACACGCTTTAACATATGTGTCCTACCTTTTAAAAGAGTCCTTAGGGGTGATTTATAAGTAATAAAAAAGAAGGTTGAAATGGCAGTTTGAAAATGCACTACAGGCTGCAGTGGCAGGCCTCAGTCATGTTTTAAAAGGTTAGTTTAATGGAAAGCACACTGAGTGCTGCAGACCCACTAGTAGCATTTAGGCCTATATTTATACATTTTTAGTGCTGCATTTGCGCAATTTTTTGATGCATAAGTGGCACAAACTTACAAAATACAATTGTATTTTGTAAGTTTGCGCCACTTTTGCGTTAAAAAGTGGTGCAAATGCAGTGCTAAAAAAGTATAAATATGGGCCTTAATATACAGCCCATGGTACATGTAGTACTATCCACTAGGGACTTACAAGTAAATTAACCGTACCAATCAGGTAGATGCTAATTGTACCTTTTTTAGGAATTTAAAACAAGCACTTTAGCACTGATTAGCAGTGGTAAAGAGCACAGAGTTCTAGTGCAAATAAAAATGGGTTCAGCAACAGAAGGCAAAAATTTTGGGAAGACCCTGCAAAAAGGGTGAGGTCAAACATGACCCCCCCCCCCCTGCAATCAAAAGCTAGGCTAGAATAATCAGTAGCTTAATGGACTCTCCTTCTTAGGTAATATAATGTGGTCAATGGCCTTTTGCAGTGGCACTTGTTAATTTTATGTCCAAACAAGCCTATCTGTATTTCCCTGGCATTATCCTCTGAAGTCACTACACTAGCCCATGGGAAACCCTCCTCCTCATCTGTGGAGCCCGTCTGTAAAAATCCTGACCTTAACTTGCCCACAGATGCATCCCTGGAAACCGACTATATCACCATGACCAGCAAGGTGATGTGGCCTATTCCACTCCTTGAATCCGACTTCTGACTCCAACAAATGGACCCTTCTACCCATAAAGACAACAACCATCAGAGGCCACTGACAGCTGTCAGTGTAAAGAGCCAGGCCCAGGACTGTCCACTGTGAGGAAGAGGCTCCAAATGGGGACCTTGGGTAGGCCTCCCTTCTAGCTTTGGGGTCAGCAGGTAGTTCCCTACTTGCTCTAGAGGTTTTCATGACCACTTCGGTTGCTCAGAGTCGAGGGGCACCAATCCGGAGTGTTAGGCACCCTACTTCCACTCTCCTTCCCACCAGTCCAGAGGTGCTATCCTGAGACTGGCCTGTCAGCCCCGGTTTTGTATCCTGAGTTTTGAAAGGTGCCTGGCAAACTAGGCCTTCCAGGGAGAACCACTACCCACCAAAGAGAGGCACAATCTGTCTGTGTCATGCAGGAGTCTGCCTGGTGCAGGACTCTTGTTCTCTGTGACAGCACAAGCAGCAGATCTAGTTCAGACGTGGCCACACCAGGGTAGGCCTTTGGGTGCTCTGTACTCAGAGCTGTTAACCCTTTATCCACTGGTCCCCCTATTGTGGACTGTCTCCACCTCCTGCCCCTCCATATGGGCCTCTGTACCATCCTTTTGGGAGTAGTACCCAAAGAAACCAGAACTGTCAGGGCACCTCTGGCAGCTGCCCCTCCCAGCTCTACCAACAATGGTGGCAGCTCATTCAGCAGAATGCTGTCAGTGGGCATATGGGGGCTAACTATGACCTTCCTCTGGGTCCTTTTCTCACCTCATTCCAGGGACACTATAGGCATAAGGCGGAAGAAGTCCTGAACAGGGCCCTATGTTACCCTACACACCTGTCTGGTGTACCGCTTTGGGGAATCAGTCTTTCCACCACTATGGTCTGACTGGCACAAATATCCCTTAGTGCAGTGACAGATATCCCATTAAATGTGACCTCATGAAAACGATGCCTCCCACCCTCAGTGATCAAAAGTTTACCTATGGAGTCCACCTCCTAGCTAAGGGACACCAGGGCATATTCAACCTTTTGTTCCTGGGGACTGCTTCCCCCTAAGACCACCCTGACAACCATTACAGAGTTTCCACTAGTGGGTTGTCTCTTAGGACAGGCATAGCCCCCCTGGTTATGCGCTGACTGAGAAGAAACAAAGCAACATGGTTGAAAATGGGGCGCCCTGGGCCACCTCCCACCAGAAACTCCCCCTTGTTTCTCAGAATGGGCATGGGAACCCTTCCCCCCACCTCAGTCTGAAACCTGTCTGTGTCATCTTGGACCGTCTCCTCTCTCTGCAGGGGGCAAACTGAACTACATTTCTCGGATTCACTCCTATGAACCTTCTTATAGAGCCTGCTACTGAGTCAGAGATCCACTTCCTTGGCAAGCTCCTTGGAGGAGACTGAGTTTGCTATCTATGGGTTGCTGGTGCAGCTCTGGAAAACAGTTAGTGAGCATGTGATCTCTCAAAATCAGATTATACAGCTCCTCATAACTGTTCATTTTGCTGCCCCTCGCACAACCATTTGATTCCTTACTGGAGAAGTTCATAAAATGTACATGGACTGGTCAGACAGTTTGTGCCAGTTCCTAACCCTTAAGCGGTATCCCCCTGGGGTAAGGCCAAACTTTGTGTCTCTTAAACAGGGTGTCCCTTAAATAGCCTATTTAGACTACCCCCCCACCCCCCAAAGCTCTGATTGGGATACCAATGCATTAATTGGGCTACCTCATAGGCTGCAAACCACTCATCAATGACACACCCTTCTCAAAGCTAGGCACTAGGTTATAGGGTATGCAGACCCTTCTATCTCCATTTGAACCTGTGTTGTCACTGCAACCATTGCTACAGGGCTCTGTAAACTGTTTTATCTTCAAGTCCAGTTCCTTTAGTCTCTCTTCATGTGCCTACAGAAGTTTCTTTTCCTCCAGAGTTAGCTTTCTCTCCTTAAGGGCCCTTTATTCTTTAGTAGCCAGTTGCGACTGTGGCAGCTGCAGCTTGAATCCCTTTCAGATTTGCTATCCTCCAGCTCCTCAGGGGACAGGTGGTGGAAGAATACCCTGCATCCCTTGCTGTACACAGTAGGAGACGTCACTCCTGTAGGTCTCTCTTTGTCCTCTGGTTCTGAGACCAGGGACAGAATGTTATTTTCTCCTTCTAGAGGGGGATCTGCTGCAAAGTTAGCTTACATTTTATCCTCCTCAATATCCATTTCTCTTCATCATCCTAATCATCTTGCTCCTGTGCTACAGCTTGGAACCTGTGGACCTTCTCAAAGGCTTAAAGGTGTATTGGGTACTTAAACTTTGGTGAGTCCTGAGCTGGCTTCAGCCCCATCTCCCTGTACCACTTTTACAGTTCTGCCATAACATAGCTGTCAAGATTGTCAAAATCCAACTCCACCTTTGCAGGCAAGAGTTGAAAGTGCACAAATGTGAAACAGATAGTAGTATTTCAGAAAAGGAAGGCCTATTGAAAAAGTTAAAGAAAAAAGTTGAATCTAAAATGTCAGGTTATTTATATGGGAATTTTAGTTTTTTACAAAATCACTAAGCGGCACAGCAGAAACACAAGTACTCGATCCTACCTCTGCCACCACTGTAAGAAATTTGGTATTTGGTTAAGAAGGGTGGAAGTCCCTCTCAGGCAACAACCACAATCCTTGTCAGGCTGAACTTCAAAAGTTTCCAAATTAACCTGTGCTTAACTCTCTGGTAGCATGACACATAGCATTCAGGTTTAATTTAGAGGTAGTGTGTAAAGTATTTACGCAGCACACAAAAAGTATTAAAGTGAAATACAACACAAGGACAATTTCAAACCAATTTAGAAAAATAGAGTGAAAGTTTACAAATAAAATGATACCAAAGACAACAAAAATCCAATCAGTAGAACTGGAGATATTCAGTTTTTAGGCTTTGAGTGAAAATATCGACTAAAAGCACAAAGCGCCACTCAAGGTCTTCTGGTCGGGCCTGACCAGGGAAATTCACAAGTTCAGGCCAACTGCAATGTAGCGTGAGCCGTCCTGGATTCCCCTAGATTTCTAGTTTTCAAAAATTGCACAGGTTTGGAAGGTTTCCCTGGGTGCCGGTTGAGCTAGAGGCCAAAATTCACAGTTAGGCACTTTCCAAAAAACATTTCAGATTTTAATGTAAAAATATGATTTGTCCATGTTGCGTTTCCTGTGTCGGGCATTAGACCTACCCACACATGTGAGGTACCATTTTTATCAGGATGCTTGGGGGACACATAATAGCAGAACAAGTGTTATTGCCCCTTGTCTTGTCTTACATTTTTTCCTTCCAAATGTAAGACAGTGTGTAAAAAAGACGTCTATTTGAGAAATGCCCTGTAATTCACATGCTAGTATGGTGACGGCGGAATTCAGAGATGTGCAAATAACCATTGATCCTCAACACCTTATCTTGTTCCCATTTTGGAAATAGAAAGGTTTCTTTGATACCTATTTTTCTCTCTTTCTATGTAGCCAAATGAATTGCTGTATACCTGGTATACTATGGAAACCCATTGCAAGGTGCAGCTCCTTTATTGACTCTGGGTACCTAGGGTTCTTGATGAACCTGCAAGCCCAACCAGAAGAGTCCAGCAGATGTAACGGTATATTGCTTTTGAAAATCTGACATGGCAGGAAAACGTTACAGGGTAAAATATAGAGAAAAATTGCTGTTTTTTTCACCTCAATTTCATTTTTTTTTTTATTTCAGATGTTATTTTCAGTAGGAAAGCCTTGTAGGCTCTACACAATGACCCCTTATCTACTTTTTAGAAGTGTTTAGCTGTCCGGTAACCAGCATTGCTTTCATATCGATTTCTGTCACTGACTGGAAGGAGGCTGAAAGCACAAAAATAATAAAAATGGGGTGTGTCCCAATAAAATGCCAAAAGCTGGAAAAATGATGATTTTAGCACTGCAAACTCTTTGTTGATGCCACTTTCAGGGAAAAAAAGCACAAGGCTTCTTCCGCAGGCCTTGTTGCCAATTAGTTTTTAAAAAAATTAACTTTTTGCTGTATTTTGGCTAATTTCTTGGTGTCCTCCAGGGGAACCCACAAACTCTGGGTACCTCTAGAATCCCTAGGGTGTTGGAAAAAAAGGACACAAATGTGGCGTGGGTAGCCCATGTGGACAAAACGTTATGAGGGCCTAAGCACGAACTGCCCCGAATATCCAAAAAAAGGCCTGCCACTGAGGTTACAGTATTTCAGAGTCAATAATACATTTTCTTTTCACTGGTAAGAGTCATAGGGGGTCATTCTGACCCTGGCGGTAAAAACCGCCAGGCCAACGACCGCGGGAGCACCGCCAACAGGCTGGCGGTGCTCCCTTGGGCATTCTGACCGCGGAGGTACAGCCGCGGTCAGAAACGGAAAGCCGGCGGTGTACCGCCGGTTTTCCGCTGCCCTGGGGAATCCTCCATGGCGGCGCAGCTTGCTGCGCCGCCATGGGGATTCCGACCCCCATACCGCCATCCTGTTCCTGGCGGTTTTGGCCGACAGGCAGAGGATGGCGGTATGGGGTGTCGTGGGGCCCCTGGGGGCCCCTGCAGTGCCCATGCCAACGGCATGGGCACTGCAGGGGCCCCCGTAACAGGGCCCCACCAAGATTTTCAGTGTCTGCCATGCAGACACTGAAAATCGCGACGGGTGCTACTGCACCCGTCGAACCCCTTCCACTCCGCCGGCTCCATTCGGAGCCGGCATCCTCATGGAAGGGTGTTTCCCGCTGGGCTGGCGGGCGGCCTTCTGGCGGTCGCCCGCCAGCCCCGCGGGAAACCCAGAATAACCGCGTCTGTCTTTTGACCGCGCAGCGGTATTCTGCCGGCGGGACTTTGGGCGGGCGGCCTCCGCCGCCCGCCAAAGTCAGAATGACCCCCATAGTTTCTTGTGACATGGCATAAATCTTACAGGGGGTTCTATATTTGTTCTAGGTACACACTTACCTGCTAGGAAGGAGCCATACTGATCTAGTAAATCTGTAAGTGATTGTTAGGTTTTTTAATTACAATTGTTATTTTAAGCATATGCTTATGCTTATGTGGCATGTTCTTGTTCTTTTTCCTTTTTGTTTTTCTCTTTCTGACAGATCCATTGCAATCATAAAAAATTACATATCTATCAATCTTACTAAAGCCATACATATTTGCTTTGCAAATGTACATGTATATACCTATCTGGTGTTTATGTGGTACAAACCTAGCCAAAAAGCAGCAGAGCATTGTACAGGGTCAAAGACAACACAATGAGTGACTGGAGATGTAGCTAGCTCTTGGGCTCCACAGATATCAAGAGAAAAAAAGCTGTCATATAAGAAGCTTTTTGCAGAGCTCTTCTGGTACTGGCAGCATTGCCTGAGATTCCCTTGCAACTACCAGTGCACTCCGAGCTATTTCTCATATTGCTTGATTACTTTCTCCTTTGAAGGACCAGAGCTGGTTGTTCTGCTGAAGACACAGAGGCTGCCATAAGGTGATCTGAAGTGACAGCAAATTGGGACCTAAGGTCACACTGGTCTCCGTCCTTTCAGAAACTATCCTCTCACATCTGCCCTTCGTATTGCTCCTGCTACTGGTAATCCACTGCAGCTCTCTCCATATATCCACAGGCGTAGTGCCACTGTATCTTATCAACTGATGCACCCTTTGCCCTTTGTCCTTTCTGTGGGCATCAAGAGGTCAGTGATTTTGTCAATGCAGGCAGTATGGTTAAAAAGATATTTCCAAACATAATCCACATCTGTCTGACCTCTGGTTTCAATTTGAGGGTTGTGTGCTCAACATCTCAAGCACACTTCATCCAAGGGTTCTGAGATCTACACTTCAAGAACTCATAAGCCATGTTTCAAATGAATATAACAAACTCTACAGCAAGATTGCCACAATGCTTGTGTGTACAAACAGGGTGGCTGGTAAACCTGGCATCCTTGGTGTGGTTTTCCCTCTAACATTTTGCCTTCGACCCTCCTGTTTGCTGACTTTATTTCTGCTGGCCTTACGACACTGCACACTTTACCACTGCTAACCAGAACTAACATGTTTGTAATCACTCCTTACAACATGATAAGACTGATTTATAGTCAACTGGCATTTTTAATTTTGTAAGCCCCTAGTAAGGTGGCACTATCTGTGCCCAGGGCCTGTAAATTAAATGTTACCAGTGAACCTACAGCACTGATTCTGCCACCCACTTAATTGGCACTTTAAACATTTCTTGGACCTGCCAATGCAGCCTGCGTGTGCAGTTCTAAACTCCCATTTTGGCATTACAAAATAAACCTTTTGTCAGGCTCAAACTTTCCTTTTAGTACATAAAAGTCACCCTTAGGGTAGGCCCTAGACAGCCTGGAGGGCAGGGTGCAGTGTATTTAAAAAGCTGGACATGTACTTTTACATTTTACGTGTCCTGGTAGTGAAACACTCTTTCATTTGTTTTTTTCCCTAGTGTAAACTCTAATTCTTGCATAAAATAACATTTGGATTACCTTCTTAAATTTATTCAGCTGTAACTTCCAAATGGGAATGTGTAGCCACTTCAAGTTTTGTGTCTTTGGAATTATAATGAAAGGATTTTTAAGTACAATTTTGAAAATGCCTCTTTCAGAAATGTTGCATTTTCCTGCTTTAGCCATTTGATGCCTGTACCCTGATCCTTTTTCACATGACTGGGTGTAGTTGACAGTTGGTATATTCCTCCTAGGCAGGTACACATAATAGGAAGCGTAGGTGTGTATGGATGGGGCATCACTGGCAGGATGGGAGAATACAGCTGAGCACTGCACCACTTACACTTGACAGGCTGCGTTCCTGCCTCCATACAAAGGGCTTTATACCCCAAGCAGTTAGTCTGGTGCTAGAGCAAGTAAGGCAGGGCACCTGTGCATTCGAAGGTATGCCTCCAAAAGCTTCTCCCACTTCAAAGGCAGAACTGAGTATAAATATTGGAGCTCAGAGACCACCTTTTCAGTACACATCTGGACCTGTGGATACCCTTCCAGGAAGAAGGACTACTGTGGTGCTGAAAAGATTGCCACTCTGCTGGACTGCTGCTCTGGAGGACTGCTGCCCTGCTGTGCTGACATTCTGCCTGCTGTCCTCCTGCCTGGTTAACAAGAACTGGACCTGCATCCGTTGAACCCATGACTCCAGAGTGTCTCCTAGTTGGTTGGCCTTCTGACCTGAGCGTCTGGGACAGAAGGCTCCAACAACCTCAACCCCAGCACCTGGACTCTCTCATCTGTGAATCTACCCTGCTAAGTGGTGCCACCCCTGTCCTGGGCCCTTGGAAGTGGGGCTAAGGTGCTCTGGCAGCCTCTGTGGACGCAGTGAAAGCAACTCATCTCCTTAGCTGTGCAGCACAACCAATAGTGGAACAGGCACATAACTGCTGCTGCGTGGATCTCCACGATCACAAAGATTGCATCTCATCACAGCCCATTGCTTCATTTGAGTTGACCATGGCGTGACGCATCTTCAGTGCAGGCCCTCACATCCCTCATTAACAGCAGCCTCAATACCGGACTCCACATCGCAGTCCTCCAGCTTCTCAGAACCAATACATTGCCCTGACTGCACAACTCATCTTCAACACTGGACTTCAAATCACACGCCCTCGTCAATGGGATCCTCGACGATGACATTGCAGCCTCGTCGGATCTCTAAACTGATGCATCGCTTCAGCTGCGTAATGCATCTTTGAAGTGGACACTTGCAACCCCTCCCAAACTAGGACTTAAGGTACATGGTTTAGCGGGCCTAACTGGGTCCCTCTAAATGGCCCACACTCCATTGCAGTGGACCTGAACTTAGACTATGTCCCGATTGTAACCAGACATCCACAGACCCGAACTTTTGATGTTGAGGGTAGGAGTCCCTAACTCGGTTCCCCTATGTGGTAAGGCAGGTGTGTAGAGCTTGGGAGGGGGTGGTTCATTATGTGTTACGGATTGACCCCCTTGTGCCTGACATGCATATATATGGTCCCTGCAGCCTTTCATTCAAATAGCTAACACCATGTCGATAGATCATTAATGGGCAGGAGGGTGCAACACTCTACAAGACCTCTACCCGAATGATAGATTCATTACCCTGCCGGAGGCAGTAGAAACCTTTAATCTGGGCCAACAATTCCTACAGTTCACTAAGATGGCAGTCACAGCTAGCGAGATATGGCTCACATTCCCGGAGGTCCCCGAAGTAATTTTGCTTGCTATGGCCGACGGACATAGATTGATCTCCTTTATATATATGGGGCACTCTGAGAATCCGCCCCACTGTGCACACTGCTGGTACAGGGCAGATGGCAGGAGGCACTAGGGGAACAGATCACAGACAGAGAGTGGGAAAGTGTGCATGGAGGGTTCAATTAATTCACTGCAATGCAATGCCATCCATCAAGCTTACCTTACTTCTGTCAGGCTGCACACCATTTATCCAGGGAAGGTGTCTACCTGTCCCCGATGTTTAGTTGAGGGAGCCAACCTTTACCATGATGTGGGGATGCCCCAAACTTGACACATACTGCTGGACCATAGTTGACCAGTTGAACATGACCATGGCATGGGAGTTCCCCTGGGAACTCAGATAATGCTTCTTGGGCCTGACCTCAAAGCTTAAAAAGAAAGGCCTAAGTAGGAGGTTTCTGATGTTGGGGTTGGTCCTTGCCAAACGCAGAGTGGCTATTCGCTGGCTGCCTCCTACACCTCCAGAAGTGTGAGAATGGGTGAAGGATTTGACTGAGTGGGCAGTGGCTGAACAGAGAAGCATGCCTAAATGCCAGATGGATAACATGCTAACTGATGACTTGAAGGCTTGGGCTGCAATGCTTGCAGACCACCTTGAGCCCCCTGATACTAGGCCCCCTGAGACATGTTGGCTGGTTTGGTTGATATGACTCTGAACAGTGCTTCCACAAAAAAGTAGGAGACGATTAAGGCCCTCATTATGACACTGGCAGTGAAGACCGAATACCACTGCGGTACCTGCAGCCAACATACCACCGCGGAGGCGAACATCCGTCCGCCAGATTATGATACATACACACAAAACTGACAGAAACCAGCCACAACTACAAATCCGCCTGACCCACTGAACGTAATAAACTGTTGGAGCTAGCACCCATACTGTTACACCACCAAAACAACGCCCTCCAAATAGTGACCCAAGAATCACCACAGCGGACATTCAATGGCGGTAAACCAAAACAAAAAATCAAACCTGACACAATTACACACACACCCAACACACCCACCAATAGCACTATAAAACACACACCCACAATACCCACAAACCTTTGTATACATGAGGAGCCCGCCACAACTTGCTACGTCAGTCTCAGAGACAACTGCACACACATACCACAACTACCCAATTATCCGTCACGCACCACACAACACACCCCCCACCACATCACACATCACCCTCTGTACAACACACACAACACCCATGTCCCCACAAAGGCACCCACAGTTCACTGATGAGGAGTTGCGGGTCATGGTGGAGGAAATAGTCAGGGTAGAGCCACAGCTGTTTGGAGCACAGGTACAGCAGATCTCCATTGCTAGGAAGATGGAGGTATGGTGGAGGATCCTGGACAGGGTAAATGCCGTGGGACAACATCCAGGCACAAGGGACGACATTCAGAAGAGGTGGAATGACCTATGGGGAAATGTGCGTTGCCTTGTGGCAAGGCACCAGCTCGCCATCAGGAGGACTGGCGTTGACCCTTACCTCCTCCCCCACAGCTGACAGCGTGGGAGGAGCAAGTCTTGGGAATGCTGCATCCTGAGGGACTCACTGGAGTAGATGGAGGACTGGACACTGGTGAGTCCCCATCTTCAACCTATTACCCCGCCATACCTGCATGCCATCTCACTCCTTCACCCTGACTCCCTTCAGCCAACTCCATCTCACACAGTGTACCACCCAAAATACCACACCTAAATGGCAACCCCTGCATGCCATACCCACTACAAGCACATCCCTTCCAGCTCTGCATTCACACCCACCACCAATGTATGTACAGCACGTAGAACTACCAATCCCACAATCCATCACCACACACTACCAAAGGTGGGAGGACAACACCAATATCATTGGGAAAGCTAGAAATGCGGAACATGTCACAGACAAGTACCCTAACACATCACTTACATCCCCACAGGTGCCCCATGTCAGCAGCAAGGAGGTGCCACGGCTACCCAATCCCCACCAGAAGATGCTCCCAGTGATGACAGCAACTCAGGCGGTCTGGATGAACTCCCTGGCCCATCTAGGACCACTGGTGAGTCGGCTACCCCATCCCACAGCCAATCCACTACAGACCCTCCATCTGAATCTAACACCCCATCAGACAGCCAACGGCCCCAGACCTCTGTCCCCAGGACACGTCAATCAGTAGTGTGCCCACCTGTATAGGGAGCCGAGTCCACACCATACAGGCATGACAATGAGGGTCCTGGTGTCAGTGGAAGTGGGGACACCGTTCAGGGGACACAGGCACAGGGGACCAGGGACAGTCATCAGAGGACAGCTGTGCACCAGGGGAGCACAGGCCCAGAGAACCCACTGCCCATGAGGCACTCACAAATGTCCTGGGGGCATACCAACAATCCCAGGATAGGATGGGTCAGGTGCTCAACATCATGCAGGAGAACCAGCGGCTGCAGAGGGAACACCACCAGGAGGTCATGCAACAATGGCAGGCCTTGAATACCACCATGGCCTCCATTACAGAGGTGCTGGGTGACATGGCCAACATCATGCAGGAGTACACAGCACACCAGCGGGCCCCTATCACTAGCCAGTATACTGACCAGCCCACCACATCTGCTGCAGCTAGTGAACAGGGTACCCTGCCACAGGACCCACAGGCCGCCAGCACCCTTCCCCCTGCAGAAGGTAAACCATCCTGCAAATGTTCCCTGCGATCCAGACAGACACCAGAGACAGTTCCCAAGACCAAGACTACTGCCAGGAAATGAGCCCCTCCAGAATGTCCCCCTTCTGTTCCACTGTGTCACCATGTCCACTTTGAAGTACCATTGCTCCTCTTCCTATGGCCCCTTGGACACTGGACCTGTGCTACAAACAGACTGGGCCACTACACTAGTACACTGGACTTTCCCAATCATCACCCCAAACTGTTGCACTTTGCATTGTATACCCAATTTATTAATAAACATCCTTGGACACAGCTTGAGTAATAGTGCTTTATCAGATGGAAATGTACAATGTATTGAACTGTATTGAACTGCATGATCCTGTGCAAATGTCCTGTAATGTGTTCGTCCATCCTACATATGTGTCTCAGCAGTCTGTACACATCACAGCATTACACTGTTGTAACCACTCCAACATCTGCAATAAGGGAAGGCATAGTAGACAGTCAGTTGGGATGCAAAGGTAGTGACTGGCATTATACTACAGCCACACAGCCACACAGCACAACACTTAAATGGATAAATGTATAGTTGAACTGTCTTACCTGAGTGTCATTGGAAGTGCTGCTGTATGATATGTGTGATGTTGTCCACATCCTCCTTCTCTTCCTCCTCCTCACTGTCCCCAGTGTCCGCTGCTGCCAGAGGGGCATTGTCACCCCCCTCCTCCTGCAGATAAGGCACATTGTGTCTGAGGGCCAAAATGTGCAGCATGCATCACACCACAGCAATCTAGTAGCATAGGGATCCACCTGTCCGATGGAGGCACCAAAATCTGGCCTTCAGGAGACCGAAGGTGCATTCAACAATCCTCCTGGTACGCCCATGAGCATCATTGTACCTATTCCCAGACCCTATTCTCGGATTCCTAACAGGGGTCAAGAGCTAGGACAGGTTTGGGTAGCCGAAATCACCTGCAAGAAGTTAGGGACACACATCAGCCTTGCACAATGGCACGGGGTATGACTTCTGTAGGCATACACTGACATACATTGGGTGGGGATTCAGGCTCACCTATAAGGCACACTCTGTGCCTCTGTAGTCGTGCCATCACCTGTGGGATGCTGCTATTCCTCAGGATAAAGGCATCATGCACAGACCCAGGATACTTGGCAGTGACGTGGGAGATGTACTAGTCAGCAAGGCACACCATCTGGACATTGAGTGATTGGAAACTCTTCCTATTCCTATACACCTGTTCATTGGCCTGGGGGGGGGGGACTAAGGCAATGTGGTTGCCATCAATGGCCCAACTCACATGTGGTATGTGTCCCATTGCGTAGAATCCAGCCTTCACAGTGGGCAAATCATCAACCTGGGGGAATGCGATATAGCGGCACATGTGTTTGAACAAGGCAGCCAAAACCCTTGCAAGCACAATCAAGAACACTGGCTGTGACATTCCTGCAGCCAAGTCCACAGTCACCTGGAAAGAACCTGTTGCCAGGAAATGGAGCACTGATAGTACCTGCACAAGAGGGGGTATAACTGTTGGGCAACGGATAGCAGGTAGCAGATCAGGCTCCAATTGTGCACACAGCTGTGTGATTGTGTCCCTGTCCAGACAATAGGTGAGTATGATGTGCAGATGGCAGTGTTTGGCTCCTACCTGCTGTAGTACCTAGCCAATGGTATGCCAGTGTGGTCCATATTGCCCATTCATAGTCCCAGTGAGTGATAGTGATGTGTATGCCATCTGTGCTGTTGGTGCTGTAATTGACCCTGTGCTCCCTTTCTCTCCTCCACTCTCTCTCCTTTTGTCATCCTGTCCATGTGTGCATTAACATCATCTGTCGAAGGGGCAGGGGCACCAGTGAGTGCAATGCCTTCCTGGAGGGATTTCACGGTGGCTTGGCGGCCCTGCAGAGATTGCTTCAGGCTCTGGCCTCCTCTCTGATGGCAGTAAGTGTCCCCGTTTCTTCTGTCCCCCCTTCAACTACCTCTTCCAAGTCCCTGTCTCCTCTTCCCCAACCCATCCCACACACACATTCTGACAAGCATGCACCCAAAACAACAGACAAGACTTGCACAGACAAACACAGGCAGCACACTCCAGTCCACAAGCACACACACAGTCAACACACACATTCAATCAACATCAGCCACTGCCTCCACTCTCTCCCCTCCTCCCTCACAGTCACATCAGCACTCACACCTGCATGCACAGCATCAACAGTCCCAGATCCTGCCACCTGCACAGCATCGCCCACAGTCACCACATCAGCAGACCTGCAGACATGCACCCCACACACCATATGCGCAGTCACCACCACCTAATGCAGCACACCCACCTCACTTTCAGGCACCACCACAACATCCATTCACACGTCCTGTTTGTACACCCCCACCCTGTCTGCCCGCCCTCCAAAGACACACAAACGCTCCCATTCTGACTCCCAACAGCCATCCACCTCACACATGCACACTGTCCATGCACCTGCACCCAAGTCCAGCACACCTCCTCCTCCTACAACCACTCCCTCTATCTCCACTCCCATACCTCCTTCCACAACCCACCCCATTGATCCTAAGAAGATTTTTCTTTCCTGCCTTGACCCCTTCCCTCCCCCCGACCTGCCCGTAAGAGAAAAGTCCCAACCCCCAGCTCAGTACCTCCAGCACAATATCGAGCCCTGTTCATCCCCCTGAGACTTCAACTGCCACTAAGGGGGACAAGAGTGGCACTCTGCACCCCCGAGCCCACTCCTCCGCCCTAAATGAAACTGCAAGAAACCGCCCCTCCCCAACCCAAGGACACCCCTGCTAAAAAGAATCCCCCCAACGCCCCTAAGGTTCCTGCCTACCCATACCATGATGCCTCTGCCCAGTAGAGTGACTGGGCTGTCAGGAGTCAAGTTGGGCCTTGGACGTTGCCCTGTGGCATTGTGCTTCACTTGGACTGGCCCATGACCCTATCTGTGAATATTAGCATTTCCAATCTAGAGTTCGCGATACCCAATGTATTACAGTGGTTGGACCAAAAGTATGTGTCTTGGCATTCTTTCCTTCTGGATTATGTTGGTGTGGACTTTCTCTGCAGATGGTTCTGGGTGTGTGGTATGTGTGTATGATGCGCATTGTGCGTCTGTGTGTGTCACTCTCCCCTCCCTCCCTCCCTTGTGTGCTAGTTGGCCGTATTCACCGTCTTCGTGGGCGTTGGTGCTCCTGGACTGCCATCGCGTGGTACACCATAGGGAAGACTTACAGTTCTGGTTCCATTGCGGCCACTGACTCCACTGTGTCCCTGGAGGTGAGTGTCTCCTTTTATATGATGTGTTTCCGCCAGGCTTTTGGTGGCATTGCTACGGCCCCGGAAATCCTGGTGGTTTGCTGTGTCATAATATGGTGGGGTGGTCCTTGTCTTCCACCTCCCTGAAGATTGCTACCGCCATGTTCAGTGGTCATACCGCACTGGCAGTTGGGGTGGTACATTGGCAGTCTATAGGAGGGATCACCGCCATGGTCATAATTTGGTGGTCATTACCGCCGGCCTGGCGGAGGTACTACCACCATGGCCGCAGTGGCGGTCAACTGACCGCCAATGTCATAATGACCACATAAGTGTCTTTTGACGTCAGTGCGACTGTGATACCTGAATAGGGTTGGGAGCCCCGGTAATGTGTATCTTAATACTTCTTTCACTTTCACCCGGGTTCTACCCCATGACTGATCATATGCAACTGCTGTAGTAAAGCAAAGTGGTGGAGGGCAGTGGGGTCTGGGTTGTTATGGATGTATAACTCTTTGCTTGCATCATTCTGTATTGTATACCAATCTGCCAATAAAAATTTAACCTAAAAACATATATCCACAGGTGGCACTTTGTGCTTTTTGGCACTATTTTCACTGACTTCTTTAAACTTGCATTTCTCCGGTTCTACTGATTGGATTATTCTCATTTTGGTCTTGTTTCATTTAGTAAAAATAATTATATTTCTCTAACTTGGTGTGGGATCCTTTTGTATGGTATTTTTCACTTTATTACTGTTCAAAGTGTTGCACAAATCCTTCACACATTGCCTCTAAGTTAAGCCAGACTGCTCTGTGGCAAGCTAGCAGAAGGTTAAGCAAAGGTTACTTTAGGGTTGACTTGTGTCTCACCCTGAGAAGGATTGTGGTTGATGCTTGACCAGCGCTCACACCCCAATCAACCAACAACCCAATTTCTAACAGTGGATGTTTTGGAATGTTTCCACTTTGAAAATGCTTGTAATGCAATTCAGGAAGCATTGGCAAAACCAAAATCATGAGTGCTGCTAGTAAAAGATACTGGATGGCAGCATTGCCACATCCACATTGGTGGGGGCTGAAGGCCTTGACACAGTAATGGGGGAATAAGAGCAAAACAGTTGAGGGATTACAGAAAGGACTTTTTAGGTGCCCCACTAGGGGTGGTCCTCCATATGGGCAGAGGAGCATCGCCCCCCCCCCCACCTTCAGCAGCATCTGCAAACTATGTTTATTACAGTTTTTGGGGAAAAGGGTCGGGCCACGGGGGTGACAAGCAATGAGGGGGAGTACTCAGCCCTCCAACTCACTGCACATGTATGTTTGGCCGGCCATCTCGTGCCGGCCAAACACACATGTGCAGAAGGGTCTCTCCAGGAGGGAGCCTGCACAGGCACCCAGTCTGCCTGGGAGCGCCCTGGCTGGGCGATCCCAGCCAATCCTGACGCTGCTCTGAGCAGCTTCAGGATTGGCCGCAGGGCAGGCTGGGATCCTGTGCTGGAACGAGAGGGAAGAGCAGAGGAACGGAGCGTCATGTCGCGGGAGCAGAGGTAAGTGTATATATATATATATTATTATTTTTTTAATTTTATGTGTGGTACTCCTGCCTTGCGCGCCATCTTGCCCCCTCGGCGACCAGCGAGCAGCGACTGGGCTCCACATATTCATGAAATTACACTGTTTAGGACAGTCTACCCAACCAGTGGCAACTTATAGAAGAATGGACAATATCTAAAAGAGGGTGTCCAAATCCTTCTGTCTGTAGGTATGCATGCATGTATGAATGTATGCATGCTATATTAGTAACATGCAGTCCCTGGCAGATAGCTACAGCAGGCTGTAGGTGAGACCCATAAGTGATTAACAGCAGCGTTTTGTGCCGAAGGCAATGTGATAATTATGTGGGTGTTTATCGTTTATATACTTTGAATTTATGTTAGGTGCCCGAGTACTGTATAATTTTATCAGAATTGCCGGAACGAATACATTTGTAATATTAAACAATGAACTATTGTACTGTAAGGCAAAATTAGTGACAACTTACATTTCTTCATTGTCATTAGCCAGCAGCTGTGTTGCGTTAAAAGATTTACATGACAGTGGAAAACCATGCACTAAATAGCAGTTTGAGCTGAAATCTGAGTTTGAGTGCATAATGATGGTTTGGAAAGCATTCGGAAATCAAGGCAAGATGCCATCGCTCTTATGTAGTAATTATCCTTGCTGTCAAAATCTGTGACATCTCTGCTAGGACTGTAAGCAGTTTGCTTTTATATGTGTGTTTTAAAGACTGGAGGGTGTTTTTTAAACGATCAAGTGGAGTGTGCAAGTCATATTTCTTTAAACCTGTGGTCAGCATGATGACTGTAATGTGGCAGTTTAAGAAGGAGCAGGAAAAATTAAGATTGGTTTAAAAGCTCACATAAATTTGACAAGACCGCAACCAGCAGTCTCAAATCCCAAATGGCAAGTGTTTTTCTCTTTATTTTTAATTAAGGTGGTCATATTAAACAGATTGAACATGCCATGTATATTTTATTAAGCCACAAGAAATTCCGTTAATCCCAAAGACTGTGTTATTTTTACATTGCTGTGTTCACAGTTTGACGATTTTTTAAGTGATATTTAACAAATACCGCACAATTGCTGACAACAGCAGAATAGATTTATTTCTGTTTCCTTCAGATTCAATTTATGAATGTTATTTGGAAAAAACACTGTCATTCCGTATATTACCAATCCACCACTGGTAACAGTCAGGTCGGACTGGGGCAGAATAAAGGCCTGGCCACCAAAATAGAGGAGATTTCCAGTTATGAATTGAGGGGCATATTTATCAAGGTTTTGCATCGCCCTTGTGCCACACAAGGGGACGCAAGGGCGATGCAAAATCTAGGTGAGATTTATCAAGCCATGCAAGGCTACCTTGTGTGGACCTCTAGAGTAACGCAGAGCTGCACAAATCGCTGCCTTGCGTTACTCTGAGGAAGGGAGGCATGCCATGTTTGGATTGTAGTTGTTCCCACGCATCCACCCATGGATTCTGGTAATTTTCCAGATTTACCAACATTTGTATACTTGGGAATGCGTCAGAATATGCTTGTTTCCTCTTTCTAAATGTGCTGCATTGTGCAGAACACTTAGAAATAGGAAAATTCCTTTGAGTATTGTTTTTGTACAGGAATGTGTCTCTTCTTGCACAAAAACATTCCTTCCTACATTTCAGGCAGTGTTGCAACAAGACGCAAAGGTGTCTGCATTGGCGCTAGGCAGCAAAAAGTGCCCCAGGGCTAGGAGAGGGCAGGAATGTGCCATATAATGGTAAATACGGTGCATTCCTGCCCATTCCCTTTCACACAGCACAGCAAGGTGGCTTGATGCATTGCATGATGTTTTAATAAATATTGCCCTGAATATTTACCAAATGTTACCCACAAATGAAAGTTAAGCAACTCACAGCATAGCGTCTGGGTGGTCTCTGAGGGGTGGAGAAACAAAATGGGTTTATGCTTGAAATAGGTAATGTGTGTGATATTATTTGAGAAATACAGCAGGTAAATTCATTATGTTCCTTCCCTATTAAAAAGATAAAAACATTGGCACATATCTGCTCTCCTAGTCACAAGGGGGCATATTTAACAAAAGTTCTTGCAGCGCCGGGCAGAAAGTAAAGTTGCTTCCCTATGCTGCATGAACGCGAGAGGGCTGATATGAGCCCTATCTACTAAGATATGGCGCTCTCTCCTAGCAGTAGCACACTTGTGGCTGCTTCATACATGTTTTTAACCATTTTTAGTAGCATTTTGTGCCGTTTTGCAATTACAATTTTCTGGCCAATGACATCATGCATACATATGGTTGTTGATCCCATCGCAAGGTTACACAGCATAACATAATCAAGCTCAGGAGTATACGGTTCAGTTCTTGTAACCCATACTACAACTTAACAATAAGTAACTAGTCATGTGATGCTTCCTTTAGTTGCTGCTTCATACATGCCAACATTTTACAACTGGTAAGATGGAAATTTTGAAAGAAAAATCTGGGGAATTGTATTTTCCCCATTGACTTATATTGTTGCAAGGGCTATTTTAGGTGGGAGGCAGCTAAAATAAAGCCATTTTGGGCTTCAAAAGTCGGGGTCTTCCACCTAAATGTGGTTGGTTGGCAAGGATGCAGCCTACTGCCAATGTAGGCACCATGCTGCAAGGGTGACTGCACAATGGGAAGAATTATTTTTTTGCAAGAAGGCATCCCTTCCTGCACAAAATATTCTAACAAGGCAATTCCCTCCTTCTATGTGTGATGCACCATGCACCATGCATAGAAAGAGGAAGCAACAAGGAGAAATAAAGATATTT
This sequence comes from Pleurodeles waltl, assembly GCF_031143425.1. Classification (NCBI taxonomy): domain Eukaryota; kingdom Metazoa; phylum Chordata; class Amphibia; order Caudata; family Salamandridae; genus Pleurodeles; species Pleurodeles waltl. The sequence continues at coordinate 861,729,093 of NC_090436.1, read as the reverse complement.
CTCTTTGGTATGCCTCATAATAAAAGGTGTTGATTTCTAATGTGTCAGGAATGGGGTCTTTGGTTGGCAGTCAGGTTACCCCCTGTCCAAGCAAGGACCCTCACTCTATTCAGGGTAAGTCACACACAATCCAAATTATCCTGTGCCTGCTCTCTGGTAGCTTGGCACTCAGCAGTCAGTTTTAACTTAGAAGGCAATGTGTAAAGTATTTGTGCAATAAATCATGCAATAACACAGTAGAACACCACAAAAATACACCACAGAAAAATATATAATATTTATCTGGTAAGATGCAGGTCAAAACGATTAAGATGCAATAAGTATATGTTAAAATATCACTGTAAAAATTATAGAAAGTGTTTTTAGTCTCTTAAAAGCAAAAAATGTCTCTTCCAAGCACAAAGTACCTGGTTTGAGTACAAAATCTCCACAAGGAACCGCAGAGTAGGAGATGCGTGGAAAACAGGGAGGTGTGCGTCGATTTCTCGAGCCGCACACGGCGATGCGTCATTTATTTTTCACGCAGAGAAGGCTTTGCATCGATTTCCGGCCCTCGGTCTTGGATCCTCTTCGGGTTGCGGGGTTTTCGGATGGCCCGGGGACGATGCATTGAAATCCGGCACTTCCAGGATGAAGTCACAGGGGCTGCGTGGATCCGGTGGGCATTGCGTTTACATTTCTACCGCACAGCAGGACCTGCGTCAATTCCTCTCAAGAAGTCGGGCTGCATCGTTCCGGCTCAGCTTTGCATCGATCCAGTGGGCCGTGCGTCGAATTTCCGGTTGGTACACTGGTGCTGCGTCAATCTTCTCCTTTTGAAGTCAGGCTGCGTCGTTCCGGGTTGGCGTGCAGTGATTTTCTCACCGTGATGCAGGCTGTATGTTGTTTTCTGCAGGCTATGCGTGGATTCCGCTGCACAGGGAGTTCTTCTTGCAGGAATGAAGCCTTTTTGGTCCTGAGACTTCAGGGAACAGGAGGCAAGCTCTTTCCAAGCCCTTGGAGAGCACTTCTCAGCAGTGCCAGAGAGCAGCAAGGCAGCAGGGCAACAGCAAAGCAGCAGTCCTTCTTAGAAAAGCAGTCAGGTGAGTCCTTTGGGCAGCCAAGAAGTTTTTCTTGACAGGTTGCAGGTTCTGGTTCAGGTTCTTCTCCAGGAAGTATCTGAGTTGGTAGGGCAGCGGCCCTGCTTAAATACCAAATGTGCCTTTGAAGTGGGGGAGACTTCAAAGAGTGTCTTAGAAGTGCACAAGGTCCCCTTTCAGTTGCATCCTGTCTGCCAGCGTCCCAGTAGGGGGTGTGGCAGTCCTTTGTGTGAGGGCAGGCTACTGTCCTTTGACATGTAAGTGTCAGGCTCTCCACCCTCCCAGCCCAGGAAGACCCATTCAAAATGCAGATGTGTGCAAGTGTGACTGAGCATCCTGTGTTTGGGGTTTGTCTGAGTAAATGCACAAGGGAGCTGTCAACTAAACCTAGCCAGACGTGGATTGTAAGAAACAGAAGGATTTAAGTGCAGAGAAATGCTCACTTTCTAAAAGTGTCATTTCTAGAATAGTAATATTAAATTCAACTTTACCAGTCAGCAGGATTTTGTATTACCATTCTGGCCATACTAAATATGACCTTGTTACTCCTTTCAGATCAGATGCTACCGCTTGAACAGTATATGAGGGTAGCCCTAATGTTAGCCTATGAAAGGTGCAGGCCTCACAGCAGTGCAAAACGAATTTAGGAGTTTTACAGTACCAAGACATGTAAACTACACAGGTACATGTCCTGCCTTTTGTCTACACAGCACCCAGCTCTAGGGGTTACCTAGGCCTACCTTAGGGGTGACATGTGTAGAAAAAGGGGGGTTTTAGGCTTGGCAAGTACTTTTAAATGTCAAGTTTAAATAAGATAAGCCGGAGGTCCTCATCCTCAGCACCAACCCTCAGCCTGGGATGACTCCTGGTGGCTGACCGCTCTGGGAGCAGCCCCAACACGCACCAACCACTCACGCAACCTGGGCATCATCCTCGACTCAACAATCTCCATGACCAAGCAAGTCAGTGCCGACTCCTCATCCTGCTTCAACACCCTCCGCATGCTGCACAAGATCTACAGATGGATCCCCACAGATACAAGAAGAACAGTCACCCAAGCCCTCGTCGGCAGCAAACTACTACGGAAACGCCCTCTACGCAGGAGCCCCGTCCAAACTCCTCAAACGACTGCAACGCATACAAAACGCCTCCGCACGCCTGATCCTTGATGCCCACCGCCACAGCCACGTCACTCCTCTTCTGAGAGACCCCACTGGCTCCCCATCAACAAAAGGATAACCTTCAAGCTCCTCACCCACGCACCCAAGGCGCTCCACAACACCGACCTACCTCAACAGACGACTCACCCTCTACACCCCGTCCTGCCAACTCCGCTCAGCCGCCCTCGCCACCATCCCCCACATTCGAAGAGCGACTACCAGAGGCAGATCCTTCTCCCACCTCGCCTCCAAGACCTTGAACACCCTTCCCTTGCCCCTATGACAGGCCAAAGACCTGCTGACTTTCAGGAAGCGGCTCAAAACCTGGCTATTTGATCAGTAGCAGCACCCCCCCCCCCCTCAGCACCTTGAAACCCTCACAGCTGTTAGTGCGCTCTACAAATACACTGATTGATTGATTGATTGATTGAAGTTTCATTGGTAGAGAAACTGCACACACATGCCTTGCAATGGCAGACCTGAGACATGGTTAAGGGGCTACTTAAGTGGGTGGCACAAGCAATGCTGCAGGCCCACTAGTGGTAGTTAATCTACAGGCCCTGGGCAAATATAGTGCACTTTACTAGGGACTTATAAGTAAACTGAATAAGCCAGTTGGGTATGATCCAATGTCATCATGTTTTAAGAGAGAGAGCATATGCACTTTAGCACCGGTCAGCAGTGGTAAAGTGCGCAGAGTCCTAAAACCAGCAAAAACAGCATCCACAAAGTGGAGGGAGGCAGGCAAAATGTTAGGGGTGACCACCCGAAGCCTGTCATGTCTAACATAATGCATTCCCAGGTTTTCTATCTTTAGTAAATCTGGAAATGAGCCAAAATCCATGGGCGGGGCATTAGAACGTCCATGGAACAACTCCCAGACTCAGTGTAATACAGAGCAAGGGGAAGTGGTCACTTAGTGGGTGTAGCCACCGTAAGGTAGATGACCCATTGCTCACTACTAGGGAACCCCTAAAATGCCCACTAAATAGAGTATTTTGTGGGCATCCCTAGATCAAGAAATCAGATTCCAAGGACAAAAGAAGACCAGAAACAAAGACCCAAGGCCCAAAATCTGAAGTCCTGCTGCACCAAGAAAAGGTGCCAAACCTTGCCCGCTGCACCCAGGACTCGACAATTGCCACTGAGGGGTTGCTTGGACATTGTACGGACTCTACAAACCCCCAGAGGATCTCCACTCTTCACAAATCACCAAAGATCTCCCTCCAGAGTGAAGGCATCACTCCACACCATCAAGGAACCAAAGACCCATTGAAGGCCACTTTACAGACTGGCAGCTGACCAAGGAACCGGATGCCACAGCCAGACTACAGTCACCTGTTGGGCCATGAGGACAAACCCTAGACGTGTGCCAAGTTTGGTGGTACTGTACCCTCCATATGCCAGACAGTGCAATAGCCCTAGGTACTGGTTACCTCACATCGGACACCCAGAAGGACAATCCATTCCAGAATGAAAATGGACCAGGAGGAAGTCCAAGTGACCCTCAAAGTGACCTACTTCCTGCTTCCAAGGGAGCCTCTGCGCACAACTCCTGGCTCACTGATTCGCTCTGCATCTGGCCACCCTGTGCAATACACCGAAGATCCAGCTATGCCCTAAGGGTCCCCCATCCCTTGCGACCTTGACATCCCAAGGGACCCACCAGACTCACCTTTAAGTCCACTTGTGCAGCGTTTCTTTCACATGGTCCCCCGCAGTGGCCTGGACCAGCTCCAACGACTTTCTGCAGCTGTTCCCACCGAAACCGGAAGCCACCCAAACGTCTCCAGCTGGTCCATAGTGCCCACCGACGACTTCGACATACCTCGGAAAGGAGACATTGGTAAACTCACTGCCATATTTTAGTTGCATTTTAATAGTATTTTCTCCATTGATTCCTATGTTGTGTAATTACACACAAAAAGACTATTTTAATAAAACTTCAAAAATTCATAACTTAAAAAGTATTTACCCGATTTTGATGATCTTGGTCTTAAGAATTATATAAACATCTGGAGTAGTTTTATAAATTGGTCTTAAGTTATTCTTTTGAGTGTGTTGTCTCATTTATTGATACTGTGAGTACAACAAATGCTTTGCACTTCTCCAAGATTAGCCTAAATGCTCAACCAAGCTATCATACAAATTAGAGCATTAAGTGGTCTAGTTTATACCTCTGTAATACAATGTGTGGTTGCCCTGACCCACCGCACAATTCCTAGATTTTCACACTACATAGAGGGCCAGCCTCTTACACACCAACAATGAGTCTCACTGTGCCCACATCAACACCTCCAAACCTGGTTGCCTCAGCATCACAGGCAACCATTCACCCCCCAACCTGTGTTTGAAGCACACTGTCTACCATCCTGTGCCTCCCAGTCCTGGATCCTGAGTTGCAATGCAACACTTCCAACAATGAGGGTCCAAGACCCAGTGGGAGAGGGCAACTTGTGGCAAGGGCACAGGACAGTGGTGGTAGGGTGAGTGGGAGGAATGCTGTGGGCCAGAGTGGTGAGGCCTGAGGGACTGCACCTGGCAAGAACACCATCAGCAATGTCTTGGGTGTCTATCAGGAGTCCCAAGGGGTGATGGGACAGGTAGTCACCGAACTCTGGGAAATAAAGCAGCTACAGAGGGACCTGCACAGGGAAATGCGTGAACAGTGGGAGGTTCACAATACCAACACGGCCTCCTTAACAGGGGTAATGTGAGACATTAACACAACCCTGAGCAGGACTCTACAACACCATTCTAACCCTTCCTCTGGCACATCAACACCACGCCTTTCTTTATTGGTGCCAGCCACTGGGATGGAGGCCTGCCAGAGGAACAAGCCCCAGACACTCCTTCCTCTGTAGCAACAGATCCCCCACCACCATGCAAGCTGGGACATCCAGTGAAGAATCCAGGGCATGCAGATGGCAAGACACCCACCACTGCCAGCAAGTGACCTCTTCATAAATGAACTCCTTTGTGTGCCAAACATTCACTCTGTTGACTGATCCTGAACTACCCAGCAGGGTCAATGAAAGAAGTACTCTGGGCCTTGGACTCCTAATGCTCTGGCATCTACTCCAGTCCAGTTTTTATTTACTGCAACAGCACTGTAATAAATTCACCCATCACAAACTCATTGTCTGTTTGCTTGATTTCAACATTTTGCTATATAAAGCTATAAGACCATGTGAACCATATAATGAAGACATAACTTACTTGTGCAAGGAGTGATATGTCACAAGTACACAGTGTCCTGCTCAGGATTACAACCATTAAACACAAATACATCAGTACAAGTGTCTGGTCACAACAAACATTTTATTCCAGTGGAGAGCACATAGGCTGTCCATATGTCTGAACCTTTGCGACATAAGAATGTTTGACTCATACTGAGTCAAAGTACATATTCCAGGATACATCCCTCAGACCATGGAAGGGAAGAATTTGTTAGACATTGTCCTGTAGATTAGGCAAACATTAAAGTGGATGATGTCAGCACCTTGAACCTTATCACATACCACACCAAGGTAATCCAACATCACATTATCCAAGATACAGACAGATGGCAGCACAACAGTCCCTGATCACAGGCCCATCATAATCCAATGACCATGCATTTGGTGGTATGACACAAACATTTGTCAGTGTTGTGGCACAGGCACTGTGGCCTACAATGATGAAACACATCTACAGCTGCACACAGGTCATACAAGCAAAGTATTTAGCCAATGTGAAGGATGAATGACTTGCTCATAATCTAGCGCTACATATTTTATGCCCACATGATGACACACATGATGCTATCGGCCCAACATAGCACCTAAAACATTTCCCATGTGCACTTCTGAACTTCCACCCAAACACTGTTCAAGCTTCCTCAGCACAGGTCTCATTCACCCCAAATCTGGGACCTACATTACCCAGAACAATCCATGACCACTTTGTATATCAGAACAGCATGAGATACTTGCCAATGTCACAACTCTGAAATGTCCACATAAGGATGTCATGGTAAAGATTCCTGTACAAAGACAAACAAGGAGCATAGGCTTTAAAATATACATATTACACAAATCACATATCCGCAACTGGATATGAAAATACATTGCAATGATATTGACACAAACAAAGCGGCATCATTGAGGCTAATTCTCCAAGCAGCCTTTAGCTGCTTATATTGGAGAGTATCAGCTCACTAGTTGCTGCTACAACATTCAACACCACAGTCTCACACCTACAGGTCATTGTACAGTCATAGTTATTACATCTCATGACATACTTACACTCATGAAAAGTAGCTATTGATGAGATCTTCCCGCAAGTCAAATCCTTACTCTTCACCACTGTCATCCTCACTTGACACTTCAGGAGTCTCATCCGGTGGCATTGCAGGCTCCCCATCCTCTGGGATGTACAGGACGTTCCTCAGTAGGGTGATGTTGTGGAGCATGCAGCATGCCACAGTGATCTGACACCCTTTTCAGGGTGAGTAGAGCAGAACTCTAACAATCCGGTCAAGGCACCTAAATCTGGCCTTTATGAGTCCAAAAGCCTACTCCACTACCCACTTGTTCTTCCATGGGCCTCACTGAAGGGGACTTCCCCTGGCGTAGTTGAATTCCTTAGTGGCGTCAACAACTAAGGGCGGTTTGGATATGGGGAGTCTCCTGTGAAGTAATGGGACATATGTGCAACAATGAGTCACTCACTTCATAATTGTAGCACCTGACATTGCACACACACAAACAGTACAGATGTGACTTACTAAACAGCCAGGCCTTTTCTGGGTACAGTTGTGACCTCAGCTGGGGTATGGTGCTGTTCTTCATTAAGAAGGAATCAAGGGCTGAACCCGGATAACGGTCACAGACCTGTAAAATGTAGACATCCACCAAACAGACAACTTGCGCGTTGATGGAATGGAATTCTTTCTGTTGCGGTATACTTGTTAATTGGTCTGTGTTGGGACCAAGCCATCATGTGTGCCATCAATGGCCCCCACCACATGTGGGGTGCGTGCAAAACCATAAAAGTCAGTCTTCTCATGGGCTAAATCCTCATGTCGGGAAACTGGATATAGCTGTCCAGGTGTTTCAACATTGCTGTGATGACACCCTTCAGCGCCAGACTGAACATAGTCCAGCATATAGGGTCACCATATGTTGGAAGGACCATGTGACTAGGAAGTGCAAACCTAATATGACTTGTACAATGGGTGGTATGCTGGTTGGATAACTAATAGCTGGCATCAGATTTGGCTTCAACTGATGACATAAGTCCACTAGTGTTTGCCTGTTCAGACGGTACAGCAGGATTATGTGTCATTCTTCTGAGGTCTGAAGGTCTCGCAGTGGACAGTAGACAGAAGGTTATCACATCCTCCCTTTCCCTGGGTACCTATGTATGACAAGACATGATTTGTAACATTAGTCAGTGTGTCCACTGCAACAAACATGATGCATCCTAATGATATCATGTGTTAAGGCATTTCTGAACAGATAGACATGGCAACCAATGCATATCACAACCGCAAATAACACAAGGGTCACATGTGTCCACCATGGTTTTCCACACATGTGGTCACAACATTTATATGGATCAAACTCAAAGATGTGCAACACAATTGTCCCTCGAAATGTGACTGGATATCTCTATCGCCAAAATGACCATCGGTGGTGGTGGAATGAGCCCCGCTGTTAAATGCCACCCGGGCCCTGCAACATACTATAATAGGGTTTGAGTAGTAGGACCTATTTGACAAGACAGGTTAAGCATGTTCGTGAAGTCCAAAATCCATTTTCGCAGGTTTGACACAATCTATATAGCCCAACACAGCATTTCAGGCAGCCAAAATGGCAGCTTCTTGACCTACTCCACTGAACATTAGGAATCACCCGCGACTGCCAGCGGAAGTCATCCTGGCAGTAGGCAGTTGCAACTGTGGTGGACACAGCCATAGGCTAACTTTGTTGCCAGTGGTAGTTGCGGGCCAATAGTTGTGTCCACTGGTGGTGACCACAGCGTTCGTGGCAGACATGACTGCCATTTTCTGCAGATTCATTGCTGCCAGCAAAACCTCTGTGACCTGACCTGCTGTGTGCCGCCTCTGGGAGCAATAATGCCACGTCCAGCAGGTTATAGGGCCCCAGTCGTTTCTACTGAGGAGCTGGAGAGGCTAGTCAATGAGGCCCTACCCCTGTATAGACAGCTCTATGGCTCACCAGAGGAGCAGGTAAGTACCTCATGTGCACAATTCTCTCTGTACTTCACCATCATGTCCCTCCTCGTAGGATAGATTGTGCCCATGTGTTCAACTTAGTCTACTTGTGTGCCTTTTTTTGCAGTCTGTGCGGCATCAATGGGATGGACAATGTAAAGGTATTGATGGCTAGTGGCATATATGAAGTTCAGTCACATTGTGTTGTGTGAGGTTTTTGGGGTCCAAGTTCATCCTTGTGTTGGATGCACATAACCGTTAAGAAGTCATTACTGCCATCCACTGACATCTCTTTCCTCATGATTGCTGTAAATGTCAATCAACATCTCTGTGCATGACAGCATGAGCTGTGTATGCATGTTGTAGGAGTCAGTTCAGAGTCATGTGATGAGCAATATGTAGAGTGCCACATATCTTTCAAACAACATCTGCCCTTGCTAAAGTGCTGTGTGGAAGGCATATCATGTCACTCTGCTATTCAGGTTGCCACACACACCACATGCCAAATTGCTGTTGGCTACATGATGTACTGTCATGCATGGAAGTGATGGGAATAGGGTGTCATGCAGGTTATATCAGCTCAGCCTGAAGAGATTAGGTCCTGTTACATGTATCTCCCAGTATGGGACCTAGTCTAGGCTGTGGGAGAGTCACTGTGGCTATGCAACTGTGGCACTGTGCCCACTCCCTGTATACCTGCAGATCATGTCACATGGCCAATATGGTACCCTAGTGGCAAGACCTGCCCTGAATGCCTCATTCCTTTGAATAGAAAAGGAATGGGTACAGAGGTAAATCATTACTCTAGTCCATACGTGCATTTAGCATCATTATCAGTGTGTGTCTTGGACTCATGATACATCCGCTCCTTACTCCCACAGCTCTGTTGCCACCTCATACAGGTTCAGCCATATTGCATAACTGACAGTCCCACTGTGCAGACAGTGTGTTGATTCCTGGGAGGGCATGATAAGTGACTCAGTAGCTTGGTCACATAGCAGAAACTGTACAATGCATGTCTTTGTTTGTTGGATGCCATTTCTGTAGGATGGACACATTTGTCCAAAGCAGCGTTCTGTGGTACAGGTACATACCACAGAACCTAACCCCCTGAAGTGTCATGATTCTGCATTCGTTAGTCCACATATGGACAAGGAAGACACTTTCTGTACCCAACATGCCAACCCCTTCATTGTTATTCATTTGTAATGTTGGAGTTTGTGCTCAGGCAGTTGCCTGCAGGGACTGCATGAAGTGAGCCATTCTCACTGAGTGTGAATGTGTTGGTCCATTCAAGCCTAAGGAGTATGGCCTTCAGAAGCCACATAGGTGTATAGTGTTTCATTGTGGCTCACATCACAGTACAGGTTGCTAGAGCATGAGCTACCTGATGTAAGTAAGCTTGCCTAGTCATTGTAGGCAAGGGGTAGGGTAGTGGGTTATTCTGCACATGGAAATGTATATCTCTGTAGTAATGTTCCTGTACTTATTTACTTGTGTATTTAACACACTTGGGAGAGTACTGACCAATATAAAAGTTCTAGCTTGATGTTACTGATATCTATGTGACTCAATCATGTGTGTTGCAACTTGTGATTATAATCTCTTGTTTTGTCTTTTGCATCCCTGCAGGTCAACACCCATCAAAAGAAGGCACTATGTAGAGCCATTGCCAAGAAGGTGCAGACACTGGGGGTCCACAGGCGGCAGAACGCCCACTTCAGGAACAGGTGGGAGAACCAGAGACTGTGGGCCTGAAAAATTGCAGAGGTCGAGCTGGGGCTGTCCTCCCAATGTGCGTGACGTGCCTGTCAGACCATGACCCCCAAATGTCCCGCATTCTGGTGGCGGCCTATCCAGAGCTTGGTGGGTGTTTGAGGAGAGCACAGCAACCACAAGGAGGTGAGCACAGGGTATATTCCTGCCTGTCACATTGCCAAGTGAATGTGTTAGGTTCTGACAGCTCTCCCTGACAATTAGGGATGAGCTATGTGACACACAGTAGATGAGTGATTGTTTGTATAGACATGTCATGTGTTGTATACTGATGTTCCCATTAGCCCAGGGACCTAGGACACAACTGTGTGTAATCCACAAATCAGTTGCTCTCCAGGGACGACATATGGCTGTGTACAGTGATCAATCAAGTACTGTTTGTTGTTGTAGTGTGTGTAAATTCTACGCAACAGACCACTACTCTTCAATGTTATAGGCAATAGGTAAGTAAGTGATAATCACTATCCTCAGCCATGTGTCTGGGTAAATGAGTATAGAGGCTAGTTGTCTTCAGCGCATGACAGGCACAAGTGCCTCAATGTAGTCTGTAATGTGAAGATGGCCATCATATATGTGACGTTTTATCACTGTAGCCAACAGTTCTTGTGCCTACATGTCAGCATGTGTCCCTTTCTCATAAGAAAAACATTTGTAAACTGCTGCTTCATGCATGGTCTACCTGTGTTGATGGGATTATTGTGCCACATACAGCAGTGTGTCACCATTGTTTATTGGCTGACACATTCCCTCATGTGTCTTAGCATGTCATTTGGCACGCTCAACTGCAGTAGCAATGAGGCACATATAGGTAGGCCTAGATTTTTGAGCCGCAATGTGCATTTCTGTGCCATTGATGTGGCATCATGTGGTTAAGTGCACTGCATATGTCTAATGAATAAGGTTTGTAACCTGACTCTTAGCATGCATTATGGAGTGACATTCAGGTGTTGGGGTTCAAGCATTGATCCACAGACAGAACTCTGGGTCTGAATGACCATAATGGAGACAATAATGTAACTTCCAATTGGGTAACATGTTGAGGGCCTTCAACAAGTACTTGCAAATCTCTGGGCCTCTCCAACATCCATGGGACTAATGGCGTCAACTGATGCACGCAGCATATGTCAATGTAAGTGGTGACTACCCTGGGGCTTGCTGATTCATTGTGTTGTTGATTTAGGGGACATCTCTCCCTGACATATTTCACATGATGTCTACAGTGTCTATTTTCATGCCACATGTGTGACCAATCTGAGCAACATTGGAACTACGTCCATGACTCCACTGGGACACATAACACTTGGTGAAGTGTGCACAGTGGAACAAGCTTCCATTGTGGTATGAGTATTTCCATGTCACCTTCTCCAGGCTATTGTACTTTTGTCAGCAACATGGTAGGATTTTGGAGCATCATTTCTTATTGTTGGGTTATTATGTATGTGACAAATAGATGTGTGCATGACCATTGTGGGATCTGTGGGAATGCAGTTGGTATTAGCCTACATTTGTATGACAGCAGGTAACTGATGTCGGCTCCATTGGACAAAGCTGGGTGATGAGGTCTCCTACTTGTGCAATCAATACTGTGATTGCACAACTTCAGCCACACAATTGTAGTTGTGTAAGATCATGATTTTCCTGTGGGCAACTGTTGACTCTTCAGACGGCATGGTTGCATATGGTTTGACACATGTGTGGGCCAGTTAGGTGGAGTTTGTTGCTGGGGCCGACTTCACAGCATGCTAATGTTTGCTAATCAAAGCTGTTGTTCAAGTATGACCATGGACATGTAATAGCCCCATTTCTCTTTGTATTTGCAGCATCAGCACAGCTGAGTGGGGAAGCATCTGGCACGGGACCTCGGGTCAAGACACCACGAACACAGAGGGACTCAATGGCCTGGAGGGTAAGGGAAGTGCCACAGGGGAGACTGGAACATCCTCTTCATCATCTGAATCTTCCTCCAGTGGACACTCCATAGTGACCCATCGGGGCATACCCCTGTACCATCTTAGTCCACTACCCCCTGTACTATCACTGCCATCCATGTTGCTCCCCACTCAGTTGGCCCTGCCCACTCACCTGAGAGGGTGTGCATCTCTTTTCCCGCAGTCACCTCCACCCAGTCCCTGTTACCCCTGCTGCCCTCAGTGAGAAGGCTATTGACCTCCTGAGAAGTATCTTAAGAGTCAGACAGCCATTGTGAGTGCCATCCAGGGATTGGCAACCCAACTCCAACAGACAAATGCATTCCTGGAAGGCATTCATGGCGCAATGTCTGGCCTACAGAGATCTTTACACGCTCTGGTCTCTACATCGATGGCAGCCAGTCACCCCCAACCTTCCGTCCACCCTCCAATTCCCTCTTCCCAATCCAAATCCCCCATTCTTCTACCTACCCAAAGCACACAGACCGATCCGCATGCACCCACCCTTAACACACACAGACACAAGCACCACAAAACACACTGGCACGCAAGCAAACAACAGACACCCACAGACACTATATTAGTCACTGCTTCCCCAGACACCTGAACCACCCCCACTGGCACACAAACGACATCAAGCATACCCACAGCCGCAACCACAATAGTCAGTGACACACTGACCACACCCAGCATACCTGCAGACACCAGTTCAACTGACACACAGATATCTACCACTATTACCATACTCGCAGACACCACACCAACAGACACACACACACATCCACCACTCTATCCCCCAGCAACTCAACCTCCTACCCCCTAAGACACACAAATGCACACACTCACCCATGCAACAAACACCACCCAAACACAAGCATACTACTCACACACACACACCCATGATATCGACACCTACGAAGCAGATAACCACTCCCGGACCTCCAAATCCGTAACCCTTTCTGCTGACTGTCCCTGTTCCCCATAGAAAGTTTTTTTGTTTGACCTTGACCTTCCCCTGTTTCCTCCACCCTGCCCCAAATCCAAAAGGCCCCAACCCCTCACTTCCACTTCCCAGTACTCCCCTGTCACACCTGCCACCCTGAAAGTACCCATACCCCTCCTCTCCAAGAAGTCCACCCCTCCCAAAAAGCAGTCCATCCCTCAAAAACACAAGACCAAACTCACCCATCCCAAATCCAACTCCCCCCCCCCAAAGATGATCCCTGAGATGCCTGTCGGTCACTTTGATGCCCCTTCCTGGGGAGGTTCCCTGGCAGTTAGGAGTCAAGTGACAGCAGCATGATAGGCCTGTGCTGGGACAATTGGACTGGTCAAAGGCCTTGTACTTAATGAAATTTACAGTTAATAAACCCAAACAGGTATTTTGTGGGTACACATGTGTCTTGGAATTCCTTTTCTACCTTCATATTGTTCCTGAGTGACTTGTGCTGTCTGTCTACAGTTGTGTGTGTTTCAGCCTGCTTGCGGATCCATTTGCTGTTGTTTGCAGTATCTGACTTTGTGGGCTGTTCTGGTGTTCCCCAAGACAAGGGTATATGTTGACTGTATGGATATGTGGGTATAAATGCAATTGTGGTTTAATGGCATTGTGTACTGTTTGTTATGGTAAGTGCTGCATCTTGTGTTGTCCAATGTGAGCATGTTATTCACCGGTGTGGCTAATGGATTTATCTAATGTGTGGCAGCTTGAGTTTTGCTTGTGGAGAATTAGAGTGTGTTAAAATGTGCCACCTTTGTTTGCATTTGACTGTGCATTTAGCTGTGTGTACTTTGCAGCTTCATTTAGAGGTATGCCCCATGCAGTTGAAGTTGCATGTGCTTTCTTGACTTGCCCTTCCACATTGTACAGATAGGCATGTCGTTTGGGTCTAGTATTGTTTGTCCCTGAGATACATGTAAGGCCAGTTGCGTTGAAAATTTTGTTTAAGGGGCATGTTCAAAGTCATATGTGTCCCAGTGCTGGACCGCAGCAGTCTTTGCTCCTTAGGCCAGTGTGACTCGTAAAATGGCGGTCCAACTGCCAACCCGGCGGCGGTCGGACCACTAACGCCACCATGGCAGTCCACAGACAGCCAAACACGTAATGAGGCCATCTGTCTTTATTTAAAGATAATTACACCACCAGCCCACAGACAGCCACAAAACTAACCCACTACAAAACCAGCTCACATACCGATCTGTCAGTGTAGCCCATCTGGCACTGCACGATACCCCGATGGGTGACTCCAACCCTGGTAGCATTGAAACTGGTTTGTCAGGGATGTTTACTACAACATTGTATGATTATGACTTACATTCCTGGGATCCACTTCCAAGGGGGCATCATAAAGGATGCAGGGTATGTCATTGGCACAGGACCTAGTGTTCAATTGAAACTTAACCCACCCACAAAGCTCAATGTTTTCAAAAAATTCTGTACCTCAGTCCATGCTACGATTAGGAAGACATGGTTGGTCATACGGAGCCAGGTGGCAGAGAGTGGCAATTGTAGATAGGATTGTTGCCTTTGTCATCAATGTTGTGAATTAGGGTGGTTCAGAAGCACGCAGGGTTTGTCTTGTCTAGCACTGATAGCAAATTGCAGAATGAAAAGTAGAGCACTGTTGATGGTAGACTCATCTGCCCGTGGTGAGTCAGTCGCTCTGTAATGGGTTTCACTGTTCTTCTCTACCTGTCTGCTGCACACATTACTAAAGGCTTTGCTATGACCTAGAAAACGTAGGTGGATGCTTTAATTCAAAGTGATAGACCAGGAAATGTGTCCTGTGGGACAGAGTGAATACTTTGGTGAATAATGTGGATAGAATACAAGAGTAAATTATGTTATTGATTAATGCATTCTCTTGGACTGCCCCCTCTTGATGGGTGCTTTCAATTGAGAAGATGTATCACTATTGGATTCTCAGAGCAATGGGGGAAGGACAGTTGGATAGACTCTGTAAGTGGGGCCTAGCTACTTTTATCCAAGAGGGAGCCTGAGGAAGTGTGACTGGCTATGTGAATAAATGGGCATGCCAGAGTGCTTGAGGCAGTCTAATAAAGTCTCACAATTGAGGGTAGTTTTTGACAGCTGAAGTGCCATTATTTTGAAACAACACAAATGCATTGATCAAAAATTGAGGCCTGAAGCCTCATGCCACTTTGCTTCCAACTGGCAAATTATTATTTTCAAAATTTTGTTTTGTATTAATTTAATGAAATGTCAAATCATATATTAATGTAAACAATGAAATACAAATAAGTATATTTTATTTTATGTTTACTTTCATAAAACCTTTTGTAAGTAAGAGTAATATTTTTAAATGTTCCCAAAACTAAATTTTAACCTTAATGTTTGAGTTAAAACAGAATTTTGGTATCCTTAACATTGCTTATTTACTGAGTGTGGGGTTGGTGTTACTATAGTAAATTTGACCACCTCAGTATCTAATGTTTGTGAGGTTGAGACTGAATAGTATATTTGAACCATCCTAGCAACAAATACTTTCCACAATGTGTATGAGGTTGCAGTTAGAATATTATATAGATATTTCTAAATGTTTTACAAAATGGAGTCCCAGCATTAAACACTTTTCATATTCTGTGCTAGGTTGAAGTTATAATAGTAAATATGACCCCAAACATTAAATACTTTCCTTTATGTGTGTGGGGTTGAAGTTAGAATTGTAAATGTGAATCCCACACTTTTCTCAGTCTGCATGGGGTTGAAGTTCAAATAGTAAATATGAGTTCCCCAACATTAAAGAGTATACTCAAAATGTGTTGGATTAGAATAGTAAATCTAGCTCCAAACATTAATGTTTTCCCCAATAATATAGCCAGTCGACATGTATAGCAGTTCTGGGGATGCGGCTCTGCATTTCAGTTAAGGCCATTGATTGTACTCTTTCTAAGAGGTAGTAGTGGTTCAGGGATTGTTAGTAAATGTTGTTAGTAAGATACGTTAAGGTTAATTAGCCCAGAGATATGATGAATTGGGTTAGCTAAATCATTAAGAATAATTAAGAATTGATGTAGTTACATTAGAGGTCTACTGTGTTGTGTATTAAGTTGTTAGGTGCATTTTGTTACATTTAACATCGTTAGTATGTGTATCATGTTTCTGTATAGTGTGGATATTCTTTTGGACATAGTTTGCTTAGTTAGTGGGAGTATACTTCTACTAATTGGAAGATGATTTCAAAGTGTGAAATACTTTTAAAGCAATAATTTAGCATTTTCAATGTCCAGGTTTTTATATCATGTTTTAAAAATTGTTTTTCCAGGAGAGTTTATTATTTAATAAAATATTTTTAGGGTTTTAGTGGGGCTTTGGTGGATTTGATACAGCTTTTTGGATATGTGCTTTTTCCTAGAATAGAGTACATGTTTGTATTTTTTGCCCTTTCCTTTTGTGGAATAGTATTTGAAAATTAGAGATTTAAGTTCAATGCATCTTCAGCTGCTGAACTGTAACCATGTTTTTATTTTACACACATTTTTTGAATAGAGGGGAGATAGTTTAAACTTAACATGAAAAATGTAATGCACACATTTTTATTATTTTATTTTGTGCTTTTTTTTATTGAAGGTATTGCTTTTTTACATGTTTTTATTCGTTATTTTAGTGTTCCTACTTTGTTTGTTTTTAAATATTGAGTTTGATATGCCTCATTAGTTAGGAAAAACACATTGTATACTTTTCATTTGATTTTAAACAGTAAGATGTATTTTGAATTATATTAAGGTTTGAACTATTGTTACACGGTATGATGAACCTTAGTTGTTTTTAAATAGATGTATGGTGATAACCTAATATTTTGTGCATTTGGCGGGCTTGCTTTGATAGTTTTGGTTGCAATTGTTTTTGTCTTAAGCCACTATAGCTATGCTCGTTTTTGAGAATTTCATTGAATTGGTAAGAGGTAGGGTAGCTTTTCCCAAGAATTCACTAGACTTCATTAGATGGAGTTGAATTTAAGCAACCCTTTCACTACATTATTGGTTTTGGCAGCTTCAGGTTAAGGGCCAGTGTGCAAATCCATTTTGTGTTTGCAAAGCCAGTAATTCACAATATGGCAGGGTTTGCAACTGCAAAATGTTTTTTTTGTTTGTATTATACCCATCTTGCAATTCTGTAAATGGTTATCAAATTAATCAATCAATCAATCAATCAATCAGTATATTTATAAAGCGCACTACACACCTGTTAGGGTCTCAAGGCGCTGGGGGGGAGGGGATGCTACTGGTCGAAAAGCCATGTTTTGTGGTGCCTCCTGAACGTTGGGGGGTCTTGGGTCTGGCGTAGCTGGAGAGGTAGTGAGTTCCAGGTCTTGGCGGCGAGGTGTGAGAAGGATCTTCCTCCGGCGGTGGTGCGGCGGATGCGAGGGACGGCGGCGGGAGCAAGGTTGGCGGAGCAAAGATGGCTTGTGGGAGCATGGAAGGTAAGTCTGTCATTGAGGTAGGCTGGGCGGGTGTTGTAGAGAGCTTTGTGACATAAATACAAATGGATAACAAATGTAAACTATGTTTTACTCCTGGTTTGGGGTGGTAACCCATTTGCCAAAACCCATTCCTCTTTGTGACTGTTAGAAAAAAAGTGTGTTAGGGAGTGGGAAAAGGGCTTGCATTGACAAAAAATTTAAACTGTTAGGAACTGGATTTCTGGTTGGCAAAGGTATGCATCCTGTGAAAGCAGAAACCACAATCCAAGTCAGGGTAAGTCACAAACACACCCTAAATTAACCTGCGCTTCCCCCCCTGGTAGCTTGGCACAGAGCAGTCAGGCTTAACTTTAGAGGCAATGTGCAAAGTATTTGTGAAATGCTTCAAACAGTCCAACAGTGAAAACACTACCAAAAAAATACCACACCTGGTTAGAAAAATATGACTTAATGTAATGAACAAAACAAGATTAAAATGGCAAAATCTAATTAGCAGAAGTTGAGATATGAATTTTTAAAGAATAAACTGAATTGTAGTGCTTAAAAGCATAAAGCGCAAACTAGGGCTATCTGGTCGTGCTAGATTGAGTCAAATCTGAAAAGTAAGGCAACACCAATGGAGCACAGGTCGGATCTGAGACCAGCCTCAGCCTGCTGAAACAGTACCTTGGTTGCAACAACATCAAAGGAGGTGCAAGGAGAAGTGGAAGTGATGCATCATCTTCAATCCTTCAATGTGCACCATACATTTGACGATGCAATATTCCATATACTTGCAGCAGTGGCAATGCGTTGGTGTCAATTGAGATGTGCCGGTTGCGAGAGGTGCAACAGCGTCAATGTGTTGCTTTTGGACTGGAGCAGCACTTTATACCCACATCCAAGGGCCCAGGACTAGATTGGCATCACTTGGCAGGGCAAGACTCACAGATGGTAGAGTCCAGATGTTGTAGGTGATGACTTGGAAGTCTTTTGAATGTCTGAGAATTCAGAAGAACAGGAGGCAAGCCCACAAGCCCTTTGAGTTATTCTGGTCCTGAGTTCAAGTGTTGAGGTTCCAGACCTTCTCACCCAGGTGAGAAGGGCAGCAGGCAGCAAGTCAGCAAAGCAAGAAAATAGCTCTTCCATAGCAGCAGTTCCGCAGAGTAGCAGTCCTTGTAGCAGCACAGCAGTTCTTCTTCCTGGTAGAGTATCCAACGGTCCAGAAGTGTACTGAATTGGTAGGATCAGATGTCCAGTTCTTATACCCAGTGGTACATTTAATGTAGGGGAGACTTCAAAGAAGAGCTTTAAAGTGCAGAGAGGTCCTACTTTCCTGCCCTGTCTCCAGACTCACTTCAGGGGTTTATGCAATCCTGTGTGTGGGGCCAGGACACAGCCCATTCAGGGGTAAGCATGAGGCTGTGCCAGCTTCCCCTTCCCATCCTGCTCAGGATGGCCCATCAGGATGTTGATGGTCCATCACTCACACCTAACCTCCCTTTGTGTGTGGCTATCAAGAGGGAATGCATAAGCCCAGCCGTCACTCCAACCCCAGATGTGTATTAAAGACTAGCTGCAGGCACACAGGGCTAAGAGTAAGAAAATGCCAACTTTCTAAAAGTGCCATTTTCAAAATAGTAACAATAAATCTGACTTTGCCATTAAAGAGGATTTATCATTACAATTCCTAAACATTTACTAAACATGACAGATCTATTCCTTCCCAATCAGGAATTGCAGCTTATAAATTATAATAAGGAATTCCCAATGTTATCCTATGGGAGGGGTAGGACTCACATTAGTGAAAAATGAAATTGAGAGTTTTTGACTACCAGGACATGTAAAACTCAAAGGCATATGCACTCTGCCTTTTAATTACATGGGACCCTGCCCCATGGGCTACCTATGGCCTACTTTAGGGATGACATATGTAATAAAATTAGAGTTCAATGCTTAGCAAGGGGTTTTAAAGGCCACATTAACATAGCAGTGTAACACTGCATTCAGGCTGCAATGGCAGGCCTGGGGCATGTTTTAAAGTGTTAGATACGTGGGTGGCACAGACAGTGCTGCAAGCCTACTTGCAGTGTTCAATTTACAGACACTGGGCACTTTTTAGGGACTTATAAGTAAATTAAATATGCCAATTAAGTACATACCAATCAAATCATGCTTTAGAAGAGAGTGCTTGAACTTCAGCTCTAGTCAGCAGTAATAACGTGCTCAGAGTCCTAAGGCCAACAAAAAGAGATCAGCAAAATATGAGGCAAGCAGGCAAAAACGTGGTGGGGAGACCACTGGAGAATTTGGGTGTACAATATGGTATGGCTGGGAAGCCCTACCTTGCATTGCACTCACAAATACCATCTTGGGTTCAGTCAGGTACGTTTACTTAACTTTAAGCTCAACCTTAGGTAGGTGTGGCTTTGAGTGATAAGGCTTCAGCAAAGGGACAATGCGTAAAGTATTTAATAGCACCAAACAACAGCATAGGAAGGTCAAATGACATGAAAGAAACAAGACACCAATTAAAAAAGAGTTAATTTTTATAAGGTTTTAGAGACCTTAATCTTCAAAATCCACCACAAGGTTCCAAAGGTACATATTAGAAAGAATAAATAACTTGTATATCAACCACAAACATTGGTAAACTAAAAGTTTGAAACCTTTTGAAAAGTTTGTAAAAGTTAGTTTGACAACTCAGTCCCGGGTTGGGTGACCACATCTGGCAGGACAGAGGTCTAGGTGGCCAGAAAGGATACTTTGGACACTTACCTGGCCACCAGAGCATTTTCAGAGCAAGATCCAAACTTTACAGGATGCCCGCCATAGATGACAATGGAGTGGTCCTGATCCTGAGGGATGCAGGCTAAAGATACTCAAGGATGCTCTTGATGCTGTACAGTTGATGGGGGTGAAGTCCAATTGAGCCCTCGGTCCACAAGAGAATGGAGGTGACTCTGTCCATGGTTCTCAGGGGCCCACAAAGTCCTCTATGCAGGGCTTCAGGGGCTGCCGATGCAGACCTTGTGCTTGACCAAAACAGTGGTCATGGTGCAAATCTTTGGTAGGGGTGAGTGTCCTTCTTGGTTGACAAATCTAGTCACAACCAAAACCCATGGATCCAGCAGAAAGGGGTGCACCTTTTGTCTATCTCCAAATTGTCCTTTATGATGCCTGGCATTTGGTAGTGGCAAAACGTCTGCAGTGGCTACCAGGAATGTGATTTAGGCTCTTTCAGCTTAATGTCCCCAGTGCTGTTCTGGGAGGTCAGCCAACTGACCCTTGAGCTCCCTGATTCGGACTGGGAATCAGCTTTTTCCCGAGCTAGGCATTCAGAACAGGGTTCAAACACAGCTAGCCCAAAGTGAAGAAGGTGCATTCGCTCTGGTGTCACAGCCTCATTTTGTGCCCTTCCAGCAGTTGCAAAGTGGTCTTCTTCTCGTCTTACTTCCTAGTCCAGCAAGTACTGAGAGTCAGCTTGCCAGGGGTGCCATATTTATCCCAGGAAAGTGCCCTGAAGGGATCACACAGTCACTAGCCAATGGTACCGGGTCCCCTCCTACCTAGTGACAAGGTTCCTGTGATGTATGCCATCTGGCTATCCCAGAATGCCATGTTCTTGCCCCCTTCAAGATGGCACATCCCTTTCTCGGTTGTCAGGAACAAGGTAGCCCACCCTGGAGGTGTGGCTCCCTGAGGGTTACACGCTCACTGTAAAACCAGTTTGGGGGTGGGTTTCCGACTCTCTAGCCCTGTCTCCATGCTGTCTACAGGAACAAAAGGTATCCTGTTCAGGGGTGTTGGGCTGGGTGTTCCATCAAAGGCAGCTTCCCCTTTGAAGCACGGCTCCAGGCTAACTACCCAAGTGGCCTACCTGGCAGAGGAGGTGACACCTCACTGCTGCAGCACTGCCTCTGTTCCTGAGCCTGGGAGTCATTCACATGTCTTCCCAGGTGGTCTAAAAGCTGTCTCTGTGTGTATGCTGGATGAGCAGAGTACAGAGAGGTAACTTTCTAAAAGTTGCCTACCTTTAATAGTGACAGGTCTCATTTAATGCCATGATTAATTCGATACCTTACAAGCCCGAGTTTGGTAGTTCCAGTCAAAACTTAGCCTGGTTGGGATGTCACCCAGTAACTCTGTGTTAGTCAATAAGGCTACCAACTTTACCCACAGAAAAAACAACAATTTGGATGTGTTGCTGCTAAGACATATCGTAAAACATATGTCTTACATAACAAAATATATCTCCCTGCAATAGGACTCTATAGGCCTTCCTTGGCAGAGACTTACTTATAACGTTAAGGTGTATGGTGGCTTTGCCATGGGTTTAAATGGCAAAGTCGAACTGGCAGTGAAAACACTGTCCTTCCAGTCTGCACTAGCAAACTGGAAGCCATTTTGTACCTTGTCACACAAATGGCAGCACAAACAGTGCTGCAGTCTTGAGTGGACACTCTGTCTTACATACCTCAGGTACCTTATAGTAGGGACATATAAGTAAGTCAGGCCTTGCCAATTTGGGTGTATCCAATTTGACATGCAATTTCTATAGGGTTAAAACAGGCACTGAGGTCTGCTTAGCAGGCCTTAGTGCACTCTCACAGTAAAAAACCACCAGCATCAGTCCAAAAATGTGGGGGTGAACATGCAAAAAGAGGTTTTTCCTTACATGGCACTCTCCAGACAAAAGGTGATGAGCAACTTAACCCTTACCCTGGTGGTTCTCATCATCTAAGTGGAAAACCCTGGAAAAGCCATCTGCATTGGCATGGTCAGTCTTATATCTATGTTTCACTGTAAAGTCAATTGACAAACTGTTTTGGATTCTATTTTTTCCTCTACATAAGCGACGTGAGAGGTTTGCGGTCACTTTGAACTTTGAAGTGGGTCCCAAACAAGTAGGGTCTTAGCTTCTTCAGGAACCAAACCACACCACAGGCTTCCCTCTCAATGGCACTTCAACGCTGCTCTCTGGGGAGGAGTCGCCCGCTTATAAACACAATTAGTTGATCTTGACTCCATCATTCAGCTGTGATGGTACTGTCCTAATCCCGTTACGGAGCATCAGTTTGTAAGAAAGTGCTGATGTAGTCAAATGTATAAAAAGAATCCAAAGATAGTAAATACTAAATTTTCCTACATACAGATGTTTCAGCACATGCAAGCTTTTCCATCCCCTACTGAGGACCCTAAGTAGCCATTAATTTAATTGAAATTCTAAGCTGTGATTTTCCCCCCTATGATTTTGGCTGCTGTAAGCAGCTGAAATCTCCAGGGCGAACACAGAAAGAAAACACGCAAGAAGGAACACTGAAGCATTGATTCCCACATGTAATTCCTCATAATCCTGTACTCTGGAATACTTCACCCCCCACCTTTGGAGTTACCCATACCCTCCAATGTTGATCCCTCTTGAGAGGGAGAGGAATATCAAGGCAAACTTTGCTAAAACTGCAATAGAACCCTCAGTGGGAAACTTATTAATAGGGCTGAACAAATATAAAATGAGAAATAAACAGCACTTTAAAAAGCATATGGAAAATTAAGAAACTAGTTTGTGTGACTAGAATTCGGCTACTCGTAGTACACCTGCATATGTTAATCTGATTTCTGGGCTGCTACGTTTTAATCTACAAGGGAGGAGTGGTACATTTCTACTGACAGCATTGTCTGAATTTGGAAAGCTACATTGCCTGATGGTCCTAGGATACCTCAGCCAGTCAATCAGGACAGGTGCCAACAGCTCAGTCTTTGCTATTTTTCTACCCAGAGATCACAAAACATGATCCATCGTTCACAATTTAAAGAAACACATTTCAATTGGAAATATAGTGTTAGGTCAAAGGCCAGGGTGTAGAAGATGTCCTAGCAATGGGGAACCATTAGTATGTGTTGTCTGCTGTATTTTGGTCCTAAGGTTCTAGTGTATCTTTTCCACATGTGCACCACCTACATGTCTACTTTCTCTTCACTTTCTCACTCTTGCTGTGCAGCAATCTACGTACTCACTGAGGCTGTTTTCATTTAGAATTGTCCCTAATGTCATCAGGCACACCTGTTGCAGAACCAGGCTATGAGGTCTGTAGGAGGCCGGCCCTCTGTGTGGTGTACAAAACTAGGTGTACTTTAGGGGTTCCAGGAAACCACACAATGGTTTCCAGAGGCACAAACTTGACCTACTAATGCTCTCATTTTTGAGGTAGCTTGGTCGAGCAGTTAGGCTAATCTTGGAGAGGTGCAAAACATTTGTTGTATTCACAATATCAATCATGCATCTCACACAAGCGAAGGAATAACTCGAGACCAATTTATAAAAATACTTCAGATATTTATTTTAAGACCAAGATTATCAAAATTGGTTAAATACTTTTTGAGTTTTGAGGTGTTAATAAATGCAGTCTTTCTGTGCGTAATCACGCATCATAAGACTCAATAGGCAGCCACTTTAAAAATGCTTCTAAATCACACAGTTATGTTACCAAGTTCCGCTTTTGCAGGGTGGTCAAGGTCATCAGTGGGGCACACGGTGCCAGCTGGAGAAGCTCAGACAGCAGCGTTGAAAAGTCTCTTGGAGCAGGTACAAGGTCATTCAGGGGAACCACTTAGAAAAGGGTGGTTCTTATAAAGATATAAAGATAGTGCTTTGGGGTCCCAATGTTGTGTCAAGGTCACAAGGTGCGTTGGACCCTAGGGTCATTGCTGGTTCCTTATTGCAGGGCACTGGGGAGCTGGGTGCAGGGCGAGTTGTTGATCCAGGAGCTGTGAGCAACAGAGTTCCTTGGAGATGGAGGCAGGTGTCTTTGAGGGCAGCTTACAGGACAACGGGAGCACTCTGGTGGGGGGTCTAGGGTGTTGCTGAAATCCCTCAGCTGGGGCTTCCTCCTGATCCTTTTTCAGCTCTGCAGGAGCTGGTTTTATTATTGTCCAACTTCCATTGACCAGTACCCAAGTTATTGATACGGTCTGGCCACCAGAGTTTGTCTTGGCAGTTGTTGGTGTGTTGTCTGCTCCAGCTGTAATTTCCGGTTCAAGAGATATTGGCCGGTCAGTGAAGTGACCCTCACTGGCTTGTTAGTTCTTTGCAGGTTGAAGAGTGATACCTCCACGCAGAAGGGAAATCTTGGGCAATTTGTGAAGCCTGGAGATCCTCTGGGTTTCTTGAGGTCAGTCCAGTGTTCATCTTCTCAGCAGCAGCGAGGGTTTGGCGCCTTTTTCTAGTGCAGCAGGTCCTCGGTTTTCGTGCCTTGGATCTTCTTTGGACTAGTCTTCTTTGTCCTTTTGAATCTAATTTCTTGGTCTAGGGATGCCCACTAAATACTGAATTTAGTGGACGTTTTAGGGTGAACCTGGTAGTGTCCAATGGGACATTTACTTTTGGGTGACTACACGCACTATAGTGACCACTTCCTATGGGAAGGGTCACTGCCCTACTTTCCCTCCATTCAAGATGGAGGACAATGAAAAAGAGTGTCCACCTCGCAGGTAACACTTTAGGGGGGGTGCATGCCAGGTGAGGCCACTCCTCCTACCCTTTGTTAGGATTCCCACCTTTGCTCCTACCAAAAGTGCAGGGTTTCAAAGGGGAATGACAGCTGCTGCTAACAGCAGGCTTGAGGGTGTTGAAGGGCGGTAAGCCCTTTGGAACTCACCTCCAGGACAGTGCATTTTCCTGAGGGAGGGGCGTTAGCTCCTTCACCCAGGAAGGTCATTGTCTTAGAAACCATAGAAGCAAGGCTCTCCCCCAAGGTTTGTATATTGGAGGTGGCAGCTTGAAAGAATCAATCTGCAACCATGCCAGGTTAGTTAGCTTTTGCAGAGGACACCTCTAAAATGACTCCTGGGTACATTTAGGGATAAAATAAACACTGGCACCAGTTTGGATTTTTCATTCTGAGTTGTTTGATACCAAAGAACCCAGGGTTCAGAATGGCCATCATCATTTAGCTGGGAAACTTGTGTTGACCAGTGTCCAGCACATGTATTAAAATGGCTTCTCTGTTTACTCCCTATGTCCCAGGTTTGGTAAGAACATAGTGGGGGTATATTGCTATTGCAGCTAGGCCTTCACATATAATATGGAGCACCCTGCCTTTGGCTGTAGGGCCTGTCAGAGGGGTGTCTTACCCATGCAGTGTATGGTGCACAGGGCACACAGGCAGGTTGGTGGGGGCACTACAATTTCTAGAACACATCAACATCAGGCAAAAAATGGGGGGATAACCATGTCAAAAAGAGAACCCCTTTCACACCACACCCCTCCCAAACGAGAAAGGATGAGACTCCCCTAGTGAGTCATCATCATCAGTGGAAGAACCTGGTGAGGCCATCTGCACTGGCCTGGGCAGCCCCAGGTCTGTGTACCACTTGAAAGTCCATCCCCTGTGGGGAAATGGACCATCTAAGCAGTGTGGGGTTTTCACC
Source organism: Pleurodeles waltl (assembly GCF_031143425.1). Taxonomy (NCBI): domain Eukaryota; kingdom Metazoa; phylum Chordata; class Amphibia; order Caudata; family Salamandridae; genus Pleurodeles; species Pleurodeles waltl. Next base: position 861,703,077 of record NC_090436.1, on the reverse strand, counting down.
TTTCATTTGTTATAGACATCTGAGTGACCTGTGGCCAGTCTGAACCAAGAAGTGAGAGCCAAGCACGTATGGCCTCAGCTTCTTCAGGGCCCAAACCACAGCAAAGGCTTCCCTCTCTATGGCACTCCATTTTTGTTCCCTAGGGAGTAGTTTCTTGCTTATAAAAGCAACTAGCTGGCCATGTCCATCATCATTTTTCTGGAAAAGGACCGCTCCTATCCCCATTTCAGAAGCATCTGTTGGGACTCTGAATTCCCTGGAGTAGTCTGGTGCTTGTAGAACTGGAGCAGATCACATAGGTTCTGTCAGAGTGTCAATGGCCTTTTGACAATTCACTGTCCAGTTAACCTTTTTGGGCAACTAGTGTGCCATACTCCTTCACAAACCTCCTATAATATCCACTTAAGCCAAGGAATGCCTTGTCTGGGTTGCGGGAGCTTCCAAAGCCAGGATAGTCTGAATATTCGGTTGGAGGGATTGCACTTGGCCTCCACCAACCAGGTGGCCCAAGTAAACAACGTTCCCCTGCCCTATCTGGCACTTACTGGCCTTGATAGTGAGGCCTGCTTTTTGCTGCGCGTCAAGGACCTTTCCAAGGTGGATCAGGTGATCCTGCCAGGTGGAACTATAGACAGCTATGTCATCTGAGTAAGCTGTACTAAACGTTTACAGTCCAGCTAGGACTTCATTAAACCAACCTCTGGAAGGTGGCAGGGGCATTATTTAGTCCAAAAGGCATAAAAGTGAACTGATAATGCCCACTAGGAGTAGAAAATGATGACCTCTCTTTTGCTCCTGGGGTCAGACCAATCTGCTAGTATCCAGATGTTACATCAAAGGTACTCAGAGATTTTACTGCCCCGAATCTGTCTATGAACTCATCAGCTCTTGGAATTGGGGGTGCATCTTTGTCACATAGATGAGGCCCCTGTAGTCCACACAGAACCTCATTTCATTTTTCTCTCACTTGGAGTGAGGCTTGGGGACTAAAACTACTGGGCTAGCCAAGGGACTCTCAGAGGGTTCAATGACACCCAAATCCAGCATCCTTTTAACTTCTGCCTCTTTGCTCTCTCTGACATGGTCTGACTGTCTATAAATCTCGCTTTTGACAGGCAAGCTGTCACCAGTGTTCACATCATGGGTAGACCAGTTTGTCTTTCCAGGGGTCAGTGAGAGGAGTTCAGCATACTGGTTGAGGACATGCCTGCAAGTAGTTTGCTGTTGTCCTGTGAGGGTGTTTAATAAGACCACTCCATCCACAGAACCATCTTGTGGGTTGCTGGACAGGTGATCAGGGAGAGATCGCCGCCCGCCAGACTTAGAATGACCCCCTTAGTGGTCCCCTAAGAGGGTGCCCAAAACAAAAGTTCAAATGGAGAAAAACCTACTCCCTTTTGTGGCACTTCCCTGTAGGCAAACAGCATACAAGGAAGTAGGACATCCAATCTCCTTCTGAGTTTTTCAGAGAGTCCCCCAATCATGCCTTGTAGGATCTGGTAAAATATTTCAACCAATCCATTGGTTTGTGGATGGTATGAGGTGGTGAACTTTTAGATCACTCCACATTCCTGCCACATGTGTTTTAAGTATGCAGACATGAAGTTTGACCTTCTTTCTGATACTACCTCCTTAGGGAACCCTACCATGGTAAAGATACCTAGGAGGGTTTTTGCAACTGCAAGTGCAGAAATGGTCCTACGGGGCATAAAGGCAGAATACCTAGTGGCATAATCCAGTATCACTAGTACATATCTGTGCCCTGATGCTATGTGAGGGTTAAGGGGGGCAACAATGTGGAACCCTACCCTTTCCAAGGGTAACCCAACCATTGGAAGTGACATTAAGGGAGCCTTATGTGTCCACCTGCTTTGCCACTAGCCTGGCAGGTGTGGCAGGACTGACAAAAGTCCCTCACTTTGTGGGACATTCCTGGCCAATAAAAGTGGTTCTTTAACCAACTCCAAATTTTGTTTTGGCCCAGATGCCCTGCTAGGGGAATGTCATGGGCTAAAGTGAGGTACTACCTTCCTCATGGTTGCACCAGGCTTGAGGCCTCTGGTCTCACTGTATAGGAGCTCCGCCTCCCAATAGACCCTGGGGGTACCACTGACACTTCCTACGCCTCCTGAGCAGCTTGCTGCCTCAGGCCTTCAAGAGTGGGACAGGTTCTCTGTCCTTGGCACAGATCTTCCCTGGAGGGTCCCCATGGGCCCAAGAGCTCTGGGTGGTAAGGCCCAAGCTCTTCAGGCTCAGTTCCCTCTAAGGTGGATGACTCCTCTTCCTGAGAAGAGGAGTCCTGTCTTGTGATCTGTTTTGAAGCTGGTCCCCCAGTCATCTTGCTTTTTCTCTTGGGAGGTTGGTCAACTATTTCAGGATCCAGCTCTCCTTTTTCTTTCTGAGCTTTGGTCTGTGCCCTTGCCTTGACACAGGCCCACTCAGGAGACTCAGGGATCCCTAGAATTGCTGCATGGGTCTTTAGTTCTACTTCAGCACAAGGGGAATGCTCCAGGTCATTACCAAGCAGGCAATTACAGGGATGGATGAGGACACAACCACTTTTTTCTGCCCTACTACCCCCCCAATAAAAGGTTCTCATAGCCATGAGATGGAACTTTGTCTCATTAAGACCTCCCTACCAGGAACTGATTTGAGTGGACCTGGTGATGAGTTACTATGATGATACTAGCTCCTGTGTCCCTAAATGCTTCTATTTTCTTCTCCATTAATCAAAGGGTGCTTCTTGCATTTTTGCATGTTACTTGGCCAAGCAGCACAGGATAAGTCTACCCCACCCTCAGTGACTAATGTTGCCTCTGTGGAGACACTGACATGGTCAAGCCACACCTCTGACCACATCTGGATACTGGCAACTGCATTTTCTGCAGGTTGATTAGCGAAATGTTTTTTGTTTTTACAGTCAGATTCTCTAGCTTAGTGCCCTTTGGTTTTGCAGTCTTGGCACCAAGCCTTCCTGGGGACAAAGGCCCTCATTATGACATTGGGGGTAAATCCCGCTTACTGCCATGCTGACTGCTGCCAACATACCGCTGGCGCAGCGGATTACCGCCACCCATATTATGACACACACATAGCAATGTGTCACCATACAGCCACACACAAGTCCACCAGCCCAAAGGTCAGTGATAAACTGGTGGTACCAAAACCCACACCGTTACCCAAACAGAACTACACCCACAGCATTATGACCCACGAATCACCGCAGCGGACATTCAATGGCGGTAAACCATTGGTGGTACATACCGCTGTGCTCAAAATACATACACATACAAAACAAAACTACATTGGAGAATTCAAACTACACACACCTGACACCCATTCACACACCACACCCACACACCCCCACCACTATAAAACACACACCCACATTACCCACAACCCTTTACGACTACAAACAATTGACAACTGAGAGAGAGAGAGAGAGAGAGAGACACCAAGAGCCCCCACAGAACCAGAGCCACATTACACCATCACCCATCCACCATCCACGCACCTTATAGCACACACCCCAACACATCACCCCACACACCCTCACACACACCACTCACACTACACCCATGGCACCACAAAGACACCCCAGGTTCTCAGAGGAGGAGCTAAGGGTCATGGTGGAGGAAATCATCCGGGTAGAGCCACAGCTATTTGGGGCACAGGTGCAGCAGACATCCATTGCTAGGAATATGGAGCTATGGTGGAGAATCGTGGACAGGGTCAACGCCGTGGGATAGCACCCAAGAACAAGGGATGACATCAGGAAGAGGTGAAACGACCTACGGGGAATGTATGTTCCATGGTAGCAAAACACCAGATAGCAGTACAGAGGACTGGCAATGGACCCCCACCTCCTCCCCCACAACTAACAACATGGAAGGAGCAAGTCTTGGCAATACTGCATCCTGAGGGCCTGGCAGGAGTAGCAGGAGTAGCAGGAGGACTGGACACTGGTAAGTCAAATCTCTATTACTATCACCCCCCTACCTGTATGCCATCACAAACCCCCACCCCTACCCTAACCCCCATCACTTCACCACCTCACATACAACCCACCATCACACTGCACCCATCCCAATACCAAGCCCTGCACTAAACACCAATGAACGGACCCCCATCACAGACCTGCATGTACACCCATCACTAAAGCATGCACATTATAGAGAATCATCTAGCCCACAAAATCACTACTCACTCAAGGCAAAGCTTCCAGGGCAATCACAACCATAGAGGGCAACACACCCATGCACAAGATGTCACACGCAGAAACAATAACACTGCATTTACATCCCCACAGGTCCCCCACCCAACCTCACCGGAGAAGAGGTGACAGCAACATCCATTCTCCCCACAGAAGAGGCCCGCAGTGCTGACAGCAGCTCTGGACACCTGGATCTGGATGACCAACATGGCCCATCAGGGATCTCCGGACAGTCGGTTACCCAGGCACAGTCCCATACCACCAGAGAGCCTCCCCCCTCAGGAAACACCATCACAGTAACCACCCAGCGGGCCCATACCTCTGTCCGGACACGTTAATCAGCAGTGTGTCCACCACCACAGGGACCCCCAGGCCACCCCACAAACACAGGACGATCAGGGACCTGGGGTTAGTGGGCACATGGTTCAGGGGACAGAGGCACAGGACAACAGGGAAGCTGGGAGGACTGCTGTGCGACAGGGGGAGGACAGGTCCAGGGAACCGACTCTCCAGGAAGCACTCACCAACATCCTGGGAGCATACCACCATTCCCATGAGACGATGGGCCAGATACTGGACAAGTTTCAGGAGACCCAGCGGCTGCACGAGGAACAGTACCTGGGGATCAGGGAGGACCTGAAGGACAGCCACACCACCCTGGTCACCATTCCAGGAGTGCTGGCAAACATGGCCAACACCATGAGGGAGGCAGTGGTACACCACTGGGCCCATGACACTAGCCACATAGACGAACAGCCCTCCACCTCTGCTAGTGGACAGGCGGCCCCGCCACAGGAACAACAGGCTACCAGCACCCCCCCCTGCAGAAGGAGAACCACTCTGCAAATGGTCCCTGCAATCCAGGCAGAAGCCAGAGAAAATTGCCAAGACCCCCACCAGGAAATAGGACTCCCCTGATTGTCACCCTTGTGTCCCACTCAGTCACCCTGTCCACCTTGAACTGCCATTGCTCCACTTACTATGCTCCCTTGGACAATGCACCTGTGATACAAATAGACTGGACTCTATCCTGGACATTCCTCCACCATCACTTCAGCCCATTGCACATCCTCTACTTATTGGCACTTAAATAAACACCATTTTAAAAAATAAAAATATGGAGTCTGTCAAATGATTGAACTATGTATCTGTTTAACAAGCTTTATACACTGCAATACAACTGTACAGGAATGTATACATAGAAATGACCTGTAGTAGGCTGCAGTCAACACACCAGGTGTCAGAGTGGGGCACAGATATCTGAAAATAGAGATGCCAAAGGGTACAGTAAGTGGCCATAGAATTGGGAGAATCTGCCTGCCATGTACAATGTCCAACACAAAACGGTCAATGTAAAGTGAAGTTACAGTGTCTTACCTGTGTGTCACTGGAAGTACTGTTGTATTATCGCTGTTCTGTTGTCCTCATCCTCATCCTCGGCCTCCTCATCTTCACTGTCCAAAGGGTCCACTGCTGCCACACGCCTATCTCCAGCCTCATCCTCCTGCAGAAAAGGCACCTGGCGTCCCAAGGCAAAGTTATGTAACATGCAGCATGCCACGATTATCTGGCAGACCTTCTTGGGTGAGTAGTACAGGGATCTACCTGTTAGATAGAGGCAACGAAACCTGGCCTTCAGGAGGCCAAAGGTCCTCTCGATCATCCTTCTTGTCCGCCCTTGTGCCTCATTGCAACGTTCCTCTGCCCTTGTCCTGGCATTCCTCACTGGGGTCAGTAGCCATGAAAGGTTGGGGTAGCCAGAGTCACCTACAAATATCGAGGGATACCTGTTAGACACACACTAACCCTTATGGCCCACACCTTACCCATACACCAACATCCACTGGGTGGGAACCAGGGCTCACCTATTAGCCACACCTGGTGCCTCTGGAGTTGAGCCATCACATATGGGAGGCTCCTATTCCTCAGGATAAAGGCATCATGCACAGACCCAGGGTACCTTGCATTCGCTGAGACATTCCTGCTGCCAAGCCCACTGTCACTTGTAAGGAGCCAGTTGCCAAGAAATGGTGCACAGCTAGGACCTGCACAAGAGGGGAGGTTCCCCGTGGGGTGATGGATATCAGATATCAGGTCAGCTCCAATTGGGCACACAGCTCTGTGATTGTGGCCCTCTCCAGTCTATAGGTGAAGATAATGTGTCTGTCCTCCATTGTTGCCAAGTACACTAGGGGTCTGTACACAGGGGAATGTCTCCATCTCCTATTCATCCACAGCGGTTGTAATCTAGGGGGCAAAACGGGGAGCAGCTGGTCAGTATTCCACTTTTCCAAACACTACTGCATTACATTTTTTGACTGTAACAGTATATTGTTGTATAGGTCCAAATGGTGCCTATGTGTACTGTGACGCAGTTAGGTGCCAGGGCCTGCCCCCCCCCCGAAATGGCGACCGCCTGTCCTGTGTGAATGGACATGTGGAAATGAGGTAATGCTGCTGACGTTGTGCACCGTTGCAGGAGGCGGTCAAGTACCAATGTGCAATTCCTTATTGGTTGTCATTGGGCCATATGGGTTACAGTGGCCAATGGTGATGTACGCTGGGGGTGACGGTACGCACCGCCGTGGATGTGACCGCCATTTTCTATCTTTTCACTCACTTGCTACCTGACCTTCAACAGGAGAGGACCTACACTGCAAGTGCTGCTGTGATTTGTGTCTGGAACTGACCATGGCTTATGTCACTGGGGAAAGGGCCCCTGCCTTCACCGCTGTGGAGTTGGAGGGGCTGGTGGATGGGGTCCTACCCCAGTACCGAATGCTGTATGGGCCTTCAGACCTACAGTTGAGTACACTGTGAGCACGATGCATGGGGCATGAATGCATGGACTGCTGTGTGTGAGGGCCTCGTGTAGGGGGGGTTGGTAGATGGGTCCTGACCAGCATGCTACATGTATGGTGGGCAATGTCTGTGCGTAAGGGGATGTGAGGGCTATGGTGGGACATGAGTGTAACAGGCCGGACGGTCTGACTGATACCTTTTCCTAGGTGTATTTCTCTGCAGGTCAGCACCCATCAGAAAAAGGGTATATAGCGTGCCATCGCCAAGGATGTGCGGACCCTGGGGGTCTACGGCAGGCGGAGCACCCAATGTCACAAACAGTGGGAGGACCTGAGATGCTGAGCAAGGAAGACGGTGGAGACCCAGCTGGGGATGGCCTCCCGACGAGGAAGGGGTGCCTGTCGAACCCTGACCCCCCTGATGGCCCGCATACTGGTGGTGGCCTATCTGGAGCTGGATGGGCGCTTGAGGGCATCACAGCAGCCACAAGGGGGTGAGTACAGTTTCCCAATATACTACTTGCGCGTGGTGGGGTGGTCTCCGGTTGGGGGATGTGGGCCTGTGGGTCCCCCCAGGCCAGGCTGGACATTGCAGGGTAGGACCCATGTTGATCAGGGGCGGCTGTACACCACCTCCTACCAAGCTAGTAGGCATCCACTACTGGGCAGGGGTCTGTGGGTCTCAGGTATGCTGCTATTGGCGTTAGGTATTCCTGTCCATGGCCTGGTTACTAGCATTGTGACTGGTTGTGCATTGCCTAGTGCGTAGGGCTGTTCCCTGTGTGTGTGGGTGTGTCGTGTATGCCAGGGGTGGTGTTGGAGCAGCCATTGACCAAGTGTATCCTTTGTCTCTTACCCCCCCCTTTTTGTTTTGTCACCCTGTGCATTAGCATCATCTGGCGGAGGAGCAGAGGCACCAGCAACGAAGGGAGCTGTATTCCACAGGGCCCATGAGGCCGAATCCACCAACGGTGAGGGCACCAGTTGGACGGAGGGCGAGGGGAGCACCATGGCAGAGACAGGAGGGGACAGTTCTGACAGTGATACCTCCTCCGATGGAAGATCCCTGGTGGCAGTGGACACCTCTGTGCCCACCCCCTCTACAGGTACAGCCGCCACCCCCAGTACCAGCACCGCCCTCCCGGCAGCCCCTCAGCGTGTTTCCCGTTCCCGCTCACCCAGGAGGGTGGGCATCTCCTTCTTCCCAGGCACTTCAGGTCATGGCCCAGTAAGCCCTGTTGCCCTGAGTGAGAAGGCTATTGACCTCCTGGGATCCATCTCTGTTGGGCAGTCTACCATTGTGAATGCCATCCAGGGGCTGGCAGGCCATTTGCAACAAACTAATGCATTCCTGGAGGGCATTCACTCTGGCTTGGCCGCCCAACAGACATCAATCCATGCTCTGGCCTCCTCTCTGATGGCAGCCATTGTTCCTGTTTCTAGCCTCCCCCCTCCAACTTCCTCTACCGAGTCCCATTCCCCTCAATTCCAACCTATCCCAAGCACACAGGCAGACCAGCATGCACATAAGACAACACACAGTTGTGGCTCAAGCAAACACAAGCACCACACATCATCCTACAGGCACTCACACAAACAAAATCCAGATGCAGACATACCAACATCCACTGCCTCCACTGTGACCCCTCCTCCTACTCCTACGCCTCCCTCCCAGTAGCATCTCTACTCACACCTGCATGTACTACATCCTCATCCACTACCACCATCGCCATCACGCCTATCACTACACACCCCTTACTGGCAGTCACCACCCCCACATCCATGCACATGTCCCCTGTGTCCTCTCCCACTGTGTCTGTGCTCCCTCCTCCCAAAGTACACAAACGCAAGCACTCAGACACCCAATAGCCATCCACCTCACAATAGCATCCAGCCCATCCACCTGCACCCAAACTCAGCAGACAGACACCTCCTACAACCACTCCCTCTTCCTCAACTCCCAAACCTTCACCCTCTTGCCCCCCAATGTCCATAAAAAGCGTTTCCTCTCCACCATTGACCTCTTCCCTACCCCCCCATCCTTGACGTCGGGCCAGGGTGGTCAGAACCCAGGTGAGAATCTCAGCCACCCAGTCCATGTCCACAGTAGTGTCGACAGCTACTGCAGGTGGGAGAGGCTCCAGGGAACCAGGTATCAGCACTGAAAGTGTGCCAGCACCAGCTGTCAAAGGGAAGGGCAAGGAGGCACCACCAGCTGCCAAAGGGAAGGGCAAGGAGGCACCACTAGCTGCCAAAGGGAAGGGCAAGGGGCTTGCATCAGCAGGCAGGAAGGACAGGAGGCATGGTGCTGGGACTGATTCTGAGCCCCCACCACCAACCATGGCGGTTCAGCTGTCCGAGGCTGCAGGGGATGGGCTGGAGTCTCCCCCCACCACTGCCAGCACTGCCACCAGCACCACTGCCAGCACCCCCACCAGAACCACCACCAGCAGCAGCAGCCCCAGTGGGCAGCCGTCCGAGGCTGCAGGGGATGGGCTGGAGCCTCCCCCCACCACTGCCAGCACCGCCACCAGCACCATCGCCAGCAGCAGCAGCAGCCCCAGTAGGCAGCCGTCCAAGGCTGCAGGGGATGGGCTGGGGCCTCTCCCCACCACTGCTAGCACCGCCACCAGCACCACCGCCAGCAGCAGCAGCCCCAGTGGGCAGCCGTCTGAGGCTGCAGGGGATGGGCTGGAGCCTCCCCCCACTACTGCCAGCACCACCACAAGCACTGCCCCCAGCACCACCGCCAGCAGCAGCAGCCTCAGTGGGCAGCTGTCTGAGGCTGCAGGGGATGGGCCAGCCCCGACACCAGCACCGCCACTGCCACCACTGAGCAGCCGTCACTGCCGGCGGGCAGCGTGTAGTCCTGCCTCCATGGGCTGTAGTGCGTCCTGGACCCAGCAAATCCTGTAGGTCTGACACCCAAGTGAGAGACTGTGACCTTGCACTCCCCAAGTGCTGCATCACAGGGCACAAAGCTCCCTCCAGAACCAGTGGAAGAAGCCATCCACTCGCCCCATCATTGCCAGGATGAAGCACACTGGGCACAATGCCCCCTCCAGAACCAGTGGAGAAGCCATCCACTCATCCCATCCTTGCCAGGATGAAGCACACTGGGCACAATGCCCCCTCCAGAACCAGTGGAGAAGCCATCCACTCACCGAATCCTTCCCAGGATGAAGCACACTAGGTTCTATGCCTCCTCCAAAACCAGTGGAGAAGCCATCCACTCACCCCATCCTTGCCAGGGTGAAGTACACTGGGCACAATGACCCCTCTAGAACCAGTGGAGAAGCCATTGATTCACCCCATCCTTGGCAGGATGAAGTACACTGGGCAGAATGCCCCCTCCAGAACCAGTGGAGAAGCCATCCACTCACTCCATCCTTGCCAGGATGAAGCACACTGGGCACTATGCCCCCTCCAGAACCAGTGGAGAAGCCCTCCTCTAGTGAGACTGTGGCCTTGCACTCCCCTGGACCAAGCAGTGGCCAAATCATCCACTAGAGAGCCTGTGGCCTTGCACTCCCCAAGACCAAGCAGTGGGCAAACCACCCACTTGAGAGACTGTGGCCTTGCACTCCCCAGGGCATCACACAGGGCATGTAGCCCCCTCTAGGACTAGTGGCGTTGTACCATCTTCCGGCTGAGGTGCCCCCCATTCCCTGTCCCCCTAAGGTGCTTGTGTATTCTCGACCTGATGCCCCTGCAGTGTTCTCTCCGTGTTGTTGCAGGAGTGAGGTGGGGCCTTGGCCTATGTGTTGTGGCCCTGTGGCCCACGGACATTGAGGACTGAGCAGTGTCCCTCCATTTGTAAATATGTATATACATTTAGAAATTGAAGCGTGTATTTATACTATTTTGTCTTATTACACTCACTTTAATCAATTCCTTTTGTCCTTGCATTATTCCTGAGGGGTACAGGGTAGCTATGTAATATTAGTGCATCTGGTTGTGCGTATGATGTTGGGGGTGAGGGTGTTGCATGTTACATGTGTGTGTCACTCTCTTTTTCTTCCCACCTACCTTGTGTGCTAGGCGGCAGTACTCACCGTGGTCGTCTTCGCCGGTGTTGCTGCTCGTAATGGAGGGAAAGGTATACAAGCATGGGGAAGATGTGCAACTCGGGCTCCATGGCATTGTGGTTGTTCCCTGTGTCTCCAGAGGTGAGTCCTTTGACTTCTGTGTTCTGTTTCCGCTGTGCTTTTGATGTCGTTGGTACCGCCCCAGAAAAGGTGGCCGATAGGTGTGTCATAATAGTGTGGGAGGTACATTGTCTTCCGCCTGGCTGTTAGCGGTTACCGCTGTGGTGCTTGTTGCTACCACTGTGGCAGTCGGTGTGTTAAAGTGGCTGTCTGTGTGAGTGGTTTCCGCCATGGTAATAATTCAATTTTTGTTACCGCCGGCCTGTTGGCGGTATTACTGCCGCTTTATTTCCAACTGCCAGGGTTGTAATGAGGGCCAAAGTGTCTCCTTTTGTACCCACCCCTGGACTGTGAGAAGTCACTGGGCCCACCCAACTGTGCAGGTCTTTGGGGGCCTTGAGAAGACTTGTGATTTTTACCATGGCTCCCATTTTTCACTTGGAGGTCTTTTTAGTGTCTTTCTTTTGGTCTCCCGCACCAGTGGTATCTTTGGTCACCCTTGTTTTAACCCAGTGGTCTGCCTACCTCCCCAATTCTTGAGGGGAAAGTGGACCCAGGTCTACCAGATGTTGATGCAGCCTATCACTGAAAAAATGACTAAGCAGATTCTCTTTCTTGAGTAGGTTATACAGCCCATCATAATCTTGTTTCCAGCTAACCAACCACCCAGCACCTTTACTGAATAGTCCACAAAGTCTACCCAGGTCTGGCTGTAGGTTTTTCGAGCCTCCCTGAACTTTATTCTGTAGTCTTCAGTTGTAAATCGAAAGTCCTCAATCAGGGTACCCTTCATGAGGTGATAGGATTTAGAATCTGCCTCAATCCGGCACCTCATTTTGAGTTTGGCGGGTGGCCTGTCCTGCCCGCCAAACTCTTTAGGACAGAAGACCGCCAGTCAAGTCTTCCACCTGCTGGCCGTATTAGAGTTTCCTGCTGGGCCAGTGGGCGGAAACAGCATTTCCACCCGCTGGCCCAGTGGGAAACAGGCCACAACATTGACGTAATGTTGCAATGCGTTAGGTGCGACAGCACCCGTCACGCTTTTCACTGCCTGTAATTCAGGCAGTGAAAAGCACAATGGGGCTGTCCATGGGGGCCCCTGCACTGCCCATGCCAAGTGAACGGGCAGTGCAGGGGCCTCATGGGGCCCCCAGCATCCCGTCTCCACCAGCCTTTGCAAGGCGGTGGAACTGCCATGGAAAAGCTGGCAGAGAGGGGAGTCATAATCCTGAGGGCAGCGCTCCCCTGGTGGATTAAGACCACCCGCATGGCCAGGCTGACGACTGGTGGCAACCTGGTGGTGTCAGCAGTCGAACTGTGGCGGCTCCTCCAGGGTCATAGTCATGGCCTCAGTGTCAGAAGCCTCTGCCTGCACTTTCCTAAGGATAACTCCCACATCAGTGTGCCCCAATGTTTCTTTTCAATTTCCCACTCAATGCAGGCTCTTTCAAAGGCAGAAAAACATTTTACTATATCATCCCCTTCAGTGAAGGGAGAGACAAATACTCTGGGGAGTTTGATGTTGAAAGCTTTTTCTTTCAACACTTATGTGCTGCCACCAGAGATTGGTCCTAAGCCCAACTCTTTTCTCTGTTTCTCTATCTCCAAGAGCTGACTCTCTAAGGCCAGCCTCTTGGTCAGCCTGGCAATGTCCAGGTCTGTTTCTGTGGGTGCTTTAGAGCTTCCGGAGGAAGACGAGCTACCCTCATCCCCATTTTCCATGATATCTTCACCTACCACAGATGCATCATCATCTTCTTTTGTGGGGTTATCACTTTCATACCTGGCCACCAGAAACATAAGTTTCTCTGCACTGGGGCTCTTACCAGTATGAATTTGGTACAGCCTGCAGAGTCTCCTTCATTGGTCATAACTATATGTCTCATAAGGGTCCAGGTCAAATTCCTGGCTCTTGGCCTCTGCATCTAACATTTTTTTACTTTACTAAGGTTGGGACCTTTTTAGAAATTTAGAATCCTTTTTGATAGGCAAACTAAAGTAAGGACTTTTTAAAACCTTTTGCTAGAGTTGTAGGGACCTATCCAGGGCCCTAACAATTATTTTACAAATTTGCAAACAAATATTTAGTCAATTAAAAATCAAAAGTAATTAACTAAAGACAATTTGGAGGGTTATCCCTGTCCTCACAAAATTGACAGAGTGGTATCAGCAAATGAAAAGTCTTTATCCTACCCCTTATCTACCAACAGAGGGAGGCTGGCCCTCTATGTAGTGTATATGTAGGAGGCTGGACTGGCTTGTAGTGAGTACCAAGGGGTACTTACACCTTGCACCAGGCCCAGTTATCCCTTATTAGTGTATAGGGTGTCTAGCAGCTTAGGCTGATAGATAATGGTAGCTTAGCAGAGCAGCTTAGGCTGAACTAGGAGACGAGTGAAGCTCCTACAGTACCACTAGTGTCGTATGCACAATATCATAAGAAAACACAATACACAGATATACTAAAAATAAAGGTACTTTATTTTTATGACAATATGCCAAAGTATCTCAGTGAGTACCCTCAGTATGAGGATAGCAAATATACACAAGATATATGTACAAAATACCAAAAATATGCAGTATAGTATTAGAAAACAGTGCAAACAATGTATTGTTACAATAGGATGCAATGGGGACACATAGGGATAGGGGCAACACAAACCATATACTCCAAAAGTGGAATGCGAACCACGAATGGACCCCAAACCTATGTGACCTTGTAGAGGGTCGCTGGGACTGTAAGAAAACAGTGAGGGTTAGAAAAATAGCCCACCCCAAGACCCTGAAAAGTGAGTGCAAAGTGCACTAAAGTTCCCCAAAGTACATAGAAGTCGTGATAGGGGAATTCTGCAGGAAAGACACAAATCAGCAATGCAACAACAATGGATTTCCAAACGAGGGTACCTGTGGAACAAGGGGACCAAGTCCAAAAGTCACAAGCAAGTCGGAGATGGGCAGATGCCCAGGAAATGCCAGCTGTGGGTGCAAAGAAGCTGCTACTGGACAGTAGAAGCTGAAGATTCTGCAGGAACGACAAGCGCTAGGAACTTCCCCTTTGGAGGATGGATCCCCCACGACGTGGAAAGTCGTGCAGAAGTGTTTTCCTGAAGAAAAATTGCCAACAAGCCTTGCTAGCTGCAAATCGTGCGATTAGGGTTTTTGGATGCTGCTGTGGCCCAGGAGGGACCAGGATGTTGCCAATTGCGTCTGGGGACAGAGGGAGCGTCGAGCAAGACAAGGAGCCCTCTCAGAAGCAGGCAGCACCCGCAGAAGTGCCGGAACAGGCACTACGAAGTGGAGTGAAACGGTGCTCACCCAAAGTGGCACAAAGGAGTCCCACGTCGCCAGAGGACAACTTAGGAGGTCGTGCAATGCAGGTTAGAGTGCCGTGGACCCAGGATGGACTGTGCAAAAAGGATTTCCGCCAGAAGTGCACGGAGACTGGAGTAGCTTCAAAAGTCGTGGTTCCCAGCAATGCAGTCTGGCGTGGGGAGGCAAGGACTTACCTCCACCAAACTTGGACTGAAGAGTCACTGGACTGTGGGAGTCACTTGGACAGAGTTGCTGGATTCAAGGGACCTCGCTCGTCGTGCTGAGAGGAGACCCAGGGTACCGGTGATGCAGTTCTTTGGTGCCTTCGGTTGCAGGGGGACGATTCCGTCGACCCACGGGAGATTTCTTCGGAGCTTCTAGTGCAGAGAGGAGGCAGACTACCCCCACAGCATGCACCACCAGGAAAGCAGTCGAGAAGGCGGCTGGATCAGCGTTGCAGAGTTGCAGTAGTCGTCTTTGCTATTTTGTTGCAGTTTTGCAGGCTTCCAGCGCGGTCAGCAGTCGATTCCTTGGCAGAAGGTGAAGAGAGAGATGCAGAGGAACTCGGATGAGCTCTTGCATTCGTTATCTAAGGAATCCCCAAAGACAGAGACCCTAAATAGCCAGAAAAGAGGGTTTGGCTACTTAGGAGAGAGGATAGGCTAGCAACACCTGAAGGAGCCTATCAGAAGGAGTCTCTGACGTCACCTGCTGCCACTGGCCACTCAGAGCAGTCCAGTGTGCCAGCAGCACCTCTGTTTCCAAGATGGCAGAGGTCTGGAGCACACTGGAGGAGCTCTGGGCACCTCCCAGGGGAGGTGCAGGTCAGGGGAATGGTCACTACCCTTTCCTTTGTCCAGTTTCGCGCCAGAGCAGGGCTGAGGGGTCCCTGAACCAGTGTAGACTGTCTTGTGCAGAAATGGGCACCATGTGTGCCCATGAAAGCATTTCCAGAGGCTGGGGGAGGCTACTCCTCCCCTGCCTTAACACCATTTTCCAAAGGGAGAGGGTGTAACACCCTCTCTCTGAGGAAGTCCTTTGTTCTGCCTTCCTGGGCCAAGCCTGGCTGGACCCCAGGAGGGCAGAAACCTGTCTGAGGGGTTGGCAGCAGCAGCAGCTGCAGTGAAACCCCGGGAAAGGCAGTACCCAGGTCTGAGCTACAGACCTGTGGGATCATAGGATTGTGCCAACTATGCCAGGATGGTATAGAGGGGGCAATTCCATGATCATAGACATGTTACATGGCCATATTCGGAGTTACCATTGTGAAGCTACATATAGGTAGTGACCTATATGTAGTGCACGCGTGTAATGGTGTCCCCGCACTCACAAAGTCCGGGGAATTGGCCCTGAACAATGTGGGGGCACCTTGGCTAGTGCCAGGGTGCCCACACACTAAGTAACTTAGCACCCAACCTTTACCAGGTAAAGGTTAGACATATAGGTGACTTATAAGTTACTTAAGTGCAGTGAAAAATGGCTGTGAAATAAAGTGGACGTTATTTCACTCAGGCTGCAGTGGCAGGCCTGTGTAAGAATTGTCAGAGCTCCCTATGGGTGGCAAAAGAAATGCTGCAGCCCATAGGGATCTCCTGGAACCCCAATACCCTGGGTACCTCAGTACCATATACTAGGGAATTATAAGGGTGTTCCAGTAAGCCAATGTAAATTGGTAAAATTGGTCACTAGCCTGTTAGTGACAATTTGAAAGAAATGAGAGAGCATAACCACTGAGGTTCTGATAAGCAGAGCCTCAGTGAGACAGTTAGTCATAACACAGGTAACACATTCAGGCACACTTATGAGCACTGGGGCCCTGGCTGGCAGGGTCCCCGTGACACATACAACTAAAACAACATATATACAGTGAAAAATGGGGGTAACATGCCAGGCAAGATGGTACTTTCCTACACAACCCCCCCCCAAACGAATGACAATAAGACTAGCCATGACCTGATGAGTCTTCATTGTCTAAGTGGAAATATCTGGAGAGTCCATCTGCATTGGAGTGGCTACTCCCAGGTCTATGTTCCACTGTATAGTCCATTCCCTGTAGGGATATGGACCACCTCAATAATTTAGGATTTTCACCTTTCATTTGTTTTAGCCAAAGTAGAGGTTTGTGGTCTGTCTGAACAATGAAGTGAGTGCCAAACAGGTATGGCCTCAACTTCTTCAGTGCCCAGACCACAGCAAAGGCCTCCCTCTCTATGGCAGGCCAACGCTTTTCTCTAGGGGTCAACCTCCTACTAATAAAAGCAACAGGTTGATCCTGGCCCTCAGAATTAAGTTGTGATAGGACTGCCCCTACTCCTAATTCAGATGCATCAGTTTGGACATAGAATTTTTTAGAGTAACAAGGGCTTTTCAGGACAGGTGCAGAGCACATGGCCTGCTTCAGCTCCTCAAAAGCTTTCTGACAGTTTGCTGTCCATAATACCTTTTTAGGCATTTTCTTGGATGTGAGGTCATTAAGAGGGGCTGCAATGGAGCCATAGTTCTTAATGAACCTCCTGTAATACCCAGTGAGGCCTAGGAAGGCTCTCACCTGAGTCTTAGTAGTAGGGGGAACCCAATCTATAATAGTTTGGATTTTCCCCTGAAGTGGTGCAATCTGTTCCCCACCAACAAGGTGTCCCAGATAAACCACCTTCCCCTGCCCTATCTGGCACTTTGAAGCCTTGATAGTGAGGCCTGCCTTTTGCAGGGCCTCCAAAACTTTCCATAGGTGGACCAGGTGATCATCCCAGCTGGAGCTAAAGACAGCTATATCGTCCAGATATGCTGCACTAAAAGCTTCCAGCCCTTGCAGGACTGTGTTCACCAACCTCTGAAAAGTGGCAGGTGCATTTTTCAATCCAAAAGGCATTACTGTGAATTGGTAATGGCCTCCAATGGTTGAAAATGCAGTTTTTGCTTTTGCATCTTCTGATAATTTGATCTGCCAATACCCTGCAGTCAAGTCAAAAGTGCTTAGATACTTGGCAGATGCCAGTGTATCTATGAGCTCCTCTGCCCTGGGTATAGGGTGAGCATCAGTTTTGGTTACCTGGTTGAGACCTCTGTAGTCAACACAAAACCGCATTTCCTTCTTTCCATCCTTGGAATGAGGTTTTGGGACAAGTACCACAGGAGAAGCCCATGGACTTTCAGAGTGCTCAACCACTCCCAGTTCTAACATTTTCTGCACCTCTTGCTTTATGCAGTCTCTGACATGGTCAGGCTGACTATAGATCTTACTTTTGACAGGCAAGCTGTCTCCAGTATCTATAGCGTGCTCACACCAAGAAGTGGTACCTGGCACAGTAGAGAAGAGTTCAGAAAACTGACCCAGGAGATTTATGCAGTGATCTTTCTGCTCAGCAGTAAGACAATCTGCTAAAACTACACCTTCCACTAGAGCATCTTGTTCTGTGGAAGAGAAGAGATCAGGGAGAGGGTCACTCTCTTCTTCCTGTCCCTCATCAGTTGCCATGAGCAGGGTGAGATCAGCCCTGTCATAATAGGGTTTCAGGCGATTGACATGGAGCACCCTAAGGGGTCTCCTGGCAGTGCCTAAGTCAACTAAGTAGGTGACTTCACACTTTTTTTCAACAATTGTGTGGGGTCCACTCCATTTATCTTGGAGTGCTCTTGAGGCCACAGGCTCCAAGACCCACACTTTCTGCCCTGGTTGGTACTGAACCAAAACAGCCTTCTGGTCATGCCATTGCTTTTGGAGCTCTTGGCTGGCCTGAAGGTTTTTACTGGCCTTTTTCATGTACTCAGCCATCCTTGATCTGAGGCCAAGTACATAGTCCATTATGTCTTGCTTTGGAGCTTTTAAAGGTTGTTCCCAACTCTCCTTAACAAGTGTTAGAGGACCTCTCACAGGGTGTCCAAAGAGGAGTTCAAAGGGGCTGAAGCCCACTCCTTTCTGGGGTACCTCCATGTAAGCAAAACGGAAGCATGGTAAAAGGATATCCCATCTCCTGCGGAGTTTTTCAGGGAGTCCCATAATCATGTCTTTGAGAGTTTTATTAAATCTCTCCACCAGTCCATTTGTTTGTGGATGATATGGTGTAGTGAACTTGTATGTCACACCACACTCCTTCCACATGGCCTTTAAGTAAGCAGACATGAAATTGCTTCCCCTGTCTGATACCACCTCTTTTGGGAAGCCCACCCTGGAAAATATTCCCAGGAGGGCCTTTGCCACTGCAGGTGCTGTAGTGGTCCTTAGAGGAATTGCTTCAGGATATCTTGTGGCATGGTCCACTACCACCAAGATAAACCTATTGCCTGAAGCAGTAGGAGGGTCAAGGGGGCCAACTATGTCAACCCCTACCCTTTCAAAGGGAACCCCAACCACAGGCAGTGGAATAAGGGGTGCCTTTGGCGTGCCACCTGTCTTGCCACTGGCTTGACAGGTTTCACAGGACTTGCAAAATTCTTTTGTGTCCTCTGACATTCTAGGCCAATGAAACAAGGGAACAAGTCTGTCCAGAGTTTTCATTTGTCCCAAATGTCCAGCTAGGGGAATGTCGTGGGCTAGAGTTAGGAGGAACTTTCTGTACTCCTGAGGAATCACTAACCACCTGGCAGTTCCAGGTTTAGGATCCCTTGCTTCAGTGTACAAGAGGTTGTCCTCCCAGTAAACTCTGTGAGAGTCACTGACATCCCCATTAGCTTGTTTGACAGCTTGCTGTCTTAGACCCTCTAGTGTGGGACAGGTTTGCTGTGCCACACTCAGCTCCTCCCTGGCAGGCCCCCCTTCATCCAAAAGCTCAGCAGTGTCTGCTTCCAGCTCCTCTGGTGTAGGTTCAGCACAGGGTGGGAATCCTTCTTCCTCAGAAGTAGAATCCACTGTAGAGGGATGGATAGTAGGTAGTGCTTTACTTCTACTAGCCCTAGCTTTAGGGAGCACTTGGTCCATTGTTCCAGGATCCAAGTCACCCTGTCCTTTTTGCTTTTTGGCCTGAGCCCTGGTTAAAGCAAAAATATGCCCTGGGATGCCCAGCATTGCTGCATGGGCCTCCAACTCCACATCTGACCAAGCTGATGTCTCCAAATCATTTCCTAGTAGACAGTCTACAGGTAAATCTGAGGAAACCACAACTTTCTTTGGACCAGTAACCCCCCCCCCCCCCCAGTTGAGATTTACAACAGCCATGGGGTGGCTAAGTGTGTTGTTGTGAGCATCGGTTACTTGGTACTGGTGACCAAGTAGGTGTTGTTCAGGGTGGACCAGTTTCTCTATTACCATTGTAACACTGGCACCAGTGTCCCTGTAGGCCTGAACCTCAACACCATTTATTAGGGGTAGTTGCTTGTACTTATCCATGTTAAGGGGACAAGCAACTAAGGTGGCTAAATCAATAGCCCCCTCAGAGACTAACACAGCCTCTGTGGTCTCCCTAACAAGACCAACCCCAACTAAGTTACCAAAAGTGAGCCCAGCTACTCCCTTGGATTGGCTATTAGTAGGTTTCCTCCCACCAACACTGCTATTAGTAGGGACACTAGGTGTAGCAGTAGGGGTTGTAGTGGTAGGAGGCTTGGTGCTTTTCTTTGGACAACTGGGATCTGTTGTCCAATGGCCTTTTATTTTACATAAATAGCACCATGGTTTCTTTTCTTTGTTTTGATTAGAAGAGGATTTGGACCCACCACCCCCACCAGAGTGTTTTTGTGGGCCTGATGAAGACTCATTTTTAGATTTGTCCCCACCCTTGTCAGAAGACTTACCATCCTTCTTCTTGTTGCCATCTTTGTCACCCCCTGTATGAACTTTTCTGTTCACCCTTGTTCTGACCCATTTGTCTGCCTTCTTTCCCAATTCTTGGGGAGAGGTCAGATCAGAGTCCACCAGGTACTGGTGCAACAAATCAGACTCACAGTTATTAAGTATATGCTCTCTCAGGATCAAGTTATACAGGCTTTCATAATCAGTAACTTTACTGCCATGTAACCACCCCTCCAAGGCCTTCACTGAATGGTCAACAAAATCAACCCAGTCTTGTGAAGACTCCTTTTTGGTCTCTCTGAACTTCATCCTGTACTGTTCAGTGGTTAAGCCATAACCATTCAGGAGTGCATTCTTAAGAACTTTGTAATCATTGGCTTCACTTTCTTTCACAGTAAGGAGCCTATCCCTACCCTTTCCACTAAATGATAGCCATAGGATAGCAGCCCACTGCCTTTGAGGGACATCCTGTACAGCACAGGCCCTCTCAAGTGCAGCAAACCACTTGTTAATGTCATCCCCCTCCTTATAAGGGGGAACTATCTTGTGCAGATTCCTAGAATCATGCTCTTTTGCAGGATGACTATTGGGAATACTGCTGCTGCCACCATGGGTTTCTAAACCCAACTTCTGTCTTTCTTTCTCTAGTTCTAAGGACTGTCTATCCAAATCCAGCTGTTGCTTCTTGAGCTTCAGTCTGGTTTGTTCCACTCTCAATTTATTGAGCTCCCTTTCTAACAATCTGTCATCAGGGTGGGTGGGAGGGACATGTCTAGAAACAGAAGTATGATGTGAAAGGACAGAAGGAGACATGTCCCTAACAGAAGGCACCCTAACAGCTTGGCTCACAGAAACAGCACTTCTACTATGATGAGAAGGAATACTCTTACTGAGATGTGAGACCACACTATCTGTATGATGTGACTCAAAATCAGTTCCAACTATGCTAGGTTGTCTGCTAGGGGGCAGGCTTGGAAGTTTCCCTCCCACCTCTTTTGCTAGGGGTGCCCCAGAATCAGAGTGGGAACCATCAGCTAACTTTTCAACAGGAGTGCCAGCTGTTGCCTTATCCTGTTCAATAAGCATATTCACTAACAGTTCTCTAGAAGGATTCTTCCTTACACTTAAACCTCTATCTATGCAGAGACTCCTTGCTTCTTTCCAGCTAAGGTTATCATAAGCAAGTTTGGACAGATCAACAGTTTGGCCTGTGCCAGACATTTTAGACAGTGTTTAAGTGACAGAAAAAGTGAAGAAAAAGTTTTTCAGAACTTTTGGAAAGACAGAAAAAAACTTTTAAAACTTTTTAAGAACTTTTTAGAAAGTTTAGAGGTACTTTTCAGCACTTTAGAAAAGAGGTGAGAAAAGAAATGCAAAACATTTTGGTTAGGTGCACATACACTGAACTTGTTTTGTATATTTTTCTCTTATGAAAAGTACAATGACAAAAGTGGTAAGTAGTTACAGAGCACTTATCCCACCACTGCACAACCAATATAGGAGGCTGGACTGGCTTGTAGTGAGTACCAAGGGGTACTTACACCTTGCACCAGGCCCAGTTATCCCTTATTAGTGTATAGGGTGTCTAGCAGCTTAGGGTGATAGATAATGGTAGCTTAGCAGAGCAGCTTAGGCTGAACTAGGAGACGAGTGAAGCTCCTACAGTACCACTAGTGTCATATGCACAATATCATAAGAAAACACAATACACAGATATACTAAAAATAAAGGTACTTTATTTTTATGACAATATGCCAAAGTATCTCAGTGAGTACCCTCAGTATGAGGATAGCAAATATACACAAGATATATGTACACAATACCAAAAATATGCAGTATAGTATTAGAAAACAGTGCAAACAATGTATAGTTACAATAGGATGCAATGGGGACACATAGGGACAGGGGCAACACAAACCATATACGCCAAAAGTGGAATGCGAACCACGAATGGACGCCAAACCTATGTGACCTTGTAGAGGGTCGCTGGGACTGTAAGAAAACAGTGAGGGTTAGAAAAATAGCCCACCCCAACACCCTGAAAAGTGAGTGCAAAGTGCACTAAAGTTCCCCAAAGGACATAGAAGTCGTGATAGGGGAATTCTGCAGGAAAGACACAAATCAGCAATGCAACAACAATGGATTTCCAAACGAGGGTACCTGTGGAACAAGGGGACCAAGTCCAAAAGTCACAAGCAAGTCGGAGATGGGCAGATGCCCAGGAAATGCCAGCTGTGGGTGCAAAGAAGCTGCTACTGGACAGTAGAAGCTGAAGATTCTGCAGGAACGACAAGGGCTAGGAACTTCCCCTTTGGAGGATGGATCCCACACGCCATGGAGAGTCGTGCAAAAGTATTTTCCTGAAGAAATACTGCCAACAAGCCTTGCTAGCTGCAAATCATGCGGTTAGGGTTTTTGGATGCTGCTGTAGCCCAGGAGGGACCAGGATGTTGCCAATTGCGTCTGGGCACAGAGGGGGCGTCGATCAAGACAAGGAGCCCTCTCAGAAGCAGGCAGCTCCCACAGAAGTGCCGGAACAGGCACTATGAAGTGGAGTGAAATGGTGCTCACCCGAAGTCGCAAAAAGGAGTCCCACGTCGCCGGAGGACAACTTAGGAGGTCGTGCAATGCAGGTTAGAGTACCGTGGACCCAGGCTGGACTGTGCACAAAGGATTTCTGCCGGAAGTGCACGCAGGCCGGAATAGCTGCAAAAGTCGCAGATCCCAGCAATGCAGTCTGGCGTGGGGAGGCAAGGACTTACCTCCACCAAACTTGGACTGAAGAGTCACTGGACTGTGGGAGTCACTTGGATAGAGTTGCTGGATTCAAGGGACCTCGCTCGTCGTGCTGAGAGGAGACCCAGGGTACCGGTGATGCAGTTCTTTGGTGCCTGCGGTTGCAGGGGGACGATTCCGTTGACCCACGGGAGATTACTTCGGAGCTTCTAGTGCAGAGAGGAGGCAGACTACCCCCACAGCATGCACCACCAGGAAAGCAGTCGAGAAGGCGGCTGGATCAGCGTTACAGAGTTGCAGTAGTCGTCTTTGCTACTTTGTTGCAGTTTTGCAGGCTTCCAGCGCGGTCAGCAGTCGATTCCTTGGCAGAAGGTGAAGAGAGAGATGCAGAGGAACTCGGATGAGCTCTTGCATTCGTTATCTAAGGAATCCCCAAAGACAGAGACCCTAAATAGCCAGAAAAGAGGGTTTGGCTACTTAGGAGAGAGGATAGGCTAACACCTGAAGGAGCCTATCAGAAGGAGTCTCTGACGTCACCTGCTGGCACTGGACACTCAGAGCAGTCCAGTGTGCCAGCAGCACCTCTGTTTCCAAGATGGCAGAGGTCTGGAGCACACTGGAGGAGCTCTGGGCACCTCCCAGGGGAGGTGCAGGTCAGGGGAGTGGTCACTCCCCTTTCCTTTGTCCAGTTTCGCGCCAGAGCAGGGCTGAGGGGTCCCTGAACCGGTGTAGACTGGCTTGTGCAGAAATGGGCACCATGTGTGCCCATTAAAGCATTTCCAGAGGCTGGGGGAGGCTTCTCCTCCCCTGCCTTAACACAATTTTCCAAAGGGAGAGGGTGTAACACCCTCTCTCTGAGGAAGTCCTTTGTTCTGCCTTCCTGGGCCAAGCCTGGCTGGACCCCAGGAGGGCAGAAACCTGTCTGAGGGGTTGGCAGCAGCAGCAGCTGCAGTGAAACCCCGGGAAAGGCAGTTTGGCAGTACCCAGGTCTGAGCTACAGACCTGTGGGATCATGGGATTGTGCCAACTATGCCAGGATGGTATAGAGGGGGCAATTCCATGATCATGGACATGTTACATGGCCATATTCGGACTTACCATTGTGAAGCTACATATAGGTAGTGACCTATATGTAGTGCACGCGTGTAATGGTGTCCCCGCACTCACAAAGTCCGGGGAATTGGCCCTGAACAATGTGGGGGCACCATGGCTAGTGCCAGGGTGCCCACACACTAAATAACTTAGCACCCAACCTTTACCAGGTAAAGGTTAGACATATAGGTGACTTATAAGTTACTTAAGTGCAGTGAAAAATGGCTGTGAAATAACGTGGACGTTATTTCACTCAGGCTGCAGTGGCAGGCCTGTGTAAGAATTGTCAGAGCTCCCTATGGGTGGCAAAAGAAATGCTGCAGCCCATAGGGAGCTCCTGGAACCCCAATAACCTGGGTACCTCAGTACCATATACTAGGGAATTATAAGGGTGTTCCAGTAAGCCAATGTAGATTGGTAAAATTGGTCACTAGCCTGTTAGTGACAATTTGAAAGAAATGAGAGAGCATAACCACTGAGGTTCTGATTAGCAGAGCCTCAGTGAGACAGTTAGTCATAACACAGGTAACACATTCAGGCACACTTATGAGCACTGGGGCCCTGGCTGGCAGGGTCCCAGTGACACATACAACTAAAACAACATATATACAGTGAAAAATGGGGGTAACATGCCAGGCAAGATGGTACTTTCCTACACAACCCCCCCCCCCCCCAAACGAAGGACAATAAGACTAGCCATGACCTTAAGAGTCTTCATTGTCTAAGTGGAAATATCTGGAGAGTCCATCTGCATTGGAGTGGCTACTCCCAGGTCTATGTTCCACTGTATAGTCCATTCCCTGTAGGGATATGGACCACCTCAATAATTTAGGATTTTCACCTTTCATTTGTTTTAGCCAAAGTAGAGGTTTGTGGTCTGTCTGAACAATGAAGTGAGTGCCAAACAGGTATGGCCTCAACTTCTTCAGTGCCCAGACCACAGCAAAGGCCTCCCTCTCTATGGCAGACCAACGCTTTTCTCTAGGGGTCAACCTCCTACTAATAAAAGCAACAGGTTGATCCTGGCCCTCAGAATTAAGTTGTGATAGGACTGCCCCTACTCCTAATTCAGATGCATCAGTTTGGACATAGAATTTTTTAGAGTAACCAGGGCTTTTCAGGACAGGTGCAGAGCACATGGCCTGCTTCAGCTCCTCAAAAGCTTTCTGACAGTTTGCTGTCCATAATACCTTTTTAGGCATTTTCTTGGATGTGAGGTCATTAAGAGGGGCTGCAATGGAGCCATAGTTCTTAATGAACCTCCTGTTATACCCAGTGAGGCCTAGGAAGGCTCTCACCTGAGTCTGAGTAGTAGGGGGAACCCAATCTATAATAGTTTGGATTTTCCCCTGAAGTGGTGCAATCTGTTCCCCACCAACAAGGTGTCCCAGATAAGCCACCTTCCCCTGCCCTATCTGGCACTTTGAAGCCTTGATAGTGAGGCCTGCCTTTTGCAGGGCCTCCAAAACTTTCCATAGGTGGACCAGGTGATCATCCCAGCTGGAGCTAAAGACAGCTATATCGTCCAGATATGCTGCACTAAAAGCTTCCAGCCCTTGCAGGACTGTGTTCACCAACCTCTGAAAAGTGGCAGGTGCATTTTTCAATCCAAAAGGCATTACTGTGAATTGGTAATGGCCTCCAATGGTTGAAAATGCAGTTTTTGCTTTTGCATCTTCTGATAATTTGATCTGCCAATACCCTGCAGTCAAGTCAAAAGTGCTTAGATACTTGGCAGATGCCAGGGTATCTATGAGCTCATCTGCCCTGGGTATAGGGTGAGCATCAGTTTTGGTTACCTGGTTGAGACCTCTGTAGTCAACACAAAGCCGCATTTCCTTCTTTCCATCCTTGGAATGAGGTTTTGGTACAAGTACCACAGGAGAAGCCCATGGACTTTCAGAGTGCTCAACCACTCCCAGTTCTAAAATTTTCTGCACCTCTTGCTTTATGCAGTCTCTGACATGGTCAGGCTGCCTATAGATCTTACTTTTGACAGGCAAGCTGTCTCCAGTATCTATAGTGTGCTCACACCAAGAAGTGGTACCTGGCACAGTAGAGAAGAGTTCAGAAAACTGACCCAGGAGATTTATGCAGTGATCTTTCTGCTCAGCAGTAAGACAATCTGCTAAAACTACACCTTCCACTAGAGCATCGTGTTCTGTGGAAGAGAAGAGATCAGGGAGAGGGTCACTCTCTTCTTCCTGTCCCTCATCAGTTGCCATGAGCAGGGTGAGATCAGCCCTGTCATAGTAGGGTTTCAGGCGATTGACATGGAGCACCCTTAGGGGACTCCTGGCAGTGCATAAGTCAACTAAGTAGGTGACTTCACCCTTTTTTCAACAATTGTGTGGGGTCCACTCCATTTATTTTGGAGTGCTCTTGGGGCCACAGGCTCCAAGACCCACACTTTCTGCCCTGGTTGGTACTGAACCAAAACAGCCTTCTGGGCATGCCATTGCTTTTGGAGCTCTTGGCTGGCCTGAAGGTTTTCACTGGCCTTTTTCATGTACTCAGCCATCCTTGATCTGAGGCCAAGTACATAATCCACAATATCTTGTTTTGGAGCTTTTGAAGGTTGTTCCCAACCTTCCTTGACAAGTGTTAGTGGACCCCTAACAGGGTGTCCAAAGAGGAGTTCAAAGGGGCTGAAGCCCACTCCTTTCTGGGGTACCTCCCTGTAAGCAAAAAGGAGGCATGGTAAAAGGATATCCCATCTCCTGCGGAGTTTTTCAGGGAGTCCCATAATCATGCCTTTGAGAGTTTTATTAAATCTCTCCACCAGTCCATTTGTTTGTGGATGATAGGGTGTAGTGAACTTGTATGTCACACCACACTCCTTCCACATGGCCTTTAAGTAAGCAGACATGAAATTGCTTCCCCTGTCTGATACCACCTCTTTTGGGAAGCCCACCCTGGAAAATATTCCCAGGAGGGCCTTTGCCACTGCAGGTGCTGTAGTGGTCCTTAGAGGAATTGCTTCAGGATATCTTGTGGCATGGTCCACTACCACCAAGATAAACCTATTGCCTGAAGCAGTAGGAGGGTCA
The DNA here is from genome assembly GCF_031143425.1 of Pleurodeles waltl. Classification (NCBI taxonomy): domain Eukaryota; kingdom Metazoa; phylum Chordata; class Amphibia; order Caudata; family Salamandridae; genus Pleurodeles; species Pleurodeles waltl. Next base: position 861,676,000 of record NC_090436.1, on the reverse strand, counting down.
AGGGGGCCAACTATGTCAACCCCTACCCTTTCAAAGGGAACCCCAACCACAGGCAGTGGAATAAGGGGTGCCTTTGGCGTGCCACCTGTCTTGCCACTGGCTTGACAGGTTTCACAGGACTTGCAAAATTCTTTTGTGTCCTCTGACATTCTAGGCCAATGAAACAAGGGAACAAGTCTGTCCCAAGTTTTCATTTGTCCCAAATGTCCAGCTAGGGGAATGTAGTGGGCTAGAGTTAGGAGGAACTTTCCGTACTCCTGAGGAATCACTAACCTCCTGGCAGTTCCAGGTTTAGGATCCCTTGCTTCAGTGTACAAGAGGTTGTCCTCCCAGTAAACTCTGTGAGAGTCACTGACATCCCTATTAGCTTGTTTGACAGCTTGCTGTCTTAGACCCTCTAGTGTGGGACAGGTTTGCTGTGCCACACTCAGCTCCTCCCTGGCAGGCCCCCCTTCACCCAAAAGCTCAGCAGTGTCTGCTTCCAGCTCCTCTGGTGTAGGTTCTGCACAGGGTGGAAATTCTTCTTCCTCAGAAGTAGAATCCACTGTAGAGGGAGGGATAGTAGGTAGTGCTTTACTTCTACTAGCCCTAGCTTTAGGGAGCACTTGGTCCATTGTTCCAGGATCCAAGTCACCCTGTCCTTTTTGCTTTATGGCCTGAGCCCTGGTTAAAGCAAAAATATGCCCTGGGATGCCCAGCATTGCTGCATGGGCATCCAACTCCACACCTGACCAAGCTGATGTCTCCAAATAATTTCCTAGTAGACAGTCTACAGGTAAATCTGAGGCAACCACAACTTTCTTTGGACCAGTAACCCCCCCCCCCCAGTTGAGATTTACAACAGCCATGGGGTGGCTAAGTGTGTTGTTGTGAGCATCGGTTACTTGGTACTGGTGACCAAGTAGGTGTTGTTCAGGGTGGACCAGTTTCTCTATTACCATTGTAACACTGGCATCAGAGTGCCTGTAGGCCTGAACCTCAACACCATTTATTAGGGGTAGTTGCTTGTACTTATCCATGTTAAGGGGACAAGCAACTAAGGTGGCTAAATCAATAGCCCCCTCAGAGACTAACACAGCCTCTGTGGTCTCCCTAACAAGACCAACCCCAACTAAGTTACCAAAAGTGAGCCCAGCTACTCCCTTGGGTTGGCTATTAGTAGGTTTGCTTCCACCACCACTGCTATTAGTAGGGACACTAGGTGTAGCAGTAGGGGTTGTAGTGGTAGGAGGCTTGGTGCTTTTCTTTGGACAACTGGGATCTGTTGTCCAATGGCCTTTTATTTTACATAAATAGCACCATGGTTTCTTTTCTTTGTTTTGATTAGAAGAGGATTTGGGCCCACCACCCCCACCAGAGTGTTTTTGTGGGCCTGATGAAGACTCATTTTTAGATTTGGCCCCACCCTTGTCAGAAGACTTACCATCCTTCTTCTTGTTGCCATCTTTGTCACCCCCTGTATGAACTTTTCTGTTCACCCTTGTTCTGACCCATTTGTCTGCCTTCTTTCCCAATTCTTGGGGAGAGGTCAGATCAGAGTCCACCAGGTACTGGTGCAACAAATCAGACTCACAGTTATTAAGTATATGCTCTCTCAGGATCAAGTTATACAGGCTTTCATAATCAGTAACTTTACTGCCATGTAACCACCCCTCCAAGGCCTTCACTGAATGGTCAACAAAATCAACCCAGTCTTGTGAAGACTCCTTTTTGGTCTCTCTGAACTTCATCCTGTACTGTTCAGTGGTTAAGCCATAACCATCCAGGAGTGCATTCTTAAGAACTTTGTAATCATTGGCTTCACTTTCTTTCACAGTAAGGAGCCTATCCCTACCCTTTCCACTAAATGATAGCCATAGGATAGCAGCCCACTGCCTTTGAGGGACATCCTGTACAGCACAGGCCCTCTCAAGTGCAGCAAACCACTTGTTAATGTCATCCCCCTCCTTATAAGGGGGAACTATCTTGTGCAGATTCCTAGAATCATGCTCTTTTGCAGGATGACTATTGGGAATACTGCTGCTGCCACCATGGGTTTCTAAACCCAACTTCTGTCTTTCTTTCTCTAGTTCTAAGGACTGTCTATCCAAATCCAGCTGTTGCTTCTTGAGCTTCAGTCTGGTTTGTTCCACTCTCAATTTATTGAGCTCCCTTTCTAACAATCTGTCATCAGGGTGGGTGGGAGGGACATGTCTAGAAACAGAAGTATGATGTGAAAGGACAGAAGGAGACCTGTCCCTAACAGAAGGCACCCTAACAGCTTGGCTCACAGAAACAGCACTTCTACTATGATGAGAAGGAATACTCTTACTGAGATGTGAGACCACACTATCTGTATGATGTGATTCAACATCAGTTCCAACTATGCTAGGTTGTCTGCTAGGGGGCAGGCTTGGAAGTTTCCCTCCAACCTCTTTTGCTAGGGGTGCCCCAGAATCAGAGTGGGAACCATCAGCTAACTTTTCAACAGGAGTGCCAGCTGTTGCCTTATCCTGTTCAATAAGCATATTCACTAACAGTTCTCTAGAAGGATTCTTCCTTACACTTAAACCTCTATCTATGCAGAGACTCCTTGCTTCTTTCCAGCTAAGGTTATCATAAGCAAGTTTGGACAGATCAACAGTTTGGCCTGTGCCAGACATTTTAGACAGTGTTTAAGTGACAGAAAAAGTGAAGAAAAAGTTTTTCAGAACTTTTGGAAAGACAGAAAAAAACTTTTAAAACTTTTTAAGAACTTTTTAGAAAGCTTAGAGGTACTTTTCAGTACTTTAGAAAAGAGGTGAGAAAAGAAATGCAAAACTTTTTGGTTAGGTGTACATACACTGAACTTGTTTTGTATATTTTTCTCTTATGAAAAGTACAATGACAAAAGTGGTAAGTAGTTACAGAGCACTTATCCCACCACTGCACAACCAATGTAGAGGGCTGGACTGGCTTGTAGTGAGTACCAAGGGGTACTTACACCTTGCACCAGGCCCAGTTATCCCTTATTAGTGTATAGGGTGTCTAGCAGCTTAGGCTGATAGGTAATGGTAGCTTAGCAGAGCAGCTTAGGCTGAACTAGGAGACGAGTGAAGCTCCTACAGTACCACTAGTGTCATATGCACAATATCATAAGAAAACACAATACACAGATATACTAAAAATAAAGGTACTTTATTTTTATGACAATATGCCAAAGTATCTCAGTGAGTACCCTCAGTATGAGGATAGTAAATATACACAAGATATATGTACACAATACCAAAAATATGCAGTATAGTATTAGAAAACAGTGCAAACAATGTATAGTTACAATAGGATGCAATGGGGACACATAGGGACAGGGGCAACACAAACCATATACTCCAAAAGTGGAATGCGAACCACGAATGGATGCCAAACCTATGTCACCTTGTAGAGGGTCGCTGGGACTGTAAGAAAACAGTGAGGATTAGAAAAATAGCCCACCCCAAGACCCTGAAAAGTGAGTGCAAAGTGCACTAAAGTTCCCCAAAGGACATAGAAGTCGTGATAGGGGAATTCTGCAGGAAAGACACAAATCAGCAATGCAACAACGATGGATTTCCAAACGAGGGTACCTGTGGAACAAGGGGACCAAGTCCAAAAGTCACAAGCAAAGCGGAGATGGGCAGATGCCCAGGAAATGCCAGCTGTGGGTGCAAAGAAGCTGCTTTTGGACAGTAGAAGCTGAAGATTCTGCAGGAACGACAAGGGCTAGGAACTTTCCCTATGGAGGATGGATCCCACACGCCATGGAGAGTCGTGCAAAAGTGTTTTCCTGAAGAAATATCGCCAACAAGCCTTGCTAGCTGCAAATCATGCGGTTAGGGTTTTTGGATGCTGCTGTAGCCCAGGAGGGACCAGGATGTTGCCATTTGCGTCTGGGTACAGAGGGGGCGTCGATCAAGACAAGGAGCCCTCTCAGAAGCAGGCAGCTCCCACAGAAGTGCCAGAACAGGCACTATGAAGTGGAGTGAAACGGTGCTCACCCGAAGTCGCACAAAGGAGTCCCACGTCGCCGGAGGACAACTTAGGAGGTCGTGCAATGCAGGTTAGAGTACCGTGAACCCAGGCTGGACTGTGCACAAAGGATTTCCGCCGGAAGTGCACGGAGGCCGGAGTAGCTGCAAAAGTCGCGGATCCCAGCAATGCAGTCTGGCGTGGGGAGGCAAGGACTTACCTCCACCAAACTTGGACTGAAGAGTCACTGGACTGTGGGAGTCACTTGGATAGAGTTGCTGGATTCAAGGGACCTCGCTCGTCGTGCTGAGAGGAGACCCAGGGTACCGGTGATGCAGTTCTTTGGTGCCTGCGGTTGCAGGGGGACGATTCCGTCGACCCACGGGAGATTACTTCGGAGCTTCTAGTGCAGAGAGGAGGCAGACTACCCCCACAGCATGCACCACAAGGAAAGCAGTCGAGAAGGCGGCTGGATCAGCGTTACAGAGTTGCAGTAGTCGTCTTTGCTATTTTGTTGCAGTTTTGCAGGCTTCCAGCGCGGTCAGCAGTCGATTCCTTGGCAGAAGGTGAAGAGAGAGATGCAGAGGAACTCGGATGAGCTCTTGCATTCGTTATCTAAGGAATCCCCAAAGACAGAGACCCTAAATAGCCAGAAAAGAGGGTTTGGCTACTTAGGAGAGAGGATAGGCTAACACCTGAAGGAGCCTATCAGAAGGAGTCTCTGACGTCACCTGCTGGCACTGGCCACTCAGAGCAGTCCAGTGTGCCAGCAGCACCTCTGTTTCCAAGATGGCAGAGGTCTGGAGCACACTGGAGGAGCTCTGGGCACCTCCCAGGGGAGGTGCAGGTCAGGGGAGTGGTCACTCCCCTTTCCTTTGTCCAGTTTCGCGCCAGAGCAGGGCTGAGGGGTCCCTGAACTGGTGTAGACTGTCTTGTGCAGAAATGGGCACCATGTGTGCCCATGAAAGCATTTCCAGAGGCTGGGGGAGGCTTCTCCTCCCCTGCCTTAACACAATTTTCCAAAGGGAGAGGGTGTAACACCCTCTCTCTGAGGAAGTCCTTTGTTCTGCCTTCCTGGGCCAAGCCTGGCTGGACCCCAGGAGGGCAGAAACCTGTCTGAGGGGTTGGCAGCAGCAGCAGCTGCAGTGAAACCCCGGGAAAGGCAGTTTGGCAGTACCCAGGTCTGAGCTACAGACCTGTGGGATCATGGGATTGTGCCAACTATGCCAGGATGGTATAGAGGGGGCAATTCCATGATCATAGACATGTTACATGGCCATATTCGGAGTTACCATTGTGAAGCTACATATAGGTAGTGACCTATATGTAGTGCACACGTGTAATGGTGTCCCCGCACTCACAAAGTCCGGGGAATTGGCCCTGAACAATGTGGGGGCACCTTGGCTAGTGCCAGGGTGCCCACATACTAAATAACTTAGCACCCAACCTTTACCAGGTAAAGGTTAGACATATAGGTGACTTATAAGTTACTTAAGTGCAGTGAAAAATGGCTGTGAAATAACGTGGACGTTATTTCACTCAGGCTGCAGTGGCAGGCCTGTGTAAGAATTGTCAGAGCTCCCTATGGGTGGCAAAAGAAATGCTGCAGCCCATAGGGAGCTCCTGGAACCCCAATAACCTGGGTACCTCAGTACCATATACTAGGGAATTATAAGGGTGTTCCAGTAAGCCAATGTAGATTGGTAAAATTGGTCACTAGCCTGTTAGTGACAATTTGAAAGAAATGAGAGAGCATAACCACTGAGGTTCTGATTAGCAGAGCCTCAGTGAGACAGTTAGTCATAACACAGGTAACACATTCAGGCACACTTATGAGCACTGGGGCCCTGGCTGGCAGGGTCCCAGTGACACATACAACTAAAACAACATATATACAGTGAAAAATGGGGGTAACATGCCAGGCAAGATGGTACTTTCCTACACAACCCCCCCCCAAACGAAGGACAATAAGACTAGCCATGACCTGATGAGTCTTCATTGTCTAAGTGGAAATATCTGGAGAGTCCATCTGCATTGGAGTGGCTACTCCCAGGTCTATGTTCCACTGTATAGTCCATTCCCTGTAGGGATATGGACCACCTCAATAATTTAGGATTTTCACCTTTCATTTGTTTTAGCCAAAGTAGAGGTTTGTGGTCTGTCTGAACAATGAAGTGAGTGCCAAACAGGTATGGCCTCAACTTCTTCAGTGCCCAGACCACAGCAAAGGCCTCCCTCTCTATGGCAGACCAACGCTTTTCTCTAGGGGTCAACCTCCTACTAATAAAAGCAACAGGTTGATCCTGGCCCTCAGAATTAAGTTGTGATAGGACTGCCCCTACTCCTAATTCAGATGCATCAGTTTGGACATAGAATTTTTTAGAGTAACCAGGGCTTTTCAGGACAGGTGCAGAGCACATGGCCTGCTTCAGCTCCTCAAAAGCTTTCTGACAGTTTGCTGTCCATAATACCTTTTTAGGCATTTTCTTGGATGTGAGGTCATTAAGAGGGGCTGCAATGGAGCCATAGTTCTTAATGAACCTCCTGTTATACCCAGTGAGGCCTAGGAAGGCTCTCACCTGAGTCTGAGTAGTAGGGGGAACCCAATCTATAATAGTTTGGATTTTCCCCTGAAGTGGTGCAATCTGTTCCCCACCAACAAGGTGTCCCAGATAAGCCACCTTCCCCTGCCCTATCTGGCACTTTGAAGCCTTGATAGTGAGGCCTGCCTTTTGCAGGGCCTCCAAAACTTTCCATAGGTGGACCAGGTGATCATCCCAGCTGGAGCTAAAGACAGCTATATCGTCCAGATATGCTGCACTAAAAGCTTCCAGCCCTTGCAGGACTGTGTTCACCAACCTCTGAAAAGTGGCAGGTGCATTTTTCAATCCAAAAGGCATTACTGTGAATTGGTAATGGCCTCCAATGGTTGAAAATGCAGTTTTTGCTTTTGCATCTTCTGATAATTTGATCTGCCAATACCCTGCAGTCAAGTCAAAAGTGCTTAGATACTTGGCAGATGCCAGTGTATCTATGAGCTCATCTGCCCTGGGTATAGGGTGAGCATCAGTTTTGGTTACCTGGTTGAGACCTCTGTAGTCAACACAAAGCCGAATTTCCTTCTTTCCATCCTTGGAATTAGGTTTTGGTACAAGTACCGCAGGAGAAGCCCATGGACTTTCAGAGTGCTCAACCACTCCCAGTTCTAAAATTTTCTGCACCTCTTGCTTTATGCAGTCTCTGACATGGTCAGGCTGCCTATAGATCTTACTTTTGACAGGCAAGCTGTCTCCAGTATCTATAGTGTGCTCACACCAAGAAGTGGTACCTGGCACAGTAGAGAAGAGTTCAGAAAACTGACCCAGGAGATTTATGCAGTGATCTTTCTGCTCAGCAGTAAGACAATCTGCTAAAACTACACCTTCCACTAGAGCATCTTGTTCTGTAGAAGAGAAGAGATCAGGGAGAGGGTCACTCTCTTCTTCCTGTCCCTCATCAGTTGCCATGAGCAGGGTGAGATCAGCCCTGTCATAGTAGGGTTTCAGGCGATTGACATGGAGCACCTTTAGGGGACTCCTGGCAGTGCCTAAGTCAACTAAGTAGGTGACTTCACCCTTTTTTCAACAATTGTGTGGGGTCCACTCCATTTATCTTGGAGTGCTCTTGGGGCCACAGGCTCCAAGACCCACACTTTCTGCCCTGGTTGGTACTGAACCAAAACAGCCTTCTGGTCATGCCATTGCTTTTGGAGCTCTTGGCTGGCCTGAAGGTTTTTACAGGCCTTTTTCATGTACTCAGCCATCCTTGATCTGAGGCCAAGTACATAGTCCACTATGTCTTGCTTTGGAGCTTTTAAAGGTTGTTCCCAACCTTCCTTAACAAGTGTTAGAGGACCTCTCACAGGGTGTCCAAAGAGGAGTTCAAAGGGGCTGAAGCCCACTCCTTTCTGGGGTATCTCCCTGTAAGCAAAAAGGAGGCATGGTAAAAGGATATCCCATCTCCTGCGGAGTTTTTCAGGGAGTCCCATAATCATGCCTTTGAGAGTTTTATTAAATCTCTCCACCAGTCCATTTGTTTGTGGATGATAGGGTGTAGTGAACTTGTATGTCACACCACACTCCTTCCACATGGCCTTTAAGTAAGCAGACATGAAATTGCTTCCCCTGTCTGATACCACCTCTTTTGGGAAGCCCACCCTGGAAAATATTCCCAGGAGGGCCTTTGCCACTGCAGGTGCTGTAGTGGTCCTTAGAGGAATTGCTTCAGGATATCTTGTGGCATGGTCCACTACCACCAAGATAAACCTATTGCCTGAAGCAGTAGGAGGGTCAAGGGGGCCAACTATGTCAACCCCTACCCTTTCAAAGGGAACCCCAACCACAGGCAGTGGAATAAGGGGTGCCTTTGGAGTGCCACCTGTCTTGCCACTGGCTTGACAGGTTTCACAGGACTTGCACAATTCTTTTGTGTCCTCTGACATTCTAGGACAATGAAACAAGGGAACAAGTCTGTCCCAAGTTTTCATTTGTCCCAAATGTCCAGCTAGGGGAATGTAGTGGGCTAGAGTTAGGAGGAACTTTCTGTACTCCTGAGGAATCACTAACCTCCTGGCAGTTCCAGGTTTAGGATCCCTTGCTTCAGTGTACAAGAGGTTGTCCTCCCAGTAAACTCTGTGAGAGTCACTGACATCCCCATTAGCTTGTTTGACAGCTTGCTGTCTTAGACCCTCTAGTGTGGGACAGGTTTGCTGTGCCACACTCAGCTCCTCCCTGGCAGGCCCCCCTTCACCCAAAAGCTCAGCAGTGTCTGCTTCCAGCTCCTCTGGTGTAGGTTCTGCACAGGGTGGAAATTCTTCTTCCTCAGAAGTAGAATCCACTGTAGAGGGAGGGATAGTAGGTAGTGCTTTACTTCTACTAGCCCTAGCTTTAGGGAGCACTTGGTCCATTGTTCCAGGATCCAAGTCACCCTGTCCTTTTTGCTTTATGGCCTGAGCCCTGGTTAAAGCAAAAATATGCCCTGGGATGCCCAGCATTGCTGCATGGGCCTCCAACTCCACATCTGACCAAGCTGATGTCTCCAAATAATTTCCTAGTATACAGTCTACAGGTAAATCTGAGGCAACCACAACTTTCTTTGGACCAGTAAACCCCCCCCCCCAGTTGAGATTTACAACAGCCATGGGGTGGCTAAGTGTGTTGTTGTGAGCATCGGTTACTTGGTACTGGTTACCAAGTAGGTGTTGTTCAGGGTGGACCAGTTTCTCTATTACCATTGTAACACTGGCATCAGTGTCCCTGTAGGCCTGAACCTCAACACCATTTATTAGGGGTAGTTGCTTGTACTTATCCATGTTAAGGGGACAAGCAACTAAGGTGGCTAAATCAATAGCCCCCTCAGAGACTAACACAGCCTCTGTGGTCTCCCTAACAAGACCAACCCCAACTAAGTTACCAAAAGTGAGCCCAGCTACTCCCTTGGATTGGCTATTAGTAGGTTTGCTCCCACCACCACTGCTATTAGTAGGGACACTAGGTGTAGCAGTAGGGGTTGTAGTGGTAGGAGGCTTGGTGCTTTTCTTTGGACAACTGGGATCTGTTGTCCAATGGCCTTTTATTTTACATAAATAGCACCATGGTTTCTTTTCTTTGTTTTCATTAGAAGAGGATTTGGGCCCACCACCCCCACCAGAGTGTTTTTGTGGGCCTGATGAAGACTCATTTTTAGATTTGGCCCCACCCTTGTCAGAAGACTTACCATCCTTCTTCTTGTTGCCATCTTTGTCACCCCCTGTATGAACTTTTCTGTTCACCCTTGTTCTGACCCATTTGTCTGCCTTCTTTCCCAATTCTTGGGGAGAGGTCAGATCAGAGTCCACCAGGTACTGGTGCAACAAATCAGACTCACAGTTATTAAGTATATGCTCTCTCAGGATCAAGTTATACAGGCTTTCATAATCAGTAACTTTACTGCCATGTAACCACCCCTCCAAGGCCTTCACTGAATGGTCAACAAAATCAACCCAGTCTTGTGAAGACTCCTTTTTGGTCTCTCTGAACTTCATCCTGTACTGTTCAGTGGTTAAGCCATAACCATTCAGGAGTGCATTCTTAAGAACTTTGTAATCATTGGCTTCACTTTCTTTCACAGTAAGGAGCCTATCCCTACCCTTTCCACTAAATGATAGCCATAGGATAGCAGCCCACTGCCTTTGAGGGACATCCTGTACAGCACAGGCCCTCTCAAGTGCAGCAAACCACTTGTTAATGTCATCCCCCTCCTTATAAAGGGGAACTATCTTGTGCAGATTCCTAGAATCATGCTCTTTTGCAGGATGACTATTGGGAATACTGCTGCTGCCACCATGGGTTTCTAAACCCAACTTCTGTCTTTCTTTCTCTAGTTCTAAAGACTGTCTATCCAAATCCAGCTGTTGCTTCTTGAGCTTCAGTCTGGTTTGTTCCACTCTCAATTTATTGAGCTCCCTTTCTAACAATCTGTCATCAGGGTGGGTGGGAGGGACATGTCTAGAAACAGAAGTATGATGTGAAAGGACAGAAGGAGACCTGTCCCTAACAGAAGGCACCCTAACAGCTTGGCTCACAGAAACAGCACTTCTACTATGATGAGAAGGAATACTCTTACTGAGATGTGAGACCACACTATCTGTATGATGTGACTCAACATCAGTTCCAACTATACTAGGTTGTCTGCTAGGGGGCAGGCTTGGAAGTTTCCCTCCCACCTCTTTTGCTAGGGGTGCCCCAGAATCAGAGTGGGAACCATCAGCTAACTTTTCAACAGGAGTGCCAGCTGTTGCCTTATCCTGTTCAATAAGCATATTCACTAACAGTTCTCTAGAAGGATTCTTCCTTACACTTAAACCTCTATCTATGCAGAGACTCCTTGCTTCTTTCCAGCTAAGGTTATCATAAGCAAGTTTGGACAGATCAACAGTTTGGCCTGTGCCAGACATTTTAGACAGTGTTTAAGTGACAGAAAAAGTGAAGAATAAGTTTTTCAGAACTTTTGGAAAGACAGAAAAAAACTTTTTAAACTTTTTAAGAACTTTTTAGAAAGCTTAGAGGTACTTTTCAGTACTTTACAAAAGAGGTGAGAAAAGAAATGCAAAACTTTTTGGTTAGGTGTACATACACTGAACTTGTTTTGTATATTTTTCTCTTATGAAAAGTACAATGACAAAAGTGGTAAGTAGTTACAGAGCACTTATCCCACCACTGCACAACCAATGTAGGAGGCTGGACTGGCTTGTAGTGAGTACCAAGGGGTACTTACACCTTGCACCAGGCCCAGTTATCCCTTATTAGTGTATAGGGTGTCTAGCAGCTTAGGCTGATAGATAATGGTAGCTTAGCAGAGCAGCTTAGGCTGAACTAGGAGACGAGTGAAGCTCCTACAGTACCACTAGTGTCATATGCACAATATCATAAGAAAACACAATACACAGATATACTAAAAATAAAGGTACTTTATTTTTATGACAATGTGCCAAAGTATCTCAATGAGTACCCTCAGTATGAGGATAGCAAATATACACAAAATATATGTACACAATACCAAAAATATGCAGTATAGTATTAGAAAACAGTGCAAACAATGTATAGTTACAATAGGATGCAATGGGGACACATAGGGACAGGGGCAACACAAACCATATACTCCAAAAGTGGAATTCGAACCACGAATGGACCCCAAGCATATGTGACCTTGTAGAGGGTCGCTGGGACTGTAAGAAAACAGTGAGGGTTTGAAAAATAGCCCACCCCAAGACCCTGAAAAGTGAGTGCAAAGTGCACTAAAGTTCCCCAAAGGACATAGAAGTCGTGATAGGGGAATTCTGCAGGAAAGACACAAATCAGCAATGCAACAACGATGGATTTCCAAACGAGGGTACCTGTGGAACAAGGGGACCAAGTCCAAAAGTCACAAGCAAGTTGGAGATGGGCAGATGCCCAGGAAATGCCAGCTGTGGGTGCAAAGAAGCTGCTACTGGACAGTAGAAGCTGAAGATTCTGCAGGAACGACAAGGGCTAGGAACTTCCCCTTTGGACGATGGATCCTCCACGCCGTGGAGAGTCGTGCAGAGTCGTGCAGAAGTGTTTTCCTGAAGAAATACCGCCAACAAGCCTTGCTAGCTGCAAATCGTGCGGTTAGGGTTTTTGGATGCTGCTGTAGCCCAGGAGGGACCAGGATGTCGCCAATTGCGTCTGGGGACAGAGGGGGCGTCGAGCAAGACAAGGAGCCCTCTCAAAAGCAGACAGCACCCGCAGAAGTGCCAGAACAGGCACTACGAAGTGGAGTGAAACGGTGCTCAGCCGAAGTCGCACAAAGGAGTCCCACGTCGCCGGAGGACAACTTAGGAGGTCGTGCAATGCAGTTTAGAGTGCCGTGGACCCAGGCTGGACTGTGCACAAAGGATTTCCGCCGGAAGTGCACGGAGGCCGGAGTAGCTGCAAAAGTCGCGGTTCCCAGCAATGCAGTCTGGCGTGGGGAGGCAAGGACTTACCTCCACCAAACTTGGACTGAAGAGTCACTGGACTGTGGGAGTCACTTGGACAGAGTTGCTGGATTCAAGGGACCTCGCTCGTCGTGCTGAGAGGAGACCCAGGGTACCGGTGATGCAGTTCTTTGGAGCCTGCGGTTGCAGGGGGACGATTCTGTCGACCCACGGGAGATTTCTTCGGAGCTTCTAGTGCAGAGAGGAGGCAGACTACCCCCACAGCATGCACCACCAGGAAAGCAGTCGAGAAGGCGGCTGGATCAGCGTTACAGAGTTGCAGTAGTCGTCTTTGCTACTTTGTTGCAGTTTTGCAGGCTTCCAGCGCGGTCAGCAGTCGATTCCTTGGCAGAAGGTGAAGAGAGAGATGCAGAGGAACTCGGATGAGCTCTTGCATTCGTTATCTAAGGAATCCCCAAAGACAGAGACCCTAAGTAGCCAGAAAAGAGGGTTTGGCTACTTAGGAGAGAGGATAGGCTAGCAACACCTGAAGGAGCCTATCAGAAGGAGTCTCTGACGTCACCTGCTGGCACTGGCCACTCAGAGCAGTCCAGTGTGCCAGCAGCACCTCTGTTTCCAAGATGGCAGAGGTCTGGAGCACACTGGAGGAGCTCTGGGCACCTCCCAGGGGAGGTGCAGGTCAGGGGAGTGGTCACTCCCCTTTCCTTTGTCCAGTTTCGCAGCAGGGCTGAGGGGTCCCTGAACCGGTGTAGACTGGCTTGTGCAGAAATGGGCACCATGTGTGCCCATGAAAGCATTTCCAGAGGCTGGGGGAGGCTACTCCTCCCCTGCCTTAACACCATTTTCCAAAGGGAGAGGGTGTAACACCCTCTCTCTGAGGAAGTCCTTTGTTCTGCCTTCCTGGGCCAAGCCTGGCTGGACCCCAGGAGGGCAGAAACCTGTCTGAGGGGTTGGCAGCAGCAGCAGCTGCAGTGAAACCCCGGGAAAGGCAGTTTGGCAGTACCCAGGTCTGAGCTACAGACCTGTGGGATCATGGGATTGTGCCAACTATGCCAGGATGGTATAGAGGGGGCAATTCCATGATCATAGACATGTTACATGGCCATATTCGGAGTTACCATTGTGAAGCTACATATAGGCAGTGACCTATATGTAGTGCACACGTGTAATGGTGTCCCCGCACTCACAAAGTCCGGGGAATTGGCCCTGAACAATGTGGGGGCACCTTGGCTAGTGCCAGGGTGCCCACACACTAAATAACTTAGCACCCAACCTTTACTAGGTAAAGGTTAGACATATAGGTGACTTATAAGTTACTTAAGTGCAGTGAAAAATGGCTGTGAAATAACGTGGACGTTCTTTCACTCAGGCTGCAGTGGCAGGCCTGTGTAAGAATTGTCAGAGCTCCCTATGGGTGGCAAAAGAAATGCTGCAGCCCATAGGGATCTCCTGGAACCCCAATACCCTGGGTACCTCAGTACCATATACTAGGGAATTATAAGGGTGTTCCAGTAAGCCAATGTAAATTGGTAAAATTGGTCACTAGCCTGTTAGTGACAATTTGAAAGAAATGAGAGAGCATAACCACTGAGGTTCTGATTAGCAGAGCCTCAGTGAGACAGTTAGTCATAACACAGGTAACACATTCAGGCACACTTATGAGCACTGGGGCCCTGGCTGGCAGGGTCCCAGTGACACATACAACTAAAACAACATATATACAGTGAAAAATGGGGGTAACATGCCAGGCAAGATGGTACTTTCCTACAGTATAACACTAGGTACACTGTGTAGGGTGTCCAGGCCAGGTGAGGCAACCACACGTTTGTTTCTACAGGCAAAAGCTAGATCACCTAGTGCTCTAATTTTTGAGGTAGCTTGCTCGAGCAGTTAGGCTAATCTTGGAGAGGTGCAAAGCATTTGTTGTACTCATAGTATCAATCATGCATCTCACACATTCAAAGGAATAACTCAAGACCAATTTATAAACTTACTTCAAATTTTTATATCAAATTTAAGACCAAGATTATCAAAATTGGTTAAGTACTTTTTGAGTCATTAGATTTTGAAGTTTTAATAAATGCAGTCTTTCTGTGGGTGATACATATCATAGGAATCAATAGGCAGTCACTTTAAAAATGTATCTAAAATCGCACAGTTATGTTATCAGGTTCCGCTTTTGCAGGTTGGTTGAAGGTTGTCGTGGGCACACTATGCCAGCTGGAGAGTCTCGGGCCGTTCCTGGTTCCGGCGGGAGCAGCGCTGAAAAGACTCTTGGAGCAGGTTCAGGTCCACTCATGGGGACCACTTGGAAAAGGGTGGTTCTTGCAGATTTAAAGGTGGTGCCTTGGGGTCCCCTTGTGGTGTCGAGGTTGAAAGGGGTATAGGACCCTGGGGTCACAGATGATTTCTCATTGCAGGGACCTGGAATCATTGTGTGCAGGGCTAGTTGTTGATCCAGGAGCTGTATGCAACGGAGTCCCTTGGAGCTGAAGCTAGGTCTCTTTGAGGCTGGCTTACAGGACAACGGAGGCACTCTGGTGGGAGGTCTGGGGTGTTCCGGAAGTCCCTTGACTCGTGCTTCCTCCTGATCCTTTTCCTTCTTAGGGGGAGCTGGTTTTCTTATTGTCCAATGTCCACTGACTAATACCCAAGTTAATAATACGGTCCGGCCACCAAGGGGTGCAGTGCAACCACACTTGGCACACTTGCAGGGTTTGTTCTGGCAGTTGTCAGTGTGTTGTTGAGTCTGGCTGCAACTTCCAGTTCAGGAGATATCGACCGGTTAATTAAGTGACCCTCACTGGCTTGTTGGTTCTTTGCTAATTGCAGAGTAGTACCTCCACTCAGAAGGGAGATCTTGGGTGATTTGCGAAGCCTGGAGATCATCTGGGTTTCTTGAAGTCAGTCCAGAGTCCAGCTCCTCTGCAGTGGCGATTGTCAGGTCCTGGGTGCAGCAGGCAGAGTTTGGCGTCTTTTTCTCGTGCAGCAGGTCAACAATTCTAGTGCCTTAGGTCTTCTTTGGGCTAGTCTTCTTTGTCCTTTCAGATCTCATTCCTTGGTCTAGGGATGATCACTGAATACTGAATTTAGTGGGCGTTTTAGGGGGAACTTGGTAGTGTCCAATAGGACACTTACCTTTGGCTGGCTACACCCAGTATAGTGACCACTTACTGTAGGAAGGGTCACTGCCCTAAACCTAATTGGTTACTTTCCCTCCATTCAAGATGGAGGAGAATGAAAAAGAGGGTCCGCCTCACAGGCAACACCTTAGGGGTAGAGCATGCCAGGTGAGGCCACTCTTCCTACCCTTTGTTAGGTTTCCCACCTTTGCTCCACCAAAAGTGGGGTTTTGCAAAGGGGGATGCCAGCTGCTGCTAGCAGCAGGCTTGGGGGTCGAGTTTCAAGGGTGGTAAGCCCTTTGAAGCTCACCGCCAGGAGAGTGCACATTCATGAGAGCAAAGGGCGTTAGCTTCTCCACCCAGGAAGGGCACAGTCTTACAAACCAGAGAGGGAAGGCTCTCCCTCATGGTTTCTATATTAGCTGTCTGATGATGGCAGCTGGATAGAACCAATCAGCAACCATGCCAGATGTAGGAGGCTGGCCTGGCTTATAGTGGGTACCAGATGGTACTTACACCTTGTGCCAGGTCCAGTTATCCCTTATTAGTAGATTACTAGTGTTCTAGCAGCTTAGGCTGATAGAGGTAGCTGTAGCAGAGCAGCTTAGGCTGAACTAGGAGACATGCAAAGCTCCTACCATACCACTTATATCATGTAGCACTATATCACAAGAAACACAATACTCAGAGTTACTAAAAATAAAGGTACTTTATTTTAGTGACAATATGCCAAAAGTATCTCAGAGGATATACTCCCTTAGGAGGTAAGTTCAATACACAAAATATACACACAAAACAAATCAGGTAAGTAAACAATTAGGAAAGTAGTGCAAACACTGTAGAATACAATAGGATGCAATAGGACACAATAGGCCTAGCGGCAACACAAACCATATACTCCAAAAGTGGAATGCGAACCACGAATGGACCCCAGGCCTAGTGTAGTGTGTAGAGGGTCGCTGGGAGTGTAAGAAAACACTAAGGGTGTCCAAGATACCCCTCCCCAAGACCCTGAAAAGTAGGAGTACAGTTACCCTGCTACCCCAGAAAGACAGTAAAGTCGAGCTAGGGGATTCTGCAAAGGCAACAACTGACTGCAAAGCACCAAAGATGGATTCCTGGATCTGAGGACCTGCAAAGGAAGAGGACCAAGTCCAAGAGTCATGCAAGTGTCCAGGATGAAGGTGCAAAAGGGCTGCCTCTGGGTGGAAGAAGCCAAAGATTCTGCAACATGTGGCCCATAGTGTCTCACCCTCCAGGATGCCATTGGGGTACCTACAGTGCTTGCATGGGAAGCTTCCCCACATAGCAACAGTGTGGGGGCAGACACCTTTGGGGTAGCTAAAATACTTGCACCTGAGGCTTCCCCAAATAGCAACATGGTGGGGGGCTGACATAGAATCTCTTTTGTGTCTGCCCCACCACCCTGTCCCCGTCAGTGACATCAGTACACCATATGGTGCCCTGATGTCATTCACTGACCAGATAGCACAGGAACCAGTAGCAGGTTTGTGTGGTGCTCTATGCATTTGGTGGACTTTCTCTCCTCCCTCCCAGTGAGGTTCTAAGTTTTTGAGATACATTGCCAGAAAAGAGAGTCTCCTCTTTTCCAGAAATGCCTCTCTCAAAAGGATTCCTGCTCATGGATTGTGGATGTACTGTGATCCATGGGCATGGGTAGGAATCCTCATAAGACACCAGGGATGTTTGTTTTCTTGAGTAGATCACCCCCAGGCATGGGCTGTCCTCCAGGGGACATTATATAAATGTTCAGTATTTTATCTTCCCTTGGGTGCCAATCGGACTGCCAAGCATAGTGTGATATGCCCACCTAGGGAATAATTGCCCTCATTTTGCCTTCGGTCTCCGCTGTCAGGGGCTTTGGGCCACCATCCTGGGAACAAATCTTGACACATGGAGCACCACTGGAAAAGGAAGAGCCTCCTATTTCCAATTGTGCTGCTCTGCCATGGATTTCAGCTCGGAGACCACATGAGGGTCTACGATTCCCTGTAAAGGAAACCTACTGGATGACCAGTTAAATTTTCTTAAAGGGACAGGGGATACACATATTTCAGCCATTTTCTCTTTCAAGGCCCTCAGCAGGGTTTGATCGCCCCCCTCCCTCAGAAAATGGAAAACGCCAGCAGGCAATGTTGACCCTGCCTCTTCATCCACAGCTCAAATGTTGTGTCGTTGATATTTGTCATTAGCCCACTACAGCATACTGCATGGGGCAATAGATCAGCCCACTTCAGTCATTACCTAACTATACTGTGAATAATACCATTCTATTTGTAAAGATGCTTTTAGCCAGCCTTCTTCATCTACTGATCTTGTTGTGTCATTGACATTTATTTTCGGCCCACTGCAGCATGTACCATTGGGCAGCGGGGCAGCCGACTACAGCAATTGGATAACTTAACTGTAAGCGATCAGATTCCATATATACAGAGCCACTGGAGTTATGAGTGAGGGAGGACCAAATTATGCTGCAGGATGACTAAAAAGAGAGGCAAAAAGTTTTTGTGGCATAATGGGGCACACTTTGTGATAGTATTACTTCATTATTTTGTCATCTTTCGACGTTAACACTGTTTTGGCAAAAGGTTCACGTAATTGGTAGAAGTTTAACCATCGAAGAGCAATGCATTACATTCTCATTTGATTTCATATCACACACAGGGTATGCTGTGAATGGCTTTCCACTGCTTAGCAAAACGTGTAGCTGCATTTGTAGTAACTTCTGATCCATTGCAGCTCTGAACAACATTTTGTTGTTAAAATCTGCAAATTACGCAGTTGATCTGGATTATGTGAAAAATGTGGCAAACCTATAATTAAGCAAAAAAACAGTAGCTGAAAAATTACATAACTCTAATGCATCTGATACTTATGAAGAGGCTTCCAGACAGCCTTCTACATCCATTGATTTGGTCATGTTGCTTCATTGACATTTGCCTTCAGGCCACTACAGCATAAAGCAAGGGGCCAGCCTGCTTCAGCCATTGCTCAACTTCATTGTGAGTGATTCGTTCTGCCCTTTCTCAAGGAGCACATCCTCACACAAAGTAGTTCCCTTCAGTGCCCAGAGACTACTATGGCAATATGTGTTTTTGAGCCCAACAACTACACTTAAGTTTGCCTTAATGTGTGTGTTACAAAATAAAATAATGTTTTTCTTGACTTTCTATTGTAGGTTTTTCCTGAATTTAGTGAAAAAATCCTGCAGACAGATAATCTATTTTACTTTTTCATTGATTCATCTGTTTTCCTAGTCTCTGTTACTTTTGAAATACACTCTCACTTGCACAGCAATGCGTTCATTTAAGCTATACCTCACACACAAAGAATTAGCAATTCTCAAAGTACCTCTGCATTCCATCCTACACACAGTATTTGAGAAAGAAACTTTCAGGCCCACATTTATACTTTTTGAAGCAAATCAGCGCTAGCGCAGATTTGCGTCAAAAAGTTTACAGCCGGCTAACGCCATTCCAACGCGCAAGCCGGGCGCCTTATTTATGGAAGGACGTTAGGCGGCGCTGCAGCCTGGTTAGCGTCAAAATAAATGACTCTAACCGGGCAGCGGAGGCGTAGGGAAGAATGGGGGTTGTGCGTCAAAGTATGGGGCAAGTAAGGTTAGAGTCGAAATTATTGACTCAAACCTGACTAGCGTCATTTTTTGACGCACAACCCCCATGGAAATGACTCCTGTCTTAGCAAAGACAGAAGTCATGGCCCCCTGCCCAATGGCCATGCCCAGGGGACTTCTGTCCCCTGGGGATGGTCATTGGGCACAATGGCATGTAGGGGGGCCCAAGTTAGGCCCCCCTATGCCACTTTAAAAATAAAAATAAAAAATACTTACCTCTACTTACCGTACATGGGTCCCCCCCATCCATGGGTGCCCTCCAGGGGTGGGCGAGGGTGACACGGGGTGTCCCTGGGGGCAGGGAAGGGCACCTGTGGACAGCTTCCATGGAAATGAGTCCACAGGTCCCTTAACGCTTGCCCTGACCAAGGTTTTTAAAAATGACTGTAAACTGGTTTAGAGTAATTTTTTAAGGCCCTCCCATGCGTCATTTTTGCACGAGAGTATAAATAAGGCACAAAGGCCTTAGAGTCATTTTTTGCCCTGGAACGCCTACCTTTCATCTCATTAACGCAAGGTAGGTTTCCACGGCAAATAAATGACTCAAACTCCATAAGTTTGGCGCTAGACGGGTCTAGTGCCAAAGTATAAATATGGAGTTAAGTTTGCGCCAGATTTGTGTAAAGAAATTATGCAAATCTGGCGCAAACAGAGTATAAATATGCCCCTTAGTCAGTTAATAGAGATGGTGGCTCAATGAGATACTGATGCCCAGACCCTAATTCAAATATTGCAGGAGAGATCTGAGGCAGGTTCTGGTACTGAGACTGCATCTGACAGAGAGGATCATGGACAACTTCCATATAGAAGTACAGCTGTTTAGCCACCTGTACAAAGCTGGCGCTGTGTCTTGTGGCACTGTTCAAAATCATCACAAAAGATTCCCTCAAGTGTCTCTTTGTAAGAAACTCCAAAATGGGCAGAGTGATGTGGTGCAACAAGCTTCCTGCTGTGAAACTCCCTGATAAGTTGCACTTATATGTGCTCACTACAGTTTACAATTTGGGATCAATTGCCAGAAGTACACAAACCTAACTGTATACTTGATTACAACAGGTTCATGGGTGGAGTTGATAGAAAAGACCATGTACTTCAACCATATAATGTAAGTTGCAAAACCTGTGCATGGTATAATTTTCCAAAAGACCTCAATGGTAATTTAATGTTGGATGTGAGGGAGGGACTTGGGCCCAAGCTCTGCCGTCAACATGGGAAATCAATTAAACCCAGAAATGTTTGACAACTAGGCAATCTGGGGAGTCCATGGTGGGATGACTTGCAAGGACCCAAGTCAATTTTCTTACCCTGAATGTCCTGCAAACCTCAAGCATTGACTAAAATCATGCATTTCCTCACATTTCTGTGAGGGAAAGTTCTGGAATCTGTGAGGATTTACAAAGTTCTGCTACCCAGCTTTCCCACTCTTCTCTCAATGTAAATAGTACCCCACTTTTTGCGCTTGGGCCTAGCGCCCATGACACAAAAGCATTGATACTGTGACATATGGAGGCAATATAGTCATTGCATGGCCCCTGGTGAAGACCATTCTTGTCACAAGTAATAGGCCCAGCCACACAAGTGGGGGTATCATATTGCTACAGAGAAGTGTGGAAACTCTAGGTGGTAGGAATTTTGTGGCTCCTCAAAGATTCCAAAACTTTGACTGACAGAAATATGAGGAAAATATGTGATCTTACCCAGGTTTGTCACCAGTTGCTATTTTATCCAACATTTTTTTTTATTTCAATTATTTATTTAGAAAAAAGATGAATGATGTAGATGAATGACCCTTTGCTGAATTCATGTTTTGTCTACATATCAGAAAGCACATAGCTCGGAAAAACTTAAAAATACTTGATGGATAGATTTCTGACAACACCAATATTTTACACCCTGTCTAAACAGGTACAAACCTCCAGACCACAGAAGCAAGAGATTTGTCACACAGTGTCTGTAAAATAGGCTAACATTTAAGTGGTTGATGTAACTTGCTTTACCCTTATCACCTGTCACACCAAATTAATCAAGCATCACATTATCAAAGGTTCAGAAAGATGGCAGTACAATAGTTCCTGATCACAGGGTCATTATAATCCATATTCGTGCGTCAGGTGGTATGACACAAACATATGTCAGTGTTTTGGCACATGCACTGTGGCCTATAATGATGATACACATCTACAGGTATATACAGGTCATACAAAAAGAGTGTTTAGGCAATGTAAATGGAAAATGACTTGGTTGTAAGCTTGGGCTACATATTTTATGACCACATGATGACACATACGATGCATCAGGCCCACCACAGGACACAAAGCAAGTCCAATGGGCACTTCTGTAGTTCAATCCTAACACTGTGGAAGCTGTCTTGGCACAGGTCTCATTCAACCAAACTATGTGACCTACATTACCTGCAACAACCCATGTCCATTTCATATGTCAGAACAGAATCACATACCTGCCAATGTCACAACTCTGAAATGCCCACATGAAGATGTCATGGTGAAGGTACCTGTAAAAAGACCAAACCAAGGAATATAGGCTTGAAACCATACACATGACACAAGTCACATAGCAAGCATCTGGAAAACAAAGTACATTGCTATAATTCTGACACAAGCAAAGCAACATCATCAAGGTGGAGATGAGCCAAAAGCTATTTTATCACTCAGCCTTTGGCTGATTTTTGCAGTGTATCAGCTCCCTAGCTGTTTGGAAAACACTAAACTCCACACATTCTCATGACTACAGGTCATTGTACAGTCCCAGTCATGACATCACATGACATACTTAGACTCATGAGCTCAGTAGCTGTGGATGAGATCTTCTGTGTTCTCCCATGGTCCTCCCGGAAGGGGACTTTCCCAGGCGTAGTTGGATTCCTCGGCAGTATCAATAACAAAGGACGGTTTGGATATGCTGAGTCTCCTGTTCAGGAATGGGACATAAATGCAACAAGTCACTAACATCATGATTGTAGCACCTGACATTGCACACACACAATCAGGACAGACGTGACTTACCAAACAGCCAGGCCCTCTCTGGTTGTAGCTGTGACATCATCTGGGGTATGGTGCTGTTCTGCATCATAAAGGAATCATGGGCTGATCCAGAAAAAAGGGCACACACATTTAAGATGTAGAGATCCGCCAAACAGATAACTTGCATGTTGATGGAATGGAAGTTTTTTCTGTTGCTATAGACTTGTTCAGTAGCCTCTGGTGGCACCAAGCCAACATGTGTGACATCAGTGGCCCCCGCCACATGTGGGAGGTAGGTAAAACCATAGAAGTCAGCCTTCACATTAGCTAAATCCTCAAATCAGGGGAACCAGACATAGCTGTCAATGAGTTTCAACATTGCTGATAGAAAATCTCTCAACACCACACTGAACATAGCCTGGGAGAAACCAGCAGATATGGCCACTGTATGTTGGAAGAACCCTGTGGCCAGGAAGTGAAAAAGTGTCATGACTTATACAATGAGTGTTATGCAGTATAGATTACTGTTAGCTGGCATCAGTTCTGGCTCCAGCTGATGGCATAAATCCACAATGTTTTCACTATTCAGACGGTACAGCTGGATGACGTGGTGTTCCTGCATGGTCTGAAGGTCTGGCAATGGGCAGTAGACAGGAGGTTGTGGCATCCTCCCTCTCCCAGGGTACCTACATGTGAAAAGACATGATTTGAAACATTAGTCACTGTGTCCACAACATAAATGATGCATGCCAACAATATCATGTGACAAAGCATTTCTGACTGGATAGACATGATGCCCGGTACACATTACAGCTGGCAAATATGCAAGGGTCAAATGTGACACCCATGGTTATGAACACATGTGTCCACAACATGGATTTGGGTGACACCCAACTATCTGCTACACAATTGCCCCTAGAAATGTGACGGCATTTTCCGTCCACCAAAAATACCGTCAGCAGTGGTGGGCAGTGCACTGCCGTCATATGCTATCAGTGCCCTGCAACACACTACACTGGTGGTTGTGTAGCTGGACCTACATAACAGGACATAATAAGGATGTTTGTGATGTTTCTACACATATACTGTAGGTGTAACGCATTTTACAGGGCCATATACAGTATTCCAAACCTCCAAAATGGCGGATACCTGACCTACTCCACTGGACATTAGGAACTGCACGCGGCCGCCATTAAAAGTAGTCTGCATGGTAGGTGATTCCAACCATGGCAGACATAGCCATAGGCTAACGTTGCTGCCTGTGACAGTTGTGTCCCAATGGCTGTGTCTGTCAGCGATGATGACAGCCTACGTGAAGTGAGTGTCCTCCTCGTTTTTCAAAACCAGTCTCTTGACTCCTGAGACTGCTGACAGCAACACCTCCACTACCTCAGCTGCTGTGTGCCGCCTCTGGGAGCAATCATGTCACATCCAGCAGGTGACAGGGCCGCTGCCTTCTCTCAAGAGGAGCTGGAGAGATTTGTGAGAGTGGTCCATCTCCTGTGTGAACAGCTCCATGGCTCACCAGACGAGCAGGTAATTGACTATGTTCAACACCATACTTTCTCTCCTCACAGGCTACAATGTGGCCCTGTGTGGCAGTTAGACTTCTTGTGTGCCTGTTGTTGCAGTTTGTGTGGCATCAATGGGATGTACATGGTGCAGGTATTGGTGACCAGTACTATGTGTTGTGTTCATTCACATTGCATTGTGTGATGTCTTTTGGGGGGGTCTAGATCCTCCTTGTGATGGATGCACATAACTATGCAAGGATATTTTAATGCAATACATTTACATTTCTTTGTTTATGATGGTTGTAAATGTTAGACAACATGTATGTGCATGACAGCATGAACTGGGTATGCATCTTGTCTGAGTCATTTGAGGATCTTGTAAGCAATGTGTATTGTACTACAGATGTTTCACCCCACATCTGGCCTTGCCAAACTGTTGTCTGGATGGCATATCATGACTCACTATGCCCTTCAGGTTGCCACACAAGCCACATTGATTATGGCCACATGATGTACTGTCATGCATAGACGTGATGTAAATGTGAGTGTCATGTAGGTTCTCCATGTTAAACCTGCAGAGAACAGGGCCTGTCAAATGTATCTCCCAGTATGGGACATAGTCCAGGCTGTGGGAGAGTCACTGTGGCACTGTGCCCACTTCCTGTGAAACTGCAGATCCTGTCAGGTGGCCAGCGTTAGTGGCAAAACTTGACCTGGATGCCTTAGTCCAATTGACTAGATTAGGATTAGGATTTTACTTTAAGTGGCCACTCTCCAGTGGTGGTAGATTCATCTGGACCTGCTCCTGTACCATCCTTGCCCACCACCTCCAATTCTATTGTCACCCTCCCTGTTGCTCCCCACCCAATTGGCTGTGCCCACTCACCCAATAGGGTGGGCGTCTCCTTTGCCCCAGGCACCTCAGCCCCAGCCCCTCTTACCCCTGCTGCCCTGAGTGAGGAGGCTATTGACCTCCTGAAGAGTATCTCTGTGGGGCAGACTGCCATTGTGAATGCCATCCAGGGGTTGGCAAGCCAACTTCAGCAGACCAATGCTTTCCTGGAAGGCATTCATATAGACATGTCTGGTCCAAGGGATCTTTTCAGGCTCTGTTCTCCTTACTGACAGCAGCCAGCCACCCACCCTCACATTCCTCCTCCCCTCCACCTCCCTTTTCCCTATCCAAATTCCCTATTCCCCTACCTGTCCCAAGCACACAGACACATCTGCACGCACCCAGCTCAACACACACAAACAGCACAAGTCACACCGGCACAAAGGCACTCAACATTCACCCACAGACACCACATCAGCCACCACTTCACTAGACACCGCCACCGGCCCACACACCACATCCAGCATATCACAGATACCACCACAACACCCAGTGACACATCCACCACACCCAATATACACCCATACACCAGCTCACAACCCCCAGAACTGCACACCTCAGACACCATTCCCCAGACACCAGCATAATACTTACAGACACATCCAACCCATCCACCATACCTGCAGATACCACCCCAACATACACAAACACATCCACCACATCTACCATACCCGCAAACACCACCCCAACATACACACACACCGATCACATCCAGCATACCCACAGACACCACTCCAACAGACACACACATCCGCCACTCCCACATCATCCAGCACCTCCACCTCACAGACCCAAGACACGCAAACACCCACACTCACACATGCAACAGACACCACCCAAACAGAAGGATACTTCACACACACATCCAAGGTATCTACACCCACACACAAGATGAACACTCCCTCAACCTCCAAATCCCAGGCCCCTTCTGATGACCCTACCCATTTTCCCAAATAGAGCTTCCTTTTCAACCTTGCCCATTCCCCTGTTACATCCAAACACCCTCCCAAACTCAAGAGGCCCCCACCCACATCCCAACCCATCCCTTCCACATCGAAGTCCTCTCCGTCTCACCTGCCCCTCCTGCAAGCACTCATACCACTCAACCCCAAGAAAAAGTCTGCCTCTCTAAAGAAAAAGATCCCCCTCCCAAACCCAGCCATCCCAAATCTGACCCAATCCCACCCAAGCATGATCCCTGCCTGCCCACTTGATGACCCTTCGGTTGGAGGTTCCCAGGAAGTGATTGAAGTCAAGTTTGGGCACAGTAATGTGCATGGACATATATGGACTGCCCAATGGCCTTTGCTCTTAAGTATTTGGATCCAATAAGCCCAAGTTGTTGAATTTTGGGTACACATTTGTCCTGCAATTACTTTTTTACCTTTATGTTGTTCCTGCGCAATTTGTCTTTTGTGCCTATAGTTGAGTGTGTTTCACCCTGATTGCTGATCCATTTGCTGTTGTTTGCAAATTTTGACTTTGTGGACAGTACTGGTGTCACCCAGGACAAGGGTAGATGTTCACTGTATGGATATGTGCTTGCTAATGCAATTAGGGGGTCATTGCATTGTATTATGTTTGCTATGGTACGTATTTCATCTTGTGCTGTCCAGTGTCAGCATGAATGGTGTTAGATTTGTCCCACTGGTATGGATTGTATATTCGTCTCATTTGTGGAAGCTTGAGTTTTGTTTATCCACACATGGAGGGTGTTCAATTGTGCTAGCTTCCTTTGCATTTGACTAGGCATGTGTCCATTTTGATGTGTGGTCCTTGCAGCTACTTCATCTAGATGAGCTTTGGATATTTGTCTCTCAAAATATTGTGCATCCCATTGACATTCCATTGCGTTGCAATGTGGCTGATGTATGGGTCAGTTACAGGGATGTTTCATGTAAGGGGAATTTGTGATCTATGTCATATCCATACATATGTGACTTAAATCTGACAGTAGTCCAAGGCAAGTGAGGAATGTGAGGGTGTCAGTTGAATTGGTAGATGTGATGTTGCTATGGTGTTGCTGTTGTGTGACATGATGTTCTGTATACTTCACTGTCCCTGTGCCTGAGATGGGCAGACATATGGTTTTGTGGAGTGTGGTGGTGCAGTGTCAGTGACCTGCACAAAGGGGGTGTTTGATAGCTGGGAATATGTCATTCGTTGTGAATGACTCCGACACAGGACACAATGGTATGTGTACTTGGTGCCTGTACTGTAAGCCCTATATCATATGGATGATGGTGTGACAATCTGTTGCTGAGCTTCATGATACAGGTAGGTGGGTGTACTTACCGTCAGTTGTGTCTGTCAGTTGCATCCACAGCAGCATGGATTTTGGGCTCCATTGATGAGCAGCGGCAGAACATGTTTGATGGGCTCCATGTCCGCACAGGACATGTAACGCTGTGTGCAGGTGAGTTACTTCCTTTATGCTCTCTGTTTCAGCCAGCTGGGATGTGGTGGTTGGACCACCATGGTCATGTTGGCGGTGTGCAACATCATAATGTGCCCGGTGGAAACACTGGTTACGTCAGCCTGTTTGTCCTGCCTCACCACCAAGGGGGTCTGTGCTGCCTGGCGGTGCTAGGGAACCACACCGATCTTTCTTTTATAGACCCCCCAGCTTTGTAATACAGGGGTCAAACCACCAAAGTGATGGCGTTTAGACCATCCCCACCGCCATGGCGGTGCATGGACCGCCAAACTCGTAATGAGGCCCTAAGTCAGAAGCACTTTATGTTCTGAGACATTCTAGTTTTAAGAAAACCTACCCAAAACCAAATCATCCTTTTGCAATTGTCAAATAATAGCTATTCAAATTAAACTGCCTTTTTCGATAGCTGAATGAGAGGGAAAACACCAATGATAAGGTCATTGACTTGCACTTCACACCAGTTTACATCATTTTACACAATTTCAGGCAAAACTGTGGTCTCGATTCATAAAGGTAAACTTAGACTTCAGGATTACGTTTACCTTTGTGAATTGGGCCTTGAATGTTCAAAGTCAAATGCAATCATAAACTGTTTGTAAAAAGAACTTTCAACAGCAAATTTGAGGTTGAATACTTGTAAGCAACTGCATCCAATTAAATAGTTCTATTTTTTTTTTTCAAAACTACAGCTATTGGTATAATCCTGACAAGTGTCATTCACCAAGACATCTGATAAAGCATGTGGCACTTCCTTGGACTGGATCGTCCAAAGGCTGTCTTCTGCCAGCTTGTGATGCATGTACACCGTTTTTCCTTCTCTATGTTGGCACCTATCCCTTATTCAACTAGCTTGACAATTTCAGAACTGGAATGACACAAAGCAATAGAACAGATGTGCCAATCCAAAGACTGAGGGGGTCATTTTGACCCTGGATGGAAGCACCGCCAACAGGCTGGCGGTGCTTCAAACCGCCAGCCCATTCCGCCAGCCCATTCCGACCGCGGCGGTAAAGCCGCGGTCGCACCACCGGGGACGGCAGTGTCCTGCCGATTTTCTCCCGGCGGTGATAATCCGCCAGGGCAGCGCTGCCCTGGGGATTATGACCCCCTTACTGCCAGCCTGTTTCTGGCGGTGTACACCGCCAGGAAGAGGCTGGCGGTAACGGGTGCCAGGGGCCCCTGGGGGCCCCTGCACTGCCCATGCCGTGCCACTGGCATGGGCAGTGCAGGGGCCCCCTAACAGGGCCCGGCCTGCTTTTCACTGTCTGCATGGCAGACAGTGAAAAGCGCGACGGGTGCAACTGCACCCGTCGCACAGCCGCAACACCGCCGGCTCCATTAGGAGCTGGCTCCTGTGTTGCGGCCTCATTCCCGCTGGGCCGGCGGGCGCTAACATGGTTGGAATGTGGGCCGCATGGCGGCCACTTGGCGGTTCCCGCCTGGCGGGCGGCGGTAGTCGCCCACCAAGGTCGGAATGAGGGCCTGAGTGTTTAGTACCACAATGTGTTGCTGTTGCTCTCACAAGGAACTGTGAGCATGCAATCAATGGAAATATTCAAAACTATTGAGAAAAAAAATGAATACAGAAGATGTATGGTCGGTGTAATCATGGACGTCAATTCACCAAAATGCTAGGGGTAGCGGACGTGACATCACACTCCATTTCATCTTCACTTTTAATTACACACCTGCTTACACATACACACACATTGACTCATACACACACTCTCTCATACATAAACACACTCTCACCTACAAGCATGCACACAACATACATTTTAATGTGTTTTTTACTTACCTCAGCTGCAGGGAGGGTCATATTACAGCTAACTGCACTCCATTTTTTATTACATTAACAGTGATAATATATTATTATTCACTATTAATGTAATAAAAAAACTGATTGAAAACAAGGAAGTGGAGACCCAAGCAACATCCATATGGACAAGTTGTCCCTTGGTTCCTGGCACTGATTTTGCCCTCTCTGAAGCGCTAGAGGTCACAAGAGACAAGCTAGGGATCGCAGCTGTGAACCATGGCGACCCCTAAATAACGTCCATGGATGTAATCCAGGTGTACCACAAGCTTGACTTTTCAAAAGCATAATACACCTTAAACTTCTTTTAGTGAGTTTTAGCCAGTGTGATTTAATTTTCATGAAATATTATTTAACATGTTATCGAAGAGAATGTGGCGCAATGGCCAGAGCTGCCCATCTTGGAGCCGGGGAACCAAGTTCAGGTCTCAATGTCGGCTCAACAGCCTGTGATTCTGGACAAGTCACTTAGGGCCTGATTTAGATCTCAGTGGAGGGGTTATTCTTTTGCAAAAATGATGGATAGCTTGTCTGTCGAAATCTAAATACCACTGTTTTCTATGGCAGTGGTTGCCAACCTGTGGTTAGGGGACCCCTGAGGGTCTCCGAAGCCTCCTCACGACTACTTAGAAAATTAAATGATATTAACAGAATAATAAAGTTTAGAGAACTAAATATGCTAACTGTACAATTAAAAATATTAAAATGTATTGTAACTGTGAACGAAGGCTAAAAATTAAACCAGTATCCTCAGACTGATTCATGGAAGCAGTGCAGGTGCATCAAAGAGAATATAGTATGAATGATGAGTGGCCTCAATTGAATTTAGAAAAGTTCCAACCTTTCTATTAATATTAAAATGTTGTTTTTTATTCAGATTTGTTTGTGAATTAAATAAAGTGTGTTGTTATTTTTGTATTTCTTTCATTAATGCGTTTTTCTGTATTTTTTCTGTATTGTTTTGCGGTTCAAATCATCGACAATGCTTAGTTCGGGCACTCCGGCTTCCATTAATGACTCATTGAGGGGTCCCAAATTTCAATAATGAATCAATTGGGGTCCCTTGGTTCCAGTAACGGTTAAGTGGATATCCCCAGAAGTCAGAAACCACTCTTCTATGGTATTTAGATTTCGGCGGACTGGAAATCCTTCCCTCTTGCGATGAAGTAACCCCTCATCCGAGATCTCTATCAGGTCCTATAATCTCCCCATGTCTACCGAAAATTAAGGTGTCCTTGTGTATTGTAACTTGTGCTTGTGTAAACCGCTCTAATACCTCCCGGTCGAGTTTGTGCTATATCAAACTGCAAAAAGTGTAGTTTGAAAGACTCGGACAAAGTTGAATGCTGGTATAATTGAAGTGTTTTGTGTCTGCATGCATTTCAGTCGCTAGAGATCCAGGGCCAGATGTAGTAAAAATCTGGATTGCGAGTCGCAATCAAGAATGTTTTATGGTGTACCTGACACCATCTGCGACACGCAAGGGGGTCGCAAAGGCCCACCTCATTAATATTAATGGCGGCACTCACAGGGATGGTGGCCTGCTGGAGACAGCAGACCACAATGTATGTGACTGCTTTTAAATAAAGCATTTTTTTTTTTTGTAATGCATCCCATTTTCCTTAAAGGAAAACGATATGCATTACTAAACAGAAAAATGAAACGTTTTCATTTCATTTTTTCAGAGCAGGCACTGCCTGCTCTGAAAAAATGTTTTTCATGCCATTCATAAAGGGGAAGGGGTCCCATGGGGACTCCTTCCCTTTTACGAATGGGATACCACCAGTGTGACACTGGTGGTAACTGCGATTGCTTTGCGACCACGTTCGCGGTCACAAAACAATACAGCATCGCGCTGTGACTCGCAATTAAAAAGGGGAACACCCCTTCCTAATTGCGACTCACAGTCCCGTTTTGCGAGTCGGTAACCAGGTTACCGACTCTCAAAACGGGGTTTGGGCATCACAATGTGCTTTTTGAACGTCGCAAACAGCGAAATTCGCTGTTTGCGACGTGCAAAAAGCTTTGAACATCTGGCCCCTAATTCCCAAAGCTTTGTGAGGAGCAGTGCCTTACTCCTGCCTTACTGGCAGGCACAAGGGCCCCAATATTGTGGTGGATACTACCATAAGCCATAGTAAAGTATTACTGGTACCGGATAGTATTACCACAACTGTCCCAGACATTTATGAGTTCTCACATGTCGAATGAAAAGATAATTGGTAAATCTGTGTTGTGGCACCAATTCAGCATGTGTGTTTTCCACATTCCTACCTGTTGTCTGGGTACATTTGCATACACTCGTTTTTTAATGGTGACTCTATGTTCAGAAATACTGGCGAAATTGCTGTCCCTTTTAGGCCAATAAAATGGTACTACCCAGCCACAAACATGATTATCAGCCCATTTGGAATTGTGCCCTTAAATGTGCATTGCTTATAAATTTCTAGCTGCGATTAAAACACACTTTCTGTCGAGTAGATGCCTCTTGATCCAGACCTTGGTTTGACATTCTCATACATTTCCAAGCGCAAGAGACGTTTACTCATGGCGGAATTGATCTGCAAAAGATGTTTTCTGTAGGTAAACGAATTTTACTCCTGGAAATTTGTTGTTCAAGCTTTTGTTCTAATTTGTTGTGCAGTCCATTGCAACAAGACTGAAGGTTACCAAAGTGCTTTGTCATTGCTTTACCATTATCTTGTTTGAATTCTAATATAGAGCTTTTCTGCTGGCAGCTGATGAGAAGGAGAGATTAATTAGAGGAAGATTCTTCCCTTTTCTCGTTTATGGTCGAAGTGTCAGATTGTGCATTTTTTCTGGTTAATTCCTTGGAAGAAAGAGGTATACTGTTATTTAATGCCTACGCATCTATAATTACGTGCAGGGAATAATAAACCGCTCATGCTCAGCTCTTAATACGTCCCCTTAAATTATGAATCTGTGATGTAAATATAAATCTATACATATTCACCAAACCAATCCCTCAGCATTGGGAAAGAAGATTCAATGCAGCTCATTTTGTATTTAATCTCCTCAGTAGGGTGTCAGTCATTTTTGCATGGATGCAATGTTGTACTGTATCGTATGGTCATTTGTAGCGCACCTTTCATACTTCTTGGGGGTCTTAAAGTGCATTCGGATTGTTGAATAAGATGATGCTCCATATGTATGCAAGTATGTAAGTGTGGGTGCAAGTAGTTCCAGGGAGATGATTGAAATACTACAACATGCTTTGAGTGGTGCCTTTGAGTGTATGGTTGGGAGGATGTTATGTGCAGTTAGATTTGAAGGGTGATAGTTAAGTTTAAGGAGAGCATGCCAGCGCTGAAGAAAATGGCTGCTTTATACCCACTTTGTAGTGGGGCTCCTTACCGCACCTAACTGAACATGGTGCTTTTTCTTATCTATGACCCTTGCCCTTACTTAGATACAGGTGAGGTGTGTTTCTGAGCCTGTGGAGTGTGCAGAGACCTCTGAGTGTTGGGACTGATTCCTTCGGGGGACCAATCTGGGAAGCCTTCCTTGCAGAAAGGTGGGCACCACGCCAGGCAGCATGGCGACCGTCACCCGACAAGATCAGACATGGACATGCATCAAGGAAGGTGAGAGATATATGCACAGAGCGTTCATTGAGCCCCAGGCATATCAGTCCATTGTCATCATTATTCACTGAGTGGTTTTCGGAAATGTCAGCATTCTCTCCATAAAGCCCATGCAACTGCACTAAATGACGGCGGCACCATCCCATTTTTCTAAAAACAAATATTTTAATTATTTGTCAAACATACAGAGTATAAAAAATACATAATACATAGGTTTGATACAAGCCATGTAGTACATACGGTGCAAAGGAATGAATGCCATGGATATGTTACCAGGGTTAGTTAGTCAATGCGGATAGTATAGACTCGTCCTACATTTCACACATGTGGGTTGCCCCTTTCTCCCCTGCAAATTGGTAACGTTTCCCCTTTTGCTTCTTAGTGAGGCAGCTGACCTAGTCATACGCCGTAGGCGCCCCAGAGCTACCCATCTCAGGAAGGCAGGCTCAATCTTAGGAGATCTGACATCCTGCTACTCACACCAAGAATCCACCTATTGTTAGGTATAGGCTTCCTCACATACCACAGTCGCTGTCTCTTCAATCACGCGAGACAGGAATGCTCGATAAGCCCCCATATGTCTGCCGGGTGACTACAGACAGGCAGCAACTTGAGGTAATTATCTGATTGTGTACTACAGGGTGCCATATCCACATGCCAACCCTTACGTGGCAGAAGTGGTCCCCTCGCCTAGCGCACCGCTAAAAGTCCATGGCCACAAGTTGCCTGGATATTTTCGGGATGACTATATTGTATCCAAGTAGCGCCAGCATGAGGGTCAGATCAATGGTCTCACGAATAATTTTTTCAAGCTCCTCCACTGCCAACTACCAAAACTGCTGTATGCCCTGACATAGTTACGCTATTTGGGCGAGCCTCGCATCCTCAGCATCTCATCAGAAGCAGCAAGACCTCACGTAAGACGTACCGGAATAGTCGAGCCAGCGTGTAAAACACTTCGTTGAGATATTTGAAATGTAACAACCGATGTCTACTACTCAGAGACACAGACTTTATGGCAGAGCAACAACAGGCCCCCTGCTTATCACTGATGGTTATACCCAAATCTCCTTGCCAGTCCATTTGGACTTTCGTGGTTACTGGTCGGCGCGCCACCTGCGCAAACGCGTAACGTGCTTGAGAAATCACTTCTGCATAGCCGTTTGCAATAGGTGCGCTAGCAACTCACGCAGTTACCGCAGGTCTTCACCTAAAACTTCGTGCATTATGTGGCACGCTCTATACTAGTGAGTTTGGACCAAACCTGTCAGCTGATCACTTTGCAGTATAAGGCCCTGATTTATACTTTTTGGTGCAAAACTGCACTAACGCAGTTTTGCACCAAAAAGTTCAGCACCGGCTTTCACCATTTCTGTGCACCAGCCGGGCACCATAATTATGGAATGGTGCAAGGAGGTGCAAAGGGTGGGCTAGCGTAAAAAAATAAATACGTTAGTCGGGTCGGGCTGGCGCTATGGAAGAAGGAGGTTTTGCACCAAAAAATCAAGTTAGGCAGGTTAGAGTAAAAAAAATGACTCTAACCTGCTACAGTCATTTTCTGACGCAAAACCTTACATACCACATGACTCCTGTCTTAGAGAAGACAGGAGTCATGCCCACCACCCGGGTCCACTGGGCATGGCCACTTTAAAAAATAAAATGCAACACTTACCTGTACTTACCTGTATTTACCTGGGATGAGGTCCCCCATCCTCCGGAGTCTCTCTGGTGTGGGGGGGGAGTGTCCCTGGGGCCTGGGGAGGGCACATGTGGGCCACCATGGAAATAGGACCACAGGACGCCTAACGCCTGCCCTGACCCAGGTGTTAAAAAAAGGGGCAAAGCAAGCTTTGCGCCATTTTTTGACCCCTCCTCCCTCCCTTGCACCATTTTTGCATGGGAGTATAAATATGGCATTAAGGCCATAGAGACATTTTTTGCACGGGAACGTCTACCTTGCATCTCATAATTAAGGCAACGTAGGTTTCCACTTCCAAAAAATGACTTTAACTCCATAAATTTGGCGCTAGACGGGTCTAGCGCCAAAGTATAAATATTGAGTTAGTTTTGCACCGAATTAGAGTGAAAAAAAAATGACGCTAATTTGGTGAAAACAGAGTATAAATATGCCCCTAATTTGCAACCGGCTACGTATGACCATATCCTGGAAGAAATCGCACATAGGCCCTGATTTATACTTTTTGTGCACAGCTTTACCGTCATTTGTTAACGCAAAAGCAGAGCAAACTTACAAAATACATCTGTATTTTGTACGTTTGCGCCACTTTTGCTTCAATAAATGACTGTAATGTGGCGCAAAAAAAAGTATAAATCAGGGCTATAGTTCTAAGGCCCAAATCACGCAGTGCTCTTACCTCCCCCAGATCCTGTCTCAGGGGAACCAAGTGCACAGGTTTATTGGTGCCTGTGGCAAGTACAGTTGTGATCCGGCCTGCTGCCCTGTGAGCAGCTGCCAGGAGCACACCCACGTGTAATATGTCGAAATCTTTATGAGGTCATATAGGTTTTGCAAATAATGTCTGGGGCAACGATAGGGGAGATCCGGCCTCACGCTCAAGCCATAAATGCATTAGATCCATCGGGCCATATAGCCAACAGTGCGTGTGCATGCACTCTGCTGCCTTGTGGTATGCTTCCATGTCAGGAGCACTTAGTCCTCCCATGTCATAAGGGAGAGTTAATGTGTCCCAAGAGACACGTGGCTGCTTTCCGGCCCAGGCCAGGCGTGCCAGGAGGGCCCTCAAGTTATTAAATAACACTCATCACAATAGAATGGGATATTTGCAAATAGAAAGAGAAAACACGGCAGCACATCCATTTTCATTATTGCTATGTACCCACTAAGTGATAAAGGCAACCTTATCCAATGTTCGATTTCCTCCATGAGTTTTTGCAATACTTTGCCATAACTTTTTAACATCACGACCAAAGGATCCATGTGGACTTGTATCCCTAAATATCTCACCAAGTCTGTTGTCCACAGTAGAGGGGACTCCAGGTGTTGTAGCCGAGGTAAGAGGGAAAATTACAGACTTATCCCAGTTAATCTGCAAACCTAAACTCCACCAAACAGGACGACCTCCTGGACTACTGGGTGTTAGATTGTGCTCAGGGTTACCTACATAGAGAACATACACATACATACGCAGAGATGATCAAGTTATAGTGAGGGATCTGAAGCCCCTATGTGCATGATATTCTCGAAGGGTGCAGGCCAGCGGCTCAGCCACTAGGGCATATAATAACGGTGATAAAGGGCAGCCTTGCCTAGTACACCTCGCCATGTCTACGGGACTCGTAACTATAACATTCACCATACCTGCTGTCGGTTGTGCATAGAGCATCTGGACCAGCTGCAGAAAGGCATTTCCAACTCCGATACGGGGCAACATGACCATCATGAACCCCAACTCTATTGAGTCAAATGCTTTTTCAGCATCTAAAAATATTGCTGTGGTGCGTACATCGAGGCTGAAGCGGGAGATTGCACCAAATAGTTTTCTAAGGTTGCACATCAGTGATCAGCCAGGGATGAAACCAGACTGCTCCGGTCCCACCACTCCCAGAAGTAAAGGCACCAGCTGGTTGACTAGAATCTTCACAAAGAGTTTTGTCTCTACATTTAATAGGGACAGAGGCCTACAGGACCAGCAGCAATCTGCTGACTTACCCAACTTTGACAGAGTAACCAGCAAGGCCTTCTGCATCACAGGGGGCATGCAGCCATCTTTCACCAACTCTTCATATACAGTGACCAGTTGTAGGGACAAGCTTGTCTTGGTGGGTTTTGTAGAAGGCCACTGCCAGCCCGTCTGTCCTAGACGCCTTTCCATTTGGCATGTATCCTTGAATACCTCAGCTATCACCGTGGGTTGTAGTGAGGCCATTAGATGGCACTATCTTAATTTGACAGCATCAGCACACTTCAGGGAGTAGTACTCCAACCGTAAATAATGTAGTACACAAGGCCAAACATGTATCATCCTATAAATTCTACCCCTGATCAAACATGGGGCATCACATTTGATCAGAAGTTTGAGTATGAGAGGGCCCCTAGACTGCCAGTGGTAAAAATCAGATCAATGACAATTCCTAGAGCTGTCATATTCAAGCCCTTGTGATATAAGCATGTAGAGTCGATTCTGTCACATATTAGCAAACATCAGCATAAGGGGACTGATTCACAAATTTCAATTTGTAGTATGTTTCGTAATACTACAAAACATACTACAAAATGTACTACAAGGTGTATGTTTTGCCCATACTGCTGAGTGTCTACACATGGAAGAATAGATTTTATCAGAAAATGTGGAAGGAACACATGGGAGTGGTTGGGAAAAGAGGAAGACTTACTACTAAAGGGGTGTGGGATTAGATAGAGTAAGAGGGTTTTGGGGAATGTCAGGAAGGGGTTTTAGGGAGGGACATAACCCAATCACACAATATTAAGCCAATTGATTATTCTGTGGTTGGAGACATGTCCTTAAAATTATGTAGCATGTTTACACCTGGAGGGCCCAATTTACAGACTGCACTTTACTACAAAATGTTATTCACAAACTGCATTTTTGCTGTGACTTACACTTTTGAATAAGTTCACTGCTTCAGTATTCACAAGCTGCATTTTTAAAAACTTACACTTTTGTAGTAGCATACACTTTTGTAGTAGGTCTGCACCTCCATTATTTTGTATGGGAGGGTGTTGCAGTGCCATTGGTTGGCCATGTGTAGTGCTGAACTTTCTACAAAGTGAAAGTTACTATAAAAGTGTAAGTTACAACACAAGTGCAAATTGTGAATACACAAAAGTAGTATACTCAAAAGGGTATGTTATCTTTTTGAATCCTGCCCGGAGTTTGTGAATGCTAAAAGCAGCACACTTACTACAAAGTGTAAACCTATTCAAAAATGTAACTTACCTTTGTGAATGAGGCCCTACTTGGAACTGCAACAAAACTGGGATCTTGAAAGACTACTTCAAGGACACAATAAAACACCAAAAAGCCTTCCTCTCCAAAAGAAAAATCAGTAGCGCCATACCAATTCCTTTCTTATGCACTGGCCCAGCCCACATGAAGATCACAAAAAACAAGCAAACCTTCTCGATCTGGATGCCTCAGACTCCTTTATCTCAAATACGTCTGAATCAAAAATGATCACTTGAGCGATAACACAATGTCTCAATCTGGTGCAAACTTCTTTCTGCTACTGCTTTTAGTTGCTGGGAATCTTTACAACCATGTTGGTCCTTCAACTTACTTTGAAGATTTCATTTTTATGCTCAACAAGTAACGTAGTCGTCTAGTTCCTGTTTCAAAAATTAAATCTATAATTTAGAAAATGTGGACAGCTACAACCATAATGAATAAGTCTCAACCTTCATTTCACTTAGATGTTTAGTCTCACACATGGCTACTCTCTCAGATAATGTTTACTCTCTCATTGACCATTACC
This sequence comes from Pleurodeles waltl, assembly GCF_031143425.1. Classification (NCBI taxonomy): domain Eukaryota; kingdom Metazoa; phylum Chordata; class Amphibia; order Caudata; family Salamandridae; genus Pleurodeles; species Pleurodeles waltl. The sequence continues at coordinate 861,638,061 of NC_090436.1, read as the reverse complement.
ACATTTAATGACAATCACCATTTAATCTCTCCTAATATGTTTTGCTTACGTTATGACTAATTTTCCTCCTCTCCGCATACTGGGAATTTTCTTCTTGCGCGTGTTCTCATGAGAAAGCATTACAACCAACTATTTTTCTACTTGTGGTCTCCAGTGTCACAGAATGAGAATTAGGGATATGCTTTGGTTTCTCTAGTACTGTTTTTTTATACAGATTTTTCTTCTTGTTCTCTTCCTCATCTCTCTCCCTTTCCTACTGATCATTCATGGTCAAAAACAGCTTAGTTCAACTAACCCAATTTTGCTATAACTTCATGCTTGCAAAGAAGCGCGCATTCACAACTTCAAGAAGATGGTACATACACTTTAAAGCATACCAATCATTGACATTTCTCCATACCTATATATTAGCCATTAGGCATGTTAAATATTCTATCTTCTATCTTGGGCTTGCCAAAAAACACATATTCCCAAATTCCTCTATGAGGGAAACCAATTATCTGGAACTATGCATGACTAAACAGGTGCTGACCAAGCAATGGGGAAAGATCAGGAGCCCAGAATTAGTATAATAGCACTCTTGTCTATAGGACATGTGGGAATGGAAAGGTAATGTCACATGTGAAACAGCAAGTGAAAGACTTTAATGAGATGTGGGCACCATTCATAAAGAACTATTAATATCAAGATTTTAGGCACTTGTTATGCTCTAAGTGCCTTTGAGTTCTATACATCATTTGGGAGGAAAGGTATAGGGTGACACCATGGCTAAAACAAGAGGCTGCAAATCGGACGCTAGGAAGAAGAACCTATCCTAATTGGCCTGGAGCAGTCCATGTGGGGGCTGCAGTTCTTGCATGGTACAAATGATAGGATGAGAAAAGGGAGGGTAGGTCATATGTTTATTCTGTTCATTATGACAATGGTCTTAAAATATGGAACAAACCTACTCACCAGCCAGCAGATGTAGGTGGGATCTTCTGAAGTTCTCCAAAATTGAAATAAAAAAGATTTAAATCATAATTGTCATCAGCAACAAAGCTCTAACATACTGTGGACGGAAGGCTTTCATCACTTGTCTAAAATTCACTGGTCCACACCTCTGAGAAAGACATACTCTTGATGTCCTAGGCTAGGGAAGTCCCCTGAAACTATGAAAGCTAAAGAAGGCTCCTGACCTGGATATCCTCTCTGTGAGTTTCCTCCATGCTTGGAAAAATTAACTCAATTACCTGCTAAAAACACGTTTTGACCAATAAGCAAAATCAGGCATGAGCAACAGTACACTCTCTAGGCCAGCATAGAAAGGGAAAGACAGCCTAGACCCCCTAGACCCAAAAAAGTAACACCCAACACAGGTTTTAAGTTGAATGCAAACTCCATAGCACACAGGGTTGAAGGCATTCTAGACTCCCTAGGATATCCTACATGGACTTTTTGAAATAAGGGTTTGCTTCCGACAACACTAGACTCTTCAACCACATTATTGAACAAAGCCAACCCACTGACATCACCACTATTTCTTATGGTGTTGGATGCGTGGAAATCCTTTGGTGAGGTCTCTTAGGTTTTCCTGCATAGCTTCCTAAATAGCGTCCACCTGGGTGAAGTCTACTCCTGCATCATCCTCACACCATAGATATACTCCTCAGTCAAAACCTCTGTCAATGGCATTTCCCCTAATAGCTTTCTGCTACAACAAGGGACACAACAGTCTAGCCCCCTCTACTTTTTCATAATCCTGCTTCCTATTGCATCCTTTTGAATATCAATCATAGAAAACACTAGTGTTCATGGCAAACTACAGCATTGGATTGTAGATAACCAACAAAGACCACCTCCTTGGCTCTTGAATGAACAAGACCTGGCACACCCTCCTCGGTTATTATTAACCATCAAAGTGAAGCATAGCAGTTTTGCATACTCATATCAATAATATAATCTCAGTCTTGCATAAGCTAAATACATTTTCACACACAAGATGAGAAACTCAACTATAACTTTGATATGGCATGATCAACAGGTTATGGGCCTGATTACGAGTACAGCGGTCCTGGGACCGCCTTACCCTCAGTGGCGGGTCGACTGCTGCTTGCTTGGCAGTCCACCTGCCAGATTATGAAGCTAGCAGTTGGGCAACCACAAGACCGCCGCAAACTGCCAGGATCACAGATCCCACATTTGAGGTAGTACTGAGAGCTGCAAAGAATCATGGTGGTGCTGATCCCAACTTGCCTTTCTGCCGACCTTTTCACGGCGGGAACACTACCATGAAAAGGTAGGCGGAAAGGCACAGAAGGGGACAAACGGGGGGCCCCTGCATTGCCCATGCCATGGGCAGTGCAGTGACCCCCTGTCAGCAAAATCTTAATGCGCACAGTCTGCAATGGCAACAGTGCACATTCCGACTGTGCTGGTGGTGCAGACAGTGCCGTGGCATTGGCCTCGCCTCTCCCTTAGAGCCAAAGCCAATGCCGCTGCACTGTCTGCGCCATCCAGACCCCAGGGAACATGCACTGTCTGCGCCATCCAGACCACAGGGAACATCATAATACAGAGGTTGAGAGGCTGCTGGCTTGGCAGTGTCCTCCCAACTGTTGTATTGCTGTTGCGATGGTTTCCACCAACATTGTAATTGTCCCATATATCTATAGTGAAACATTGTACTGGGAGAATGAGAATTGGTCCATTAAAAGGAGAACTGGAATCAATGACCTTGGCTCCCCAAAACACCCTTTCTTCTTTATAATTTTCCAAATCAAACATAATTTTGACAGAATAAATCCTTGTAAATTTCTAAATTAAAGGTCATCCTCTCGAAAATCAGAGAAATACCTCATGAGCTGCTCCATCCAAAGCTGAAAATTTTTCAGGCAGGGCTTGAACAGTTAAAATTTACAAAGCAAAAACCTCAGAATATTCAACAACTACTCACAAAGTACAAGAAAAAAATTAAGATCTACTTTATGCACCCCTCACAGATGATCCACCCACTATCCTAAGGGATAAAATATGGTTGTCTCTCACTTCTCAAAAATTGGGTTTGCACACAATGCAGATTATGGACAGAACATAAAGCTTTCTGATACTGCCTAAACTCCACAAGCCCGGCCTCGTTGAATCTGACAAATCAGGAAATGCTGTGACAAATCCAGAGACCCCAGACACGTTACTAGACTGCCTCCCTACTCAAGCAATTCTGGCATGAAGCAAGCACGAACATAAAGAAAATCTTAATGATAGACTGGGACTCAGACCTCTCTTGATTACTGTTGGTGCCTCCCCCGTTCATTGACTTCCAGTTTAAGGCCCTGATTATGAATTTGGTGGACGGGAACACCTGTCTGCCAAACTCCCGACAGGATGGCCGCCACTGAAGTGGTGACCTCTCCGCCGGACACATTATGACTTTCCCGTTGGGCTGAGGGGCAGAAACCAAGGTTTTTGCCCGTCAGCCCAATGAGAAAGTGGCGGCAGCATTGTCGCCGGCTCGTAATTTAGGGGGCACCAGCACCCTCATAATGCGCACTGTCTGCACTGCGGACAGTGCATGTTCAGAGGGTGCTGGGCAGGGGGACTCCTGCACTACCCATGTCACAGGCATGGGCAGTGTAGGCCCCCCCCTGTGGCCCCCTGCACCTGTTCTCCACCAGCCGTTTCATGGCAATAAAACCACCATGAAAAGGCTGGTGGAGAACGAGGTTGTAATCAGCAGGGTGGAGCTGCGTGCAGCTCCTCCCTAGCTAATTGCAACCTGCACCCACAGTCAGTCAGTCGGGATCACTGATCCCGGCAGAGACGGTGGGACCCTGGCAGTCAGACCGCCAAGGTCGTAATGCGGCAATTGGACTGACACAGCAGCGGCGGGCCAGAACGCCACCGCAGATCTGGCAGTCTAGTGACCTCCAGACTCGTAATTAGGCCCTAAGTAAAGATGACTCTGGGGGTTATTACAACTTTGGAGGAGGTGTTAATCCGTCCCAAATGTGACGGATATACCACCAGCAGTATTACGAGTTCCATAGGATATAATGGACTCGTAATACGGCTGGTGGTATATCCGTCACTTTACCGTGACTTTTGGGACGGATTAACACCTCCTCCAAAGTTGTAATAACCCCCTCTGTATTCATTGAACATATGCCCACCCTGGGGTTAAAACCGTGTTATCAGAATGGAAAAACTTCAAGTGAATTTCTTCCGTACTTGGTGGGACTGGGTCCAGTTAACCTGAGGGGAAGATAACACACTAAGGTGGTCATTCCAACCTCGGCGGTAAAAGGCGCTTACCGCCATGCAGAAGACCGCCATAACACCGCCGCGGTCGCGGTACACCGCCACGGTCATTCTGACCCACAACAGGCAAACCGCCAAAATACAGACATCCACAAAAGTCCGCCACTCCAAAGGCCAGTGAGAAACTGGCGATGACCAAACCTCCATGTCACGCCAACAGAAAAACGCCCATGCCATTACGACCCACAAATCCACGCGGCAGTCTTTCAACCGCGGTATTCTATTGGCGGTACACACCGCCGCACTCAAAATACACACACACTTACAAAACACAGCCACATTGGACAAATCGAAATACACACACCTGATCCACATACACACACCACTCCCACACACCCAATACAACATAAAACACACACCCACATCACCCACAAACCCCCACTCCTCGAGATTCGTGAACACGCACTGAGAAAAGAGAACCGAGCACCCAGACGCGCAATTCACTGTCACCCTGCAATATTACCACGCACTTCAAACAACACACCAATACACAGCACCACACTTAGCACCACACAATCCACCCCACACATCACCCACACCACCCCATGGCACCGCAAAGACACCCCAGGTTTACTGACGATGAACTCAGGGTCATGGTGGAGGAAATTGTACGGGTAGAGCCACAGCTCTTCGGGACACAGGTGCATCACACCACCATTGCCAGGAAGATGGAGCTATGGAGCAGAATAGTCGACAGGGTCAACGCTGTGGGACAGCACCCAAGAAATAGGGACGACATCAGGAAGCGGTGGAACGACCTACGGGGGAAGGTGCGTTCCATGGTATCCAGGCACAACATCGCGGTGCAGAAGACTGGCGGCGGACCCCCACCGCCTCCCCCAGAATTTACAACATGGGAAGAGCAGGTCTTGGCGATCCTGCATCCTGACGGCCTCGCAGGAGTAGGCGGAGGAATGGACTCTGGTAAGTCTAATCTTAACTACTTCATCCCCCCCACCCCACCAGCATGCCAACTCATACCCCCACCCTCACCCCCATCACACCTACTCCTTGCAAATGTCTCACCATCACAACCCACCCATCCCAACACCAAGCCCTGCATGCGACCACAAAGCAGGGACACCCATCACCTAAGCATGTCCACTGCACACCCCCCCCCAAAAACACCGTCACAAAAGCCCCCACAAGGGAATGCCAGCACTGGGGTACACGGGCACCCACCCATTGCACGCTATGGCACACACAGAAGCAATAACCATACCTTTATACCCCTGCAGGACCCGAACGCCACGTCACCGCGCAGGAGGGTCCACAAATGTCCACTCCACCCCCAGAAGAGGCCCACAGTGATGACAGCAGCTCTCTCTCCCTGGATCTAGATGACCAGTCTGGCCCATCGGGGACCTCTGGACAGTCGGTTCCCCTCAGACAGCCACAGCCCACAGCAGACCTTCCCCCCACTGGGAACACCAGCACAGCACCCACCCAGCGGGCCCATACCTCTGTCCCCAGGACACGTCAATCAGCGGTGTGTCCACCACTACAGGGAACCCAGGTTAACCCACCACCCCAACAACAACAGGGACCTGGGGGCAGTGGTAGTGGGCACACGGTCCAGGGGACAGAGGCCCAGGGAAACAGGGGAACTGGGAGGGCTGCTGTGCGACAGGGGGGGGCAGGCCCAGGGAACCCACTCTCCACGAAGCCCTCTCCTCCATCATGGGAGCATACCACCACTCCCAGGAGACGATGTCCACGGTCCTGGCGAGTTTTCAGGAGATCCAGCTTCTGCAGGAGCAACAGTATATGGGGTTCAGGGAGGAACTAAGAAACATCTGTTCCGCCATGGGCACCATCGTAGTGGCACTGAATCAGGTAGTCACCACATTGCGGGACACTCTGGCACCACAAAGGGCCCCTGTCACTAGCATGGACCAAGAACTGCCTACCACCTCCGCCGGTGCTAGTGGACAGGAGGCCCCGACACAAGACCAACAGGCCACCAGAACCCCACCTCCTGCAGAAGGAGAACCACCCCGCAAGCGGGCCCTGAGATCCAGGAAGAAGACAGAGTAAGATGCCAAGACCCCCGCCACGAAAGGATACCTCCCTGATTGTCATCCCACTGTCCCACATTGACACCCTGTCCAACCTTAAACTGCCCCTGCTCCACTTTCCACAGGCATTTGGACATTGCACCGGTGATACTGATAGTCTGGACTCTGCCATGGACAATCCTCCACCATCACCACTCACCGATTTGCAACCACCCACCAATTTAGAGCACTGTAATAAACACACTTATTGCACAAAACAATCAGGTGTCTGGCTGTTATTTGGAACAAATGTATTAGATATGACCGTGCCAAAATGCTTATTTTCATTGTGATGCCAACATACCAATGTCACACAGCTGTAGTCCATGGGGAAACAAAGCAGATGTCACGCAGTGGGGCCCACAGCTCTGAAATCTGAAGGGAAAGTCACAACTCAGTTACCATACACTGGGGGAAAAGGACAGACAGTAGAGAGGTAGTAGGGGTTAAGTAAATGTTATATGCCGGGGGGGATTCTTACCTGTGTGTCATTGGAAATACTGCAGTATTACTGTGTTCCTGTTGTCTATGTCGTCCTCTTCGCCTTCCTCCTCTTCACTCTCCACAGGCTCCACAGCTGCTACAACACCACCATCTGGACCATCCTCCTGCAGAAAAGGCACCTGGCGTCGCAAAGACAGGTTGTGAAGCATACAGCAGGCCACGATGATCTGGCACACCTTCTTTGGTGAGTACATTAGGGATCCACCTGTCATATGGAGGCACCTAAACCTGGCCTTTAGGAGGCCGAAGGTCCGCTCTATCACCCTCCTAGTACGTCCATGGGCCTTATTGTATCGTTCCTCTGCCCTTGTCCGGGGATTCCTCACTGGAGTCAGTAGCCATGACAGGTTGGGGTAACCAAAGTCACCAATTAGCCACACACGGTGCCTCTGGAGTTGATCCATCACGTAAGGGATGCTGCTATTCCGCATGATGTACGCATCATGCACTGAGCCAGGGAATTTAGCATTAACATGGGAGATGTACTGGTCAGCCAAACAGACCATCTGGACATTCATGGAATGATAACTCTTCCTGTTCCTGTACACCTGTTCACTCCTGCTGGGGGGGACCAAAGCAACATGGGTCCCATCAATGGCACCAATGATGTTGGGAATATGTCCAAGGGCATAGAAATCACCTTTCACTGTAGCCAAATCCCCCTCCTCAGGGAAGACGATGTAGCTCCGCATGTGTTTGAGCAGGGCAGACAACACTCTGGACAACACCTTGGAAAACATGGGCTGGGACATCCCTGATGCAATGGCCACAGTTGTTTGAAATGACCCACTTGCTAAGAAATGAAGTACTGACAGAACCTGCACTAGAGGGGGGATCCCTGTGGGTTGGCGGATAGGTGACATCAGGTCTGGCTCTAGCTGGGCACACAGTTCCTGTATAGTGGCTCGGTCAAGCCTGTATGTCAGTATGACATCTCTTTCCTCCATTGTCGACAGGTCGACCAGCGGTCTGTACACAGAAGATTCCTCCATCTCCTTGCATGTCCCAGTGGACGGTGCCTATGAAGAACAACAGCGAGCACAGAGTCAATCAAACCACAGGTACGTTCCCACAGCTTGCACATAACACGAATCCCTATGCATTGTATGGCTTGTATGAGTGTCGATGCAAGGCCTAGGTATGTGTGTTGCAGTACAAATTCAGCCATGTGGGCCCTTGAAATGGCGGCTGCCTGACCTGTGAAGTGCGACAATGGGATGTGAGGTCAATGCGCTGGCGTGGGACACTGTGGCGGTAGGCGGTCGAAGACCGCGGCGCAAAGCAGCATTGGTTAACATTAAACCCTATGGGTTTCAGGAGCCAAGGACGATGTGCGCCGGCGGTCGCGGTACGCACCGCCGCGGTACGCACCGCCGCGGGCGTAACCACCATTTTCTATCAGCTTAATCACTCGATACCTGATCATCCACAGGAGAGGACCTACATTGCAAGTGTTGCGCTGACCTCGGTCTGGAAGAGACAATGGCTCATGCGACTGGGGAAAGGGCCCCTGCCTTCACTGCGGAGGAGTTGGATAAACTTGTGGATGGGGTCCTCCCCCAGTATGCGCTACTCTACGGTCCTCCAGACCAACAGGTAAGTACACTGGGACCATGCTTTGTGGGCTATGCCTGTGTTGAGTGGGGTAGATGAAAGATGGTGGGGAGGGGAGCGATTGAGGCATGCATCAAACGACAGATGGGAGCATGTGCCACATGGCAAGGGTGGGGATGGGGGGCCACTCACATGGAGCATGCAGAAGGTGATGATTATTCTTCTCTCCCTGTACATGTCACATAGGTCAGTGCCAACCAGAAAATCGACATTTGGCGTGTCATCGCCAAGGACGTCCGGACCCTGGGGGTCCACAACAGACGAGGCACCCACTGCCGGAAGAGATGGGAGGACATCCGCCGCTGGAGCAGGAAGACGGCGGAGGCTCGGCTGGGGATGGCCTCCCAACGTGGGAGGGGTGCCAGTCGGACTTTGACCCCCCTGATGTCCCGGATCCTGGCGGTGGCCTACCCCGATTTGGATGGGCGCGTGAGGACATCACAGCAGACACCAGGGGGTGAGTACACACTCACTCTGGTGACTTTGCGCGCAGTGGAGGTGTCTGGGTGGGGGAGGAGGGCTGTGGGTATCCCTAGGCCAGGGCGATTTCTGTAGGCTAGGCCCCTCCGTAAGGCATGGCCCTGTGCCCCCGCCCCCCACCTCTGTAGGGTGCCAAGTACAGGTATCCATGGCCCTGTGTCATCTATGTGTGCAGTTGTCGTCCATAGGCTTGTATGCCATGTCCCACGGATTGCGTAGTGGACCCCAAGTGCGCGGCGTAGTGCAGGGGGCTTCTGTATCTGTCCTCTCCGCCAACGGTGTCGCCAATGCATGCACTCAACATGTCTTTATTTCTCCCCCCTCCCTTTTTTGTGGTCTTCCTGTTCATTTGTGCATTAGCATCATCAGGCGGAGGAGAAGTGGCATCGGAGCACGAGGGAGCTGCATTCCACATGGCCCTGGAGGGCCATGCAACGGAGTCCGAATACACCAGTGGGACAGAGGGTGAGGGGAGCTCCACAGCGGGGACTCGTGCTGATGTCAGTGACAGTGACTCGTCCTCTGAAGGGAGCTCCCTTGTGGTGGCGGCAACATCCGTGCCCCCCGCAACAACAGGTACAGCCGCCACCCAGCGCACCAGCACCGCCCTCCCAGCAGCCCCTCAGCGTTTGCCCTGTGCCTGCTCACCCAGGAAGGTGGGCATCTCCTTCGCCCCGGGCACCTCAGGTCCTGCCCCTGTCACCCCTGCTGCCCTCAGTGAGGAGGTCATTGACCTCCTGAGGACCATCATTGTTGGGCAGTCTACCCTTTTGAATGCCATCCAGGGTGTAGAAAGGGAGGTGCACCAGAGTAATGCATACCTGGAGGGCATTCATTCTGGTCAGGCTGCCCATCAGCGATAGTTCAACGCTCTGGCCTCAGCACTGACGGCAGCCATTGTCCCTGTCTCTAGCCTCCCCCCTCCAACTTCCTCCACCCAGACCCAATCCCCTGTACCTCTGCCTATCCCAGACACACCATCAGACCAGCCTGCACACACCTCAACACCCAAGGGAAGCTCAGCCAAACATAAGCACCACACATCACACAAGCATTTACACAAGCAACATCCACATGCAGACATAACAACACCCACTGCCTCCACTGTGTCCCCCTCCTCCTCGTCTCCCTCCTCCCTCCTCCCTCCCTGCACAACATCTTCAGCCACTACGTCCATCACCAGCACACCCACCAGAACACTCCGCACACGTGCAGTCACCACCACCACTGCCATTTACACGTCCCCTGTGTCCTCTCCCAGTGTGTCTGTCACCCCCTCTTCCAAACTACACAAACGCAGGCAGCCACCCACCCAACAGCCATCCACCTCACGACAGCCTCCAGCCCAAGCATAGCACCCAAAGACACCAGACTTCACACTCCTACAACCACATCCTCTTCCTCCACTCCCATACCCACTACACCTACCCGTCCCTCTCTTTCTAAATTGCTTTTCCTTGCCAACCTTAACCTCTTTCCAACAACTCCCCCACCCCGTCCATCTCATAAGACTCCAATCAGCACCTCAGCCACCACAAAACCGGGACCTATAAAGACTGTTTGCCATGGACTGTGGAGTCCCCCACCCTCAAGGGCAGGCAGTTCAGCTAGGAGCCAAGGCACGGCCAGCCCACCCCCGGAAAAGCATCCGAAGATTGCCAGTGCCCGGCGCGAGAGGCCAAAGACACCAGGGAGCAAAATCCCTACCATGGCTCCGGCAGGAAGTGGGGTGCCACCTGGCATACCGCCAAAGGTGGGAAAGGGCCACAGGTGAACAGGGAAGGGTGGGAAGGGTGGGAAGGGCAGCACGCCCGACAAGTCCGGAAGCAGGCCAGCTGCCCAGGAGGGCCCCACCAGCCCCATCCCAGGTGTGCAGGAGGACACCCACAGGCCCGGTACTGCAGCCCAGGAGGGCCCCGCAAGCCACGTCCCAGGTGTGCAGGAGGACACCCACAGGCCCCGTACTGCAGCCCAGGAGGGCCCCGCAAGCCAACAGACAGATGGGCAGGAAGGCCCCGCCAGCCACATGTCAGGTGGCGAGTGACATCCATGCCATGGCCGGATCCGCTGACCTGGACACTCATCTCAAGCACCGCTGAACTGTGCCCTTCATCTCAAGCACCGCTGAACTGGGCACCGCCGTCTCAAGCACCGCTGCACTGGGCCCTTCATCTCAAGCACCGCTGCACTGGGCACCGCCGTCTCAAGCACCGCTGAACTGGGCCCTTCCTCTCAAGCACCGCTGCACTGGGCACCGCCGTCTCAAGCACCGCTGCACTGGGCCCTTCATCTCAAGCACCGCTGCACTGGGCCCTTCATCTCTAGCACCGCTGAACTGGGCACCACCGTCTCAAGCACCGCTGCACTGGGCCCTTCATCTCAAGCACCGCTGCACTGGGCACCGCCGTCCCAAGCACCGCTGCACTGGACACCGACGTCTCAAGCACCGCTGCACTGGGCCCTTCATCTCAAGCACCGCTGCACTGGGCCCTTCATCTCAAGCACCGCTGCACTGGGCCCTTCATCTCAAGCACCGCTGAACCTGGGCACCGCCGTCTCAAGCACCGCTGCACTGGGCCCTTCATCTCAAGCAACGCTGCACTGGGCACTGCCGTCTCAAGCACCGCTGAACTGGGCACCGCCGTCTCAAACACCGCTGAACTGGGCACCGCCGTCTCAAGCACTGCTGCACTGGGCCCTTCATCTCAAGCACCGCTGAACTGGGCACCGCCGTCTCAAGCAGCGCTGAACTGGGCACCGCCGTCTCAAGCACCGCTGGCCCATTGGCAGAAGGGGCAGGCCCTCATCTTTGTGGGGCAGGGCTGCACAAAGCACTCTGGGCACCAGTGGAGACTGTCATCCACTTGTGAGACTGTGGCTTTGCACTTCCCAGGATGGCACAGTGGGCAACCCACCCACTGCAGAGACTTGAGAGACTGTGGCTTTGCACTCCCCAGGATGGAACAGTGGGCAAACCCCCCACTGTAGAGACTTGAGAGACTGTGGCTTTGCACTCCCCAGGATGGAACAGTGGGCATGGAGGCCCCTTGTGGATCTGGCGTCGTGGACTCATCTGGCTGAGGTGCCCCCCCTTCCCTTCCCCCTGAGGTGCCTGTAGTTTTGCTATCTGATGCCCCTGCAGTGTTCTCTCCGTTGGTGTCAGGTATCCTGTGTGGGCTTTGCCCATGTGATTTGGGCCCAGTGGTCCACAGACAATGCCTGCAAAAATTATTGGACTTTTAATATTTATGTATATAATAGTTTTAGATGTGTGATATATTTATAAGCCAGTGATACAATATATTCGACAGTTGATGATTATTTCCTTTTATCTTTGCATTCTTCCGGGGGGGTTTGGGGGTGTAACTGTGATGTATTGCTATGCATTGATGTGTGTGTTGTAGTGGGTGAGGGTGGGGGTGGGTGTGTCGCGTATGTGTGTCCCCGTAATTATTTCACTCTCCCCTCCCCTGTGTCGTAGGTGCAGTACTCACCGTTGTCTTCTGCGCCGGCGTTCGTGCTCCTGGTAGAGGAGCAGGAAGACAATAGCTGGGAGGATGTGGAGTTCGGGTTCCATGCTGTCCAGATTCCTCGTGGGGTGTATGGAGGTGAGCGTTTTCCGTTTGAAATGGCTGTTTCCGCCGTGTTTTTATCGGCGAGGCTACCGCCCCGGAAAAGGTGGTGGATTGGTGGGTTGTGATAGGGTGGGCGGTACTTTGTCTCCCGCCTGTCTGTTGGCGGTGACCGCCGCGCTGTTTGTTTGTCCCGCTGTGGCGGCCGGAGTGTTGAAGTGGCGGTCTCTGTTGGCGGTTTCCGCCAGGGTCGGAATTCAATTTTTTCAACCACCAGCCTGTTGCTGGGCTGGCAGCCGCTTTAACTCCGACCGCCAGGGTTGGAATGACCCCCTAAATACTTATCTCAACAGAAAAAATGTGATAAAAAAACAGAAAAACTAAAGCTTACTTGTAAACATTCAACCCACCATAACCCATCTTTCCCATTTCCAGGAACTACTCTTTCCTTCCCACAGGGTGCACAAGGTTCGATGTCTGTCAAAGCACACATTTCCATAAAATACATTTATAACTGGTGCCCTAAGGCAACTACAACTCGCGCCGCCGCCATGCACAGTTTTTTCGTCAAACATGTTATGGCAAATATTACATTGATGTTATCAATGATATTATCAAAAATGACAAGAGTGCTGTAATTTGTGGGGTAATGAGCAGTGCATGGCGAGGGCGCAAGTTGTAATTGCCTTAGGGCACAATTTATAGTTACTTGAGGTAACTCTAATTATAACTGGTGTATTTCTATGGTTTTGTACGTTTAAAATTTGAGCCTAACTGTAACGTCCCTGTAACCTTTGGTTTTTAACTGAATGGCTATGTTTTTTTCAAATTCTATTTCCTAACTATAACGTCCCTGTAACCTTTGTTATTTTCAGTGAATTTCTTTGTTTTTTTAACTTGTAGTCATTTTCATTGCCATTAGTTAATCCAACCTGTGGCCAGGCTTTGAAGCCAACCTCTATAAGCACCCAACCTTGCATCGTGCACGCCCTTCACCTATGTGCAGTAGGGGCTGCCCGCAAGAGCTGGCCTGCAGCCAGTCCCTGTAGCCAACCCCCCTAAGCACCCAACCCCACACTGTGCATGCTGGGGATGAGAGTGGCTGTGACAGTGTCTGTCTGAGTGTGTGAGTGTATGCCTGAGTGTTTAAGTGGGTGTGTGAGTGTGTGCGCTGGTCTGTTAGTAGATGCATGAGGTTGTCAGTGGGTCTGTGAGCGGGTGTGTGAGAGTCTGAGTGCATCTGGGAGTGGGTGTGTGAATGTCTGAGTGGGTCTGTGAGTGGGTGCATGAGGGTCTGACTCGGGCTGTGAGTGGGTGCACGAGGGTCTCAGTAGGTCTGTGAGTGGGTGAGTGAATGTCTGAGTGGGTTTGTGAGTGGGAGAAAGAGATTGAAAGAGAGAGAGAAAGAGAGTGAGAGAGACTTTTTTTAGGCTTTCATTTATGATATACTTAGAATGACATATTTCAGTTTGATTTCAAAATTAAAGTTATTTATTATGTTTAAAATCACCTTTCATTTTATATTGAAACATTTGTTGTGGAAAGGAAAAATAAAATAAAAAAGAGGGAAACAAGTCCAGCTGGGCTCGAACCCTCAGAGTGAAGGTCCGTGACCTTCAAGCTGAGCTATTGTTTTTTGGGGGGTTTTGGCCTGGTTTTCGTAGCCCTTTATGAGCTATCCGGGCTCTGTGGGGGAGCCCTCAGGGACTCCTCCATGGTCCCTACATGTATTTTTATTATATTTTTTATATTTTATTTGAAAACAAGCCCTTTATGGACTATCTGGGAGCACAGGGGAAGCCTCAAGGCCTACCCCGGGGTCCGACTGCTTCAGCAACCACGAAGCTGCTTTAACAGCATCTCCCTACTTTATGAAGCATTTCATCTGGTTTTCGCAGTGAGATCTGCCTGACAGGCCTGCTGCCAAAAACCTGACTGTTTGCTGTGGCTTGGCTGCAGCTGCAAAGCTGCAGCCAAGCCACAGCAAACAGCTATGTCCCAGGGGTTGGCACCAAGGGACATAGCAAGAGCTGGCCCTGAGGGGGTGATCCCCAGGACCATCAGTGGCTCCATGAGGAGGCTTGTGCGGCCCCCATCCAAAGTATGCATAGCCCTGGGAGGTGATGATACCCAGGGCTAATCGTGGTTTGAAATTGACCCCCCTCTATATTACTGAGTATGTGCCCCTGGGAGGTGGTGGTCCCAGGGCGCAGGGGGACCATAGCCCCCACTCATAATTCATTGTAGCCCCGGGGCTGTAGAGGAGGCAATCGGACCTCCCCCACATGTGAAAAACATTTTTGTCCCGGGGGTCGTCCCCGGAATTCGCCCTGGGGAGGTGGTGGACCCCGGGGCTCTAGGGGGCCAGGAGGCCCCCGCTATTAAAAAGAAAAAAGTGCCCCCCAGGACCTGGCCCACCCGGGGGCTTAGTTGAAAACAAGCACAGAAGCCAGCGCTTGTTTTTTTAAAATATTTTAGTGATGAGTCCCAAGATGGCTGACAACACTTTAACGGCTTCATTGTAGAAGTGTTGTCAGCCAATCAGATCTCAGCATGAGATGGGGAAGGGTCGCGAATCCTTCGCATCCCCTTATATACAAATTTGGATTTTCTTTAATTTCTCTAAAACTACTGAACAGAATTACACCAAAATAAAAAAAAGGCCACTGTCTGAACCAGGACCTACCGTTCTGTCAAATTTGGTGTAATTCCGTCAAGTAGTTTTGCGCGCTATCACTGTTCAAAATACCTATGGAAAAATTAATGGGGAAAACATGTTTTGGGGCTCCCCATTTTTCTCGGCCCCCATCCTGACCCTTTCCAGACAGCAGCTGACGTGACTGACAAGTTTTTTTAGAAAGTTTTGTGAAGATTCCTCAAGCGGCGCCAAAGATATAGGCAAGTAAAAAAATTATTTTTTATATAGAGACTAGGTCCTAACTAAATATAACTACCTATTTCCACTAGGTTTTATATATATATATATATATATATATATATATATATATATATATATATATACATATATGATTTTTATGGTGTTAGCATATTCTTATAGATGGTGTATATATATATATATATATATATATATATGATTTTTATGGTGTTAGCATATTCTTATAGATGGTAAAAAAGTGTTGCCTTGCATTGTACATTTATATATTTTTTAATATTTATTATAGAAAATTTTAGTTATCTATTTGAATTTTCGTCTTTTTTTATGCAACTGGTATTTTAAATTTGTGTTAATAATATTTAGAAATAAATACTGACAAGTGTATTTCAGGGAGGTTAAATGGTGGTGTTGTTTAGTGTTGTTTTTTAAGTAGGGTTCCTGCTCTTGGAACTCGGAAAGAGTTAAGGGCCTGAATACAAGTGTAGTGGTCTTGTCATCGTCATCATGGCAGCATCTGAATCCCTGACTGCTAATTAGTTGGCCAGCCAGCTGATTTATGATGTTGGTAGTTTAATGAACTGGAGACCACGGAAGTCCCGCAGACACCGCCAGCCATTCGCCAACCGCCTTGACTGCAGCTGGGGAAAAGCAGCTGTTAGAGGGTGGTATAGACAAGGGTACTGGCGTCAACATTACGATGTACTTTTCCATCCAGCCAACTGTGGCGGGTAGACCGCCTGCTTCAAGATGGCAGAGATGCTAGTTCCCCCATTGGCTTCTTTTCCCTTCAGTCTCTATGCATGTGTGCCTTTTGGTGAAAATGTACACACCTCCATCAACACAAATTAAAAAATGTACCTTGTGTTGCTGGCAGCGTCCCCACCAGTCCACCGCCACCAGGAACACCGTTGCTTAGCAAACTGAAACATTGTAATATGACGGGTGGGAGACCGTCGACTCTGCTCTTTTTTGGGAACACTGCTGTGGTGGTATGGCGGTCTAACTGCCAAAACTGTAATTGGGCCGGAAGTGACTTACACCTCCATCGACACAAATGTAAAATAACTGATGAAGTTGCTGCTGTGAAGAAAGGACCCTGGAGGAAGGGGCCCACATCAGAGACTGAGGGGAAAAGAAGGAAATGTGGAAGCTAGGCTAGACGGGAAAGCACATTGTGATGTGGATGGCAGCACCCTTGTCTATTCCACCTTCTGACAGCTGCTTTCTCCAGCCACCGATAAGGCTCCAGTGGTCTCTAGTTCAGCAAACTGCCAACATCATAATTCAGCTGGAAAACAGCCTAGTCAGAGGTCGGGGTTTCCGATGCTGCCGTGACAGCAGTGACAAGACTGCCAAACTCGTAATCCGAACCTTAATCTGGAATATTGGTAGGGGCTGAATTGCACTAGCTATGCTTTAAATATATGTCAATAAGAGCAGACTGGGTGGGCCTTCCTTTGAGAAATATTATTTAGCTGACCAGCTTCAAAAGGCATCTCAGGTAGATTGTTAGATGAGACTTGTTTCAACCATACCACTGCAAGGTCTGCCTAAACAACAGGGAGATACGTTATTGAAGCAATCATATTTTAGGAGATCTGTACCTGGAAAGTTGCTTTCTCACATTTTAAGAGCTCACAGAACTCTCCGGGGTCCACAAGAGGCAGTAGCATACTCACAGAATCATAGTTATGGCTTGCCACACACTCTCGAGTATTGTAGTTGAGGAACCACAGGTACATGCTTACACATGCACTTCTCATAATAGGTACACGGTGATGCCCTATCACCTAGTTATACTGGGCTTTGAGGGATCATACACAGGTGTCATTGCTCGGGGCTTTGGGAAACTTGGGAGGAGGCTAAAGGTAGAGCTCATATAATCCAGAATGGGACAAGGAGCTTGCATTTCTGCAAATGATATCCGCAAGGCCCGCTCCAAAATTATGCAATATTCAGTTCTTCTTAAGGAATATTTGACTCCCGATAAACTCAACCACATCTTCCATGATGCTGCTCTTCTCTGCCCTAGCTGCAGATCCCCATAAACTGAACTCCAGCTTATGTTAAGAAAACTCTCTGAAGCAATATTGGCAAAAATCTGAGATACCTTTGCCACAATTGTCCATCGCCATAGCACCAACACCTGGAAGGAGTGCATGGTACAGCTCTTCAAGCTCTCTAAAGCAAACAATGCAGCGCCAAGCTTCACTGACTTTGCCCTACTAATGGCTAAGCCCACTTTAACTCTAAAGAGGTGGGCGAACACAACTCCCACAGTGGTTTCTGGGCAGTATTTGTTAGTCCGCTGGCCTGAAGTACAATGCAAAGTGTTAAGGCAAGAAGATGCAAGAGGGCTCAGTTATTATTCCATCTCTATGAATTTGATGCTTAGCTCTTCTATCTTCAAAACATCAGCAAAAATGATTCCTTCTCTTTTTGATTGACATATCTCAGTGCTTCTTTTGTGCTAATATGGGGTAGTCTCTCTGGTGATCCTAAATCCTTGCTCCACTGTAACCAAAGTATTCATGTGATGCAGAATACCTCCAACAGTAACTGTATTTCATTGCCCTTCCCTTTTTCCCTCTCCTTCCAAAATATATCTTCATTTAATAGAGACAGTTTCACTCCACTACTCTAAGAGTATCCTTCCACTCATACTGACTAGTCATGACCATAGTTAAATACTCAACCAATGGAGCTATGAGCTATTACCATTAGACCTATCTCCAAGTACCAACAACCAATTAAGACAAACTGACTTCATTTACTAAATGTTCGATCTGTAACTTATTTTCAGCATGATTGGATTACTATGATTATGCAAATATGTAACACTTTACTTGTATCATTAATCTAAACTAAAACAGTAAGTATTGTTTTGAAAAAGTCAATAAAACATATGAGAATATGGTCCACCAGGGGTTTTAGTAAAGAGTCTTACATTGAATGCTAGGATTCATGCATTTGTTTAGTTTGTTTGGAACATTTTGATTTGAGTGTGCTTAGACATTGTTCATCCTTAGCTCCCAGTAGCTTTGTTCTTTTTTAGGTACCTCTAGGAATTGATAGCGTGCAGGGTGGCGGCTTCCAGTTGTTAACCTGGAAGAAATTGTGTAACCCTTTCACTGCATTATTTCGTGGGACATGAGGCTATCATAGACTTTCCACCTTGGAATGTGAGACTTGGATTGTCATCTCTGGGCCGACTGGGGCAGGCAACCAACCCAAGTATTCTTGAAATAATACATTAATGGAGCAAATCTGGTTTCATGGTGTTGATAATATGAGGATTCAATTATCATATCTTAATGTTTTGTGACTTCTGTTATAGGGATGTATTTTTAAAGCTATTAATTTTTTATTATTGTGTGTGCAAATTATAGGTTAATAGCATATTCTATGTTAAGAGTGAAAGTAGCACTCCTGAGCTGCAGTGTGTGGGTAGGTTTTAAGTATGGTCAAAAATATTGTGTGTTCAGTGGCAGTTGCTACCAGGCAGGGTAGCACGTGGCAGTGGGGTGGGGGGGAGTAATAATATATATATATTTTTTAAATGTACTGACCTGCAGCCTTTCCTCTGCCGCTACCACCGCCTCACCTCTGCCGCCACCACCTCGGGGCTTCCTTTACTTTGCTCCCCTCTTCATTCAATCCAGACGCATCTCTCATGCGGCTACACAGCATAAGAGAAGTGCCGGGATTTGCCTGAGGGGGCTGAAATACCACTCAGGGAGGGCGTGGAAGCCTGCAGTTAGTCTCCATCTGGCTGTGCAGCACAGCCGGCTGGAGAGTTCTAAGTGCACATTTCTGACATGCACACTTAAAGTGCATCACTACTCTGCCTCCCTTCTGGCACGAAGGATGCTGGCCCCGCCCGCCCTGCCCTAGACAGCAGAAAAGTAAAATGATAATACTGTATTATCATTTTATTTTTCTGCTGGCTTTCTGCTGGCTTATATATAGGGGGTACACATACAAAGATTCCCTTTGGGACTATAATCAATACTAAACTCTAAATAGAGTTATAATTAATAACGCTGGCACAAATATTGAACAAATTAAAAGCGAGAAAACATTGAATTTATAACCGTCTCTCAATCTTTTTACAATAAAGCACCCCTCTTAAAGACCATATTGCTTTTTTTTTTCATTACAACCCTGGCGGACGGTGTTAAAGATGCGGTAATACCGCAAACAGTCAGACGGACAAAAAAAGGGAATTACGACCCTAGCGGAAACCGCCAACAAAGACAGCCACTTTAACATTTCGCCCGCCACGGCGGTACAGACAAGCAGCACGGCGGTCACCGCCAACAGACAGGCGGGAGACAATGTTCCGCCCACAGTATCACAACAGGCCAATCCGCCACCTTTTCCGGGGCGGATTCACCGTGGATAAAAACACGGCGGAAACAGCTTTTGCAATGGGAAAACGCTCACCTTCTACACATCCCACGAAAAACGACGACTCCATGGAGCCGGAACTCCATATACTACCTGCCCTTGTCTTTCTGCTCCTTCACGACCAACAGCGACGTAGGCGCAGAAGATACCGGTGAGTACAGCACCTACGACACGGGAGAGGGGGGAGGCAAAAGTTAGGATGACACCCACCAAACACCCCCACCCTCGCATATTACAACATACACACCAATGCAGTCACAAACATCACAGTAACAACCCACAATTCCCCCGGAAGAATGCAAAGACAATGCGAAATTCGGTCAAACTTTGTAATGTGCCAATATACATGTCATACAAAAATAAACAAATATCTATATACTAAAATCACTCTTATTTACATATATAGAATCCGAGAAGTAGTGCAGAGATGTACACAACAATGTCCGTGCACAAACTGTCCAAAAATGCAGGGGCGAGGCCCACAATAGATACCTGACCAAAATCCGAGAGAACACTGCCGGGGCATCAGATAGAAACACTACAGGCAACTCAGGGGGAAGGGAAGGGGGGGCACCTCAGCCACATAAACGCAAAGCCAGATCCACGACGGGGCTCTATGCCCATTGATGTATCCTGGGGAGTGCAAAGCCACAGTCTCTCAAGTCTCACAAGTGGGTGGGGTGCCCACTGTCACATCCTGGTGAGTGCAAAGCCACAGTCTCTCTAGTCCATACAGTGGGTGGATTGCCCACTGTCACATCCTGGGGAGTGCAAAGCCACAGTCTCTCTAGTCCATACAGTGGGTGGATTGCCCACTGTCACATCCTGGGGAGTGCAAAGCCACAGTCTCTCAAGTCTCACAAGTGGGTGGTTTACCCACTGTTCAATCCTGGGGAGTGCAAAGCCACAGTCTCTCAAGTTGATACAGGTCCATACTGGTACTGGGGGGTGACTGGTGCCCAGACTGGATGAGTCTCCCCGTGAATGGTAGTGTCCTGTCACTGTCCCAGCTGCACATGGGATAAGGATGCCTGATGTGGTGGGCCATTCATTCCTACCCGGTGCATTGCCCTCTTCAGCGGTGCTATGACATGGCGGTCTTTGCCCTCTTCAGCAGTGCTATGACATGGCGGTCTTTGCCCTCTTCAGCTGTGCTTTTGACATGGCGGTTCAGGACTGTTCAGCGGTGCTATGACATGGCGGTCTTTGCCCTCTTCAGCGGTGCTTTGACATGGCAGTCTTTGCCCTCTTCAGCGGTGCTTTGACATGGCGGTCTTTGCCTTCTTCAGCGGTGCCATGACATGGCGGTTCAGGACTGTTCAGCGGTGCTATGACATGGCGGTCTTTGCCCTCTTCAGCGGTGCTTTGACATGGCGGTCTTTGCCCTCTTCAGCGGTGCCATGACATGGTGTTTCAGGACTGTTCAGCGGTGCTTTGACATGGCGGTCTTTGCCCTCTTCAGCGGTGCTTTGACATGGCGGTCTTTGCCCTCTTCAGCGGTGCCATGACATGGCGTTTCAGGACTGATCAGCGGTGCTTTGACATGGCGGTTCTGATACGGACATTGGTGTGTGGCATGACGATTTCCACACTGGACATTGGTGTGTGGCATGATGATTTCCACACTGGACATTGGTGTGTGGCATGACGTTCCATCATTGACCAGCGGGGCTGTGACGATACTTGAGCCCTCCTGGGCTGTGACTCTGGCGGTGCTCTCTGGACCAGTGACGATACTTGAGCCCTCCTGGGCTGTGACTCTGGCGGTGCTCTCTGGACCAGTGACGATACTTGAGCCCTCCTGGGCTGTGACTCTGGCGGTGCTCTCTGGACCAGTGACGATACTTGAGCCCTCCTGGGCTGTGACTCTGGCGGTGCTCTCTGGACCAGTTACGATACTTGAGCCCTCCTGGGCTGTGACTCTGGCGGTGGTCTCTGGACCAGTTACGATACTTGAGCCCTCCTGGGCTGTGACTCTGGCGGTGGTCTCTGGACCAGTGACAATACTTGAGCCCTCCTGGGCTGTGACTCTGGCGGTGGTCTCTGGACCAGTGACAACGGTGCTGGCGGTTGTGTCTGGACCGCCGGAAATGATGGCGCACTTCCCCGCCGTGACACTCACAACAGGCTTGGCAGACTTCCTCTGGACCTTCCCCACCTTTTTTGGAGTTACAGCTGACTCACCAATCGCCTTCGATCCCATTTCACTTGTTGTCCAACCAGGAGTCTTGACACGGTCCTGTCGTCCACTCTCCAATTTGGGAGCCTTTACAGGGGGTGGGCTGCCTGTGCCTTGGCTCCGGGTCCTACTGCCTGCCCTGGTGGACAGTGCACTCCAAAAACCTTGAACAGGCACCACTGGTCCTGGAGGCTTTTTGGCTGAGGCGCTACGACGGGACTGATGAATTGGAGAGAGGGGGGGGGGCAAAAAGGTCAATTTGACAGAGGGACAGTTTCTGACGAACACTGGGATGGGTAGCTGGAGGGGGTCTGGGAGTGGAGGAAGAGGAGGTGGTTGTAGGAGGTGTCACTTTAGCTGTTTTGGGTGCAGGTGCAGGTACTGGAGGCTGTCGTGAGGTGGATGGATGTTGAGTGAGTGATTGCCGGCCTTTGGGTACTTTGGGAGGAGGCGTCACAGACACACTGGGAGAGGACACAGGGGACGTGTAAATGGCAGTGGAGGTGGTGAGTGCAGGTGAGCGGCGTGTGGTGCTGGGTGTCCTGGTGCAAGTCCTAGTGCCTGTAGATGTGGTGCATGCAGGTGTGTGTGTAGACGAGACTGGGAGGGAGGAGGGAGATGAGGAGGAGGGGGACACAGTGGAGACAGTGGATGTTGCTGTGTCTGTATGGGTGTGATGCTTGTGTGAGTGCTTGTGGTGTGTGTGGTGCCTATGTTTGCCTGAGCTACTTGGGTGTGTTGACTTGTCTGCATGCTGGTCTGTAGGTGTGCTTGGGATGGGCTGGGATACAGGGCATTGGGTCTGGGTGGAGGAAGTTGTAGGGGGGAGGCTGGACACAGGGACAATTGCTGCCATCAGTGCTGAGACCAGAGATTGCAGGGTTCGCTGAAGGGCAGCCTGACCAGAATGAATGCCCTCCAGGAATGCATTACCGTGTTGCAACTCACTTTCTACACCCTGGATGGCATTCACAATGGTAGACTGCCCAACAGTGAGTGACCTGAGGAGGTCAATGGCCTCCTCACCGAGGGCAGCAGGGGTGACTGGGGCAGGGCCTGAGGTGCCAGAGGCGAAGGTGATGCCCACCCTCCTGGGTGAGCGGGCACGGGGCGAACGCTGAGGGGCTGCTGGGAGGGCGGTGCTGGTAGGGGGGGTGGCACCTGTACCTGTAGAAGTGGGGCGCACAGATGGTGCCGCCACCCCAGGGGACCTCACATCGGCGGACAAGTCTGTGTCGCTGGCTGGTGATCCGGTGGCTGATGTGAAGCTCCCCTCGCCCTCCGTCCCACTGGTGCATTCAGAGTCTGTGGTGTGGCCCTCCATGGCCATGTGGGATGCAGCTCCCTCGTGCTCCAGTGCCACTGTACCTCTGCCTGTTGATGCTGATGTACAAAGGACAGGGAGAGCAGGAAAAGGGGGGGAGACAGAAGAAAGAGAGTTTTAGTACATGGCATACCGCTACAGTTGGCGGACAAGACAGACGCAGCTGCCCCATGCACAACGCCGCGCTCCTGCCCTCTGCACATGCAATTTCATGGAAATGGGCTACATGGCAATGCTGGAAAGCTGCGCACATGGATGCCACAGGGGCAACTATACCTCAACTTGCTAGTTTGCTGAGGTGGGGTAGAGTGCCACATGGCCTACATAACGGAGGGGCCTGGCCTAACTAACTCGCCCTGGCCTAGGGACACCCAGAGCCCACCTCCCCCACCCAGACACTTCCACTGCACGCAAAGTCCGCAGAATGAGTTTGTACTCACCCCCTTGTGTCTGCTGTGATGTCCTTAAGCGCCCATCCAACTCCGGATAGGCCACCACCAGGATCCGGAACATCAGGGGGGTCATGTTACGACAGGCACCCCTCCCACGTTGGGAGGCCATCCCCAGCTGAGCCTCCGCCGTCTTCTTGCTGCAGCGGCGAATGTCCTCCCATCTCTTCCGGCAGTGGGTGCCCCGTCTCTGGTGGGCCCCCAGGGTCTGGACGTCCTTGGCGGTGGCATGCCAAATGTCCCTCTTCTGGTGGGCGCTGACCTACATGACATGCACAAGGGAAGAGGAACAGTCATTACCAATTGCACCATCAATGTGTGTGTCCCCCTCCATACTCCGACCATGTGGCCAATTTATTCCCATGCTTTACTGTAGTATGACTTCTGCCCCCTTCCCTCTTCCACCCAGCTCTTTCCACCCAGGCCTAGCCCCTACAACGTGCTCCCTGTGTACTAACCTGTTGGTCTGGAGGACCGTAGAGTAGCGTGTACTGGGGGAGGACCCCATCCACAAGTTTCTCCAACTCCTCCGATGTGAAGGCAGGGGCCCTTTACCCAGACGCAGCAGCCATCGTCTCTTCCAGACCGAGGTCACAGCAGCACTAGCAGTGTAGGTCCTCTCCTGTCGAAGGTCAGGTATCTAGTGAATGAAGAGATGGAAAATGGCGGTGACGTCCGCGGCGGGCCGCATCATCACCCCTGGCGCACCTGTTCATTGGCTCCTGGGACCCATAGGGTCCATTGTTAACCAATGCAGCATTGCGCCGCGCTCTACGACCGCCTACCGCCACGGTTTGCAACGCCAGCGATGTTACCCCACAATCCCATTGTCCCAGTTTAGAGGTCAGGCAGCCGCCATTTCAGGGGCCCACATGGCTTCATTTGCAACTGCGTCACACATACTGAGGCCTACACTCAACACACATACAGGAAGGGTTTATTGTCTGGTGTAGTCTTGTGTGTGACTGTGGGTACATACCTGGAAGAATAGTGACTTTTTCCTCGCTGTTGTCCTTCGTAGGCACCGTCAGCTGGGACATATGAGAATATGGCGGAATCCGCTAGTGTACCGACCGCTGGTGGACCTGTTGACAATGGAGGAGCGACATTTAATCGTGACATACCGGTTTGACCGTGCCACAATCCAGGAACTATGTACCCAGTTGGAGCCAGAGCTGATGTCACCAATCCGCCATCCGACTGGAATCCCCCCTGACGTGCAGGTGCTGTCAGTGCTCCATTTCCTTGCAAGTGGGTCATTTCAAACAACAGTGGCCATGGCATCAGGGATGTCCCAGCCTATGTTTTCAAACGTCTTGTCCAGAGTGTTGTCTGCCCTGCTGAAACACGTAAGGAGATACATCATTTTCCCTGAGGTGGAGGATTTGCCTACAGTGAAAGGTGACTTCTATGCCCTTGGACATATCCCCAACGTCATAGGTGCTATTGATGGGACCCATGTAGCTCTGGTTCCCCCCCGCAGGAGTGAACAGGTGTACAGGAAAAGGAAGAGTTATCATTCGGTGAATGTCCAGATGGTGTGTTTGGCCGACCAGTACATCTCCCAGGTAAATGCTATGTTCCCTGGCTCAGTGCATGACGCCTACATCCTGCGCAATAGCAGCATCCCTGATATGATGGGTGAACTCCAGAGGCACTGTGTATGGCTATTGGGGGACTCTGGTTACCCCAACCTTTCCTGGCTATTGACCCCAGTGAGGAATCCCAGGACCAGGGCAGAGGAACGGTACAATGAGGCCCGTGGGCGGACTAGAAGGGTTGTCGGACGCACCTTCGGCCTTCTTAAGGCCAGGTTCAGGTGCCTCCATATGACAAGTGGATCCCTATGCTACTCACCGAAGAAGGTGTGCGACATCATCATCGCCTGCTCCATGCTCCATAACTTGGCTTTGCGACGCCATGTGCCTTTTCTGCAGGAGGATGATCCAGATGACGGTGTTGTAGCAGCTGTGGAGCCTGTGGAGCCTGTGGACAGTGATGAGGATGAAGCTGAGGAAGACGAAAACGACAACAGGGAGTCAGTCATACAGCAATATTTCCAGTGACACACAGGTGAGCACATTTTCTATTTTACCATTACATTCACTTTCACACATCTACCTCTATCCTGTACCTCAAATTCACTCACTATTTGTTAACTGAGTTGTCCCCTTCCATTTCAGTTCCACAAATGTGGTAACCTACGTGTCAACTGTTTGCATCCTTGAAGGTCTTGTGATGTGTGACATAGGTATGTTAGCCTTCCAATGGGTAACCCATTATGCAACTGTAATTGATTATACAGATTTACAAATCATTGACTGACTCAATTTCTTTTGGTGTTTGAAGGGTGTTTATTTAAGTGCACAAAAAGGAAGGGGGGTTGGAAAATGGTGATGAGTGATGGTGGAGGAATGTCCATGGCAGAGTCCAGTCTATTAGTCTCACAGGTACATTGCAGATCTGGGCATTGGAAGTGGAGCTGGGGCAGTTCCGATTTGGGCAGGGTTAACAAAGTGGGACAGTGGGAGGACTATCAGGGTGGTCTTATTTCCTGGCGGGGGTCTTGCCATCTTGCTCTGTCCTGTTCCTGGATCTCAGGGCCCGCTTGCGTGGTGGTTGTCCGTCTGCAGGGGGCGGGGTGCTGGTGTGGTGGTCCTGTGGCGGGGCGTCCTGTCCACTAGCGCCGGCGGAGGTGGTGTGCAGTTGATCGTCCATGCTAGTGTCATTGGCCCCTTGGAGAGCCACGGTGTCCCTCAAGGTCTTTTGAATGTCCGTCAGCACCCCTATGATGGTGCCCAGGGCAGAGCCGATGGTCCTGAGCTCCTCCCTGAACCCCAAATATTGTTCCTCCTGCAGACGCAGGGTCTCCTGCAACTTGTCCAGGACCGTGGCCATCGTCTCCTGGGAGTGGTGGTATGCTCCCATGATGGAGGAGAGGGCCTCGTTGAGAGTGGGTTCCCTTGGCCTGTCTCCCCTCTGTCGCACAGCAGCCTTCCCAGTTCCCCGGTGTTCCTGTGCCTCCGTCCCCTGGACCGTGTGCCCACTACCACTGCCCCCAGGTCCCTGTTGTTGTTGGGGTGGTGGGTTAGCCTGGGTGCCCTGTAGTGGTGGACACACCGCTGATTGACCTGTCCTGGGTAGGGAGGTTTGGGCCCGCTGGGTGGGTGCTGTGCTGGTGTTACCAGAGGGTGGAAGCTCGGTGTTGGGCTGCGGCTGGGCAAGGGGAACTGACTGTCCCGAGGCCCACGATGGTCCGGGCTGGTCATCAAGATCCAGCGGGGCAGAGCTGCTGTCGTCACTGTGGGCCTCTTCTGTGGGTGGAGTGGTGTTGTCTGGACCCTCTGGTGTGGTGACGTTCCTTCGGGTTCCTGCGGGGGTATAAGTACATGATTATTGCATGTGTGTGTTTCATGGTGTGCAATGGTTGGGTGTGCGTGAACCCCAGTGCAGGCATTCCTGTGGGGGGGCTTGTGTGCTGATGATTGGGGGGTGTTCTGGGTCTGTGCAGTGGACATGCTTTGGTGATGGGTGTCGATGCTTAGTTATGTCATGGAGGGCTTGGGTTTGGGATGGGTGGTTGGTGTAATGGGTAGATAGGTGAGGATTTGGGGTGATAGGGGACGGTGTGATGGTGGGGGTGTGTGATATCATGCAGGTAGGGTGGGGGTTATGATAGTTAAGATTTGACTTACCAGTGTCCGTTCCTCCAACGCCTCCTCCGAGGCCCTCAGGATGCAAGATGGTCAAGACTTGCTCCTTCCATGTTGTTAGTTGTGGGGGAGGAGGTGGTGGTCCGCCGCCAGTCCGCTGTACCTAGATGCGGTGCCTGGATACCGTTGAACGCACCTTCCCCCGTAGGTCGTTCCACCTCTTCCTGATGTCCTCCCTATTTCTTGGGTGCTGTCCCACAGCGTTGACCCTGTCCACTATTCTTTGCCATAGCTCCATCTTCCTGGCTATGGATGTGTGCTGTACCTGTGAGCCAAATAGCTGTGGCTCTACCCGGATGATTTCCTCCACCATGACCCTGACTCCACCATGACCCTGACTCGGAGAAGCGGGGGTGTCTTTGACGTGACATGGGGTGTTGTGTGGGGTGGTGTATGTGTTGATGAGTGTGGTGATGTGTGGTGGTGTGTGGTCTTTTGTGCGTGGATGTTGTGTGGGTGATGGTGTTGTGTGCCTCTGTGTGGTGGGATTGTCTAATCAGTGCTGTCTCTCTGGCCTTCTTTAAGAATTTTTGTTCGTAGGGGTTTGTGGGTGATGTGGGTGTGTGTTTTATATTGTGTTGGGTGTGTGGGAGTGTTGTTTGTATGTGTATCAGGTGTGTGTATTTGGAATTGTCCAATGTGGCAGTGTTTTGGAGCTGTGTGTGTATTTTGAGCGCGGCGGTGTGTACCGCCAATGGAATACCGCGGTTGAAAGACCGCCACGTGGATTCGTGGGTCGTAATAGCATGGGCGTGTTTCTGTTGGCGTGGAGGTGGAGGATTTGTTTCCGCATGTTTATCGCTGACCTTTGGTGTGGCGGTATTGTGTGGGTGTCTGAATTTCGGCGGATTCCAAGATGTGTGTCATAATAGCTGTGGTGGTCTACCGCGGCCGTGGCGGTGTATTGGCGGTCTTCTGCACGGCGGTAAGCACCTTATACCGCCAATGTTGTAATGACCCCCATAATACTTCAAAGCATTCTGACATATAATTAACAAAAAATGTTATCCTTTACAATAGAACAGCATTTATATCCACAGTAAAACTATAACTCTTGGTTATACTCAAACAATTACAGTTACCACTTCAACTTCTTTTTGGTTATTACCAGTGGGGTCACGCTTCTCCGCTATAGCAAGAGGCCGCCCCTGTGTGTGTTTCAAATCTATGATGATTTTTTATAATCTTATAGTTATTAGCTTGTTATTTTCTATGTTAGCACTTCATCTTTGTTTGTCACGTAACAGTGCATACACTAATGGAATGTCTGTATTTTGATACTGACCATGTATTGTTTATATTTGACTGGAAGGTGGAGAGCACGTCTTAATAGTGATATCCATCATCCATGTGTTACACTGAGTTAAGGTAAATAAACTGTAATTGGTAGCATAAATTATTATATTTTAGGATTTTGTGGTTGTCATAGAGTAAAAAAGACTCTTTTTATGTGTGATTTGCAAGTGTTGGGGTATGTATATCCCTTCATTATTTTTTATGTAGTACTGGTATTTCCCTGGCTGTTTCGGGGGACCGTCAAACTCATGAGAAGGACGCCACTGCCAGGGTGCTGGCAGCCCCCCCCCCACCCTATTACAATGTTCCCGCTGGTCTGACCAGAGGAAACATTGAAATAGAAGGTTCCTGCCGGTCATACCAGCAGGAACAGTGCTACGAGATAGCACTCGGCTGAGTGTTATCTCTTAGACATAGGGGACAGACCAGCGCCCTCAGAATGTGCACTGTCTGCAAGGCATTGCAGTTTGAATAGTAAATCTATTCCCTCTAAAACTCAATACTTTCCCTACCATTGCTTAGGCTGGAAAGTAAATAGTAAATCTAACCCCTTCTATTTCCAACGCTTTCAAAATCAGCCAGTTTCCCTACTGTTGCGTTAACTGGTGTGGGGATAGTAAGTTTAACATCTTCAAAGTTCAACAGTTTCCCTAATGTTGGTTAGAGTGGATTAATATGTTTTGTATGTTTTTTTTATTTTTTATTTAGTTTTTTTATTTTTATATCACATTAAAATTGTATTTTTTGTATTATGTTATTGTAAATAACATTTTAGATATCGTTTTTAATGTATTTTTCTGTCAATTTTAGTTTGTAATTGTAATTTCTTTTGATTGTTAAAACATTACTATAGGCTAATTATAATATATGTGCATGCTATTTTAATATCGACCGTACAGTATTCAAAACTATGTTTATATGTTTATTTTGTTATTTACATAGGATTGCATATTTTGTAGCTTGCATATATGTTTTCTAATTTTTGCCATATTTTACTGTTAATATTTACAATTAAAAGTAATAACTTTATGAGCAAAATTGTTTATTGTTGTTATATTTTTTAAAAATATATACATTGATGTACTTTACAATATATATGTATATATTTATGTATACGTAAACTTAAATAAATGAAGAAAACTATTTATTTAACATTATATTAGTTTTAAGTAATTAACTATACTAAACAAGTTACCTTAAAGTAGATATTTATTCAAAAAGCTAAATAATTACAGGGGTCTGGATTCTCTTCTGCAAAATTTTGAAGACTATGGGCCTCATAAAGACTTTGGCGTTCAGACCGCCAGATTGCGATAGTGGCAATTGCCAAAAGACCGCCATGTTGGCGGTCAAACAGACCACATAGCATGAGTTACACAGCAAGAACTGCCAAAACTCAACCAAAAAAACAACACCACCAGTATGTTGGAGGGTGGGAAACAGGCAGCACGACCACCAGCACCGACAGCCCATAAATCAACTACCGAGCCAATTACATGTTCATAATTGCAGTGGTGGTCATGTAGTGCCGGTCAGAACCACGGAGTTCCAAATCATGGCGGTTCGCGGCCATCGCAGTAATATACAACACCACATTGGATGATTTTAAAAACAATACAGTTGAAACACATTTACACCCCAACACACCTACAAACCACACTATAAAACATATCCCTTCACACACCACAATCCTTTGCAACTGCCATGCAAAATACACCATCCAGAGCACCCAAAAAAAGAAAATTTCCAATTTTATTGGTACCCCTCCATCTCTCACTGAGCAAATATCCCACAAACCCAACATACCCACATCACTCCCATTTGCACACCTCCACTCCATTTACTACCCCTCACCTTCCCATTTCCCAGTACCAATCTTTATCACTGATTATTGCATTTCACCACCATTTCACCCCAGAAAAATCCCCGTTTCACCGAAGATGAGTTAGGTTATTGTGGATGACATCATTAGAGTAGAGCCACATCTATTTGGAGCCCAAGTCCAGCACACTACTATTGCAAGGAAATGGAAATGTGGCAAAGGATAGTCGACAGAGTGAATTCTGTAGGCAGCACCCCGTTTACAAGGGATGACATCAGAAAGAGGTGGAATGACCTCAGGGGGGAGGTCCGTTTCATGGTATCCAGGCACCAGCTGCATGTCTGGAAGACTGGCGGTGGGCCCCCATCTCCTGCCTTACAACTCACATCCTGGGAGGAGAAGGTCTTGGCCATCCTGCATCCTGAGGGCTTGACAAGAATACCCGGGGATTGGAGTCAGGGAAGTCACAACAATACAAATGGCTCCAAAATGTATTGGCATGCATGCTCACTGCACACCTTTTGCACCCTCACTGCCTCCCTACCCACCTGTCCACAGACCCCTGTTTGGCCTCCAACATGTGAACTAGACTCACGAGGGGGAACGACATCTCTGTATAGTGGGTGCAGTACAGGGATTGACAGCACTACTAATCCCAGCAGGCACTGTTCCAACTTTACTAAAACCAGAACAGTGTAGCCTACTCAAATGTAACATTTAGTACAAATACCACATTGGAGTGTACTCACCTGAGAGGATGGAATCTGTATAGTCTGTGTGTAGGACAGGCACTGAGAACAATGCTATGGCCGGGAGGTCCTGCTACTCTCACTCTTCACAGCCACAACACTGTCCTCTGCCATAGTTCTTCCTGCTCCGATAGACTTGTTAATTGGCATGCTATGGAACCATGGCAACATGTGTACCATCAATGGCACCCACAACATGTGGGATATGTGCCAAACCATAGAGTCAGCCTTCACATGTGAGAAATCCTCACGTTGAGGAAACCGAATATAACTGTCCAGGTGTTTAAGCATTGCTGAGAGTACATCCTTCAATATAAGACTGAACATAGGCTGGGACATCCCAGCAGATAGGGCCACTGTATTTTGAGAGGACTCTGGGGGTCATTCCGACCCTGGCGGTCCATGACCGCCAGGGCCGGGGACCGCGGAAGCACCGCCAACAGGCTGGCGGTGCTTCCTGGGCCATTCTGACCGCGGCGGTAAAGCCGCGGTCAGAAAAGGGCAACCGGCGGTTTCCCGCCGGTTTACCCCTGGCCCAGGGAATCCTCCATGGCGGCGCTGCTTGCAGCGCCGCCATGGGGATTCCGACCCCCTTCCCGCCATCCTGTTCCTGGCGGTTTTTACTGCCAGGAACAGGATGGCGGGAACGGGTGTCGTGGGGCCCCTGGGGGCCCCTGCAATACCCATGCCACTGGCATGGGCAGTGCAGGGGCCCCCTTACAGGGCCCCATAAAGATTTTCAGTGTCTGCTTTGCAGACACTGAAAATCGCGACGGGGGCCACTGCACCCGTCGCACCCCTACAACTCCGCCAGCTCCATTCGGAGCCGGCTTCATTGTTGAGGGGGGTTTCCCGCTGGGCCGGCGGGCGGCCTTCTGGCGGTCAGAATGACCGCCTCTGTGGCCAGGAACTGCAACACTGTCATAACTTCTACAATGGGTGGTATGGTATTTGGTTGGGAAATGGCAGGCAGTAGATCTGGCTTCAACTGACGACAGAGATCCACAATTGTTTGCCTATTCAGACAGTTCACCTGGATGATGCGTCTGTCTTCCATGGCCTAAAGGTCTGGCAGTGGACAGTAGACAGGAGGATGTCTAGTCCTTCCTCTCCCAGGGTTCTTATGTGGGACAAGAATTGAGTATAGCCATCATCCAATTGTTTTCTTGCAACATACATAATGCATGTTATTGACATACTGTCACAAGGCATGCCATGATCTGATGACATGCTACTCAGTACATGTTATCAATGTCAATTACACATAAGTAACATGTTTCCCTATTGCTTTACCACAAATGTCTATACACCATCTATCTGGACAGCAACAAATTGGCCCATAAAACATACTACTCAGAATGTGACAGAAGTTCCTGAATTTGAAATGACCGGGGTGTCTGTGACCAAAATAAACTTGCCATATGTGTCTGGCAATGAATAAAAATCCTGTCAAAGGAGAAGTAAATACATGACATGACAAGATGCATTTATTGTTAGCCAAATACCACATAAAATGCTTTTAAAAATAGCGGGTACCTGACATACTCCACTGGACACTCGGAACTGCCCATGTCTGCCGGCAGAAGCTGTCATAGCAGTAGGCGGTTGCATTCATGCTGGACACAGCCATAGGCTAACGTTGCCACTGGCGGTCTTGTTCCAATGGATGTATCCGCCAGTAGTGATGGCCGAGTAAGTGGCAGACATCGCCACCGTATTCTGAATAATCCTTCTATTGACTCCTGACACTGCTGCTGGCAAGACCTCCCCAACCTGAGCTGCTGTGTACCATCTCTGGGAGCAATCATGCCACGTGTGACAGGTGATCAGGCCCCTGCCTTCTCTTTGGAGGAGCAGGAGAAACTGGAGGAGGTCCTATTCCTGTATGGACAGCTCTATGGTGCCCAAGAGGAGCAGCTAGGTACCTCCTGTCTACTTTTTCCCCTGTACTTCAACATATATTCCCTCCTCACAGGCTAGATTGTGCCCATGTGTGCCAACATTTGTAGTAAAGGCCATGGAGCTGCAGTCGCTATGCCTTAGGAAGTCACAGAGTTGTGTTGTGTCCCATACTTTTAGAAATTTATGTTAGAATTCCAGGGCATATCTCACAAGATGTCAGTTGACCAACCTAGATCCTGGAGGGCCTGAGAAGGGTGGTGGTTTGGTCTGTAGAATGAGAAATGTTTGCAGTCTTGTCCATATGCTCAGTGACTGGTATGTGCCCCACTTGGGCATTTTGGATTAAACAAATTGTTAATTGCAATGTGTACTGACATGTATGTGACTCTGCCATATTGTATGTGATCTGGTGACATAATTTCCTGTCTTGTGTTTGTGCATTCATACAGGTCAATGTCCATCAAAAGAAAGGAATTTAGAGAGCCATCTCCAAGAATGTATGTACCCTGGGGGTCCACAGCCAGCAGAGCACCCACTGCAGAAAGAGTAAGGAGGACTGGGGGCATTGGGCCTAGAAGATCACAAAGACCCAGCTGGCTCTGTTCTCCCAACATGGGCTGGGTGCCCGTCGGACCATGACCCCCTAATGGTCCATATTCTGGCGGTGGCCTACCCGGAGCTGGATGGATGTTATAGGGCAGCACAGCAGCCACATGGGGGAATTCCTGCTTCTCCCATTGCCAGGTAATTGTGTCTGGTACTGACTGCTCCCCCGACAATTAGGGCTGATCCATGTGTCACACAGTATTTGCGAGATTGTATTGACATGTCATGTGTATTTAACTGGTGTACCTTGCCTTCTGAACCCGGGACCTAGTACAAATCTTGGGGAAATTCACAAACTACTTGCTCTGCAGGGTCCAAAAATGTCTGTGTCCACTGCTCATTCATGTGCTATTTGTTATTGTAATGTGTGTTATTTGTAAACCAATGATCACTTCCCCTAAATGTCACAGACAAAAGGTATTAGTATTATGGATCAGTGTCCTCTTCCATATGTCTGGGTATATGTGTATGTAGACATCTGATGCCCAAAAGCAAGTTATCCTCAGTATATGATGGTTACTGGTACTTCACTGCATTCTG
This sequence comes from Pleurodeles waltl, assembly GCF_031143425.1. NCBI lineage: Eukaryota > Metazoa > Chordata > Amphibia > Caudata > Salamandridae > Pleurodeles > Pleurodeles waltl. Next base: position 861,603,652 of record NC_090436.1, on the reverse strand, counting down.
TGCTGAGTTGGTGCCCATCCTACATTTGACATGGCTTACCTAGATAATTGTTTGCAGATGTAGCAAACCACTTTACCTTTGTAAGTGGGGAATGTCCATTGACATGAATCATGTCCCATGACTGTTGGCAACATTAATTGTTAGGCCCTTTAGGAAATGTTAATTATCTTAAATTTCAGGCATGTCCTAGCCTTGTTAATGGTATGATGACTGTATCCCCTCACAACCATGTGTTAGGAAAACTGTTAGTGAAATGGTACATTTACAAAAGTGGTTAATTTCATGTTGTGTCACAGACAGGGGTGTGTTAGCATTGTGTATTGTCTGACAGATACATTCATGCATCGTTGTACGTCATTTAGCATGTAGATCTGCTGTAACAATGAGGGATATGACATGTGACCCGGGAATGTGGGACCAATCTGTGTTTGTCTATGCCCTTGATGTGGCATCATGTTGAAGAGTCTACTGCACATGTGTATTGATTGAGGATTGTTCCCTCACTATTGTCATGCATCATGGAGTGTCTTGTATTGATGTTGACATCACATGTGTTTGGGTTCATGCATTTATCCACAGATTGGTACCATGTTTGGCATGTCCAAGATGTGAATGGTGATGTTGCTTCTCAATGGACAACAGGTTGGAGCCTTTCTATTTGTGACTGTAAGTTATGTGTCTCTACAACATTCAAGGGACAGGTGTGTACTACTGACACAGTCAGATGTTGTCTTTGTCATGGGTGACTATCCTGGGGCTTACTTGTTCTTTGTTGTGTGCATCCTTGAGACAGTCCTCCCTGACTTATTGAGCCTGACGTCAATGGTGTATCTTTCATTGACACATGTAAGGTCTCTCTGTGTGATACTGATAGTACCTCCTGACTATTGTGAAAGGTGTCACTTGTAGATCTATACATTGTTGACATGTGTCCATTATAACATGGGTATTTCCATTTAAAATACTCTAGGATATTGCACTTTTGTGCTTCTTCCCAAATTGTTGGTACATCATGAAAGTGAAACCTCGACGTGTGTTCAGACATGTGTGTTAAAAATGGGTGTGTACTTTACAAGAGAATACTTATCTTGGCTGCAAGTTAACTGGAGTCCTCTGCATGTGGCACAGCATTGGGGATGGAGAGGTCACCTAATTATATTATGGTTGTGGGGTTTGCCACACTTCATCCATGCAATTGTAGTAGCCTGACATCTTGATTTTCTTGTAGGTAACTTTGGGAAATCCAGATGGCAAGCAAGCATATGTCATGGCACATGAATGTGCCACTTAGGTGTGGGTTTTTGCTGAGGCCTACTTGACCGGATGGTATTCTTTGTGACTCAGAGTTGTTGTTGAAGTGTACATGTTGTGACCCTATTTCTTTTTATTTTTGCAGCATTAACACCAGCAAGCTAAGGAGGCAGGGCAAAGCCGAGTGGTGAAGGATCTGGCCATGGGACCTAGGGTCAATATACCGCCGACAGAGAGGGACCCGGTGGCCTGGAGGGCAAGGGGAGTGCCACGGGGGAGTCTGAGCATTCTTCATCATTATCGGATTTCTCCTCCAGTGGCAACTCCCTAGTGGTGGCAGACCCATCGGGGACCCCCCTCAGTACCATCCTTGTCCACCAAACCCCATTCTATCTCCAACCTCCCTGTTGCTCCCCACCCAGTTGGCCGAGGGGGTGGGTGTCTCCTTTGCCACAGGCACCTCCGCCCCAGCCCCTGTTAGCCCTGCTGTCCTCAGTGTGGAGGCTATTGACCTCTTGAGAAGTATCTCTATGGGTCACTCTACCATCGTGAATGCCATCCAATAATTGGCAGGTCAACTCCAACAGACCAATGCATTCCTGGAAGGCATTCATGGTGCAATGGCTGCCCTACAGAGATCTTTTCAGGCTCTGGTCTCCACACTGACGGCAGCCAGTCACCCTCCACCTTCCGTCTCCCTTCACCTCCCTCTTCCCAGTCCAAATCCCCCTTTTCCCTACCTACCCAAAGCTCACAAACAGATCCTCAGGCATCCACCTCAACAGAGCAGGCGTTAAAAATGATGGCTAAAATGCGCAATTAAATATTTTAGATTTCATTGCATCATTTTTGTGGGCCTCCTAATTTTGGAACGCCCCCCTTCCATACATTATGCCTGGCGCAGGCATAATGTGGTGCAAGGGGTCGTAAAGTGGCGCAATGCATGCATTGCGCCACTTTGTAAATATGGTGCGGCAATTTTTGCCTTGTTGAACCATATTAACATAACAAAATTATGCTAGTGTGGCAAAAGGAAGCATTAGGGCCTTGTCAATCTGGCCCTATCTTTGAGTCCAACAGAAATGGTTGCGTAAACATCTATTACCCATTTCTGTAATGTTAAATTATAATATTAAAAAATGGGCAATTTTAGTAATCTGGCTCCAGGTCTGGTCCCATCTCATCTGAAAGGAAGTGATGGCCGCTTCTGGTGTCTGTGGGACAATCCCATGTCTGATCTTTGATCCATGAAGGGAACGACAGTAATTGAGGTAAGTATGATAATGAGAAGATGGCATAGAGGGGGAATAATGTACAGAAGAAAGATCCATTGGCAAACGTATGCGCCCATGCACACATCCATGCTAAGAAGCACAAATATTGGATGGTGTACTACTGACATTTAGTGGGGCTAATTTGGGGACTAGTGACAGATAGCACTCTACTGGCCAATGTGTAGATACTGCCTGGAGGCATGCTAGTGAATAGGAACGGCTGATTCAGGACAGACGTTTCTGAGATTGCGAGAAAAGGACCTATCTTTTCTTCTCTTCCTGTTTTCATTTCGCCTTCCAATTCCTTAATCATGTTCCGTCCTCATGTTCAATTCCTGCTGGCCCTGGGATCACCCAGATTGTAATTCACACCTCAACAGAGTTTTCGATCGAATGACAGGTGTGGGCTCAGCTCATGTTTCCTCTTTTAAGATTTACAAAAAATTCATTTGGAACTATTCAATGTTAGTACATTTGGGGCCACATGTAGGTAGCTTTTTGCACGTCCCAAACAGCGAATTTCGCTGTTTGCGACATGCAAAAAGCACTTTGCGATGCACAAACCCAGTTTTGCGATTCAGTAACCTGGTTACCGAATCGCAAAACAGATTTGCGACTCGCAATTAGGAAGGGGTGTTCCCTTCCTAACTGCGACTCACAGTGCAATGTAGGATTGTTTTGTGACCGCGAACGCGGCCGCAAACCAATCGCAGTTTGCACCCATTTTTAGGGTCGAGCCTGCTTTGCATGCGCTCGCGCATGCGTATAGCAGGGAGACTCTTTAGTATTTAGAAAAGGGCTCCGAGCCCTGTCAACTTCACGTCAGTGCTTTTTATTGGTTCGTGGGCTTCCCTAATTAAATCGGCTTGCTTTCATTAGTCGAAAGCACGCATAGGTCATGCCTTTTCCGGTGGCTAGCCCTCCTCGAGCGCAGCGACCAAGTACAGAAAACATGCGAGGCTCGCTGTTTTCCATCCGGCTGGTGGACTTTTTTAAAAGTAATTTACAAGCCCGATCTCGCTTGGCAGAAGTCGAGCGCTTTACCTACTTGATTTCACTTTTTCGGGTTACGTGCATAAATGCACTTTTGCCCGATAGGTGAAAAGTCAGGTTAGGAGTTTACAACGCGATCGGCTCTAACACGAGCAAACGCGAGACCCGATGCATTGTAAATGCTTGTTAAATGGGTGCTAACTCATTCGCAAAAGGGAAGGGTCCCCATGGGACCCCTTCCCCATTGTGAATGTCACTGTAAACAGTTTTTTCAGAGCAGGCAGTGGTCCTATGGACCACTGCCTGCTCTAAAAAATGAAACGAAAACGTTTAATTTTTTGTTTTTGTAATGCATCTCATTTTCCTTTAAGGAAAACGGGCTGCATTACAAAACAAAAAATGCTTTATTGAAAAGCAGTCACAGACATGGTGGTCTGCTGTCCGCAGCAGGCCACCATCCCTGTGAGGGCCGCCATTTGCAAGGGGGTCGCAAATTGCAACCCACCTCATGATTATTCATGAGGTGGGCATTTGCGATCCCCTTGTGAATCGCAGATGGTGTCAGGGACACCATCCTACATTTGGATTTGCGACTCACAAATTGCGAGTAGCTCTGACTCGCAATTTGCGGGTCGCAAATCTGAAATTTCGTACATGGGGCCCTTGGTCTTCCACCTGTGTTTCTGAATGAGATTACCTTAGACATACCTGCTAGAAATTCACAAAGGGATTCCTGACAGGTTTAAGCCCTTTTATGTGTGCTGAGATCTCCGCCACAAGTGCAGAACCTTCTACTCATAAATTCACTCATGGAGTGGAAAAGTGGGAGTTCTATGGTGTGGTTAGCCTTGGAATTTTGTGAACATCCACAAGCATGACTGTTCATTTGCATTCAGGAACTCTTCTCCCTTCCAAGGATTGGATTTTTACTCCAGCCAAGGTGTGGCATAAATCCTTTTTCCTGGGTGATAAGGGGAATGGCTCACCCCAGGATTTGGTGGAGATGTAGGAGAAGGGGGTTCTAAACAAGAAGAGTATTTTCCCCATGGAAAAAGTGCACATTTGCAGATGGGATCGCATTCCCACTGTGTGGGATTCTCTGTTAGTGAGACTAGATTGGTGTCTCAAGTCCTCGATGAGATGTTGGTTTATTTTTGCAGTTTTGGTACAAAAGCCACATGGACTTAGTGCCTCATTACGGGTTTGGTGGTCCGTGCACTGCCATGACAGCAGTGGCGGTCTGACCATCATCGCCTTGGCAGTCAAGCCACTGTATCCTGAGCTTTGCGGGTGTATGGAGCAAAGACTGCTGTGGTTTTGCCGGCACCGCCAGACAGAGCAGACCACCGCGATGACGAGGTTGGACAAACAGGCTGGCAGAGCCTGTGTTTCCACCGAACACATTATGATATTGCACACCGCCAAGGTGACTGTGGCAGCCCAAACCACTGCGTCCCAGCAGGCAGAAATGGAGAGAATAAAGGGAACAACACACCTGTAGGCAGCATTTCCTGTCTGTGCTGCCATGGAGCCCATCACATATGTCGTGCTGCTGCTCGTCGAAAGTGCCAAAAATCCATGCCACCGTGGATACAACGGACGGTAAGTACACACACCTACCTGTGTCATTACGCTCAAAAACAGATCATCACTCTGTCATTCACATGAGATGGGGGTCACGGTATGGGCACCAAGTACACTTGTCTCTGAGTACACAGTCGGAGTCATTCCAAAAGAAGGACACATTCACAGCCAATAAATGCCCCTTTGGGCAGGTCAAGCACACAACACTACACAAAAGCACACGTCTGCACATCTTAGGCACAAGGACAGTGAAGCGTTCACAACATTGTGTCCCACATAAGCAACAACACAGCAACATAACATCTACCAATATAATTGACACCCACAAATTGCACATGTCATGGACTCTTGCCAGATTCAACACAAGTATGTATGGATGTGTCATGGAACACAAATACCCCTCTCATTAAACATCCCTGTGATAGACCCACACATCACCCACATTGCAACACAGTGGAAGGGCAATGGGATGTACAGTAGTCAGAGAGGCAAATATTCAAAGCTCACTATGCAAACAATGCCTGCACAATAGGGATGGAGGCTCAGGAGCATTCAGGGAAGTATGCTACACTGGGACACCCATCACTTTGCGCATGCCCGTAAAACAACATTTGCACAGAAACTGGCCCTACATGTATCTCAGGGACAAACAATACTAGAGCCAAGTGACATGCCTATCTGCAGGATATGGAAGTGCAAGTCATGAAAGCAAATACAACTGCAACGGCATGGGACATACACCTAGATGAAGTAGCTGTGAGGTACACACAGAAAATTGGACACAGGCACAGTCAGATGTGAAGGAATCTAGCACAATTGAACACCCTACATGTCTGCACAAAGAAAACTGCCATACATGAGATGAATCTGCAATCCATATCAGGGGACAAGTCTAACACCACACATGCTGACATTGGACCACACAAGATAAAATACTTACCATACCAAAAATGATACAATGCAATGTCACCACAATCGCATTAACAAACACATACCTATACAGTCAGCCTCGCCCCTTGTCCCTTGTCCTGGGTTACACCAGCACTGCCCACAAACTCAGATATTGCAAACAGCAAATGGATCAGCAAGCAGGCAGGTGTGACATGGGAGGACTTAGATGTGGAAGGGATGTAGGCACACAACACAAATTACTCAGGAACAACAAAAAGGTAGAAAAGGAATTGCAGAACAAATATGTACCCACCAAAGCAACTAATGGGGTTTAATCAATACAAAATGAATACGAACAAAGGCCATTGGCCAGTCCAAGTAATTTCCATGCACATGGTTGTGGCCACACTTGACTCCAATCCTGGGACCCTCCACAGGAAGGGGCATCAAGTGGGCAGGAGGGCACCTCAGGGATCATCCTGGGGAGGGGGGTCAGATTTGGGATGGGTGGGTTTGGAAGGAGCGGACTGTTTCTTGGGAGAGGTGGGCTTCTTCTTAGGGGAGGGTTTGTAGCATCACAAGCATCCTTATTAGGTCTTGCCATGTAGGTCCTTCTACACAATCACCAGTTTACTGTGTTGCAGGGCATAGATGGCATTTGACGGCGGTGCACGGTCTACCATCATCGATGTTGTTTTTTGTCAGTCAGAAAATACAGTCACATTTCGAGAGGCAGTTGTGTGGCACTTCTTTCAGTGGCGTCTAAATCCATGTTGTGGACACCTGTGTGGAGAACAATGGGGGTCACATGTGACCTTTGTGTAGTTGCCAGTTGTGATGTGTACTGGGTGTCATGTCTATCCAGTCAGAAATGGTTTGTCACTTGATATTATTGGAGTGCATCATGCATGTTGCTGTGTACACACTGACTAATGGTACAAATCACGTCTTGTCATACATAGGTACCCTGGGAGAGGTAGGATGTGACAACCTCCTGTCTACCATCCACTGCCAGACCTTCAGACCATGGAGCAATGGCATATAATTATGTTATGCTACCTGGACAGGCAAACAATAGTGGACTAACGCCATTAGTTGGAGCCAAATCTGATGCCAGCTATTAGTTATACGACCCGAATACCACCCAATGTACAAATCATGTCAGTATTGCTCTTCCTAGTCACTAGGTCCTTCCAACATACAGTGGCCCTATCAGTTGGTATGTCCCAACCTATGTCAGTCTGGTGTTAAAGGATTTACTCTCAGCAATGTAGAAACACATTGACAACTTTATAAGGCTCCCCGTCATGAGGATTTAGCCAATGTGAAGGATGATTTTTATGGTTTTGCACACCTCCCACATGCGGTGGGTGCCTCTGATGGCACTCATGTCAGCTTGGTGCCAACACGGGCCAATGAACAAGTCTATTGCAACAGAAACAACTTCAATTCCATCAACTTGCAAGCTGTCTGCTTGGCGGATCTCTACATCTCATATGTGAGTGCCTGTTATCCAGGATCAGCTAATGGTTCTTTTATAATGCAGAACAGCACCATACCCTAGCTGATGTCACAACTGCATCCAGAGAGGTCCTGGATGTTTGGTAAGTCACGTCTATCCTGAGAGTGTGTGTGTGTGCGTGTGTATGAAATGTCAGGTGCTACAAGCATGAAGTGAGTGACTCATTGTTGCACTTATGTCCCATTTCTTAACAGGAGTCTCCTCATATCCAAACTGTCCTTGGTTGTTTTCGTTGCTGAGGAATCCAACTACGCCAGGAGAAGTCTACTTCAATGAGGTCCATGGAAGACCACGGCGGCCAGTGGAGCGGGCGTTTGGGCATCTTAAGGCCAGATTCAGGTGTCTGGACAGGACTGGTGGAGTGCTCCTCTATTCACCCTCGAAAGTGTACAAGATCACTAAGCCATGCTGCATACTCCACAACATCACCCTGCGGAGGAATATCCCGTACATCCTAGAGGAAAGGGAACTTGCAGTGCCCACAGGTGAGACTCCTGAAATGCCAAGTGAGGATGACCATTGTGAAGGTGAAGGAGCTGACTTGCAAGAAGATCTCATCAACAGCTACTTCTCATGTGTGTAAGTATGGCATGTGATGTAATGACTGTGATTGCACAATGAACTGCAGCTGTGAGAATGTGTGGAATTGAGTGTTTTGGAAACAGCTAGGGAACTGATACTCTGCATTATTGAGCCAGAGGCTGCCTGATAAGATAGCTTTTGACACATCCCCATCTTGATGATGTTGCTTTGTTTGTGTCAGTTTCCTTGCAATTTACTTTGTTTTTCAGTTGCTTGCTATGTGATTTGTGTCATAGGTATAGATTCACTCCTATACTCCTTGTTTTGTTCTTTGTACAGATACCTTCACCAGGACATCTTCATGTGGGCATTTCAAAGTTGTGGTATTGGCAGGTATCTGAGGCTGTTATGACATACAAAGTGGACATGGATTGCTCCAGGTAATGTAGGACGTAGAGTTTGGAAAAATGAGACCTGTACCAAGGCAGTTTGCACAGTGTTTGGGTGAGGTACAAAAGAGCCTATTGCACTTGTTTTGTGTCTTGTGGTGGGCCTCATGCATTGTGTGTTTTATTATGTGGTCATAATATATGAAGTCCTAGCTTTTGACCAAGTCATGTTTCCTTCATATTGGCTAAACACTCTTTTTTATTACCTATATATAGCTGAAGATATTTTTCATAATTGCAGGCCATAGTGCCTGTGCCACAAAACTAAAATATGTTTGTGGCATGCCACCAGATACATGGGGCTTGGATTATGATGTCCCTGTGATCATGGACTGTTGTACTGCCATCTGTCTGTGTCTTGGATTATGTGATGTTGAATTACTTTGATGTGGCATGTGATATGGCTCAAGCTGATGACATCAACCACTTTAATGTTTGCCTATTCTACAGGACGATGTCTGATAAATCCCTTCCTTCCATGGGCTGTAGGTCTGTACCAGTAAATATGTTCATTTACTCAGTATGAGTCACTCATTGTTGATTTCCAATGGTCCAGACATATTGATAGCCTATATGCAGTACACTGTAATAAATGTTGTGGTTAGACCAGACACTTGCATGTATGTGTTGGCATGTAATGGTTGTCATCCTGTGTTGAACACTGTGTACCTGTAACATATCGCTGCTTGCACAAGTAGCTTGTATGTTCCTTGTACGGTTCACATGGTCATATATTTCTACATAGCTTAATGTGAAATTTAGGCAAGCAGGCAATGAGTTTGTGATGGGTAAATATATTACAATGCTAATACAGCAAATAAATCTGGGACAAAATGTAAAATGTAAAGTGAAGGTGCCAGTCATGGTGAGTTAAATCATTGGAGTAGATGCCACATAATTGGTAGTCCAAAGTCCAGAGTACTCCTCCCATTGGAACTGGTAGGTGGTTCAGGATCAGTCAACAGAGTGAATGTGTGACACACAAAGGAGGTCCTTTAGGAAAAGGTCACTTGCTGGCAGTGGATGGTGTCTTATCATCCGCACCTCCTGGATTCTTTGCTAGACATCTCTGCTTGCAAGGGGATCTGATACAACAGAGGCAGGGGTGTCTGGGGCTGGTTCTTACTCTGGCAGGGCCTCTCTTCCAGTGGCTGGCACCGATGTTGATTTGCCTGGTGTTGATGAGCCACAGGAAGGGTGTAGGCTGTTGTTGAAAAGCCCTGCTCAGTGTGGTATTTATGTCCCTCAGCATCCCTGTTAGGGAGGCCATGTTGTTATTATTGGCCTCCACCTGTTCCTGCAGGTCTTTATGCATGTCTCTCTGTAGCTGCTTGATTTTCCGGAGTTCGGTTAGCACCTGGCCCATCACGCCTTGGGACTCCTGCTAGACTTCCAAGGCATGCCTCTTGGTGTCCTGGCCAAGAGCAGCCACAGTGGCCTCACCCCGCTGGCCCACAGCATCCTTCCCATGCACCTTACCTCCAAGGCCTGTGCCCTTGCCACAGGGTGCCCTCTCCAACTTGTACCTGGACCCTCATTGTCATAAGCACTTTGGTAGGTACACAAGTTGGGGGGTGAATGGGTGCCTGTGTGGTTGAGGCAACAGGGCTGGGAGGGGAAGTTGTGGGCACAGTGAGACTCACTGTTGCCGCCTGACCGGGTTGCCAAGATAGTCCAGAACCATCCTGCATGTCCAGATGTCCAGAAGTGTCTTCTTCACTGATGCTTCATCCAGGGGGTAGTGGCAGTCTGTTCTGTGGCCTCTGTGTGCCCAGCGGCAGCTCGATCTGTTGATGTAAAATGCACAATGTTACTGGTTGTATTGTGACATCTACCTCCAATGGTTTTGAGTTCAGTAAGCAGAGACCTTGTGCAAAGTTAAGCTGCATTTAATCCTATTGTGGCAAGTAACCATGTTAGTGGGTGTATTGACATGACGTGTGAAGCATGCCAATGCATTTTAACTCAAGCAGCTTCTGAAATGTGCAGATCATTTGCACTTGGGAGGATGGCCTGAAAATTACATCTTGCCGCCAGCGCAGGCAAAACAGTGGCTAGGCAAGATATGGTGCTGACTATTTGGATGCCTAGTTTAGTGTGATAAAGGCAGACCGGGGACTTTATTGTATATGTGACTGGAGTCATCATGTGCATAGTGCAGTGTGAATGTGTCTGTTGCCAATACCAATCTGGTGATTCATCTTGAGGCCTTATGAATACTTGTTATGCATACTGGAGAAAGTGTTGTTACTGTCCTCAAATATTTCATCTTGGGTTAGCATGTCAAGATAGAGCTATGTTGACATATGTGTCTCTGATTTGGCCATGATCTGTGCTTGAACACTCCCAGGTGAGTATACTTCAATTAAGAGTTTACAAACAAGGGTATTTGGACAAGTGACCACTGTGCTGGTGGTTGGAGTTAGAGTAACAGGGCCCATTGGGCTTTGCAGTCAAGTCACGCCCTGTACTTCCCAACACTTAGCAAATGGTATCATCCCAGGTGAGTACACTTCAATTGAGAGTTAAGGAACAGGGGTCTTTGGACAAGTGAACACTGGTCTGGTGTTTTGAGTTACAGACACAAGGCCTCCTGGGAGTTGCAGTCATGTCACTCCCTCTACTAAACACATTATACAAATGTTATCCCCCCCAGTGAGTAAACCATTTGTGAGTTGGCAAACAGGTCTTTGGACTAGGGAACACTGGGCTGGTGGTTGGAGTAACAGTAACAGAGCCTCCTGGCCTTAGCAGTTATGTCACTCCGTTCACAACACACACTATACAAATGTAATCCCCCAGGTAAGTACACTTAATTTGGAAGTTACCAAACAAGGTTATCTGGACCAGAGAACACTGGGTTGGTGGTTGGAGTAACAGAGCCTTCTGGCCTTAGCAGTCATGTCACTCCCTTCGCTACACACACTATATAAAAGTTATCCCCCTAGGTGAGTACACTTCATTTGGGAGTTAAGAGACAGATGTATTGGCACATGTGACCACTGTGCTGGTGTTTTGAGTTACAGACAGAAGGTCTCCTGGGAGTTGCAGTCAGGTCACTCTCTCTACTACACACACTAAATAAATGGTATCCTCACATGTGAGTACACTTCAATTGAGAGTTAAGATACAGGGGTATGTGGACAAGTGACCCCTGGGCTGGTGTTTGGAGTTAGTGAAAGACTGCCTCCTGGGAGTTCAGTCATGTCAATCCCTATACCACACACACTATACAAATGGTATCCTCCTAGGTGAGAGCACTTCAATTGATAGATTACTAAAAGGGCCTTTGGACAAGAGAACACTGTGCTGGTGTTTGGAGTTACAGAAACAGTGCCTCCTGGGAGTTGCAGTCAGGTCACCCCCTGTATTACACACACTATACAAATGTTGGGTATTACATATCTGTATGCAGACTGCATTTAGGTTTTGGCATACATTTACCTGTTGAGACATATTATGAGTCCTGGGATTATTATTGTATAATTGAAAGACTTACAGGCCCCATTTGGACATATGGCATGTGATGGACCTTAGTCTTCACTCTGTCAACGATCCTGTCCCACATTTCAATTTTCCTACTGAGAGGAGTATGCTGGACTTGTGTTCCAAACAATTGTGACTCTACTCTTATGATTTCATCCACTATGACTCTTAACTCATCTTCTGAAAAACTGAGATTGTTAGAACATGACATGGTGGAAAAAAAGAAACGGGTGACAGTGACTTACTAAACAGGGGAAGTGTAAAAGGGTGTGAATGGAAAAAAGTGTGTGCAGGGTGTTCTATGGGTGGTGAAAAAAGGGGTGTCTAATCTATGAAGTCTACAGAAAATAAGGTGCTCGGGCGTCTGTGTTTTTCACTTGAAATGCAAAGGATTGTGGTCTGTGGAGGGGTGTGTTTTATACTGTCCTTTGCAGGTGTGTCCACTTGGCCCATGTGTGTCAGCTGTTTTGTTTTCAAATGCATCCAATGTGCACTAGTCTGTTACTCTGCTGACGGCAAACTGCCATGGTTCAGACCGCCATTGGTTGACCACCACTGCAACAGTGTGATTGTAATATGCTCAGTGGTTTATCACAGTGCTGATGGTGCTGTAGGTCGGCCCGCCTATTTCCAGACAGCCACGCCGCTTGCTGTCTGCCATTTTTGCTTGGCGGTTGACGGTCCTGCCTGTGTAACGCCTAATAGGGCCGTCTGAAAGACCACCGGCAAGGCGGTCTTTTCAGGACTGCCAACATGGCGGTCTGGCATTCTCACTGCCAAACTGGTAATGAAGCCCTTAGTACTATTAACCCATTATGTGTCCAGTTTTAATAATGACTTCACCTTATATGCCCCTACCAGGGTTGCAATGCTCTCTGGGCTTATTATAATACTCTTGTTTAGTTATGTAGAAGAGATATTGGGTCATGAAGTGAAAGCTTTGGCACACACCGTTTCGAGGCTGTTTTACGAATATTTTTTGTGTTTTCTAAATCTATAACACAGTTACACTTGTTTTAGGAAACTAGCAATAGCTTTTAAACAGACCAGATAATATTAATTGCAAACGGTTTTTAATTGCATTCACAATTGAATGAAATGTTATTAAATGTAATGATTTTAATTAATCACGCATGAGAAAATACATTTAAATTTGTTTTAAAATATCTTAGGAATACGATCCCACTGGAAATGTCACTTCACCGTCCTAAAAGAAAGCATGAAAACTTCCATCTGCCATAGCTTGCTAGTAAATGTAACCTGGCATAAATGTCCTGTGAATCAAGTCTATCTTTTCCAACCTAAACCTAAATGCTTTTTTACATCATCTCATGTCATGTCATCACATGCCTTTTAACTTGTGATGCAAGCTCTCTGTTCGTAATGACATATGCTTGGCTAAATAATATCAGGGTTAAGCAGTGGGTTTTTCTAATTGAGTCTCTTAAGGGAATAGCTGTACTCTTGATGTACTCTTGAAGCCTTCTATAGCGCCCAAGCATCGATGGGTGTGGGCATTGGTAATGCCCCATACGCCACACTCCACCTTTCTACATGTTGAGGCTCCATGTACTGAAAAACACAAGGCTGTTGAGCGATTTTTCAGAATTCCGGCGCATAACCGACGGCTTGTACAGTCTCCATATGTTGACTGTGATCTTTCAGATGCGCTCAAGATGGGTAGAAGGGCCATTAAAGTCTTGCAGGCTACTGGGCTCCTGTAGCAGCGGCCTGCGGTCTGTACCGAAGGTGCTGCCCAGACTCTGACAGAACCACATTCTAAATTCTTCCCCACGGTTATGGAAAAGACTTCTACCTGACCTCAATTGCACAGACCTTGTGTCTTTACCCTGTCGCAGTGCAATACACATTTTCCTTTAGCATTAACTCGTGAGCGTTTTCCTATGCTTTATTATATGTTTTGTTTCTATGCCCCCCCTAATTAGTATTATTTTTTACTATGAAAATAAAAATGATGGTGTCTGAAGTAATTTCCTCTTGATTCTGAGACTCTCGGTTTTCTATTTGTTTCTTTCTTTCTGGCTGTCTATCTCACTCGTTCTTGTTCCCCGCCATTTATACCTTTCAACAGACTAGCGTTCTCGTTCCATTTGTCTCTCCTTCCCGTATGTCCCTGGCATCTTTCTCCAAAGTTACATAGCCTGTGCGACTCACAGATACGAGGGTCCGTGGCAAGTGTGTGCCCTTGAGAAGTAGCAGGGCCCTTCACCCTCCGCCGTGCCGCGTGGCCTGCTACGGCCCATAAACGGCCCTGGTCCCAGCTACAGTCCCTTGCTGGGCCCACATGACTTTGTCCCAGCACGCTCATGTTACCTCACAAAATATTTATGCTACAAGGCCCGCCTCCTAAAAGCCGCGCTTTGGAGATCTGTAAACAGTCGCCCCAACCTGCTGCACGTGGGTTTTGAGTCCCCCTCATAAAGTTAGGTTGTTCTTTGAAGCATATGTAACCTCCCGCATTACATATACATGGGGGCGATAAGGGGGCTTTACACGCTACTTCCACGATGGAAGCAATGGACAGCATCAGGCCTCTCCCAGTGCATTAAAGACGTTGCCCTGAAAGCAATTAGTGAGCTAAGTAGCGTAGCCAGAACATTTTTTTCAAGGCCAGCCCTTACCAAAGGGTGGTAAATACTTAATCTCCCCTCCGCCTTTTGCTCTATGCAATAAATATTTAATACTATTGATATCCTATCAATTGTTCTTTCTTTAATGGTTAACCATGTGTTAATAATTCAAAAATCCATAGGTGGCCTACATGCACTCCTGTGGTATTCTGAAACCCCAGTGCTCTTTAAAAGCGGTCTGTCATTATGCCATAAAAGTTAAAAGCATAATGCTCTCTGTTTTTCCGCTCTCTTGTTTGTGACAAGGGAGGCCTGTGGTCACAAGCGCAAAGCATTAAATGGAATTTAAAGTTTAAAGGTTTTGAACTAGTGATTCAATTAAAATAACCACAAATAAATGGAGGTGGTTTGCAAACAGCACCAGCAAGAGCGTCGCTCTTTATGGGTGTATTTTTCCTTTGTAATGTTAAGGCAGTGTAATAAATCTCTCTCTCTCTCTATATATATATATACATATATATATATATATATATATAGATGACCTACTAATGGTCACCAGTAGGTAGTTATAGTTAGGGCTATGGTTCCATAGAAAAAGCATTTTTTGACTTGCCTATATCTTTCACACTGCTTGACGAATCTCCAATGAAAGTTTCCTCAGTCGGATATGTCATGCCATTAATAATTCCTATTTGACTCAGAACTTGTACCTATTTTCCCACTTGTTGTCCCTTTTAACTCTACCCTACTGCTGGTCACAGTAAAATATTAAAGCCTCCCCAGCAGTGATTTAAAGTTTGCCTTGTGCTCAGAGAGTCATTTTCCTGTCATGCTTTGAAAAATTGGGCCCTAAGAATCAACCTCTGCCAATGCCAAGGTAAGATGGGCACATTTTGCGAGATCGCCACAGCTCAAACTACTGGAGAGAAGCACATCCTTGTGAAGTGTATGCTGGGCAGGAAATGTATTGTTTCCTCTAAGATGTTCCATATATAATTATTGGCAGCAAGAACAGGAACTGGTGTGAAACCACCATAGAACCCATAGGTGTAGATGTGCACATATTTCCATGTCCACGGGTGAAGGTTCATTACGCCTGCAATGCAGTACAGTGGCCGGCACCACTTCTGCTTTGCCTTAGAGCAGGGATACTCACTGCCAGCCCTGGGGCCTGATCTTCAGATTTTACCCCCTTGGTGAACAGCAGCATGGGGCTGCTCTTTACCTGGGTGAATACTAACATTCAGAAAAATGTAAAACAAATGGACAAGTGTTTATTTACGTCAACTGAAGTACAGGAAAAGAAATATAGTAGGGGCCCTGCACCACTGATATTTGGAAACGTCTTAATGTTTAAAAACAGGATGAGAAAGATTTTAAAAAAGATGATAAAGTCTCTTCAAACTTATAAAAGGGCATGTCTCTTGGAAGTATTTCACTGTAGTCCATCGGAATATATCACTGCAGTGAGAAGCATCAGTTTTCAAACATTTATTTAGAAACATTCATGACCTCTCTCCATCTCTGACATCAGTCCTGTTAGTGAAACAATAAGCAAGTCAGTTGTCATGTTTGCCCTCTAAGGACCAGATTTACAAGAAACTGGTGCAGCACAGTGCTACGCCACAATTAGCAGTGCTGCTCCAGTTTTGAAATGCAGGCATGGGCCGTATTTATAATAATATAGCGAAACCCTATGTTTCCCCCTGCGCCGGGGCTAAATTAAGCAGCCTGTGCCAATGCAGGCATCCCGGCACCATAGTACAAGGGTGGCTGCATTGAGGGGTGTGATTGGTTATGTGCAGGAAAGTGTCCCTTCCTGCACGTAAACAATCATCCATGGCTTTTTGCTTCCTCCTCGTTGTGCAATGCTAACGCCATCCTTGGGGTTCCTCAGGTTTACGAAATCTCATAACTCTGGGGCAGCATCAAAAGCAATGGGTGTTGCGTTGGGACGCCCACTGCAATACCATTTGCAAGCCCCTCTGACGCAGTTTTCTGTTTTATTTACAAGGAGGCGTAAAGCCACAAAAAGTGATGTTACACCTCGTTGTAAATATGGAGAAGTGGTTAACGCCACCAGAGAATTGCAAAAAGTGACGCTCCAGTGGTGCTAGGGCCTTGTAAATCTGGCAGTAAGCGTCCTAGGTTGTTGTTATACATTGGACAACATTATAGACTATTAACTCAAACACAAGATATGTTTTTGTATGGTAGACATCCGGAACTGATATTTTAAGGTGCTCTATATGTGATAACGAAGAAAAAGGAGGTAAGGTGAAAAAAAAACAATGTTTGGGTCCACACAGTGTGGTCAAGTGGGGAAGCCAGCAATGATCCCAGGTTTTCTGGTTTCACATTGAGCAATTCAGCCACTAAATGGTTATCTCTCTCGTTTCTTTTTACAACAAAAGTTAATGATTTGGTTTTAACTGTTGCCGCATGGGATCAGTATGTGGGTGCCAGACAGACCCCCATAAAGGCTTGGATCGTTTTGGGATCCAAGAGAACCTGGAGCTTAGCCACAGCCAAACATCGTGTCCGAGCTCGGCTCGAGCCTTCAGCGGCTCTTTCACATCTATCACACTGCGCCAATCAACGGGACAAAGACATAGGAAGGACGGGATTTGACCAGAAATAATTTGGTGAAGCAGGTAGGCCCAACACCAGAATGCGGCCCCCTTGTCACACCATAGACAAATGTTTGGCCCCTTTGTAAATGTTTCCTAGTACCAAGGCCCTAGAAGGAAACGCTGCGGCACCTGCTTTTCCTCATACCTCGTCAAACTCACTTACTAAAACGTTGTACATTCTAAATTTGACTGACAGGGGGTGCAGCAGATGACGAAGCAGGGACAGGGAGCCAGGCCTGTACATCAGCAGAAATCCTTCGTGCCCAATGTAAATGCGCAATATTTTTTTAACCAAAGCAAAGGTCTGCAAAATGTCATATTTAACTTTGCTTTTACATGTCAGAACGTTTTCTGTGCACTGATAAATGAATTTCACTGCACTGCGAGATAATGTTCGCTCAGATCAAACCCAAATAAATTGGAAAATGTATGCAGATTAAATCCTTCATAACATTGTCAAATTTGTATTTGTGCTCCATGGTATGCTGTTTAATCTGTCTTCACACTATGTTGCTGGCCGCGTGAATATTGCAACATGTTCACGTTTTTCCTTTAAATGTGATGCTGCACTTGGCTAACTGTACCGCTTAAACATTAGAAATAGCTCCTTTTAGACAGCACCCCCTGCTGATCAGTCATTAGAAAGCAGTTTCGTGTTTAAGCGCTGCTTGCAAAGGAAAGAACTCTATAGAAACATCATCGAAAAACTGAATTGGAATGGCAAGAATACAGTACCCTGTGCCACATTTCATAACATTTGGAATGAAACTAAAAAAAGCAACCCATCTTGGATGATACGCACATTTGGGTGCGCTGGTATTAAGTCTTTATAAATCCTTTTTGTTGCTGTGAGTCAGGATAATAACACAAATTTGATCTCGAATTATGTCCATTAGGCATTCGAAGAGGCAGCACTCGAAAGGGTTGAAACCAAAGCCGAAATGGTTATTGCAGTGTGGATGATTTCTTTAATGGCTTGAAAGACATAGCAAAGTTACTTGAAACAAAATATGTCCGTATTGCATTTCCAAGTCGTAATTTGTAATATCCAGCTAGAGAAAGAAAATGTCCTTCTGTTCAACAAAATCAGATAACAAAATTAAAATGGCAATGTGTGCTTCCCTTTCCACCCTAAGATTTGTACACCACAAATGTCACCTGGTATGAGGAAAAGAAAAAAATAGGGGTTCTGTTGCGACTGGTTCTTTTCAGGTGTAGGTTACTGAAAATACTGTTATAAGTAATATACAGCCCCTGGTGGCCGTATGTGAATAGTGCACCCTAGAGCTGGTAAATGTGTCTATCATGGGCTGTACATGTTTGCAGTACTTAGTAGAATAGAAGGGAATACAAATGCCGAGGTTTCTGAGCTCGCGCATCTAGGTAGTGCCAACGGTCCACTTTCTAATAAAGGAAATAGGATGTCTGAAGAACTTGAGTAATTGTGTATGGTTTGTGTTGGATTCAGTCATTTTGTAAACCACATTTTTCTGAGAGTCATGCCGTCTCTACTTCAAAGTTCAGAAAAGTACAGCCGTAGAGAGAACTGGGGTCCTCATCAACAATGAAGGCAGCCACCTTGTCGAGTGATGGAGATACGCCAGCTCCAACTTGGATAATGAACGCCATCCAATCTTCAGTTGCCCATATGACAGTTCTATGATCGTGAGTTTGCGGAAGTGGTTGCATGTGTGAACGAGGGCATCTTATATATTTGTACTGAGTAGATTTTTCATTACGCATTTTGGGTTTGCATAATGAGACAACAATACATTTGGATATTGCTTTGCAAATGGGAAATACGCTGTGAGTGTGTCTAAATCAAACAAATACTTGGAAAAGCAGGGTTTTCTTTTTTTTGTCAGCCCACAATGTGGCTATACCTTTGGTGGAGTGATCTGGGAGCCCCACTAACCACGCGACACACCGATCCTTGTAGGCAAATGTTGTGGCCTTAAAATCCCTTGTAAATTCACAAGTTGCTTTGGCAGATCTCTGTTGTATCGACCATGTATAATTGCTCTAATCTTTGTTGATTAAGGATATGTAGCAAATTCCCTTCTGGTGAAAAAGGGATGGTAGGGCCATCTCCACGTTCCAATGAAAAGTGAATGGCCTCTTAGAGATAAAGCCAGTACTTAATTTGTGCCAGTGGTTGCAAGTGGTGGGCACCAACTCTTTTATCTGGAAACGAAAACGTAAACCCAGAATAAGAGAGAAAAATGCAGTAAAGGACAAAAGAACGAGGAAGAGAAAGTTGGGAAAACAGTGACAAATGAAGACAACTGAAATGAAAAAAGAACCAGAAAGAGTGAGATAAAAGACAGGGAGTGTAATGTGGTGGTAGGAAGAGGAATGAGGCAGAATCTAGACAAGGCAGCCCTTTTGTTCAGCAACCGTGGCAATTAGTACTATCAGTGCTAAGCATCCTAAAAGAACTTTGGATGACTGCCATTAGATTTTCTTCTTTTTTTTCTAAAGAACTGGATATCAGTACTAACCTGTCTAGGCAAATATGTAAGTAAGGCACTCCAGAAATAATGCCCCCCTTGTGTCCCAGGTATCTATGCAGTGTAATGGCTACCAAAAGAAAGATTTCAAAAGGTAAAGAAAACTGTAAGGACACCTCCTAAAACTGCTTAAGTGATCCTGAGTGGGAGTGGGCGAATAGCATCGAAATGTAATAGGCTTGTATTGAACAACGGATATGAGGCCATGTTAGGGAGAGAAACTTTAACAGTTATGATGCAATGACCTCAACAGAACCCAGACCTTACACCACACTTCCTACAGGACATACAAGTAAAAACTGCTCAGGCCCTTTTTTTAAATCCCAGGAGTGACTTTTGTCTCTCCCACAAAGGGGAAGGCCCTTTAGGGGATATCAAGACCTACCATGAAGACTTAGGGTCTAATTACGCTCTAGGCGGTGTAACCACTGGACTGCTAATACAGCGGTGGTGGGGCGGCTTCCAAGCCGGTGGCCTCCCCACCACAGTATTAAGACTTCCCCACCGGGTTGGCAACACTAACAGCGCAGCGGCATTGGCCTTGGCATTCCCTGAGAGCAAAGGCCAATGCACCCGCATTGTCAGTGCCGGCAGCTGACAGGGAGTCCCCTGCACTGCCCACAACATGGTCCTGGGCAGTGCAGGCCCCCCCCCTCCCCCAGTAACCCCATTCCTGCCTTTCCGCCAGCCTTTTCATGGCGGTGATTCGGCCATGAAATGGCTGACAGAAAGGCAAGTCGTGATCAGCACAGCAGTGCCAACACCAGCACCACCATGCTTGACCATGACTTGCACCACCACCAACCCATCGGGGTCCATGATCCTGGTGGTGGCGCCAGCATCATAATTTGGTGGCCGAACTGCCAAGGTTGCGGCAGTTTGACCAACACCACGAGTACGGTGGTCTTAGGATTGCCGTACTCGTAATTAGGCCCTTAGTGTTCAATCTCCAACCAGACAACTGACTCTGTTAATAGACCTTGGAGGATATATTGAGAAACAAGAAAGGTCTTCAAGAGATTGTAAGGGTTGACATCTGGCTCACTGCTAGCTAACAGGGGTATTACACATTTCTCTTATAGATAGACATCCCAGCACCCCTGCACACACTTGCTTTGCATCCAAGCTAAATACCTGGCTTAGACTGCTAAGTAAACGAAGAAGTACAGAAGGATCAAGGGCCAGAAAACTGGACATCACTCGAAGCCCATGCTCCTTTCTCCTTAAAACTTGAGTGGAACAAAGAGAGATCATTTTCATAAGAGGCAAGTTATTGTTGAGAGTCATATTTATCTGAAACTGCAAACATCATTCTTGTCAGACATAAGTTCTGAGAGCAAGCAAAGAGCTGACTCTTTTTCATTATCATTGCCACTGTTAGTGGTGAAAAGACAGTGAGCTCCCTTCTATTGGCATAGGCTTTCCTTACACCATTACCCCTTTTCAGTACTATGGTTTCTCCTTGTAGCTGAAAGAAGCCTGTAGCGCTATAAGGACTACAGAATGCTCTGTCCAGTTGAGGATAGCAGACAGATTTTTCAAGTTAGTCAACCAAGCTCAAGAGAATACTAACCTAGCATGATCCACACATGTGGCCTGAAGTGTTTTTGTAAGAAAAAGGAGAGAGAAGAGGTGAAGATGTACCCTCTGGCAACAAATTCTGGTTCCAACCACCTCTGCAGTTCTAATTGCACTCACATACAGAGTTAGCGTTTCTTCCTTATTGAGTTAGGAACAAAGAATTCAATATCTGAAGCTGTACCACACCTACAACACTTGGAAAACATTGCACAGAGCACCTTTCCTTCCGGGATTTTAAAAGAGAAAATATCCAGCTGAGAGGATATAGCTTAGTGCATCCAGGCAAACAGAAGGGGTAACAGGCCTGTCCCAGACTTACAATATTTTCCTGGATACTCTGACGGTAGTGTAACAGGATCAACTGCTTTACCAGGTCCTTCCTGGGCGATGTCTGAATCTCTCGGCTCTTATTTGCAGTAAATGAATACATAGGTTTACCCAGAAAAACCCACAAAACAGATGCAGGTCCTGAAATGGCTCCAATCTTTAGTTTGAACTTGAGGTAATGCAACACCAGGGTTGTACACATCTCCAGTTCGAAAGCCTCTGAATGAGACAAGGAATGTACCAGCAAACAATGCAGTGCTACACAGTGATCCCTTAAAAATGAGGGTACCCCACCAAGTGGAGCAGCATCTTGGTAATACAAATGTGCTTGGTTTCACTCCAAAGGGCATGATGCTGTACAGGATGAGGAGCTGGATAAGGATTGTAAAATAAAGACATTTCTGGTGGCCCTCTGGGATGGGGTGCTTTGGCAATCCGTTACAAAATAGATACACGTCATATATCCACTGTCCTTCTTCAGAACTGTAAGAATTTGAAATCCTCTGGACATTTTTTTGCACCCGAAATGCATAAAGTAGAACCTTTGGTCAGACTCATTCCTCGGGTCTTTAAGGACTCCTAATGTGGTCCTGTTTTCAAGCACTTTGAATTTCAGAGGATAGGACAAGTCAGTGCTTAATTTGTAAAATATTAAGTGCCAGGGCCCTCGTAAGAAGGCCACTGCAGATTGCACCAACTATTGCACCTGCCTGCGCTACCAACACAACTATATAGCACCACACTCCTACAAGCAGGACAATTCAGACTATTCTAGGCTTTCAAAGCTATGAGATTGGCTTTGGAGGCAGGTATTCGCCATTTCGATACGTATTTACTTCATAAACAACTGTTGTTGTGCTCATCTCTAAATTAAACAACCAGCACCGCTAGTGGCGGACAGCCATATGTGCTAGTGCTGAAAATTGAGTGCTGGTGCTGACCATCGGAAACCACCAGCTCAAATTAAGCACTGGTGCTAGGCTCTTGGCCAGAATGAGGGCAGTGGGGTCTCTAGGCATCTGGTTCTTTTTTTTTAACACATTCTCTCCGGTTTTGACCAGTGCCTGGCTCATAAATCTGTGTGTCTACAACCAAATAACTAAGGATGTACACTCCCCCCATTTTACATTCCAAAAGGGTTTTGGTGCATACAAGGAGTCGGAGTAAGAGGGCGTCAGACTTACACTATTTGACCTGGAGCTCCCTAGAGGTTACACGCATCTGAATTTCGGGTGCTGAGTATCCAAATCCGAAAAATGTGTCTACCTACATTATTTCTATCATTACTGTGGACAATTCTCGCAGTGGACACTGCCATTCCTTCCCTCACAAATGCAACTGGATCCAGGCTAGGCAGGATACAGATTGGGTCCTACACAGTAAACAAAAGAGATTTGCCTAGTATCTGGCTATAGTAAATTTCTTCACCTCCATCACTCAGCTATTGTTTAAATCTGAGGTAGGGAGTTTCTCACATTAGTGCAATGATTGGCTCCAGCACATATTTATGGGCAAAAGGACTAATTTATCAGAACTAAGATCCACCGATAGGTGTATTAACACTTAGCTCTCCAAAGTGGCATATGTATGCTTGGCTAAGTGTTTCTCCCTCTCTGTTCCAACCCAGTGGTGCTAACTGCAGAGTGTTGTGCAAATGGATTCCATAGTTTCAAATCTTACCTTCCCACCTACACTAGCCTCTGAATTACTGACTTAACTGCCAAGAAACTGAGGCCCTTATTTATACTTTTTGGCGCAAAACTGCAATAAAGCAGTTTTGCACCAAAAAGTTTAGCACCCGCTTGTACAATTTCTGTGCACCAGCCAGGCACCATATTTATGGAATGGTGCAAGCCGGTGCAAAGGGTAGGCTAGAGTAAAAAAAAAAAAGACTTTAGTCGGGTGGGGCTGGTGGTATAGAAGAAGGGGGTTTAGCACCCAAAAATACTTTAGGCAGGTTAGAGTAAAAAAAAATGACTCTAACCAGATTAGCATCATTTTATGGTGCTAAACCTACCATGCCACATGACTCCTGCCTTAGAAAATGCAGGAGTCATGCGCACCACCCCAATGGCCAGCTCAGGGGACAAGGGTCCCCTGGGCATGGCCATTGCACCCTGTGCCATGTATTGGGGCCCATTACAGGGCCCCCTATGGCACTTTAAAAAATAAAATGCAATACTTACCTGTACTTATCTGTACTTACCTGGGGTGCCCCATCCTCCGCAGTTCCTCTGGTGTGGGTGGGGGAGCCCCTGGAGCCTGGGGAGGACACTTGCAGGCTTATTCCATGGTGATCCACCATGGAAATAGGCCCACAGGTCCCCTAACCCCTTCCCTGACCCAGGAGTTAAAAAACGGGGCAAAGCAAGCTTTTGACCTCTCCTCCCTCCCGTGCACCATTTTTCCACAGGTGTATAAATATGGCGTTAAGGCCATAGAGTCATTTTTTGCACGGGAACGCCTCACTTGCATCTCATGAAGGCAAGGTAGGCTTCCACTTCCAAAAAAAGACTTTAACTCCATTAATTTGGTGTTAGACGGGACTAGCACCAAAGTATAAATACGGAGTTAGTTTTTCACCGAATTAGAGTAAAAAAACATTATGCTAATTCGGTGCAAACAGAGTATAAATATGCCCTTGAGTGAGTCCAAGTAGTGTGCTCGGCGAAAACAGGTCAATAAGTGGGCCACAGCCAAAAAGAGAAGTTCATGAAAATAGGTTCTGCAAAATAAGAAGGGAAGATGACACATCTTTTGGTGAGAGGCCACTGACCACCGCCTGACAATAACTGTCAGCCTAGCACTGCCAAAAGGACACGCCGCTTGCATAGAACACCAATGACCCATACACTCAGGGATTTTGTTTATCGGCTGTGACTGCTGAGCCACAACTCTGATCGTTGTACTCTAGGATGAGCCTCCAGATTGCCAGGCTCCTTTGATCCTTTAGCAATATGGCAGTTGCCAGTGGTATCACCCTGGATGTGTCACTTTGTGCATCCTAACTAACGAGGCATGTACAGTGCTGTGATGTAGCATTACCCTGCCTTCCGGGCCTGGCCAGACAGGAGAGGAGCATCAAATCCCAAGTGAGCGTGGAATAGGACCCGCAAAACCCTTGTGTTTGCTTGAGAGAGAGTTTACATGTCTGTGTGTGTGTATGCGTGTGTGTGCGCCTGTGGCAAATATCATATAAGTCTCATTAAGGAGCAGTGAAAAGACATGCTCCACCAAAACGTGCGTGAACTTTTTTTAAATGTCCACTGTTGTATGTCTTCCAAGAGCATTCCAAAATATGACTGAAAGCCAAAGGTGACTCCTCCATTAGGGCGGAGGAGTGTCGCACCCCCTCCCCCCAGCAGCAGAAGCTGCAAACCTTTCAGAACAAAAGGATAATAAACTATGCTTATTATCCTTTAGTTCTGAAAGGGACGGGGCCACGGGGGTGACATGCACTCAGGGGGAGTGCTCAGCACTCCCCCTCAGAGTGCATGTGTGTTTGGCCGGCTGCCTTGGCCGGCCAAACACACATTCTTAGTAGGCTATCTCCAGCCCGGTGTTGAAGAGAGCCTGCACAGGTTCCCAGTCTGCCTGGGAGCCCCCTGGCTGGGCAGCCAATCCTGATGCTGCTTTGATCAGCGTCAGGATTGGCGCAGGGCAGGCTGGGAACCTGTGCCTGCAGCGACGCTGGAAAGGAGAGCGGCGCGGGTAGGCGGATAAGGTAAGTTTTTATTACAAAAATAAAATAATTTAATGTACCCCCCACACACCCCATCCCCCTGTGCTCCTTTCCCCTCACTGTCGAGCCGCACCCGCCCGCCCCTTTTAGGCACTGCAAGCCGCGACTGCTGAGACCTTCTATTCAAGGAGGATTCTAAAATATGACAGAAACCTTCTATAGGATTAAGACTGTTGGTATACAACAAGAACCTTGTTTTTAACATAAAAATGGATTCTATTAAGACTTTAAGTGGCAGGGTCCCTACGGGTCTCAGACCCAGCAGTAATGTAAAACAGACATTTAAACGGGGGTCCTTTCTGGCCATGTATTGGTGTCCTTTTCTATTCAGTTCAAGGCAAGAACTGTCCCTGGTGCTCAGGAAGCTGTAGTCTGAAGGTGTTATCGAAGCTGATTGTCTGCTTTTTTTGAGGCAAGAAAAAGGAACAACAAATTGAGAGATCACATTGATCTTAGGGCTCTTAACCTGGTCATATGGATTGATACTCATCAGCTTCGTAAAATTGGTATAATTAGTAAATTGAAGGATGGCACACTTTTAGCTGATTTGTGTCAGCATACCATCAAATGACTTTTGTATGCATTTCAGGCAACTTCACTGCATTTGTCTCTCCAGATAGTATTTTGCACTGCAGAGTAATGCCATGAAAATTGGTGTTCATATAAACTGCCTTTCTGCAAGTAATAGAATGTGAGGATTTGAGTTTGTTATATGATACGGCAGTCGTGGCTCCCGGGAGGGAAAAGGGGTGGGGTGGAGCTGCACAGGGAAGGACCCCCCCCAAAAAAACAAAAAATTATAAAAATAAAACGTACCTTTTTCCTGCGCGCACCGCTCCATCCGCTCTGCTCTGTTGTTGCAGGCAAAGGCAAAGGCTCCCAGCCTGCCCTGCGGCCAGTCTTGACACTGCTCAAAATAGCGTCAGGATTGGCTTAGAGCACGCCAGCCAGGGTGCTTCCAGGCAGTCTGGGAGACTCTGTCTGGTCTCTCCAACCCGGCAACACAGTGCCAGGTTGAAGAGAGCCCGGTGCGCATATGTGTTTGGTCGGCCCGAGACGGCCGGCCATACATTCTTGCGCACTGAGGGGGAGTACTGTGCACTCCCCCTCTGTCCATGTCTTGCCCGTGGCCCTGCCCACTTTTATAGAAACAACATAATAAACAAAGTTTATTATGTTGTTTCTATAAAAGTTTTGCAGCTCCTCTTGCTGGCGGGTGTGGGAGCCGATGTTCGTCCACCCTGGCGGAGGAGCTGCCCCTGTGATACGGCTAGGTGGCCTTATCGTGGAATACACTCGCAAAAAACTGTTGTGGGTCCAGTCAGGCTTGTTTGTTTAACCTTAAGCTGAATTCTGGGTAGCTGCATCTTCTAGCAATAAGGCTTGGCACAGGAACTTATGGGCCTATTTTCTAGGTGGTTTGTATCTCTCTTGCATCTTGCAACATGATACAAGAGCGACACAAATATTTAGTCAGAATTATGAAGTCACGCCAGATCACTTTGCTTGGCCCTGAGTGGCTCCATAAATCTGGAGTAAGGCAACGCAGCGCAAATCTCTGCAATGCCTTACTCTGCCCTGTGAATGTATTCCATGGGCATTGCATGAGTGCTCCCATGCAACTCCCTTGGTTTTTGACAAATTTCCAGATTTACCAGAACTAGTAAACCTGGTAATGCACCAAACAGATACACCTTCCCAGGTGAGGCATAACGAGAAATATCTTTATTCCTCCTCGGTACTTCCTACTTCTATGTGTGCTGCATTCTGCAGCTCACATAGAAAGATAGATATGCCTCTAGGGATTGTTTTTGTGTAGGAAGATGTCACTTCCTACACAAAGACAATCTTGTATGCAACTGAGGCACCCTTGCACCATGGTAAAAGGGTGTGTACATTGGCACTAGGCTGCCAAAAGGGCGCCAGTGCAGGAGAAAAGGCAGGAAAATGTGGTATTGCCTTAAATATGGTGCATTCATACCCTTCCCCTGTTACACAGTGCTGTCAGGTGACATGCTGCCCTGCGTGACGTTTTTGTAAATAGGCCTCTTAGTGTAAAGCATTTAGGCCCTCATTACAACATTGGTGGTAAATGCCGCCTACCGCCGCGTTCTGACAGCCGCCAACATACCGTGACTGCGGTGGTATACCGCTATGGGTATTATGACCCACACATAGAAATCCGCCACTATACAGACACACACAAGTCTGCCAGACCTAAGGTCAGTGATAAATTGGCGGTACCAAAACCCACACCGTTACGCCAACAGAAATACGCCCACAGTATCAGGACCCACGAATCACCGAGGAGGTCTTTCAACTGCAGTAAACCATTGGCAGTACACACCGCCGCACTCAAAATACACACACACACTAACAAAACTACACCACATTGGACAATTCGAACTATACACACCTGACACACATACACACACCACACCCACACCATTATAAAACGCACACACACATTACCCACAACCCTTTCAATGAAAAAAAGATTGCCAACTGAGAGAGAGACAAGCCAGGAGCACCCACTCAATCTGAGCCACAGAACACCATCACCCATACACCATCCACGCACCTCACAGCACACACCCCAACACAGCACCCCACGCACCCTCACACATACCACTCACACTACACCCATGGCACCCCAAGGACACCCCAGGTTTTCAGAGGAGGCGCTAAGGGTCATGGTGGAGGAAATCATGCGGGTAGAGCCACAGCTATTCGGATCACAGGTGCAGCAGACGTCCATTGCAAAGAAAATGAAGCTATGGCGGAGAATCGTGGACAGGGGCAACGCCGTGGGACAGCACCCAAGAACAAGGGATGACATCAGGAAAAGGTGGAACGACCTAAGGGGGAAGGTGCGTTCCGTGGTTGCAAGACACCAGGTAGCTGTACAGAGGACTGGCGGTGCACCCCCACCTCCTCCCCCACAACTAACAACATGGGAGGAGCAAGTATTGGTGATCATGCATCCTGAGGGCCTCGCAGGAGTAGCAGGAGTACTGGACACTGGTAAGTCAAATCTTTACTATTATATCCCCCACCCTACCTGCATGCCATCACAAACTCCTACCCCTACCCTCACCCCCATCACTCCACCACCTCACATATACCCCACTATCACAATCCACCCTTCACAAAACCAAGCCCGGCATGCCACACAAATGCATGGACCCCCATCACAGACCTGCATGGACACCCATCACTAAAGCGTGCACATTAGAGAGAATCACTTAGCCCACCCAATCACAGCTCACACATGGCAAAGCTGACAGGGCAATCACAACCATACAGGGAAACACACCCATGTACAAGATGGTACATGCAGATGCAATAACACTGCAGTTACATGCCCACAGGACCCCCACTCAACGTCACCGGGGAGGAGGTGCCACCAACATCCAGTCCCCCCCAGAATAGGCCCACAGTGATGACAGCAGCTCTACATGCCTGGATCACGATGACCAACCTGGCCCATCAGGGACCTCTGGACAGTCGGTTACCCTGCCACAGTCCCAAACCATCACAGAGCCTCCCCACTCAGGAAACACCACCACAGCACCCACCCAGCGGGCCCAGACCTCTGTCCCCAGGACACGTCAATCAGCTGTGTGTCCACCACTACAGGGACCCCAGGCAGCCCCACAAACCTAAGACAATCAGGGACCTGGGGTCAGTTGCAGTGGGCACACGGTTCAGGGGACAGACGCACAGGGGAACTGGGAGGACTGCTGTGTGCCAGGGGGAGGACAGGCCCAGGGAACCCACTCTCCATGATGCACTTGCAGGGATCCTGGGAGCATAACCACCATTCCCAGGAGACCTTGGGCAGATACTGGCCAAGTTGCAGGAGACCCAGTGGCTGCAGGAGGGACAGTACCTGGGGATCAGGGAGGACCTCAAACACATCCACACCATCCTGGTCACCATTGCAGGGGTGCTGGCTGACATGGCCAAGACCACGAGGGAGGCAGTGGCACACCAACGGGCACCTGACACTAGCCACACCGAAGAACAGCCCTGCACCTCTGCCGACGCTAGTGGACAGCAGGCCCCTCCACAGGACCAACAGGCCACCAGCACCCTACCCCCTGCAGAAGGAGAACCACCACACTAAAGGTCCCTGTGATCCAGAAGCCAGAGAACATTGCCAATACTCCCGCCAGGAAATAAGACTCCCCTGAATGTCACCCTTGTGTCCCACTCTGTCACCCTGTCCACCTTGAACTGCCATTGCTCCACTTCCTATGCCCCCTTGGACAATGCACCTGTGATACAAAGAGACTGGACTCTATCTGGACATTCCTCCACCATCACCCCAGCCCATGGCACCTCCCCCTCCACCTCTTAGCACTTAAATAAACATCCTTGGAACAAATACAACTATGGAGTCTGTCAATTGATTGAATTCTATATTAGTTCAACAAGCTGTAGACATTTCAAATCATATTAGTGCTGACCTGTAGTGGGCAGCACTAAACACACCAGGAGCCAGAGTGGGCCACAGAGATCTGAAAATAGAGATGCCAAAGGGTACAGTAAGTGGCCATAGACATAGGGAAATCAGGCTGCCATGTCCAATATCTAACACAAAACTGCAATGGAAAGTGAAGTTACAGTGTCTTACCTGTGTGTCACTGGAAGTACTGTTTTATGAGTGAGCTTCTGTTGTCCACATCTTCTTCCTCTGCCTTCTCTTCCTCACTGTCCACAGGCTCCACCGCTGCCACAAGACTATCTCCGCACTCATCTTCCTGCAGAAAAGGCACCTGGAGTCTCAAGGCCAGGTTGTGCAACATGTAACATGCAACAATGATCTGGCACACCTTCTTGGGTGAGCAGTACAGGGATCCACCTGTCAGATGGAGGCACTGGAACCTGGCCTTCAGGAGGCCAAAGGTTCTTTCAATGATCCTCCTTGTTCGCCCATGTGCCTCATTGTAACGTTCCTCTGCCCTTGTCCTGGGATTCCTCACTGGGGTCAGTAGCCATGAGAGTTTGGGGTAACCAGAGTCACCTGAAAATATTTGAGGGATACCTGTTAGACATACACTCACCCTTAGGGACAACTCCACACCCATATACCTACAGCAACTGGGTGGGGACCATGGGCCCAACTATTAGCCACACTCGGTGCCTCTGGAGTTGAGACATCACATATGGAATGCTGCTATTCCTCAAGATAAAGGCATCATGCACAGAGCCATGATACTTGGCATTCACAAGGGAGATGTACGGGTCCACCAAACACACCATCTGCACATTCAGAGAGTGGAAGCTTTTTCTATTCCTGAACACTTGTTCATTCCTCCGGGAGGGGGGGGGGCAAATGCTAAATGTGTACCATAAATAGCACCAATGATGTTGGGGATATGTCCCAGGGCCTAGAAGTCAGCTTTCGCTGTGGCCAAATCCTCCACCTGGGGTAATATGATGTAGCTGTGCATGTTTTTCTGCAGGGCAGACGACACGCTGGTCAACACGTTTGAGAACATAGGCTGTGACATCCCTGATGCCATGGCCACTGTTGCTTGGAAGGAACCACTTGCCAGGAAATGGAACACTGACAGGACCTGCACTAGAGGAGGGATACCTGTGGGCTGGCGGATAGCTGAAATCAGGTCTGGCTCCAATTGGGCACATAGTTCTTGGATTGTGGCCCTATCAAGTCTGTAGGTTAGGCTAATGAGTCTGTCCTTCATTGTCGCCAGGTCTACCAGGGGTCTATACACTGGAGGATGTCTCCATCTCATATTCCTCCTCAGCGGTTGAAGTCTAGGGAGAAAAACAGTGAGCAGAGGGACATATTCACACATCTATTGAATTAATGATGCATCTGTTCCTTTACAGAAACAGTATGTGAATTTGAGAGTCAGTTGATGTGCCAATGTCTGCTGTGACTCAGTTAAGTGCCATGCCCTGTGCCCCCCTGAAATGGCAGCTGCCTGACCTCTGTGGAGAAACAAGTGGAAATGAGGTAATTCCGTAGGCGTTGTGTGCCGTAGCAGTCGGCAGTCGATGACCGCCGCGCAACTTCGCATTGGTTAATATTGGGCCCTATGGGTTCCAGGAGCCAATGGCGATGTACGCCGGCGGTACGCACCACCACGGACGTGACCGCCATTTTCTATCTGTTCACTCACTTCCTACCTGACCTTCAACAGGAGAGGACCTACACTGCAAGTGCTGCTGTGACCTGTGTCTGGAAGTGAAAATGGCTCAAGTGTCTGAGAAAAGGGCCCCTGCCTTCACTTCGGAGGAGTTAGAGAGACTGGTGGATGGGGAGGGCTGAGGGGTCCTGGGCAGAGTGCTGCATGTATGGTAGTTAATGTCTGTTCATAAGGGGATGGGAGGGGTATGGTGGGCCATGAGTATGACGGTCCAGACAGTATGACTAATCCTTTTTCTGCTGTCTTTTCCCTGCAGGTCAGCGCCCATCAGAAAAGGGGTATTTGGCGTGCCATCGCCAAGGAGGTGCTGACCCTCGGGGTCTTTAACAGGCGGAGCACCCACCGCTGCAAACGGTGGGAGGACCTGCACCGCTGGGCAAGGAAGACGGCGGAGGCCCAGCTGGGGCTTGCCTCCAATGAGGAAGGGGTGCCTGTCGTACCCTGACCCCCCTGATGTTCCGCGTTCTGGAGGTGGCCTATCCGGAGTTGGATGAGCGCTTGAAGACATCACAGCAGCCACTGGTGAGTAGAGATTCAGATTCCTGACTTTGCGCGCATTAAGGTTTTACTGGGTGGGGGATGTGGGCTATGGGTGCCCCTAGGCCAGGAGCGAACATGGCAGGGTAGGTCCCTTGTTGGGCTGGCTCTGAAGCACTCCTACCCCAATAGTGTTAGCGGCCATCTACTACTGTGCAGGGTCCTGTGGTGAGCAGCTAATGGCGTTAGGCATTGTACCCCATGGGCAGATGACTAGCTGTGTAACTGGTAGTGCATGGCCTAGTGCATAGGGCGACTCCCTGTGTGTTGTGTACGCCAACGGTAGTGGTGTTGCTGGCATTGACCAAGTGTATCCTCTGTCTCTCCCCCCCCTTTTTGTTTTGTCACCCTGTCCTTGTGTGCATTAGCATCATCTGGCGGAGGAGCAGAAGCACCGACGACAGAGGGAGCTGCATCCAACATGGGCCTGGAGGCCGAATCCACCGACAGTGAGGGCACCAGTGGGAAGGAGGGCAAGGGGAGCACCACGACAGAGACAGGAAGGGACACTACAGACAGCGACTCCTCATCCGATGGAAGCTCCCTGGCGGTGGCGGACACCTCTGGTCCCACCCCAACAACAGGTACAGCCGCCACTCCCGTACCAGCACCACCCTCCCAGCAGCCCCTCAGCATGTTTCCCATGCCCACTCACCCAGGATGGTGAGCATCTCCTTCGCCCCAGGCACCTCAGGCCCTGCCCCAGTTATCCCTCCTGCCCTGAGTGAGGAGGCTATTGACCTCCTGAGATCCCTCACTGTTGGCAGTCAACCATACTGAATGCCATCCAGGGTGTCAAGAGGCATTCCCAACAAACAAACGCATACCTGGAGCGCATTCACTCTGGCAGGGCGGCCCAACAGAGAGCATTTCAGGCTCTGGCCTCCGCACTGATGGCAGCCATTGTCCCTGTCTCCAGCCTCCCCCCTCCAACTTCCTCTACCCAGTCCCAATCCCCTCAACCTCAACCCCAGCCTATCCCAAGCACACCTTCAGACCAGCAATCACCAAAATCAACACACAGAAGTGGCTCAGGCAAACACAAGCACCACACTTCATCTCACAGGCACTCACACAAGCACCATCCCCATGCAGACACACCAACAGCCACTGCCTCCACTGTGTCCCCCTCCTCCTCGTCATCCACCTCCCTCACAGTAGTGTCTCCACTCACACCTGCATGCACTACGTCCTCATCCACTACCTCCATCACCACCACGCCTAACACTACACACCCCTCACTGGCAGTCACTACCCCCACATTCATGCACACATCCCCTGTGTCCTCTCCCACTGTCTGTGACCCCTCATCCCAAAGTACACAAATGCAAGCACACACCCACCCAACAGCCATCAACCTTACAACAGCATCCAGCTCATGCACCTGCACCCAAACACAGCAGACTGACACCTCCTACAACCACTCCCTCTTCCTCCACTCCCAAACCTTCAGCCTCTTCCCACCCCAATGTCCCTAAGAAGCTTTTCCTAGCCAACATTGACCTGTTCCCTACCCCTCCACCACCGTCCTTCACCTCAGGCCTGGGTGGCCAGAACCCAGCCCAGCACCTCAGCCACCAAGTCCATGTCCGCTGTGGTTTCCGCAGCTGTCAGAGGCTGTAAGGGGGCACTCGTCATGCCAGCCAGTGTGCCACCAACCCCTGCCAAGGTCAAGAAGATTCCACCACCTGGGAAGGTCAAGAAGGGGAAAGCATCCAGCAAGGAGAAGGAGCCACAACCACCCAGCAAGGCCACATCAAAGACTCCAGCTGGCAGACCCAAGGTGACACCACCATCTGCCAAGGGCAGGAAAGGGCACAGAACACCAGCCAAGGCACTTCAGCCGTCCAAGCCTGCAGGTGAAGGCCTGGTGGCTATCAGCACAACAGAAAGCACCGCCACCTGCACCGCAGCGAGCACCACCACCTGCACTGCCGCAAGCACAACTACTGCCATCAGCAGCAGCCCCAGTGGGCAGCCGTCCAAGGCTGCAGGGGAGGGACTGGAGTCTCCCCTCACCACTGGCAGTGCCAGCACCTGCACCATGGCCAGCACAACCACCAGCACCGCCGCAAGCATCGCCACCTGCACTGCTGAAAGTAGCACCACTTCCAGCAACAGCAGCCCCAGTGGGCAGCCGTCCGAGGCTGCAGGGGAAGGGCTGGAGCCTAGCTCCACCACTGGCAGCACCCTCACCAGCACTGGCACTATCACCACTGTGCAGCCGTAGCCACCGGCGGATGGACTGTAGTCCTGCCTCCATGGAGTATCATGCATCCTGGCCACTGCAAATCTTGTGGCTCTGACACCCATGTGAGGGACTGTAACCTGGCACCCCCCAAGTGCTGCATCACTGGGCACCAAGCCCCCTCCAGAACCAGTGGAAGGAGGCATCCACTCACCCTATCCTTGCCAGGATAAAGCACACTGGGCACAAAGCCCCCTCCAGAACCAGTGGAAGAAGGCATCTACTCACCTTGTCCTTGGCAGGATGAAGCACACTGGCACAAACCCCCCTCCAGAACCAGTGGAAGAAGGCATCCACTCACCCTATCCTTGGCAGGATGAAGCACACTGGGCACAAAGCCCCCTCCAGAACCAGTGGAAGAAGGCATCCACTCACCCTATCTTTGGCAGGATGAAGCACACTGGGCACAAAGCCCCCTCCAGAACCACTGTAGGAGCCACCCACTAGAGAGACTGTGGCTTTGCACTCCCCAGGACCAAGCAGTGGGCAAACCACCCACTTGAGAGACTGTGGCCTTCCACTCCCCAGGACCAAGCAGTGGGCAGACCACCCACTTGAGAGACTGTGGCCTTGCACTCCCCAGGACCAAGCGGTGGGCAAATCACCCACTAGAGAGACTGTGGCTTTGCACTCCCCAGGACCAAGCAGGGTAATATATATACACAAGTTATATGTACACAAACCAAAATTAGGTAAGTAATAGAAAGAAAAGTAATGCAAACAGTGTAGAATCACAGTGGGGTTGCAATAGGAGCACATAGGTATAGGGGCAATACAAACCATATACTCCAAAAGTGGAATGCGAACCACGAATGGACCCCAGACCTATGTGAGCTTGTAGAGGGTCACTGGGACTGTAAGAAAACAGTGAGGGTTAGAAAAATACCCCACCCCAAGACCCTGAAAAGTAGGAGTAAAGTGCACCTACTACCCCCAGAGAGCACAGAAGTCGTGATGGGGGATTCTGCAGGAAGAACACACACCAGCAGTGCACTGACAATGGATTTGTGGACCTGAGTACCTGTAAGACAAGGGGACCAAGTCCAAGAGTCGCAACAGTGTTGAGAGGGGGCAGGAGCCCAGGAAATGCCAGCTGAAGGTGCAAGGAAGCTGCCACTGGTTGGAAGAAGCTTTGAGTTCTGCAAGAAAGAAGAGGACTAGGAACTTCTCCTTTGAAAGAAGGATGTCCCACGTTGTGATGAAGCTTGCAGAGGTGTTCCCACACAGAAAGACTGCAAACAAGCCTTGCTAGTTGCAAGGGTTGTGGTAGAGGTTTTTGGGTGCTGCAGGGGCCCAGGAGGGACCAGGATGTCACCACTTGAAGGAGGAGACAGAGGGGGCGCTCAGCAACTCAGAGAGCCCTCACAAAAGTAGGCAGCACCCGCAGAAGTACCCCAACGGGCACTTGGAAGTAAAGTGAACCAGAGTCCATGCAAAGTCACAAAAGGGAGTCCCACGAAGCCGGAGGACAACTCAGAAGGTTGTGCACTGCAGGACGGAGTGCTGGGGACTCAGGCTTGGCTGTGCATGAAGGAAA
Source organism: Pleurodeles waltl (assembly GCF_031143425.1). Classification (NCBI taxonomy): domain Eukaryota; kingdom Metazoa; phylum Chordata; class Amphibia; order Caudata; family Salamandridae; genus Pleurodeles; species Pleurodeles waltl. The sequence continues at coordinate 861,567,792 of NC_090436.1, read as the reverse complement.
TCCTGGAAGAGTGCACAGGAGCCGGAGCAGCTGCAAATCATGAGGTAGACAGCTTTGCAGTCTAGCGTGAGGAGGCAAGGACTTACCTCCACCAAACTTGGACTGAAGAGTCACTGGACTGTGGGAGTCACTTCGACAGAGTTGCTGTGTTCCAGGGACCAAGCTCGTCAGGATGAGAGGGGACCCAGAGGACCAGTGATGCAGTCTTTTGGTGCCTGCGTTAGCAGGGGGAAGATTCCGTCGACCCACGGGAGATTTCTTCGGAGCTTCTGGTGGAGGGTGAAGGCAGGCTACCCCTAGAGCATGCACCACCTGGAAACAGTCGAGAAAGCCGGCATTTGGCGCTACAATGTTGCTGGTAGTCGTCTTGCTACTTTGTTGCGGTTTTGCAGGCGTCCTAAGTTTTTACAAATATAATGACCGCGTTACTGTAGTCACAACTGGATCTTTTAGTATGTCTGAAAAGGGCTTTTGCTTTGTTAGTAACTTTAATAGTGTTTGACTCTGTGTGTGTGTGTGTATATATATATATATATCTACTTAAATAAAACAACTGTTAAAGGTACGTTATGTTTTAGTGTTATGAAAAGATCTGTTTTTGTTTAAAAACCAACATTAATATTTTGAAGTAAAAATAAAATAAAACAGACATTCGTCAGTTCTAGTTATCAGCGATAACAATAACTTGCGCCTCACCAGGCATTGCTTAGGACCTCAGATATGACATCGCTCATGACATATTCTATGACATCATTAATGACATATTCTATGACATCATTTATGACATTACTGATGGCATCTCTTTCAGATGACGGATGTTTGTAGTAAGGTGTGTGGATGGACTGGCCACTCCTTTCAGACCTCTCTCTCAAATGACGGGTTTGTGTAGTAGGGTGTACAGATAGACTGGCCTCTCCTTTGAGACCTCTCTGTCAGATGCATGTAGTTGGATGTGTGGATGGACTGCCTTCTCCTTGGAGTCCTCTCTATCGGATGTTGGGCGTGCTTAGTAGTGAGTGGGGAGGGACTGGCCTCTCCTTTCAGACCTCACTCTCAAATGACGGTGTGGGTAGTTCGGTGTGTGGATAAACTACCCTCTCCTTTGAGAACTCTCTTTCACATGAGACGTGTGCATAGTAGGGTGTGTGAATGGAATGGCCTCTCCTTTCGGACTTTTCTCTCAAATGATGGTTGTGCATAGCCAGGGTGCATGGATAGATTGGCCTCTCCTATCAGGCCTTTCTTCAGATGACTGATGTGTGTAGTAGGGTGTATGGGGTGTGACAGACCTCTCCTTTGAGACCTCTCTTTTAGTTGACAGGTGTGCATAGTAGGATGTGTGAATGGACTTGCCTCTCCTTTGAGACCTCTTTAAAAATTTAGCGGTCGATCCTTTGGTAGAAGGTGAAGAGGGAGATGCAGAGGAACTCTGGTGAGCTCTTGCATTCGTTATCTAAAGAATTCCCCAAAGCAGAGACCCTAAATAGCCAGAAAAGGAGGTTTGGCTACCAAGGAAGGAGGAACTTCTGACGTCACCTGCTGGCACTGGCTACTCAGAGCAGTCCAGTGTGCCCCCAACACCTCTGTTTCCAAGATAGCAGAGGTCTGGGACACACTGGAGGAGCTCTGGGCACCTCCCATGGGAGGTACTGGTCAGGGGAGTGGTCACTCCCCTTTCCTTTGTCCAGTTTCGCGCCAGAGCAGGGCTGGGGGATCCCTGAACCGGTGTAAACTGGCTTATGCAGAGATGGGCACCATCTGTGCCCATCAAAGCATTTCCAGAGGCTGGGGGAGGCTACTCCTCCCCAGCCCTTCACACCTATTTCCAAAGGGAGAGGGTGTAACACCCTCTCTCAGAGGAAATCCTTTGTTCTGCCTTCCTGGGCCAGGGCTGCCTGGACCCCAGGAGGGCAGAAACCTGTCTGAGGGGTTGGCAGCAGCAGCAGTTGCAGTGGAGACCCCGGAAAGGCAGTTTGGCAGTACCCGGGTTCTGTGATAGAGACCCAGAGGATCATGGAATTGTCCCCCCAACACCAGAATGGTATTGAGGTGACAATTCCATGATCTTAGACATGTTACATGGCCATGTTCGGAGTTACCCATGTGAGGCTATACATAGGTAGTGACCTATGTATAGTGCACACGTGTAATGGTGTCCCCGCACTCACAAAGTCTGGGGAATTCACCCTGAACGATGTGGGGGCACCTTGGCTAGTGCTAGGGTGCCCACACACTAAGTAACTTTGCACCCAACCTTCACCAGGTGAAGGTTAGACATATAGGTGACTTATAAGTTACTTATGTGCAGTGGTAAATGGCTGTGAAATAACGTGGACGTTATTTCACGCAGGCTGCAGTGGCAGGCCTGTGTAAGAATTGTCAGAGCTCCCTATGTGTGGAAAAAGAAATGCTGCAGCCCATAGAGATCTCCTGGAACTCCAATACCCTGGGTACCTCAGTACCATATACAAGGGAATTATATGGGTGTACCAGTATGCCAATGTAAATTGGTCAATTTAGTCACTAGCCTGTTAGTGACAAATTTGGAAAGCAGAGAGAGCATAACCACTGAGGTTCTGGTTAGCCTCAGTGAGACAGTTAGGCATCACACAGGGAACACATACAGGGCACATACTTATGAGCACTGGGGCCCTGCCTGGCAGGGTCCCAGTGACACAGACTAAAACAACATATATACAGTGAAATATGGGGGTAACATGCCAGGTAAGATGGTACTTTCCTACACATTTCCCCCTGAGGCGCCAGTGTGTTTTCGACCTGATGCCCCTGCAGTGTTCTCTCCGTATTGAGGCAGGAGTCAAGTGTGGGCTTGGCCTATGTGTTTTGGCCCAGTGGGCAACAAACATTTTGAGTGGACATTGTCCCGCCTTTTGTAAATATTGTATATTTTGTAAATACTGTTTTTGAGTTCTAAATATATTTATAAGTATTTCTAATATAACACTTATTTGACTCAATTCCTTTTGTTCTTGGATTATTCCTGAGGGTTACGGGGTGTATTTGTAATGTTATTACATCTGTTTGTGTGTATGGTGTTGGGGGTGAGGGTGGGGGTGGGGGTGTTGCATGTGTGTGTCACTCTCTTTTTCCTCCCTCCCTCCCCTGTGTGCTAGGTGCAGAACTCACCGTGGTTGGCAGCGGCGGCGTGGTACTCCTGGTATATGAGCAGATACACCAGCATGGGAAAGACGTGCAGCTCAGGCTCCATGGCGTCCTGGTTCTTCCTTGAGTGTCGAGAGGTGAGTCGATTCCCTTCGGAACACTGTTTCCGCTGTGCTTTTGATCCCGTTGGTACAGCCTCTCATAATACAGTGGGCGGTACATTGTCTTCTGCCTGGCTGTTACCGCCGTGGTGCTTGTTGCTACCGCCGTGGCAGTCGGAGTGTTAAAGTGTCTGTCTGTGTTGGCGGTTTCCACCGTGGTCATGATTCCATTTTTTTTACCGCCGGCCTGTTGGTGGTGTTACCGCTGTTTTACTACCGATCGCCAGGGTTGTAATGAAAGCCTTAATGCCAAACATCAAAATAAGAATGTCACACAACAAGAAAGAAATTGCACACCAATTTATAAAAATAGAGCAGGTAGTAGTATTTATTCGATCAAATATATTATCATAAAAAACACATGAAAGCAGATAATAAAACAATAAATATACATACAATTAGTTAAAATACAACAAATAAAAAGAGTATATTTTTATGAATTTTTAGAGACCTTGATGAGCACAATACACCTGCGAGGTCCAGAGATATAGATTTTAGAAACTTTCATCCCTTTTAACTATAACATCAAACAAGCATTGGTCAACAAAAAGTTTGCAAACTTTTGAAAATGTTGAAAGGTTTAGTTCAACTACTCAGGCCCAGCTTGGGTGACCAATTCCAGAAGGACAGAGGTCTAGCAGACCAGACAGGATACTTCGGACAGTTACCTGGCCACCAAGTGTTTTTAAGACAAGTTCCAAACTTTACAGGGCGACTGTCATAGACTTCAGGGGAGTGGTCCTGATGATGAGGATACAGAAAAAAAGATGCTCAAGGATACTGCGGTTGAGGTGCGGTCGACTGTGGTTCCTTTGTGGTTATTTCTTCGTACATGTGATGTGGGGGGACATTAGCCACAGAGATCGGGGTCCCTTGAAGTCCTCTAAGTTGTAGTAGCCAGATAATGCTGAGCTAAAGGTCTCCTTGCTCCGCAATTGGGGTGAAATCCATAGGTGGGAGCTAGTGTCCCTTGTGGATGACGAATCTGGACTTTGATGACACTCCTGAGTCCAGCAGACTCAGGTGCAACTTTTGGCTGTCCAGGATTGGTCACTTTTAATGCTTGGTGGCAGGTAGCGACAAAACATCTGCAGTGATTACCAACTTTCCAATTTGGGTTTTTTCAGCTCTTGTGTCCCTGGAGCTAGTTCCAAGGGATGAACTAACTGATCCTTGGAGTCACTACTTTGATCTGAGTCTGGGAATCAACTTTTCCCTGAGCCAGGAGCCACAGTCACAGTCCAATCTTCACTACTCCAAAGTGATGCAGGCACACTCCTTCCGACAGTGCAGGCTCTCTTTTTGCAGTTTCCAGTTCAGCAGGACAGCCCTTCTTCAGTCCTTTCTACAAATCCTATCTGAGGGTCAGGGTGCCTGAGGTGCCATATTTATCCCAGGAAATTGCCCTAAGGGGACCACACAGTCACTAGCCAAAGGGCTACCGGGTCTCTTCCATTCTGGTAACGTGTTTCCTGCAATGTGTGTCATCTGGCTATCCCAGGGTGCATCACTCTTGCCCCTATCAAAATGTCAGGACCCTTCTTCGGCCATTTGGCGCTTGGTAGCCCACCCTAGAGGTGTGGCTACCAGAGGGCTACATGCCTACAGAAAAAATGGTTTGGGGACAGGTTCTCCCTCTCTGGCCCTGCTCTGGTCCTGTCTCCAACTTGTCCACAGAAACAAAAGGCAACCTGCTTTGGAGTGTTATCACCATTTGCCCTTCAAATGCAGCTTCCCCTTTGAAGCTCACCTTTTGGGCTATCACCCGATGTGGCCTTCCTGGGAGAGGAGCTAAAACCTCGTTCTGCGGCAACTGCTTTGTTTCTGAGCCTGGGAATTATTCACATGTGAATCCATGGGGGCAGAAACCTGTCTATGTGCTAGGTCCTTTTTGAGGCCACTAGACTATCTGGACCACAAAGTGGCACCTTTCTAAAAATTGCAGAACTTTAATTGTGACATTAAATCTGATATGGGCACCAGGTCAGGTTCAACGCCATTATTAATCTGATACTTCACAGTACCCAGTTAGGTAGTCCGATTCAGAAGTTAAACAGGCTGGGGTGCCAGTCGGTAACTCTGTGTTAGCCAGTGGGACTACTATATTTTCCACTGCAAAATGACAATTTCAAAGTGTTGCTGTTAAGACATCTGACAGATATATGTCCTGATAATAACATACAGCTTCCTGCCTTATGGCTCCATAGGCCGTCCTTATGGGAGATTCACATATATTGTTCAGGGTATGTGGTGGCTTTGCCATTACTTTAAATGGCAAAGTCGAACTAGCAGTGTGACCACTCTTCCAGTCTGCAGTGGCAGTCTGGGAGTCATTTTGTACATTGCCTCAGCACACTCTCAGAGACGAAAAACCAGCAGCATCAGTCAAAAAATGTGAGGGAGAACATGAAAAAAGAGGCATTTCCTTACATGGAACAACTGAGTGGTGCGAAAGTGGTGTTGATTTTCCAGGACAATATCTTGGTCACTGGAAAGGACTGGTAAGAACATAGTAACAGGGTGTACAATATTTTGCATACACTTTTGGTGAGTGGTTTGCAGTTATACTTTGACAAGTGTGTGTTCGGCCAAGATTAAATGGAGTACACAGCACATCAATGAAGCAAAGGGCATCAGTCCAAAACCCAGTCTCTTAAAAACTAGTGAAGCTTCTCCATCTCAATAAGATAGAGAGCAAGTCATATTCTTCAATGGACTGTGCAAGTTTTATTCAAATTGTCAAATTTGATTCTGTTACAGTATAAAACCTGATTGATCAAAAAAAGAACCAGTTTGGTTACAGGTAATAAGAAGTAGTGTGCTCTTGCCTGTATCAAAATTGACCTTTTAAGTGCCCACTCTTTCAGCTGTAAATTCCAGGATTGCTGGGATTTTGTAATGCGTGACGCCCGTGAGCATAGGTTGATGATCACCATGATGAGTTTTAAGGGTGAGCATATGGTTGCTTTTGCCTCACCTATATTGAGGCATCCAAACATGCATGTTTGTGCAGACAAAAGAGAGATTTTGCTTGTACATGGATGGTGCAGAAGTTTTCTGGGGGGTAGCCAGTTCACACTTTAGACAAATCAAAAGCCTGTTTTTTTATATTCTGGGGAAACAATGTGCACATTTAGAGAAGATGACCACCAGATTGGCAAAGTTGTTGTCGGAGCAAGATGAGAATACATGTGAAAAGGAGCCTCAGGATTGGGAATGTCTGATTGCTTGATTCCATGATTTCTGAGAAATCATGAATGCTTTATGTGGCTGAGAACATAGTCATACAGAAGATAGTTAAAATTACAACAGATAATTGGCTGAGGGTCTGGTCTTGTGGTCTGGCCTGGTGACTTTCAACCCTTCGTAAAGATTGCCTTGGAGTTATCTATTGAGGGTGGAACATTTTATAAAGACAAGAAGCTTCTTCCACCAAACTGTTTCTACTCACTTCAGTTGTGCAGATTATGTTGTGCCTCAGTCTTTTGCTGTTCCAGAGTTTTAGTTCATGTGTGTTGGATTGTGTTTATGTTTTGTTTGCTTGCACAAATATAGGAAGTATGCTATGTTTTCATGATTTGTCTTGGTTCTGTGTCTGCATGTTTGTGTTTCAGACAGGCCTGCCTGCGTGCAGACTCTGCTTGGAATAGTGGTGTAAATTGGACAAGAGCAAGAGTTGACTGCTTACCTCTTATGTGGCATTCTGTCACTACTTCATTCCACAGGCACCATGAATAAATCTGGTGTTTACATTGAAGTTGCATTCGATTTAAAATCAGCCTTTCTGAGGCAGTGTTCCTTGAAAAAGAGAGCTTTCAGTTTCTTCTTGAATTGTAGTAGGTTTGATGCAGTTTTGGTGTCGTAGGGGATTGTGTACCATACTCAGTGATAGGCTTAGAAGGCCTATTATCTTATTTTCTCCTTGACACCTTGTTTATTCTCTAATCTGGCGCTTTGGGAGCTTCATGTCTGTTGGTTACATCCAGACACTGTCAGTTTGTTAGCTCTTGGTGTACAGTAAGTGATGCAGCTGACCTTGAAGATGATCTCGACTTATAGGGGGACCCAATGTAGATCATTTCACATGAGGATGAGGATCAGATTTTTTCAGCCCCTTGATGAGGTGTGTTGCTGTTTAAAGAATGTCTTTGAGCGGATCAGGGATGATTTCTCGGATGCCTTTATCTGAATGCGAGAGGACTAGAGCTTGAAATGAATGGCATTCTGAAGTCTTCTCCTTATAGACACTATTTCACTTTTTTTCAGGAGAGAGAGATGGAAGTTTGTTGTTTTGGTCTTCTAAGCAAGGTGTTCTTTGAGTAATAGGTTTGAGAGAGGTGTTAGGGTTAAATTGGAGGTTTTGGCCTGTTCTGTCAGTTGGGGTGTGAAGAACTATAGATTTACGTTAGACAGACATGACAGAATCAGAGAATATTTGGTGCTGTTGGCACACAGGAATTTGACTTTTACAGGATTTAACACCAGAACATTATTGACATCCAGGTTTGGATGCATTTGAAGCCGACTTTGAGTCTCTGAATGTCATTGGATAAAGAGATGTTGAGATAGAGTTGGGTGTTGTCAGGATTATGGTGTCTCTTGATGTTGCTCGCTGTGAGATTGGCTAACAAGGGTTCCCTTTAAAGTTGAAAGTGATGAGTGACAGCATGGAGCCCAGATCTGGTATTTACCATCTGAATGAGTTGTTGTCTGTTCTTGAAGTAGGATGTGAACCATTGTAAGATTAATCCTGGACGGCGTTGATAGCTGCAGAGACCTCAAGTAAAACCAAGGGGTAAGGTACGTTTTTCGTCATTGAGAAAGAGGGCATTGTCGACTACTTGGAGAATGCCTGTTTCAATACTAAAGCATCATATGAACCCAAATTGATGGTCTTCAAGTAAAGTATTATTGCTGATATGCTGCTGTAGCTAGATGGTAACTACTTTCTTGATGATTTTTCTAATAAATAAGAGGTGGGTTATAGGACAAAAGTTGGCAAGATCCGCTATATCTAATGTGGGCGTTTTCACCAGAGCAAGTTTCTGTCCTGAGGCTGTCCTAGAAAGTGCCCTGGGTTAGTGAGGCATAGACAATGTGGAAAAGAGTGTGGGAGCTCTCCTTGCAGAGACTTGCTGAAGAGGGAAGTACTTCATCTTTGTAGGAAGTGGCTTTGAGTGAATTGAGAATCTCTCTGTAGGACAAATGATTGAAGGATGACCTGTCTGTGATGTGCCAGCTGGATATTGGTGAAATTGTGCATGATGGCGACAAATTTGTTATATTAGATATGATTTTGCTGATTTTCTTTCTGAAGAGACTGATAGTGTTGCATTGTTTTGCTCATAGCAGGTTCTGGGATGGGGTTGGCAATCTCTTTAACAGCCATAAATAGGGCTTTATTTCTATTGTTTGCATTATTTCTATTCTATGCATCATATGATGGCAATAAAGTTGTTATTTTAGATATGATTTTGCTGATTTTCTTTGAGAAGAGGGTGATCGTGTTTCATTGTTTGGCTGATAGCAGGTTCTCGTATGGCATTGGCATACTCTAACAGCCATAAATAGGGCTTCATTTCTGTTGATTGATCATGTGACTGTGGTCTTATGCTAAGTGGCTTTAGGTATGATGATGTATTAACAATGGATGGAGCAGAGTGCTTTCTGAAGGGTTAGGTCCAGTTGGCATTTTGAAATTCTTCATGTTTTCTCCTGTCGTCATACGATGTGCTTGTTTTCTGTATTTTCTTGAGTATACCAGGATGCTGACAACTTAAACTTGGCGGTGCAAGTTTCTTGGGGAACATAAGTCCAGATTTTGAGAGGTGACGTGCAATGCAACACAGCAGCCAAAAATGCTGCGCTGTGCTTCTTGACAAGGAGAGAACAGGAGAGCACCATATTTACATAGATATGGCACTCTCCTCCCTTCTCCCTAGCGACGGCCCTGATTTCAGCTGCTGTGCAACACACACACACCTTAGCACCATAGTGCTAGAGTATGTGCATGAGTCTAGCATAGGATTTGTACCTGGAAGCTAACCTTCCTGTACAAAATACTATGCCACTGAAAAAGATTTTCCCACTTTGTACTGTCCAGTGTAGCACACATGCAAAGTCGAAAAGCACAGTGAAATGAAAACAGTTCTCTGTTTAACACCTGCTTTTCAACGGCGATAATTTTTATTGCTAAACCCTTTCTACTGATAATAATAGGGTTTACTGTGAAAAAGCATGGGTGATAAAATGGGTATGCTGAGATACCACTAATGTAAGGCCTCCTTGATGCAAAGTAATACGAAGTAGCGTTTCACACTGCTTTGTGTTACTTTGCCATTCAAACCAACGCATTGGTTTGTGAATCCCAAAAAAAGTTTAGTGTCAGCTTAGCACTACAAAAGTAACAATAACCTGATGCTTGACCTTTGAGAATCTGGTCCATAGTATTCTATGTGATTCTTAAGAGTGGTTTTGTAAATGTTGGGAAGGGTGTTGAGCACTGGAAGTGCCTGGGTACACTCTTCTTGGAGTTCTTACAGACAGTTTTCCTTGAAGGAGCAGAAGGTAACTATCATAAAATGACCTATACTTCCTAAATAGAAATGTGATTCATCAGCGTGCAATGTTTTGAAGACAGGTGGACATTTTTTGGGAGTCACTGTAAATTATCACCATGAAAAAGGCCTGATTTATGGTTTGGCTGACGGAGTACATTCCATCAGGGTGGAGGAGGACATTAGCTCTGCCACCCTTATTGGTTGACCAAATTTAGAGATGACCACTGGCCCAGAATTCATCTCTGTACATTAAAAGGAACTGTCATTATGGCGGCTTTCAATTTACAAAAAAAATGGGGTACAACTATCAGTTGTGATGGATGTTCACTGAGATTTTCAAATGTTTTTGCTTTTCTGTAGCAAACCCTGAAAGCAGGAGTTTGTTTAAAAAAATACATTAATAATGAATCCTGAGGGTTTTCTTCCAGGTATGAGGATCATTAATTTGGATTCTGTTTCACACCTTCAGGTATTTCTCGGCAGTGATGAACAGGAAAAAAACATTACACCCTCCACCTTAAATAGGTAGGCAGTGTAATGTTCTTCTTCCGACAACCTAAATATGTCAAACTGCCAGAGGAAGTTTTCCATTGACAGAGCCAACGGGGTGTTACATTGATGGAAAAGCGTAAGGTTTATAAATGAGGCGGGCGAATCTTGAATTTTGTGGATAGGGTACTACATCACATTTACAATGGAGTACCTTATATGCATGGGTCAGGAGCGTGAACTGGCATCTTTTCTGTGAGGTAGGGAGTGATGTAGGTTCATCTGGGGAGATCCAGGACGAGTCTGGCTGTGGGTTCTGCATGGTCTGTAGCTTACAGAGGAGGTGATCTGTTATCCCTGCGTTGAGAGCATTCCCAAGGTCCAGCCGGCTGGATTTAAGGGCCTGGGTGATAGTGCATCTTGAGTCTTGGGGTAGCCATTTAAATATCTTTAAAGCATGCAGAGTATGAAGAAGCAGAAGGAGGAGACAGATGACCTGAGTCATCATGGTTAGTTTGTTTTCCAAAATGATACCTAGGTTCCTAGTGTGGTCAGTGGGGGTAGGAGTAGGTCCAAGTTCTAGCGGCAACCAAGATGCATCCCATGGGAAACTTTTGATTCTGAAATTGAGTACCTTTGTCTTGTCCATGTTGAGCTTCAGGCTGTTGTCCTTCATCCAGTTTGCAATATCAGTCATGCAGTTGTGGAAGTTGGTCTTAGTGCTGGTGGAGAAAAGGTTAGAGAGTCCTAGTCTAGGAGGATCAGAGCCGCAGTCTCTCCTTGGTTGAGTAGGGCTCAGATGTCATTGATAGCTTCCATGAGGGCTGTCTCGCTGCTGAAGTTGCTGCAAAATCCAGATTGGGAGGAGTGAACTAGGAGGTTCTGTTTCAGATGTGAAGTGAGTTGTTGGTTGATGCTTTTTCAAATACTTCCCGGGAACAGGAGCAGGAAGATTGTTCTGTAGTTGTTGAGTTTGCTGTGGTCTGTTGCTGTTTTCTTAAGTAGGGCATTGACTTCTTCATGTTTCCAGTCCTCCAGGAAGGTGACCATGGCAATTGAGGTGTCGAACAAGGTGGAGAGTATATGGCTGATTCTGCTTTCACCTTGGTTGAAGATGTGGTGAGGTCATGGGTCGGTTTGAGCCCCTTAGTGTACCAAGTTCATGATGGAGGCTGTGTCCTGTAAAGCGAGCTGGCTCCATTTGGTTAGTCAGATGTCTGTGGTGATAGTGGGGTCATTCTGATGCTTGAAGAAGTTGGTGGCCTTGGAGTGGTGTTTGATGTTTCTGCAGATGCTGGCGATTTTGTTGTGGAAGAAGTTTACATGGTTGTCGCAGACTTCCGGTGAGGGGGTAATGTTGTTTGTTACAGCTGAGGGGTTGGAGAATTCTGTGATAATTTTGAAAAGTTCTTTGCTGTTATTGGAGCTTGACCCAATGCATTAGGCTAAGGCCTTTTTCTTCAATTCTTTCAACTGGATGTGGTAGAGGTTGAGGGCTGTCTTGAATGTGGTCTTGATAATCTTCTTTCCAGTTGCTTACAGTGTTGTTTTTTGGGTATGAGGTCTTCAGTGTACCAGCAAGTCTTCAGGTGGACCTTCTGTGGGTGGATGGATTCCTTGTACATGATGGCAATCTCTCCGCCAAGCTTGTTGATCCGGTCATGGTGGGTGCTCTTTTATGCTTTGGATTTTGCGGTGGCGATGCTGGGCACAGAAGTATGATTCTATTTTTTTCTATTCTGGTGTTTTTATATAGTGAGTATCAACCTAACTGGACCTTCCAGTACTAACGACAACACACCTGCCAGCTTACTAGATGTGCACAAAATGATAACAAGAGACTAAAACATATGCGTTTTGAGGAGTTTTCTACAAATGGATTCTGATTAATCCATTCTAAGAACAGCAGGGAGGTCGTTCCAGAGTTTAGGGACCAGGTAAACAAAGGCTTGACCACCGCACTTTGTCTTAATAATCTTAGGCACTGTCAGCAGCATTAGATTCTCGGACCGTAGAAATATCCTGGGACGGTTAGGATTAAGTAATTGCTGAATGAGAAGTGTGCCTTACCCATGCATAAGCTGATGGGAAATGCACAGTGCCTTAAAATGGATTCATTTTTCTACCGGAAGCAAGTGCAGGGAGGCTAAAGCTGGTGCAGCTGATTAGTGTTTGGGGCATTCTGAACAAATTTTAGTCCTTTTTCACATGCTTAGGCCTTCCCAGATAAAGGGAGTTTCCATAATCTAGGCAAGAGTTAATCAGACACTGCATGACCATTGTCCTAGTATATGGTGGCAACCAATGTAGCAGTTCTCTTTGAGTTCTCAAAATTCCAAAACAGGTCCCAGGAGGTTCACTGACCTGAGTTTCCATAAAAGGTTTATCATCAACCCAAAACCTAAGCTTTTGACTGCTCAGGCGTGTTAAGGAAGCTCTAAAGTAGCCTTGCCACAAAAGTTCCATCCACCCTGAAAGGTTGTTACCAACTCCTAGTACTTCCATCTTTTCACCATTAAGTTTTAGTCAACTTGTGGACTTCCAGTCGGCTACATGTTTTAGACAGGAATTAAGCTGGCTCGATATTTGCCCTGTTTCTGGTGTGAGGGATATGATGATCTGCATATCATCTGCATATAATAAAAGTGTGAGGCTCTATGCTCCACGATCTCCACCAGGGAAGCACTGATAGATTAAATAGTGTAAGGCTCAGGGAGGAGCCTTGTGGGACCCTGCATGTTAAGCGGTAGCTGGCTGAGGAAAGGACTTTTTCACAGACCCGAAAGCTCCTAGGGGCATATTTATACTCTGTTTGCGCCAAATGTGTGTCAAAAATGTTGACGCACATTCGGCGCAAACCTTGCCCCATATTTAAACTATGACGCCCGACCCCGCATCATTTTTTGGATGCGGGAAACTGCCTTGCGTTAATGATATGCAAGGTAGGCGTTCCCGCCCAAAAAATGACTTTAAGGCCTGTGCGCCTTATTTATACCACAGCGTCATTTTGACGCACAGGAGGGGGTGGGCCTTAAAAAACGGCGTACAGCCTGATGTGCGCCGTTTTTTAACGCCTGGGTCAGGGCAGGCGTTAAGGGACCTGTGGGCTCGGAAGGAGTCCAGAGGTGCCCTTTCCTGCCCCCAGGGACACCCCCTGTCACCCTCACCCACCCCTGGAGGACACCTATGGATGGGGGGACACATCCCAGGTAAGTACAGGTAAGTTGAGGTAAATATTTTTTATTATTTTTTTAAAGTGGCATGGGGGGCCTAATTTGGGCCCCCTACATGCCACTGTGCCCAATGACCATGCCCAGGGGACTGGAGTCCCCTGGGCATGGCCATTGGGCAAGGGGGCATGACTCCTGTCTTTGCTAACACAGGAGTAATTTCATTCGGGTTTGTGCGTCAAAAAATGGCACAAGTCCGGTTGAAGGCATGATTTTTGCCTCAGACCTGACTTGCACCATTTTTTGACGCACAACCCCCATTTTCCCCAGCTAACGTCATTCCTTAAATAAGGCGCTCGCATGGCGCGTAGGAATGGCGTTAGTCGGTGGTAAAACTTTTGACGCACAACTGCGTCGGCGCAGTTGTGCGTCAAAAAGTATAAATATAGCCCCTATTTTCCAGGAAGGCTGCTAGCCATTTTAGTGCAGCCCTGGAGATTCCACCTTCCTCCATCCTCTGAGTGAGGACTGAATGTGAGTCGGTATCAAAAGTTGCGCTCAGGTCTAGCATTGTCATGGCTGCTGAGCCGCCTAGGTCCAAGAGTGTCTGTAGTACCTCAGTTGCTGCTAGCAAGGTCTCAGTGAGGAAGAGGACGTCAAGTGTTAGGGTGGAGATGAGGTCCCAAATCTCAGTGGTGTGTTTGCAGAGTGAGCATGTGTTGAAAAGGGCACATGCTAGTTGGTGTTTTTGTTCATGTGGTGTCTGTGGTGTGGGCTCACTGTTAGACTGGATTCAAGCTAGCCTAGCTGAGGAGGGGTGATGCTCTGAATAAGGCCCAAGAATGCTTGTATCAAGTACAAGGAGGACCTGGCTTTGCAGTTCAGGCTGGACTGTTCCCGTAGGGAACAGGGTCAAGACTGATTTGCACATGGCTGGATCCAAACTGGGATCACATAGTGGGCAAAAAACAATGGATTTAGGCAAAGATCTGTGACTGGGGGCAAATGTTTGACATTGTCAGCACTCCATCCATCATCTGTTCTTTTTGTACTTGTCGGCCTAAGTGTGACAGGTATGCCCAGATGTTGGCCCCAAGCTCACTGTGCCACTCGATTCAGGGTAGCCTGGATGATGATGGGTGAAACCCTGAAATCGGTCTTAGAATGCTTGTGTCCAGTCCAAGGAGAACCTGGCCTCACAGTCCGGGCTGGACTCTTCCCATGGGGGCAGGGTCAAGACTGATTTGCATATGGCTGGGTCCAGACTGGGGTGGCATGGTGGGCAAAAAACAATGGATTTTAGCCCAGATCTTTGACTGGGGGTGAATGTTTGACATTGTTAAGCATTCCACCCATCATCTGTCCTTTTATATTATGGATGTGGGCGCAAAGGCAAATAAGCTGTCGGGAAGCACATAAAAAGGTGGTGAACTGTCAGTGGAGGGGGCAAGAGGGGATCCCGTGAACATCCCAAACATCACCTGCAAGGGGGTGCAGTCACTCAGTCGAGGTAATCTCTATTCCCTCTCTAAAGGGCAGGCAGGTGTGTCTGCACAGTGAAAAATCAAGTGACTCATGAAAGCAGCCACTCTGTATTTCACTGAATGTGCTGCCCACAAGGCAGCCCCAAGTTTGCGGCTGGCCTGACTGTAGTGCATTCACTGTAATCCGGTGCGCCATTCATGTTGGCACACAGGGCACCTGTTTAAAGGTGTGCTGTGACACAAACATGAACAGTGCATCCTGTAAATGGGCAAAGGGGGCTTACCCAACATTGTTCCTTGTATTATACCTGGCTGACCTCCCCAAGGTTTTGACTGAAGTATTTAATCTTAAAATCGTTGACTGGTATAATATTTTTCTGTGCTGACGATCTGGTACATTTGAACAAAACATCTATTGGTCTTCAGCATCAGTTAACAATTTTGCATGGATACTGTCTGAGTAATAAGTTAGCAGTCAATACATCAATGTAACAGATTGTTCTCTTTGGGAGGGCATCTATTGCGTTTAGGTGGAAGTAGTAGAATTAGTTTGCAAATGTTGTGGACAATTATAAATACTTATATGTCCCTTTTAAGAGAAATGCTATTTACAATGCCCAGCGATTATTGCCATCGAGTAATGCTTTGGTGTCTATGAACGGATTGGGGGGATGACTGGCTGGTTAGAAGTCCTATAGGGGATAGCCTTGATCTGTCTAGATAAAATACGAGTATAGCTCCAGTATAGTGATTAGGAATGTGAGAAATGCGTAAGAAGAGATTGGAGAGACCAGTGTCACCAGATGCTGTAATAATAAGATTGTTTCTGACCTGCAAAGTGTGACTATGTGGGAACACCACATAGTGACTGATGAGACCCTTCCCTGACAGTTGCAGGGTGAGTACAGAAATTTCAGTAAGATGAGATTAATTAAAGCAGTAAGGATGTATCATGCATTACTGGTTGATACTGGGGTTTTGTGCACTGTTTGGTGCTCTGTGTGCAGTGTTGTTATCCACTGATGTATGCTCCACCTGGGTATTGTTGAACACAATGGAATGTCTTTGGTAATATAGATTCTCTTTGGTAAATGTCTCTATGTGATTTATTGTTCCAGGAGACGCCTACAGGATGAAGGTAAGAACTAGTCTTGTCTCCTTTTGCATGCTGTCGTACTAGACATGCTAAGAGAGTAGGGATAAGAACATAGTTGCCCTGAAGAAGGCCTGAGGACTGATGCTTAGAAAATTATTTCCTGAGAAGTACCTCGTTAATGGCCGAAACATGTTGGCAGTTTATATAAGGTGCATGGATCCATTATAGATCCACATATCACCGTTCAAAGGGAGGGTGTTTTATGTTTATTTTAACCTACCCAACATCATCCCTAATAAAGAAAATGTCTTGGATAGATGCTGAAGTAGTTTTAATTAGTTTGTCACCAGCCTGATACCCTACTGACCAGAAGATGATTTATTTTGATCTCCCTGTCCCACAGGGAGTTAGGTTCTCCCCGGGGGCTACAGTCTAGACCACTGGGTTAGTACCATCTTAACCCAGTGGGTTGGACTAGCCAATGATGAAGCATGCCACTACTAAGTGAGTGAGGATTTTCCATCCATAAAGGTGAGGTCCCTTACGGAGGGGTTAATATGGACACACAAAGAAAAAAAGAGTGGATAAAGGATATTCCCTCCCCATTTTCTGTGGTATTGTATGAGGGTCCAGTCACTGCCATAGCACAGGTCAGTCACCCCTAAGGCAGGCCTCCTATAGTCCAGGAGGTAGGGTGCACTGTGTGATGAGTGTGAACATATATGCACAAGTATAACAGGCCCTGTGGCATCATTCAAAACTCAATGCCACCGCAAGTGACCGGCGGTCCGTTAGATAACATGGGCTGGCCCCCCCGGGCAGTCTCCAGATGTCCAGCTCCATGATGGCCAGACCAATTTTCCCCATGTTTGGTGTCAAACACTGTGCTTTCTAACCCAGAGCATGATTCTTGTGCAACAGAATTAGCTAGTATGTACCCTGGTGGTGTTCATAGAGGATGCACACTAAGATACCAGCTTTCCTTTGCCTTGGTGGCATCTCCTGAGCCATTTACCACCAAGACAATAGTCTGCCCTCTTGCTGGTCATGCTAACACTTCCCCCTGGATGGAGATAAAGGACCTAGGAAGGACGGCAGTCATAGCTCGCCCTCCGAGGATGGCTATTGTTTACAGTAAACAAGGTGGTGAGCCTCAAAGGTTTCACCGCACTTGATATGCAATCTCTTGTCCCCCACTCGAGGACAAAGCCCTTCCTGCCCTGACCAAGCTGGCAGGTGGGAAAACTAGTTATTCAGGAGGCGTACACCACAAAGACTAGCCACACCTTTAGGTTGAGCTTGAGGTCTGGGTAGACAAGTGATGTACTTCGACCAGAAGTCATGACTTTGGGGGCGGATTAGCCACAGGGACCAGTAGCTCATTTGCCAATGTCCCCCACACCCTGAACACCCCATAAACCAAGATTTAAAGGGGTCCCCTGGCACCAGAACCTTACTTCTGACTTTGAATCCAAGAAGAGTCACAGAGAAGACACTGTCACCAACAAGAGGATTTTAGTCGCCGCTGCAGCGCAGAGAGAGGACATTTAAGTGATCTGAGGAGAGCATACACTGGAAGTGTGTGACGATGTGTGCTCGTGGTGAAAACTCATTGCTCCCAACAAGAGGGACTTCAATGGAAGCCGGAAAGTAAAGCAGACTTTCTGACTTTTGGTACTAGTGAGCTGCAACCTGCAGAAGAATCGTTGTGCTGAAGTTCCAAAAAGTGCAACCCGTCAGACCTTTTCTAAGTGAGCCCAAAGAAAGTTGGTGGCCTGCACCCCAGGAATGGTAGTGAGGCCCTCGCCAAGTTCCCAGCCACTACTCCATCCGGACAACCTCCAGCCAATAAAGTAATAGCGGACTACTTTTGCTGCTGCCAAGGCTTGTAGGTTGCCAGCCCGGTAGCCATCCCTATCTCGGACATCACCACCTCCAGAGCAGTTCCCATCATAGTGACCAATGTCAGAAATGGCCCCACTCCTGAGATCCTGCATCTGGAAGGAAGCAACTTCGAGAGAAGTGGCAAAGCATCTTTGGCGCGATCAGCCTGTGATTGACAGCTGAAAGGCTACCAAGGCACCCGTAGCCCCTGGACATGGTGGTGAAGATACGGCTGTGGAATCCAGGTCCTGGGACACCAAAGGCCTCTACTCCCCGAGGATAAAGAGTAGATCAACACCAAAGTGTGTGTTCGTCATGTGCTACAATTTTGGCCACATCCGCAGATTCCGTCAGCACCAAAGATAGCCAGAGCACCTCTGCACTCGCACTCCCTGGGCAAGGCAACAAAGTACTGACTTTTTAGTCTTGGTCTAGGGACCCACTAAACCTTAACTCCAAGTGGGTTCCACTGGACTCACCGCACAAGTGTTCAGTTGCAAGCTGTGCTTTTCCCCGTTGACATCAACAGAACTGTAAGATATTTGAAAGTGCATCTATTTTTCAACCCTTCTAAAATTCACAACTCCGGTTGTATGTAAGATACAAGAAATCTGCTTTTTTTTCTAAATTGGAGGTGGATTTCTTTCGATTCGTGTCATCTACTTATTGTCCATGTGGGTTGTTGTGAAATGCTTTCCACATGTTCCCCTAAATAGCCTGACTGCTCTTTGCCACACTACAAGGACTGAATTCATGTTTACTGGTGTGAATCCGAGGTCCACTTCTGGGTAACATACTAGTATTACATAGTAAGACTCCTCGGCCAGACCACATAATACTGCCACCTTGATACAAGCACAAATCTGTGAAAACGTTTAGCACACTGGTAACTGTCCCTCTATCAAATGTTTGACCATTTACCAGTTCAGGTATTATCACTGGAACTCCTACCGAAGCAATAATTGCTGTAGTCCCCAAAGATGGCAAAGACCTGCCTATGCCTAAAATTACAGGACAATCTCACTGATTAGTATTGGTTGCAAAATATGTGCACAAATCCTAGTTAAAAGACAAGAAACCTATCAAGCTCAAAGGAGTGACACATATCCACTGAGCTGCCTGTCCCTTCTCTTTGCTACTGCCATAGACTGGCCTTGCAAAGGTAGCATGAAGGCTGAAATCAAGAGAGCAGGGGAAAGGGGGTTGTAAAGAGAAGGAGAACTGAAGAGCGCCAAGCACTGTTGTATGTAGTTGCAACAGGGGAGAGGTTCACTTGTGACTATTCTCTGAATGACTCCTTCTGGCTGTGATTGAGTGTTGTAGCAGAACCGTGAAATGTATATACACTGTTGTTTTATATATGGAAATCCACACTAATGTCTAGTCTCTTTTGCATGTCATGTACTGTTCTATTGTTTACTCAGTAGCCTACCTAAGGGATCCCCTTTTCCCCTGTTGGGCCTGTGGTTGGTTGGCTATAAATTAACACTATGGAAAAAACAAATACCATAGGTTAGAACATGAACTTTATGCTACTCTCCTGGCACAGACAACCCTAGACCCTACTTTAGGCATGGTACCCCTGGGTGATAGTTCCCCAAACTTTTTGCCTTCATTCCTCTTGTGTTGCTGAAATCATTCTTTGTTGACTTTAGGACTCTGTGCACATACCGCTGCTAACCAGGACCTTGTGCTCTCTCCCTCAAACATGGTAAAATGGCCCTACACCCAATTGGCACTTTTAGTTTGCATGTAAGTCCCTAGTAAATAGCCATAACATAAATACTACTAGTGGACCTGAGGCACTCATTGTACCACCAACTAAAGTAGCTTTTAAAACATGATTCAGGCCAGCCTCTGCAGCCTGTACTACAGTTTAAACTGCCATTTTGACCTGACAAAATAAACCTTTTGCCAGGCCTAAACCTTCCTTTTTAATACATATACGTCACGCCTAAGGTAGGCCCTAAATGGTCATAGGGCAGAGAGCATTGTATTTAAAACGTAGGACATGTGGATTTAAGTTTTACATGTCCTCGTAGTGATAAACTCCTAAAGTTGTTTTTCATTATTGCAAGGCCTATTTTTCTCATAAGATAACATTGGGTCATCCTATTACACTTAATAAGTGATAACATAAGTTTGTGAACCAATAGAAAAATGATATTTGCACTCAAATGAACTTTAATTTCAAATCCACTTTAACTCCTTTGGTGTGGAGGATGGCTCTGTACCATCCCCTGTACCAGTCCTCATGTGCTCGAGGCTCCAGGCCATCCTCACACCCGAGGCAGGTAATCCCTCTGGTGCGAGCACCAGAGGGGTTTCCTTTTTGTAATTGTATCCTCAGCTGCTTGGGAAGAGTTTCACCCTGCAACCAATGCTATTTTTTAAATCTGTAAAATGAGAATCAGGGCGCATGGCACGCCAATGTCATTACACAGAAAGTGAAAGTGAAATGAGCCAATCAGCTCATTTACTTTCACTTACATCGGTGTTCAGGGGCATATCTCAGCCCCCGAGCACTGATTTGGATGGGAAAGTGTCACTGGAAAGGGAAGAATCTCCCCTTTCCAATGGTACCATTCCCCAGTGGACTCCTGCTTGAGGATCTCCACAGCAGGGAGATCTCAAAGCAGGAATCCACCCACTAGATGCCAGGGGCTCATAATGGTGTAATGCTCCCCATCTGGCCCCAGGCCCTAAGTCTTTCAGCCCCCTGGGGCAGATTGGAGGTTTTTACCTCCAATCTGCTCCCAGGGAGGACTGAAATCCCACTAGACACCAGGTATTTTTTAATGCAAAATTGGTAGGGGGAGCCCTCCCAGGCATTGGGTCTAGCCCCTATCCACCCATGCAACCCCCAGCAGTCTTTCTGCCCCCCGCCAACAGCAGATAGGAGGCATTTTCCTCCAATCTACCTTCCAGAAGAACAGAAAGCCCACTAGATGCCATTTTTTGTGGAGAAATGGGTGGAGGCAGCCCACCTAGGCATTGGGCCTAATTCCACCCCTCAAATGGCCCACAACAGTCTTTCTGTCCCCCCAGGGGGCAGATAAGAGGTCTTTATCTCTATTCTGCCCTGATGGGAGCAACAGAAAGCCCACTAGATACCAAGTTTATTTTTATTGCTACAAAGTGTGGGGATGGTTTGCCCACCCACCCACACATTAGGCCAAGCCTCCACCTCCAATATGGCCCAATAGTGTTTCTGCCACCCTGAGGACTAAAGCGTCCCCATCTTTTTGGCAAGAAGGATTTTTTTTATATATACATATGGTTAGCAGAGTTGGGCTAAGTCCCAGTATCTTCCTAATTCTAAGCTCAATGGCTGCATGTTTTGAACTCAGTTCACCTGCCATCTGGGGAAACCTACCAAACCCAGACATTTCTAGAAACTAGACATCGGTGGGAGTCTAGACTAGTATGCCTTGCATGTGTCTCAGAAAGGTTTCTTACCCACAATGCCTTGTAAATCACTAACCCTTCTTAAAATTGCGTATTTTCCTTGCCTTTCTGTGATGTAAACTTCCAGAATAAGCAGGTATTTTCCCACTTGTCCCAGTAAAAATGCCACCTAACTTGTGTGACTTGGTCTAGTGCCCTCTGTCGTGAGGTTATTTTAGTAAGCTTTTATGGGCACGTTATTTTAGCCATGGGCCTGCCGCTTGTGCCCTTTAGCCTATTAACAATTTATTCTTTTAATTTTTATTTTCTAAGCAGAAGCTTCATTCTGCAGTGATGTTTTATTTCATTATCTCATACACTTTTAGCACAGACATTTTTTTACTTCTTATTAGGCTGACATTTTCGTTCGGTACTTTCTCGAGGCTGTACTCGGTAATGTTGTAGGTACAAAGTAGGAACACCACAATCTTTGCCACTTCACAGGAAATACACGGGTTCTTACATTAAGATAGTTTTCTCAGAAAACCAGCTGTTTTATTATAAAATAAACCTCTGCCCCTATACTTTAGGGGGAGAGTTCCAGCCAGAAAACTGTCACTGCATGCCGGTGCTTCATTGCAGCTGTCTGCTGAGACATGATGTCTTTTCTGCCTACCGGGAGATGACTCTCAGGAGATCAACAGCACTCTTTGCTACTACTATATTCAAGTATGGGGGATGGTGTCCTCCTAAGGATCCTGAAGAGCGGATTAGTGCTAACACCGCTATGATCTAGTAGTACTTTTGTAGCAAAGGTAGGAATTCTAACCCATAGCATTCTGACACTTTGGTAGGACTTTTCTTATGTTTCACTTTCCTTGTCACAGCATTGCTATTATTATTTTTTATAATCCTAATCATTGCAGTACATGCTATTTTATCTAGAACGCAGTTGATTCAATAAAACACATTGAACCAATTTCTGCTTCTGTTTGCCTTTGCATGTGTGAGACGAATGTAATTGAGAGAAAAGGCTGATATTTGTTATACCACAATTTCCCTGAGAAATCAGAATGTCATGCACACAGCTGCCACAAATCGTCACCACTTGTAGGTGCTGGTGCAGAACTGCTACCTGGCCAGAAGTGTTAGGCTGACAGGTGTCACACGGTGTGGAATTGGAATCAGTTCTCCACAACCTGGTGGTGCTACCGCCCAAATCCAGCAGTCTTATTGGTACAATGGAAGCCAAACAAGACCTCAACAGGCACAAATCAAACTAGGATCAATGAGAATCACTCCACAAGACTCCCAATGACCTTGGTTTGGTACTTGCCTGTTGCATGCACTATGCCTAGCCACACAAGTGAGGTAGCATTTTTATCAAAAAACATAGAAAAATGCTGGATGGAAGGAAGTTTGTGGCTTTCCAAAGATTCCAGAACTTTTTGTCACAGAAATGTGAGGAAATATTTTTAGTCAAAAGTTGAGGTTTGCACGGGATTCAGAGTGCAACAACTTGATGAGAGTCTTTCAAGTCACCCCATCATGGATTTCCCTAGTTGTCTGGTTTTAAAAAATGTACAGGTTTGCTAGGTTTCTCTAGGTTCTGGCTAAGCTAGGGCCCAATATCCACAGCTACCTACTTTGCAAAAAATGGGCCAGTTTTGAGTGGAAAAATGTGATGTATCCATTTTCGATCTGAGGCTGATTCCTGTTGCTGGCATTAGGTCTACCCACACAAGCGAGGTACTATTTTTATCAGAAGACTTAGGGAAATGGTAGGTGGAAGAAAGTTTGACACTCCCTTCAGGTTCCAGAACCTTCCATTACCAACATTTAAGGAAAATGTGTTTTTTAGTCACAGTTTGAGTTCTGCAATGGAGTCTGGGTAAAGCAACCTAGTGAGGGCAATGGCAGTCACCCCATCTTGGATTTCCCTAGGTGTCTAGTTTTCGAAAACATCCATGTTTGCTAGATTTCCCTTTATGTCAGCTGAGTCGGGGCCCCAAATCCACAGCTAGCTACTTAGCAAAAGAAAGATCAGTTTTGAGTGGAAACATGTGATGTATCCATGTTGTGTTTTGGGCTGTTTCATGTTATGGGCACTAAGCCTACCCACACAAATGAGGTACCATTTTTATCAGAAGACTTAGGGTGGAAGGACATTTGTAGCTTCCTGCAGATTCCAGAACCTTACATTGCAGAAATGTGAGAAAAATGTGTTTTTTGTAGTCAAAGTTTGACGTTTTAAATGGATTCTGTGTAAAACAGACAGGAGAGAGCCACGCAAACCACCCCACCCTGGATTCTGCTAGGTGTCTAGGTTTAAAAAATGTAGGTTTGCAAGGTTTCCCTTGGTGACGGCTGAGCTGGGTCCCAAAATACACAGCTACCCACTTATAAAAAACTGGGTCAGTTTTGAGTGGAAAAATATGATGTAACCATGCTGAGTTTTGGGTCATTTCCTGTCGCAGGCACTAGGCCCACCCACACAAGTGAGGTACCATTTTTATCAGAAGCCTTAGGGGAATGCTGGTTGGAAGGAAGTTTGTGACCCCTTGCAGATTCCAGAGCTTTCCCTCACAGATTATGAGGAAAATGTGTTTTTAGTCAAAGTTTGAGGTTTGCAAGGGATTTTTGGTAAAACAACCTGGTGAGAGCATTGCAAGTCACCCCATACCAAATTCTAGTTTAAAAAAATGTGCATGTTTGGGGCATGAACACCTATCGCCAAAGATGACTGCACACTAGAACCGCATTGTAGTTGCCAGCATTATATCCCCTGCCATCCGCCCTAAAATCATGCGGAAATGCGGCCAGCTGACGTCCCATTATAGCTTTGCCAACTATAGCCGACCCATCGAGTTTGCAAAACAACTCCAAGCCGTGTGAGAAACAAATGCACAGCCTGGCTCGGAACACTGGAGTGGCCCAAATGCCAGATAGTGACCTGGCTGCTAGTCAGTGAAAGGCTGTGACCTCTCATCGCTCAGACTGAGTCAGCATCATCAGCAACACAAGCATTGAGACACCGGGTTCCAGTGCTGCAGCCTAAGTGCCCCTGAGCGAGTGATTACTGGCGTGCAAAGGCTGGCGACACAGCGGCAGGCCTGACTGCAGCGCCCATACTGACTGCCCGATCCAGCCTGGTGGGATCTTGTACATGTCCAAGGAAGTTGCCCCATGGCACCTACTTGTGAGCCTGAGGCGAATGTAAGCAACAACAGTGAGATACTGGCACTGAAGGCGACAGCCCCTTGTTTAGCACCAGGGCCTGGGGGAGGCACACATGCAGGGATGGACCCTAGTCTAGATAGAGTGAACACAGAGGTACCACAGAAGCTGAGGGAAGTCCACTGTGACCCTTAGTGGAAACCATAGACTTGAATCATTTTTAGTGCACACATAATCCACTTAGACGTCAATATACATACTTTTCAGCAGCCCATAGTACTTTTTCTCTTATCTATCATGATTTCATCCAAGATATTCATGCTGACAAATTCCGAGCAGCAACACTCCGACCAAGAGGAATTTCCAATCACTCTCCAGTAGAGGTTCAGCTCCAGGGCTTGGTCCAAAATTTTGTGCTAGCCCACCCAAACTAGATCCTTGGTGTCTATGGGACAAACACATTAAGGACATGTTAAGAGAGGGGGCAGCCACCTATTTTAAGGAGAACATGGGGACTGTTGCCTCACCCTGTACCCTTTGGGAGGCTTTTAAAACAGTAATACAGGGACAAACACAGATCCTGATTGGGGAAAAGAAAGAAACCACACATAAGTGTGTAGACATAGAACAAGAGATCGCACAAATAGAAGCCAGGATACTGATGGAAGGTACAGAGGACCTCTGCTGATTACTGCACCTGTGGTGATGTGATGTACAAGACCTAGCAGAAGAGAGGGTAGGCAGATATGCCCTGGCTACACACGCCAATTATATGAAGTGGGCGACATGGCAAATACGCTGCTTGCCTGGCTAGAAAAAAGGGCTAAAGAGGCCGGTCCTGGGTGCTTGACCCTGCAAATAGGGAAGGTATGCACCACATGAATGCCACTAGCACAGCCAATACCTTTGCCACCTACTATGAGGGTCGATACGAGTCCATAATGACTATGATGGTCAAGGACTGTGCTGATATTCCAATAGATATCAACCTTTGGACATTGACTGGAGAGTAAAGGGATGCTCTACATGCAGACCTGACAGTGGCGGTGATCGCACTGGCCATTAGAGATTCCATTCAGGAAAAGTGATGGGGCCCAATGGCCTACCTGTAGAAATGTACAAAGGGATGGCAGACAAAGTAGCCATACACATGCTAGCTATGTTCCAGGTGGCACGGGATGAGGGCTCCCTGCAGGAAGACCAACAAATCGCCAGTAAAGTAATTATACATAAGAAAGGTAAACCACTAACAGACTGTAGTTCCTATGGACCTATACCCTTATTGAATGTAGCAAAGGCTCTAGGTTACACAGTGTCATTACCCAACTCAATCTACACCACCTTTATGCGTGCTACATATGACCAGATCCTCCCATTTAGGCGAAGCAGTCCTGATGGCCTTGGATGCCAAAATGGCATTTAATAGTTTTGAATGGAACTATGTCTTTGCTATCCTGACTAGGCTGGGCTTTGGACATAAATGTTGTTGCTGGGCAAAGCTCTTTTATCAGAGCCCATTAGCAAGGCTCAAGGTAAATGGTACAATATCCCATGTCTTTGCCTTGCAAAAGGGAATGAGGCAGGGCTGCCCTCTTTCCCCCATGATTTCTGCTCTTGAGCTAGAGCCATTTGGTGCCTTGGCTCGTCAAGACCCACTGATACAAGAAGTGAGTGCAGGGGAATGACTGGGAAGAGCGAATCTCCTTATACGCCAATGATGTGATGCTCTATCTCACCCAGCCAACCCTTTCCATTGACAGAATCTTACAATTATATAACACATTTGGGGACCACTCGGGATACAGTATTAATTGGTTTAAATCCATAATATTCCCATCGTCAGGAGGCCCCCAGTCTCTTCCCCCAAACTGTGCAGCACCACTGGTGCTGGAAAGTTTCAAATAGCTTGGGATTCACATCACCCGAGATTTGCAAGAATTCGTAATCAAAAACGTACTCCTCCAGTCTGAGATGTAGCGCATTGGAGAACTCTGCCGCTGATGAATCGAGAGCAGCAGAGAAGATGTCCCTTCCCCAGCTCTTTTATGTCTTTCAGAATACTCCACTTAGCGTTCCACCGGAGCTCTTCCAGAAGATTGGCCATGCACTCTGCCTCTTATTGTGGAATAGCAATACCTCACGCTTTGCGATATGTAAACTCTAAAGTGGGATTTATGATGGTGGGTTAGCAGTCCCAGACACCCACAATTGGCGGTTGTAAATGAATGGGCCTTCACCAACTGTGAGGAACCAACCTACCGAGTGGACAGGGCAGCGATGGGCAGCTGGGGCTATGTGACAGCAACTATACTGCCTGTGGCTGGAACACGATTTGCTAATCCACATTCAGACTGTGGTAAAGGTGTGAAGGGAAGCAACTGGTTCCTTGGGTGGGCTAGAGAGATAGGCTTACTAATATGACACCCCACTGGGACAGTGATCTATTGAATGAGGTGGGCAGACTGACTGGCTTCTCGAAATGGGAATTAATTGCTATTGAACACCTGGGAGATGTCTTAAGGGGGCAGTCTCTAATACAGTTTGAAATCCTCCATCAGGAGTTCGAGCTGACTGAGACCGAATGATACGGGCATCTCCTCATTGGACATGCTCTTAGGTGTTATATTGTGGAGTGTGAAAAACTACAAGAAGCCACACATTTGGGAAACAGACTACTCACAGAGATCATGACTGATAAGGCTATACCTAAAATTTATAGAAAATTTATGAATAATTTCCCAGATCGAATGGTGGCAGTCAGGGAGGCCTGGTCCCAAGACTTAGAAGATTTAGGTGATGACAACTGGACAGAAGCATCCCAAAGCACAATGAGAGATAGCAATCTGTGCAAGATTTAGGCTAATACAATTGAGGATCCTCCACAGATCTTACTACTCCAGGACCCTCCTCCATATACTAAAGAGGACAGACACACCACTGTGCCTTCGAGGGAGTAGCCAGGAGGGTTCCTTTTTCATATTCTGTGGGACTGTCCAGTGGTACAAGCCTATTGGTGTGCAGTGACCCACAAGATCTCTTAGGTCTTAGAGCAAGCTATTCCCATAAATGCCAAGTGAATTCTTTTACTAATAACAGGAGATGAACAGGGCCTAAATATCAGAAAATATGGACGACATTGGTGGTGGGGGTAGCTAAACAAAATATTGCACTTTCCTGGGGCAGGCCCACTCCCCAACTAGTTGCAGATTGGGAATTGGACTTAGACTTGTGCCAGAGAGGGGGAAGAAGGTGGTTTACCAGAATAGGAGGTGCCCCAATTAATGGGATAAAGTTTGGGGTACCTAGTGTAAGTTCTGGTGCAATGAGGAATGAGAGACTAATCGGGAGAAGAGGGGGAAAACACTTTTACTGTATTGAACATAGTACTTTCTGCATGGAAATGATGCAGAGCATAAAATAGCCACTCTGGCTTACTCCCTATCCTCATCTGATGTTAGTTTCTACATACAGTGCTGTGCCTCCTATGCAATTGCCTTTTGTTATTGTTTGTGTCTACTGTGTAACAAGCAATGTTCAAATAAAAAGAGTTTAAAAAAAGAAATGTTCAGGTTTGATAGGTTTCCTTAGGTGCCAGCTGAGCTAGGGCCCAAAACCCACAACTACCCACTTTGCAAGAAATGTTGAGTGGAACAATGTGAAGTGGTCATGTTACGTTTTGGGTGGTTTCCTATGACATGCAGAAGGCCTAGCAGCACAAGTGAGGTACCATTTTTTCGGAAGACACATGGGAGCAGAGCATAGTAGGAGATTTATTATTGCCAATTGGATTTTGCTGCATTTGTGCCTTTCGAATGTAAGCCAGTGTGTAGGTAAGAAGATATTTTGAAAAATAACATCTAAATCATATGCTTGTACTTGTGCCCATCAATTCAGAGATGTACAAGTAACCACTGCTCCAAAACTCCATGTCTTGTGCCCATGTCAGAAATATATAGGTTACCTTGATACAAATTTTTCACTCTGCATAGTTCACCATATGAATTTGTCTATACTCCGCACACAATGAAAAACCACTTTACGGTGCAGCTCAGTTGCTGGCTCTGGGTACCTCAGTTTACTGGCAAACCTACAAACCTTACAAATGCCCACAACTAAAGGGGTCCAGTGAATGTAATAGTACATTGCTTTTGTAAATCAGCCATTGTGAAAAACATTTACAGATGAAAGCATTGCCAGAAATGGCTGTTTTTCCTATTTGTTTGCAGTATTTATTTACTTCAACAGTTAGTTTCTTTGGGAAAGCTTTAGGGATCTACACATATGATCCCTTTCTGAATTTGGAATTTTGTTTACTTTTCAGAAATGTATAGCTTTCATGGCTCATCCATGGGTATCATACTGGTCTGCACCATGAACTGGAAATAAACTGAGATCACAAAAAATAAGAAAAATTGGCTACCTCTTTAAAAAATGCAAAAACAATTGTAAAGAGTTTATTTTTTTGATTCAACTCTGCAGGTTCCTGAAAGCTGGGAGGATGGTGACTTTAGCACATCAAACCGTTCCTTGATGCCATTTTTATGAAAAAGCCAGACACTTTTATCCAGTGCACGTTTTACCTATTTTTCAGAAAAACACAAAATGTGGCTACATTTTGGTGTTTTTTTGGTCCCCTCCAGGAGAATCCACCAAACCTGGGTACCTTTTGAATACCCGGTATGTTGGAAAAAAGGACACAAATTTGGTGTGGATAGCTTATGTGGACAAAATGTTGTGGAGGCCCAAGGGGGTACTACCCCAAATATACCAAAAATGTTTTAGCACTTGTGGGGAGGAGGCTAGGCCTGGCAGCGAAAGAGTTCATGGTAGGTTATGATTTTAAGTCACAATTCTGAAAATGCCACTTTTAGAAAGTCCTTACCTGTTGTGCCTTCTGCCAGTATCCTGGGTCACCTAACTGTGAATAACTTAGCTGTTGGTCTTTGTGTATTTCTCCCAGACAGGGAGATCAAGGGGGATTAGGTATTTGTAATTTGGGTCATTCTACCAGTATGGATAGGGTGGAGCTGTTGCCTGTCCCATTTACATTTGAAAAGGCTGCCTCCAGCACAACGATAAAGGAACCTGACACCAGTCTTTTGCCACTCTAGACTTCTTGAAGCCTTGACAGGAGAAGGGAAAACCTGTCCAGAACCAAACGCTGGGTTGCCAGGATGTATATGCTGAAGCTTAGGCTCAACGAGACACCGCCCCACCAGTCTTGGGTATATTTTGTTGAGTATTTAAGCAAGGCACTGAATGTTTGAGTGAAGGGTAGTGAAGTAAACACTTACGAGGAGCTGTACAATCTGTTTTCCAGAGAGCATATTGCAGTGTTTACGCATGCGCTCATGGAACCTAGTGATTGTTTATCAAGGTTCAATGTGGAATCTGTTTAAAGATTTTGTCAGCTGGTGCTGTACCTGTGGGCCAACAGCAGCTCGTCTATGTTATGTTTAATAAACTTACATTTTCAAGTGGAATTCAATGACTATTGTTTACCTGCGTTACGACATCCTTTTTGGCGATGAGCGAGTTGCTGACAGGGACTCACAGAGGAGCTAATTTATGATTATTGTCTTCCAACGGCTCATTTGACGGTGCAGTTCAGTAGATTAGTTTCCTGTCCAGCTAGAAGGATTTGCAGAAACATTGGGTACATAGAGAATTGTGCGAACATTGAGCCACATTATCATTATTTTTTAGCATTATGTGAGGTGTTATAGCACTGGGAAACACTTGACATCTATGCTGAAAGAGTTGAAGTTTACGGGAGGATGTTATGGCAGGTGGAACACACGCCTTGAAACGCATGTTTGAGGTCTGCATCATTTACTGTATTGCTGTCATCTTCAAGTGTGGAATGCACACCGTGCAATGCTTCACCATGCTTTTGTGGTGCCTCTCATCTTTCTTCATGTACGCTCAACATCTAACGCAGCGTCTCAGGAAGAATTCAAGAAATGTCAATAGCCTGAGAGGAAGAGGCTGATGGACGATGAAGGAAGGCATACAGTCTTTCTCTCCAAAAATCTTTCACATTTTTGGAGCGCTGCACAACACCGTGTGAACACTTGCTAGTTGTGTCTAGTTGTCTCTTTTGTTTCCTCTGCGCCGATTACAGCTTGTTCTCTCAGAGATTTGTTATTTTATTTATAAACTTTTCCAGGATCGTCTTTGGTGTAAGTTGGAACAATTACATACTGAGACTATGATGTTCCACGTGGCTGGGGATGTGTTTATTAAGAATATGTATTCAATGATGAGGTATACAGCTAAAGACAACAGCTGGGACACACACAGTTAGATATGTTGCATCTTTTACTCTTTAGACAACACTTATAGTTCACTGTAGGCATATATCAGTTTTTCTGCATATAATTTTTTCCTCTTTTCTTCTAATACTGACCTTATTTATGCAATTCCTCTTACAAATGTTAAGCATCATATCCTTTTCATGTGTTGATTTTTTAATACTTACATTATCAAAATGCACTCTGTGAATTTGCTACCCATTTTCTTCAAACTCCAGGTGATCCACCAGCTCAGTGGAAACAATGGTTTGATGTCTTTGAGACATATCTGGGAGCTAATGGGGCACTTCATGTTTATGCTGAGAGGAAGAAATATTTATTTCTTCACTCTTTAGGTTTTGAAGGCAGAGCTATACTTAAACAAGTACCTGAAGTAGTAATGAAGGAAGAAGAAGAATTAGATGAATACCAAGAAACTGAACAGCCAAGTTTGGTAGTGGTAAGATATACGTTTTTAAAGGGGGTACTGGATCCAGGGGAAGATGTAGATACATACATAATAGCTTTAAGGAGATCAGTTGCTAATTCAGGATTGTTTCTGATGAATTGGCCAGAGACAAATTTATTTGTCACTGTAGTGATAAATCTGTTAAACAGAAGTTATTATCTATGGGTAATCCATCATTGTAAGTAATGATTAAAGCTACCAAGAGTACAGAGACTTATCAAGTATCAGCTAAGCTATAGCAGGCAACAATTCTAATGTTGTCTCCAATGGTAAAAGTAATTTAATTAGAAATTTGAAAGACAAGAAGGCAGTTGAAACCATATGCACAGCAAAGGGGAAAATAAATCTCCTGCTAAAAATGTTGTCTGCAGACTATGCAACAAACTAGGTCACTTTGTGAAAGTTTGTCAGGGTCACAGGTCTAATCTGACACCTGCTGTTAAGTGTGCTATGGATGAGTATCCTCTTAAAGAAGAAGACTGCATTTGAAGATATTTAGGAGATATGGTCCTAGTGGTTAAATATGATAATGTCAGAATGGGAGATCCCAATTCATGTGTAGTGTAAACCCATATGTGGATGTAACAGTTGGCGACTGAGAGTTGAAGTTATTAGTGGACTCTGGGGCATGTATCACAAGGACAACTTAAGAATTGTATGACACAGTTTGGCCACCAAGACAACTATTACTTCACGACCATAGAGCTGTGTAGAATGAAGGATGCAAAATTGATTTGAGTGGATACATCAAAGATATTTTGATATTTTGAAATTTAAAGGTCAGAGAATAGCTGGTGAAGTTTATGTAGCACAAAAAAGGCTCAACACTTTATGGTGGTTCCGACAAGTACTGTTTGCTATGGTTGTTAGACAAAGAACAAAGTAATACGTATTGGCAGGCACAGACAATGAAGAGTTAGAAATGATCATGAACAAATATCCACATGAATTTTTGGGGGAAATAGGGAAAGTTGGAAATTTCAAGCGCAAGAGTAAAGTAAAGGAAGGAGACAGACCTGTGAATTTTTTTTTAGAAAAATTTCTTTCAGTATACAATAGGATCTTGAGAAAGAGTTGAATTCACTGTGTAAAAGAGGTGTAATTGAATGCATTGATTCTACACTATGGTTGTCACCTTTGGTGGCAGCCTCTAAACACATCTCACAGCCTTTCTTTCCCATTTGATAACATATCAGTATTGCTAAATGCTGTTTGGACTGGCCTCAACGGCTTCGGTTTTTCAAAGAGTCATGTGCAAAATGCTCAAGGGTATCCAAGTGTTGTCTGTTTTTCAAGATGATGTACTAATGTATACACCAGATAGAGAAACAGATGCTAAAACCTTGGTTGAAGTGTTAAAAAGATTACAGCTCCACTAAGTTGTACTGAGGAGAGACTTGTGTGTATTTTTTACTTGTGAAGTTGAATATTTGAGCCACTAAGTATACAGTCAGGGAATCGAACCGAAAGCTGGCTTGGTTAACATCATCACGCAGGCTAAACCACCTATAGACAAAACAGGATTGAAGTCATTTCTTGGCATGTAGTAATTCTTTGCCTGTTTCATACAAAATTATGCAACTCATTTAAGACTTATATTCCATATGGTAATAAAAGGAGTTGCTTCTGAATGGAATGAGGAGAGCCAACAAGTTTTTGAGTGGATTAAAGAGCAGTTGATCTCCTCTGAGGTATTAAAACATTATGATCCTGAATTGCAGTGTGTTGTGACAGTGAATGCCAGCAGTGTGGGATTAGGTGCTGGCGTCACACATGTGAAGGATGCTCAGGTTCAAACAGTTGGTTATGCTTCCCGGGTATTGACTGGTGCGGAGAAGCAACATTCAGTGATTGAAAGGGGAGAGGATGTAGAAAAAGGGTAGAGGATGTAGAAAAAGGGGAGAGAATGTAGCTCAGCAGTCAGAGCTGCCGCCCCGGAAGCGGGAGATCTGGGTTGGAGCCCGCACATCTGCACAATGTGCTGTGATTCTGGGAAAATCACATCATCTCCCCGTTCCCATGGACAGCGCCTTGAGACCCTCACGGGTGAGAAGCTGCGCTATTTCAAAGGGAGCTCCTGGCTTGCTGGTGGGCGGTCATGAAATTTCAGAGTCCCATTGAATTACCAATAGCCTCATAGGAAGAAGTTGGTATGGATATTGTAGGTCCAATTAATTCTCTGGCTAGTACTTCTCGTTGTTCTTTGGTCATGATGAATTATTAAAAAAAAATGTCTAGAGGTTAAATTTGTGAAAAAAGTTTCATTGAAAGTGGCAGTTGAATTTTTAAATGAAGTATTCTTAAAAGAAGGATTTCCAGCAACATTGGTGTCAGATAATGGTACTCAATTTGTGTCTGGTGACTTGGATTTTTTCTTAAAAACTAGTGGCATCAAGCATCTCAGATGTTCTTTATATCATCCCCAAACCAATGGTTTGGTGGAGAGGATGTACAAAGTGCTGGGAGAGTGTATTCAGGCGACCATCGCAAACAGATGTATGAATGCTGTAAATTCAATGTTGTGATTTTATCAGACCACCTGCATGATTCTACTGGAGTTTTGCCTGTTTGCCTTTTTGATTGTTGCTACTACTTGTTTTTGTCCAGTATGGATGAACAAATGGTTCAAAGTGAATAAAAGTAAATGAATCAAAGAGAGTATTGGACTGAACATTGAGAAAGTACAAGAGAAACTGAAAACCTATTTTGATAAAAGGAGTAGAGTAAAAGACCTACAGTCATATTTACAAAGCCCATGGCGCAGGGCAGCCCAGCAGGTGCCTTGCTGCACTGCCCTGTGCCACCAAGAGAGGGCAGAAATGTGTTGTATCTACAAGATATAGCACATCTCTCTCCTCTCCCCCTGCACTGGTGCACAAATTGCTGCCATGCACCAATGCAGGCACTCTTGAACCACGGTGCAAGGGTGCCTGCATTTTGGGGATGATTGTCTTTGTACAGGTAGGTACACCTTCCTGCACAAAAAAATCAATGGCAATGGTTTCATCCTATGTGTGCTGCAGAATATTGGTATTTCCCTCAGTTGTGCCTCCCTTAAGCCACTCCTGGGAGGCTTAGGTTTTTGACGCATTCCCAGGTTTACAAAACCTTGTAAACCTGGGAATGCATGAAAACCCATCGGTGTTACATTGGAACACCCACCACAACACCCACTGGACGCCTCTATGACACAAAGGGCCTGATTACAACTTTGGAGGACGGTGTTAAACCGTCCCAAAAGTGGCGGATATACCACCTACCGTATTACGAGTCCATTATTTCCTATGGAACTCATAATACGGTAGGTGGTATATCCGTCACTTTTGGGACGGTTTAACACCGTCCTCCAAAGTTGTAATCAGGCCCAAAGTAAGCCAACGCAGGAACTTGTGCTGCGTTGTCTTATTCCATATCTACAAGGCCATGTAAAGTCATGCAATATGGCTTTGCGTGGCCTTGTAGATATGACCCTGCAGCCTGCACTGCAGGAACATCACAAAAAGTGACGCAGCAGCGGTGCAGGCTGCTTGTAAATATGGCCCCTTGAGTATAAAGATGGAGAGTTAGTTTGAGTATGTAAGCCTGTACATGTGAGAAAGGATTTAACAAAATTTGGTCTGCCTGGAAGTAAAGGACAATAGTGTAAAAGTGGATGATGGACAGTGGTGGAAAAGTGGTTGTGGGGTGAGAGCAAAAAATAGAGAGAAAATGTAGAAAAAGATCAAAGTGGAATTTCTAAACAATGACAGTATGTCTAGTGTGAATCCATCAAGGTCTAGACCAGATGAAGGTGACAGTGTAATGGTTAAGGAACATGACTCTGAGTCAAGGGTGGTACGCACCAGTCGGGTGAGGAACTTATCGCTTAGATTTGGAGTGTAATATTTTTTCATTTAAGGATTTCTTATCTCATGGCTTTAGAGTTTAATGATTGACCTGTATTAAAAATGTTTGGTTCCTGTAGCAGTGTTTTGTTCTTTAACTCATGAGTTTAGAGCTTATACTGAAATGTTTGCTTCCTGTATTATTGTTTTGTTTTGTTTTTGTACCAGCTTAAAATCAGTATGTTTACTTCATGTACTTCACCCAAAGTTGCTGTGCTGCGTTGCATGACAGGGAGGTAGCAGGAGAGTGCCATATTCAGATAGATACGGCCCTCTCCTCCCCTCTCCCTAGAGTCGGCGCTGATTTCAGCTGCCCTGCGCCACGCACACATCTTAGCGTCATAGTGCTAGGGTGTGTGTGTGAGTCTAGTATATGTTTTGTGCAGGAAGGTATCCTTCCTACACAAAATACTATGCCGAGACCAGTAAACAAACCTTTCCCCCTTGACGCAAATTAATGCAAAGCAGCATTTTGCGCTGCTTTACGTTACGTTGCCATACAAACCAATGCAAATACCAATTTGCATTGGTTTGTGAATCCCAAAAAAGGTTTAGTATAGGTTTAGTGTTACAAATGTAACGCTAACCCGACCCTAAACCTTTTCGAATCTGGGCCCAAACAATGACAACCAGAAATCCATTTGTCAATTCACAAACAAATAAGACAAGAATGGTCATTAAGTCTCCAAGATTTATATCCTAATACATAAAAACAACTACACAAAACACTATTGAAATAGGGAAAGGACAACATGAGTGCTGGACACCGCCACAACTGGACTTACCTATGGAGATCTTAATTTAAGTATAAATCTCTCCAATACTAGCACAAACCAAATGTATGCTTTTACAGAGATCATTCTAGAAATCCCTACGTTTGCACAAGCTGAAGTCAGGGGAGAACCCACTGTTCTGGAATTGTGAATTAGATGTGACAGACCTACACCATATGTTATTTTACAGTCCTTCAACCAAACCTCTCTGGTCAAACCTTTTTAAACATATTGCAGAACTATTCAAACTTTAACCTAGTGAAGAGTTTGCTTACCTTATCACAGGATGACTAGACCCGGATATCAAAAAAAGAAAATTACAATTATCACCCATGTTTAATACTCACCTTAGGTTTGAAATCCTTAATAAATGGAAAAATACATTTTGCTCTTCGCCTGGAGATTATGAATTTCATTTACTAGTAGTGTGGACTAAATCTCCTTGCAGCACTCCCATCGTAACTGCCCGATAAGTGCTACATGGAAATCACTAGATGCTCATATCACTAATTTCAAACCTCCTTAAATCAAAACCCTTCATACTCAACACTCAGGGGCATATTTATGAGAGGCTTGTGCCGCTGTTGCATCACTTTTAACCATATCTATGAGGACACCAAAAGCCACTTTGCGTGGTTTTGAATGGACTCATAGATATGGAGTAAGGCAAAGCAGCGCAAATTGCTGTGTTGCTTTATTGTGCTTTAGGGAGGCGTTCCATGGGCATTGCAGTGAGTGTTTGATGCATCCCCAGATTTACAAAGCCGTGTAAACGTGGGGATTCGCCAAAACTTTATGTCTCCCCAGCGGAGGGTCAACAACACAAAATATCTTTATTTCTCCTCGTTTTTTCCTCTTTTTATGTGTGTTGCATGCTGCAAGTGGGCAAAGCCTCCCAGGATTGTTTTGGTGCAGGAAGGTGCCCCTTCATTACCCCAAAATATAAGATCCACAGATAAATATCTTATCTTCAGAGACTACTCAGGAATTGACTACATTATTATTCCTACAGCACCACCATACTCACACAGCAATGTACTGCATATCTCTGCGTATGTAAACATTTATAATTTGATTATATGTATACATCTAGATATGTATATTTCTTTGTACAAATATGTATGGTTACCATTTTATCCTAAAATATTTACATACTCTTTAGGCCTGTTTAACACATGTATATTTGACTCACGGTTAAATGTATATATGCACGTATGTGTATATTTAGGTGTGTATATGTGTATATTCATATTATGTGTAGGTATGTGTATGTATATATATATATATATATATATGTATATATTATTCTACACTTAGCATGTTCATATGTCATTACATAGTTGCTATATAAGTTGTTTAATTAGATGCTAATGAGTCTCTTTTTTATTTTATCTATCATAATATGTGAATATTATCTTACCTATTTATGTACAAGCATTTCATTATTTAAATACTGAGGAAAAATAAAACAATGTTATAAAAGTACACCAATAAATTAACGTCATATACTGCAACTCTTGAAAGTCTGCGTTTATACTATACAATTTCAGACATATATTCCCTTACTATTGCTGGAGAGTCAGCGAGGGTCCAGAAACCACAAGCACTCTGGTGATGCACCATACCTTATCCCACCTACTAGAAGTTGACCAGATCTCTGGACTTCGTGAGGAGTGTGGTAATCAGAGTCATTCAATACAAATCAATAACATAAAAACCATAAACAATTCTAGACACCATAACCAATTTAAACACAAATCAAACTCCAAACTGAATAAAGTTTCAAAGCTTTAATACAATCCTAAAATCAGTGTAATGTATATGGTGTCCAAAACTACGCTATAAACATAAAATCACTGGCTGACCAAAACTTCTAAAGAAATTAAGTCTACCTAACATCAAAACTGTTGAATAACACAAATTAGCAAAACTATAATATGCACATTGATTTTAGATTTCAGAGCAGGTGATGGAGATATCAGGAAGTGATCAAAATTCAAATTAACAATAATTTTTCCGGGCTGGACCATCCTTACCACTAATACGAATTTGGACTTCCATGTATGGAGACAGACTAACACATGCGGGCAAAGCAAAGGAAAAGACAAAAATAATTTGGAACAGTTTATCTAGATAAGCTGAAAAGAAACCAAGAAACCACATTAAAGATTATACTCCTCCTCATGGGACAGGAGACAGGAAAGTTTCAACAAGCAGAGCGTTCACAGTTTCGCAGCATCAGTAGACAGCAGCATCAGGACTGTGCAGAACACGGGCTGCACAAAGGACAAGTCAGCAGTTCAGAATTATTTGTGCATAGTAGTATTGAACAGCATGAGCAAATGGGGCATAACAGAAAGGATGACTTTATTCTTCAGAAGATATCTAAGGGTCAGAAGGAAGAGAGAGAGCAGCACCACATTCAGGAGCACCAGCAAGTCATGAGTGACCAAAAAGTTTCAAAAGTCTCTCCTTAATTAGAAATGTTCATGAGTTTCTGATTGGTCCTCTAGGTGGGTTCATCTTACGCACAATAACCAACACCCAATGGTAACCGCTGGCACAATCAAGTTTGCAACTGTTCAGGATTTTCTCAGGGAAGATGTTTAGTCATTTCAATGAATTCATACAGTTCCACCATAATTTGATACTTAATGGTTGTCTTCAACTTTGGGATTCTTTCCCACAGTACACAGGATGTGTTGAACAGTTTTCATACGAAATTTAATGAGGCTTCTTGTCTTGTTCAACAGTTAGAACAAATACTGTAACATTTGTAAACATCAAAACATGTTCTTGGTCTTTAATACAATAGGATATTCACCAATACTTCAGCAATCTAGGAACTAATTCAGGTCATTGAACACGTAACTTCCCTTTACGTCTGCAAAAATGAATCTTCAGACCTAGTCTATCTAAGAAAGCCTAAATACACATTAATACACATAAATCCTATTACGCACCTTACAATTTGAATCAAATATACAAAGCACTTTATTTAATTGCAAACATTACTCCCAAAACATTAGAAACAATTTTAAATGTGTATTTATTTATCTGCACATAAGTAACTTGTATTAATAAAATAATTTAAATCAGTATAAGTATGATTAACTCATGTTCATTTAATACTCATAATATGCCTGTCATCTCTACTTATTTTAATAAAATAGTGCTTTTAATATTAGTTCATGTCAGTAGCTCACTCGAATATAAATGCACAACATCTTTCATGGCAAAACGTGATGTCAAATACGAATGGAGCCCACATTGCCCACCATATTTAAAATGTGCAAATTTTAACTTTCATGTTAATTTGTTTGTTAGCCTTTTAAATGAAGGCTTGTAAATTGCCATATGCTAACTTCTACGCCAATTATGTATTAGTAAAATCTCATCTTTATCACTACGTAATCCTGTATCTATCTATTTACTACTTTAGTCCTACTGTACAAGATTTAAAAAAATTACTCTCTCAAAAGCTTTACTCATTCTCACCATCACCCTATACCTCTATCAATATATCCTCTATCCCCACTCTCTGACTCATCCCAAATCCATTCTACTACTATAATCTCCAAAATAACGCTTCCTAGACTTTTTCCTCCTCTACCCCTCCTGACTCACCCCAAACCTCAGTTTACTACTATGTTCTCCCAAACAACTCTATTCAATTCTCCCTCATTTATCTCTCCTTGGACTCATCCCAAATCCAATTTTACTACTATGACTTCCCTATTTCCTTTTTTACAGATTTTTCCATCCTCCATCTCTCATTTACTCATCCCAAACCTCATCTTACTACTATGATCGCCCAATTAACACTTCTGGATTTTCCCTCCTCCATCCCTCCATCTTTCTATTCAATCCAACTAACAGACTTGCAGGTCCTCTGCTTAAATTAACTCATACCTCCCTATATTTATAATAATAATACTGTACTCATGTTTCCTGATACTAATCCACCACTCAGGGGCGGCTCTGCCGATATGGCGGAGGAGCGTTTACCCCCCCCCCCGCCCGCAGCAGCAGGTGCAAAACCTTTACAGTAAAAACATAATAACCTATGTTGATTGTGTTTTACTGCAAAAGGAGTGGGGCAACAGGCATGACAGGGACAGAGGGCAAGTGCACAGCACTTCCCATCAGTGAACATGTATTTCTGGCCTGCCGTCTCAGGCCGGCCAAACATACATGTACTCTAGGCTCTGTCCAACCTGGAAACGCAGTGCCAGATTGGAGGGAACAGGCAGAGGCTCCCAGTCTGCCTCAGAGTGCCCAGCCAGGGCGCTCCATTTAATCCTACCACTGCTTCCATGCTCCCAGCAGCATGAAAGCAGCCTTAGGATTGGATGCAGGGCAGGCTAGAAGCCTGAGCCTGTGCCTGCAGCTAAAGAGCGGTGCAGTGGTGGCACGGCGAAACTGGTAAATTTTTTTATTTATTTATTTTTTGGCTGCTTCCCACCACCTCTCCCCTTCTCCCTCCCGTGAGCCGCAACTGCCACCACTACTTCTTTTCGGTTCCAGAATAGCGCGCTACTCGCCCTGAAATGTGTTTCGACACCTCATCAGGGGTAGTAAGCGTTATATAATTACAATTACATTTTGCAAGAATTTTATCATATTAACCTCGGGTGTGCTTTGTGCTTTTCCTTTCATGTCCATGTCCCTTCCTCTTGCTCCCTTTTTTCCAGCGCATTGTTAAATATATGCATAATTTAGGTACTCTATACTAACATGCATGATATTCAATGACTCTTACTGATGTAGTCTTACTATCTTTTCTGTTCATAGCTTTCTGCTGCTCATGATTTTATATTGCTCAAAATAAATAACATTTTTTTACAAAAAAATACTTTGCGATCATTCTAATAGGGCATCGAATGAAGGACTCCATATATTGTTAGTTTGTCTCCTAGCATTTATGAGTAAAGAAACTGCATTTGAACCCATTGCTAAAGGAAAGTGGACCTCACTTGGTTAAATAGGCATTCAAAATGTCATTTGTAAAAGAAAGTCATGTTTTAATGCTTAACCGTGATTGGTTTAAAACTACATTGCATTTCATTATTTTTCAGCTTATTGCAATAGGAGCTTCAAATTTCCCAACAACAATGCTGAAACATAATGTTAATATACATTATATGACAAGCGGGGCGCATGAGAGGGGCTTAAGGTGCAGTGGAAAGGGAGAGGAATGCATATTGGTGGGGGTACTAAGGGGCATATTTATACTCTGTTTGCACCGAATTAGTGGCATTTTTTTAAAACTCTAATTCAGTGCAAAACTAACTCCATATTTATACTTTGGCGCTAGACCTGTCCAGCTCCAAGTTTATGGAGTTAAAGTCATTTTGTGGACGTGGAAACCTACCTTGCCTAAATGAGATGCAAGGTAGGCGTTCCTGTGCAAAAAATGACTCTTTGGCCTTAACGCCATATTTATACTCCTGTGCAAAAATGGTGCACAGGAGGGAGGAGGGGTAAAAAAATGGGGCAAAGCTTGCTTTGCCCCATTTTTTAACGCCTGGGTCAGGGCAGTCGTTAGGGGACATGTGGGCCTATTTCCATGGTGGAACACCATGGAATAAGCCCGCTTGTGCCCTCCCCAGGCACACCCCC
The DNA here is from genome assembly GCF_031143425.1 of Pleurodeles waltl. Taxonomy (NCBI): domain Eukaryota; kingdom Metazoa; phylum Chordata; class Amphibia; order Caudata; family Salamandridae; genus Pleurodeles; species Pleurodeles waltl. The sequence continues at coordinate 861,526,220 of NC_090436.1, read as the reverse complement.
ACCCACACCAGAGGTACAGGTAGAGCCTACCCTTTGCACCAGCTTGCACCATTCCCTAAATATTGTGCCCAACTGGTGCACAGAAATGGTGCAAGCCGGTGCTAAACTTTTTGGTGCAAAACTGCCATAGTGCAGTTTTGCCCCAAAAAGTATAAATCAGGGCCTACATGGGAGAAAACACATTATTTTGTGAAATAACCAACATTTTTTAAGTCTTTCCAAACAGAGAGAGGGAAAGAGTGTGTGAGCGTTTTTGTCTGTGTGTAAAAATTCCTAGTGAAATCCGACAGACGCATCACCATACCCCACTGAAAGAGCTTGTACCCAACTATTTATCAAAATATACATTTATTAGGGGGATGTAACACCCTAAACACCCCGCTGAAGCTATGCCCCTAGTTATGAGCTTTACTGTAACCAACTGTATTCTATTTTATCAAGCTCAATAGCTATGTTTTTTTCACATTGATGCCCAAAAAGGTATTGCAAATGTCATATTTGCACGCTCTACGTTCTGGAATGAACTCTTAGGGGCATATTTACAAGAAAAGTGGTGCAGGGCCGCGCAGCAAGTAACCAGAGCAGACAATGCCCTGTATTTACAAAATACAGTGCATTTCTGTCCTTTCCCCCTGTGCGGATGCAATTTTGGCTGGCTAACGCCAATGCAGACACCCTTGCACCATGGAGCAAGGGTGCCTAATTGCATGCCAGATTTATTTTGTGCACCTTCTTGCACAAAAACAATCCATGGATGCATTTCCCTCTTTCTGCAGCACATATGAAAAGAGGAATAATAAGGAGAAATAAAGATATTTGTCGCTGGTGCACCCCGCAAAGGGAGGCATATGGTTTTGAAAATGTAGCCATTTAAATGTGGAACTGTGTCAAAACCCGCGGGTGTTGCGTGGGAAAACCCATCGCAACGGCCATGGAATGCCCCACTGACGCAGAGTAACGCAACTCCGCAACTTGCGCGGCCTTGCCTTACTCCATATCTATGAAGCCATGAAAAGCCACGCAAAGTGGTTTTGCGTGGCCTCACAGCTATAGGTCTGCACTCTGAGCCGTCACAGCGTCAAAACAGTGACGGTCCATCGGCGCACAGGGCTTGTGACTATGCCTCCAACTTTGTAACACCATAATTCCATTTTGGTGTCATTACGCACTAACCCTTGCACGAAATTATGATGAGTTGCCAACATGCCATTATGATGGTAGGCTCTAGAGAACGCACCAGTTTTCAAACAGATCTAAGGGCCTGTTTTTAAGTTTGTAAAGTCACACATTGCATCTGTCAAACTTCAGAAGAAATAAGAATTCCCCTAATTATTGTTTTGGCAACGTTTTCAAAGAACATTTGAAGCTGCAAAGATTACTTTTTCCTTACATCACTAATCAAACGATGTACCTTTTACTACAGTTCGTTGCTCTTTATCAATGCACATTCCCTCTGTCACACTTTTTCATAGCTTCAGGGTTTCTGACAAAATTTCTTCTCCCATTTGTCACTTCCTAACAGTATCACCCTTCTAACAATGGCATAATTTAAAGACATGATGGTTCCTCAATAAAATATCTTTCCAGTTTGGTCGTTTGTTTCCAGATGCCATGCCAGGATAGGCCTTACAAAACATTTTTTTTTTTAAGTGACTGTAGTTATTTGCATTTGTCCCATACTCCGTAAATTATACTGTTTAAAATATTTGAAAGTCCTACGTTTAAAACAACTTTTTTAATATATAGTTTCTATAGTTTTTTTCCTGCTGTTATTTTTTTATTTCATTTGTAACAGCGTGATGGTTGAAGGCCTTTGCTCATAGCACCAAGATTTATAAAGGTTAGTGAGCGCTGTGTGGAAATATGCAGCGTTGCATCGTTACAATGACAAAACAGTGCAGTGCCATACATACTATATGTTGTGTGCCTATGAGGTCATTGACTGCGTTTAGGTAAAAGGGTAATCTTAGCACAAGGTCATCGGCTGTACATGAACAAAAAATTGCACCTTTAAGTGATAATATACACGATTTAACATGGCATTGCAGTGCGAGGAAGGTGTCTTGCAAGGGACACACTCTCCAGTACAAATGCCTACGCAAAGATAATCTCCCAAGTGTACTGACATGGGAAGTGTCATTTTACAGACATTACATATATTAAGGCCCATATTTATACTTTTTGACGCTAAACTGCGCTAACGCAGTTTAGCGTCAAAAAATTTTGCGCCGTCTAACGCCATTCTGAAGCGCCATGCAGGCGCCGTATTTATGGAATGGCGTTAGCCAGCGCAAGCAGACCGGCGCTGCCTGGTTTGCGTGGAAAAAAGCCACGTACACCAGACAGCGCCGGCGTAGGGGGAAAATGGCGTATGGGCGTCTTAAAATGGGGCAAGTCAGGTTACGTCGAAAAAATCGTCGTAACCCGACTTGCGCCATTTTTTTTCGACGCCCATCCCCCATCAACATGACTCCTATCATTGTAAAGATAGGAGTCATGCCCCCTTGCCCAATGGCCATGCCCAGGGGACTTCTGTCCCCTGGGCATGGTCATTGGGCATAGTGGCATGTAGGGGGGCACAAATCAGGCCCCCCTATGCCACAAAAAATAAAAAATAAAAAACTTACCTGAACTTACCTTAATGTCCATGGGATGGGTCCCTCCATCCTTGGGTGTCCTCCTGGGGTGGCCAAGGGTGGCAGGGGGGGTCCCTGGGGGCAGGGGAGGGCACTCTGGGCTCATTTTGAGCCCACTTGTCCCTTAACGCCATGCCTGACCCAGGCGTTAAAAAGCGGCGCAAATGCGCCGTTTTTGGCCACGCCCACTCCCGGGCGTCATTTTTGCCCGGGAGTATAAATACCACGTAAAGGCCTGGGAGTCATTTTTTAAGACGGGAACGCCTCCCTTGCATATCATTAACGCAAGGAAGGGGTTCACGCTAAAAAATGACGCACACTCCGGGCACTTTGGCGCCCGAAGCGTCTAACGGCATAGTATAAATATGGCGTTAGTTGGCGTTAGTTTAGCGTCGAATTTGCGTCTAAAAAAACGACACAAATTCGGCGCAACCAGAGTATAAATACGGCCCTAAGTATGGTAAAGCCACATAATTTTCCTTTTGCCCAATATTTGAGCCTGTTTCCATGTGGTGTACAGTGGTGGCTCACGGGAGGGAAAAGGGGCGGCGTGGCGGCGTGGCGGGATGGTGACAAAAAAAGAGATATAATAATTTTTTTTTAAAACCTTCCTTTCTCGCTGTTCTGATCCTCTCCTCGATGCTCCACTGCAGGCACAGACTCCTAGCCTGCTGGCAGCATGAAAGCAGCGTTAATTATGGACAGAGCATCCAGCCAAGGCGCTCCGAGGCAGAGTGAGAGTCTCTGCCTGCTGTCTCCAACCCAGCAAACCAGTGCCGGGTTTAAGAGAGCCTAGTGCACATGTTTGTTTGCCCGGCTCGAGACGGCCGGCCAGCCAAACATACATGCGCACAGAGGGGGAGTGCTGTGCACTCCACCTCCATCCCAGTCATTTCCTGTGGCCCCGCCCCTTTTACATTTTCTTGTAAACGTTTTGTAGCTGCTGCTGGCTGGGGAAGGGAGTTTGGGGAGCGATGTTTCTCTGCCATAGTGGAGGAGCCGCCCCTGGGGGTGTTAGGAATCCATTCAAAAGCAGATTGTGACACTTTGCTTTCCATTGGTTTGGCTTTGCATTATTCTCACCTTATTACTCCCACTTAGCTTGAATTATTGTAGGTCAGTCACTACTCACCACAAACATTCAGCACAATATTTGCGTCAACTTCAGGGTAAAATCAATTTGACCAAAAGTTGATCCAGGGTGCTAATTGCACCACTTTGCATCATAAGGCTCTGCAAAGTCTCCATAAAGACATGCACAAAAGCTTAGTACATTTTGGCCAAAGTATTTTATAAAGTAGTTCCCTTTCCTGTTGCTCTCATATTGCTTTGTAGTCACAAAATGTTCATTATTAATAAAGATATTGGGGCAGACTTATGAAAAGTGATGCTGCACCTAATGCAGTGCCAAATTTCTTGCACACAGTGCCCCTCTAATGCTACCATGTGTACGTCATATTTGAAATATGGTGCACCCTGGCAGTAGTCGCAGGACTAGCTTAATAATTTTTGACGCTAGTCCGGTGCTTTGCATGATTAGCATAAAAAATGATGACACTATCCTGCAAAGCACCCAGAGGCCCATTGAACACAAATCTCACAGATGTCTTTGCGCCATTTTTTCAGCCTCCTCTAGCGCTGGAACGCCCCCCTCGCATACATTATGGCTGGTGCAGGCATAGTGTTGCGCAAGGGGTTACAAAGTGGCGCAGTGCAAGCTTTGTGTCACTTTGTAAATGTGGCGTGGCATTTTTGGCCTTCTAATGCCCCATTTGCGTAAAAAAATGACGCTAATGTCACGTTAGAATGGAGCTAGGCCAACATAAATCTGGGACATTGTTTTGGTACTTTTACTATAAGCAGCTGTATAGTTTTCGTTTCTTGTTAATGTTTCAAAAACAGTACTTGTAGATTGTTGTACTACATTAAATATAGCACAAACATATCAACTATCAAAATATGGATTGTCAATGGTGTCTATATAAATGACATAAAATATTGATTTGGTTCGATTCAATTTCTTTATTCGGCAAGTACAAAAAAACAGCCATAACAGTACATGCAATGAATATACAATAAATATAAAGCATAAAAACGTAAGAATAAAACCAATTTTAAAAATGAATTTGCTCCTCCCATAATCATGCCTAACACACAATATTCTTTCTAAGCTGTATTGACCCCCTAACTTTAAAACATACGTGAGGATCCCCAAACGTAAACAGGTAAACTCAGTGTAATCCTATAATCTCTGATGTTCTGGGCAAGGAAAATTGGTTTAATGTAGTACTGCATAAGATTTTTATAAAAGTCACAAAATAGCCTAAAGTTCTGAGTGTTTTGCTTCGACAGACCGTCATATGGGTAGGAGTACATGTCTTCATATTAGGGAACGAAGTCAAATGATGAACTGTACCCACTCGCAATCTAGCCAGGACCTGACGATGAATACTAGTGACACTCGATAAACAATATTGTCATCCCTCCAGAAGTTTCGAGGACATATAAAAAGTAACAGTGGGTTTATTCAGTTCTTCCCGCATCCTGCATTCGTATCTATATTTGAGAAAAGTCGCCTTGATAACACCTTTATTAAGGAATAGAACTTTAAGTGGATCCTATAACACAGACAAAATTAAATAAAATACTAAAAGATGCATTAAGATGAGAAAGCCAAGGAATCATAGAAAAGTTATCCAGGGTAAGGCAGTCTAAAAAAAGTGACTTATTAATCTTGTTTCATCTTTAGACTATATGGAGAACACGAGCAACAATGGTTTTAGTAGAATCAGATCCTCCAAATACTGCAAGCCAGCTTCCTTATGTGCAATCAGAGAGGAAGTTGAAACAGGTAGGCATAACAAACGTTTAAAAAAAGTATTTTCCTCCTCCTGAAGGGGGTATCTGTTTAGTCTCCTTCAAGAGACATAAAATGTCAATAACTAAAATATTGTTTTTAAATTTAGAAATTGGCACAATATCAAAGTACAAAATAAAGATAAGCACTATATCGACTTCCCATCTACATTATTACATCTCTACAAATATCAGTACCTAGAGTATCGAGCACTTGATAAAATGCAATAAAATTATACATTTGTTCCACAAAAACATCTAAAACAGTATAATATTATTTTAAAAAATATATATGTCAAACAAAATGAATCATATCCATTACACCTAAATTTGCATTTACCATAGAAGGAAAAAGCCAACGAAGTAATACAAAAGCAGAGTCAGAAACCCAATTACTTTTAGAATAAAAACTGTTACCTAGGCTGAACAAATTAGCTAAAGCCTGAAACTTGTCATGCTGGCCAATAACAAAGCCACCACTGCTTCAAAAACACAAGTGAAACTAATGAAATGCAACTTAAAATACTTTAATGTCTGCACCATAATTTAATGTCTGATCTCAAATTTAAAATGAGGTAAACATATTTTTTATTTATCATTTTCCCCAACAATACCTGCAAGGACAGATTACTGACAAGTTAATACAGTAGAAAAGAAGACAGGATAAAACCAGAAAACTTCTCACCTTAATCAAGAAAGCAACTGGAAATGTAAATTATACATTATAACTATACCTTCATATACACAATTGTATAATCTACATTTTGAAGCATATATAACTCATTAAGCTAAAATTCTTTTAACAATTTTTAATTCACATACAGGTCCCAAAACGTCGATTGAACCCACGCTCACTGCCCTTCAAAAACGGAAACCCCTCTTAATGTACCTTGGCTATACCTACAGTAAAGAGCACAGTGATAAAGATCTTAGGGCCTGATTATGACGTTGGCGGTCTGTGAACCACCATGACAGCAGCAGCAGTCTCCATATTACAATGCATTTGGTCCCATAGAGGAAAGACCGCCCCAGTCCCGTCGGCATCACCAGGCAGTGCAGACCGCTGCAGTGGTGAGATAGCACAATGGGCATGTCCGAGGACGGACCACCAGTATTCCCCGCCGTTCCGATTACAATGATGCTTTCTGCTGATGTGTCTGTGGCGGTCCAATTGCCATGTCTCAGCTGGCGGAAAGGGGGGTATAAGAGGAAGGAAATCACCTGTAGGCATTTTTCACACAAACTGTGCTGCCATGGAGCCAATCATACATGTCCTGCCGCTGCTCATGATGATCGATGGTGCCCAAAATCTTTGCCACCATTAGGGTGACCACCTGGTAATGAGGCAAATTCTGGGCAGGACTGTAACAAATTCAGGACAAAGGGTCAAAATTCAGGACAAAAATTCAGGACAAAGGGTCAAAATTCAGGACAAAAATTAAAGAACAAGTGTCAGTTTTACAGACACACCCAAGAGAGGCCATGCCTCACTATGTTATCAGTGCATTTATTTACTCTTTTTTAACATAGTACTATTTATTCACAGTGGTCTTTTTGTGATTGCCTCCTGGTATGCTACATTCAGTTGTCACATTACGTCCTTGTTCAGTAGTAAATTAATGCCCTTCAGCACTGTGTCAAGGCCATCACCCCTACTCAAATCTACCCTATCTTTCTTGAAGAGAAAGAAACAACAACATTTTGATTATGTTTCCGAACATTTTAACACCTGGCAAACAGTTTGGGAAACATTAAGGTAATTAAACTTCTGCTAGTTTAAACGAATTGAAAAAAAATATCTGGCTCACCCCAACCGCCCATGGGCTTTCAACCTAAAACAAATTTAATGAGGCAGGGCAGATGGTGTGGGCAACAGTCTCACACCTAATGTAAGGAAGTGAGGTGCCACAACTTGTCTGTAGTCTGACATTACTAGAGAGTATGTCGGGAACTCTACATTTATCTCAGAAATGGGAGCCCTGACTACCAATCAAAGATAATTAAAGAGGAGGATGAAATTGAGATCAAATGGGAGATCCACGGCAAGTGATTCAAAGCGTTGTTGCAAAGAACTGGGTAAATAAGGAACAGAAGAACAGGGTGGAACAATTCCTAAAATCAGACAAGATGGGTCCACCAAGACTATTGGAAGGTATTGGGTACCTGGGGAGTTGTCTCTGCACACAGGAGAGAAACAGAAAAGGCACTCTCAAGTGGGTGACCAAGCAACACCCATCCACCTTGGCAAACTCTTTTGGTGCAATGGTCCGCTGTTCATGCTTGTGAAGGGTGAGCAGGGGCCAGACCCCTTGCAAGGTTGTGCAAGGCAATTGCCCGCTTTGTCCATGTTTTTAAATGGTGTTGAAACTGAGCAAAAGCTAAACTAGTTATCTGGGTTATCCCTAAGTGTTAAGTACAAATAGAATCTTCAAAATATCTGGGTTTTAAATTGCACAAACAAAAAGTAAAATGTAAAAATGTAATTGGTGTTTCTTTAACATATGGCACTGTTTTCCCCTTTATATACAATTAGATCTCAGATTAAACTGGGAACCAGCTACCTTTTGATACCTAGTGATTAATATCTACCAGTCTCCCACTGATTTGCAGGATGGAAATCTCGGCAGAGCGTCACAGTCCCTCCAAACCCAGTTTGCTTTTTGGTCTTCTCTTCTGCCCTCTGTAGTGGGCCACGTGGCACTAGTGAAGATGGTCTGTTACCCCAATAATAGTATTATTTTTCAAACCTTCTCCTGCTTGTCCTTCATTCCTTCTTCAGACATGCCAAACATATAATTTGGTCACTGCAGCGCAGTCAGGTAGCTCTTTCTACTGTAAAGCTACCTGTGACTGCGGGTGGATTAGGTCTTCTGGACTCAGAATGCTAAGATTCAGCTGCACTAGTCAAATGGGTGGCTCGCTGGCTTTCTGCCCACCTCCCTGAATGAGATGGGGTTTATCAGTAAAGACATTTAAGGAAGGCTTAATGCACTGCTCATTGTTTCCTACTGACCATTCTACGGCTCACCATCTGGGGTTATCATTCACAGCTTTCTCTTGCCTTGCTAGAACCTGGAAACTCACTGACATGAAGAAACCCTGTGCTCCGGCACTATCTTTGCTGAGCGTTCCCACTCGCACAGGACGGCTGTGCTCAGAGCAACTCCATCAGTGCGATGCTGCAGGTGTCTTAAAATTGGGGGATTTGTTTCTGGACAGTAAGCTACTAAATTTACAAACCCTTGTGGCAGACTACTATCTTCGCCCTGATCAACTCCTTACTTACAATCACCCTAAATAATCATTAAATGCCCTATTTCATGTCTGCCACCTAGCACTAACCCTACAAAGAGGTGTGGCAGAAGCTCCACACCATAGGAACTGGAGGCAAACTGATAGAATGGGTGTACAGACCTTTCCTGCAACATGGAAACTACTCCAGGTCTTCTCGTCATACTATCTGGGTAATTGATGTGGCCAAACCTCTGCAAGATAAGGACTGGACTAAAATACTGGACTTTCCCCACAAAGTATCCCAAAGCTGTCACTTTAAGTACATTCATAGAGTTCAACTTGGGAATGCATTCGTTCCGGTTGCTTGCCATTGGCCTTGTGGTTTGTAACTCACATTTTGTTGCTTTCAATTTTCTGGCTTTATTTGTTTTAGGCTATGCAGCTTGAGTTCGTCCCTTCCCTTGCCCAAACCTTAATTACAGTATCCTTCCGAGTGCCCCCTTTCTGTAAACAGGCCTGTAAATCTTGTTCTTATTTCATCAAATTTGCTGTGCATTCAAAGAACAAAGTCAAATGCCAGGCTTTGTCTTTGGTGGGAACTTAATGTTTACTTTTCTTTCTCTGACTTCAGAGTGAGAGGATTTATGCGACAATCTTGCAGGATCCTGGGGCTAGGAAAGAATTTTTTTTCTGTCCCATGACAACATTTAAATAAACTTCAGAATATATCAGACTTAGGAGTACAAATGAAGCACATTTTTGTTAATTCTGAACTGTCCTGGAAACAAATACCTTTATATGATGAAAACAAATCATTGCATTAGGTGATGCGATTTTCACACATCATCGTCTGTGCACAGTATAGTTTGATTTGAAAAACTGTATGTCTGTGCAAATGTAATGTTCATTTCAATCTGTGTCACTCTATGACACTGCACCACTCTGCATTAGTGCACTCTCTGCCACTCTATTGTATACCACTCTACTCCACTGCACTCTGCTACTCTACCCTATGCCACTGCACTCTGCGCCAATGCACTCTAAACAGTTGCACTGTATGCCATTGCCCTCTACTCTGCACCAATGTACTCTAGGCCACTTCTCTCTGTGCCACTCTACATCATTGCACTGACACTCTACTCTGCAACATTTCACTCTCTGCCACTGTACTGTACACCAATCTACTCTGTACTACTGCATTCTATGCCACTGCATTCTATGCCACTCTACTCTGCATCACTCCACTCTACAGAACTGCAGTCTACAGCACTATACTCTACTCTGCACTACATCACTCTACACTACTCCACTCTACGCCACTGCACTCTCTGCCACGCAAGTCTACTCTGCACTCTATGCCATTGCACCACTTTACACTACTACACTCTTTGCCACTCTATTGTATACTACTCTATTCCACTGCACTCTGTGCCACCCTCCTCTGCCCCGCCACTCCATGCCACTGCACTCTAAACCACTGCATTCCATGCCAATGCACTCTAAACAACTGCACTGTACTCCACTGCACTGTACTCTGCACCACTACGCCACTAACCCTATGCCCCTCTACTCCACTCCACAGCACACCACTATGCCACTAGCTTAGAGCCAGGAACAGCAGCCACTCTGGTGTATAACATGGCTAAAACACATTGGCAAAGCCAATAACTCTTGCGTAGAGACCTAATGTCTGTGCCAATGTTTGTTGAGGTATGTATGAGGCACTGAGGTCCCTGAAAGAACTGTGAATGTGTAAGACCTTATTTTAAACATGCATTTGATGTCTCGTCAGGAGTAGTAAGCACTATATAAATACAACTACATCATACTATAGGCTGCTACAAAATGCGCAAATACATTTCAGTTAAATAAAAAAAAAGTGCTTCTCAAATATAGATTTGAATAATATACAGTTTAATCCTAGTACTAACATTTTTTATAGCACTCCATTAAAACCACACACCCCACAGCTCACCTTGAAAAACCATTACAGTACCTCTCTAAAAGAAACTATATTTGCCATCAGAAAACGTCAAGTGACTCCTTTGAATAAAGTCAATGCAGATTTTCAAGCCCCTTTGAATTTGCAGATTTACCAGTTACCCACATTTGCATTTCTTTAGGAAAGGAGACACCCTGGCAAAAAGGCCTTTTTTATCTGGTTGCCCCTCCCTCCCTCCCTCAGAGCACAGGAGACTCCCTGCCCTTCAATCCAGTTGGGGAAACTAATATGCCCGTAATTTCGCCCTGCCGTCCGTTGTCCTTTTGGTGAAAGGCTAAAATTACGGACAAATGCCGTCCGTTAAGCCTTTCATCACAGACAACGGACGGCAGGACGAAATCACGGGCAGTCCATGAAAATTATGGAGGGGTGGTCACCCTTGCCACCATGGACACCCAACGGTAAGATAACATACCTACCTGTCACCACAAACTCCACAAACATTGACAGTCTGTCATTCACCAGTTATGGAGTCAGTGCTCCAAGGACAAAGTATATCATGTGTGTCCTGGCTGAGATGCATACATAACCTATGACACAATTCCAGCCCCATTCCATCCCCTCTAGTCACGTCACTCAAACTGCACCCCTACATTTGTCAAAAACAGACATGTCTGCAATCCCAGTTGCACGGACAGTGATGGGGACATAAAATTGTCTCACACAAACTCACACACATATAAATAAAAGTGACACCCACACATCATTCATCACATGCCATGAGCTGTTGTGATATTGAAGACACTTATGTATGGATATGCCATTGAACCCAAATACGCCTTCTCTGAAACATACCTGTAATGGACTCACACATATCACACACATTGCAGGAGTATCTAAGCTAAATGGGATGCACAATCTTTAGTGAGACCAATATCCAAAACAGAAAATGTGATGAATACATGCAGAATAGGGATGGTGGCATCAAGGGGACCCCAGGAAGGATCCTGCCCTGGGATGCATGTCACTATGCACATGACTCATAAACACTATTTGCACAGGTACTGGAGGAACTTTGTGTATCTCAGGGATAACCAGCAGTACTAACAAGTGGCATGCACATGTGCCAAATGTGTATGTGCATGTGCAAGTCAAGAAAACAGATATAACAGCAACAGCATGGGTCACACAGGTAGATGAACTAGCTGGAAGATACCCTCATAAAAATGGACACATGGCCATTCAATGGTTTAGGAAGGTAGCACAATTGAACACCCTCCATGTGTGGACAAACCAAACTCCAGTTCACACAGCAAACTCCAGCTCACACATGATACCAATGTGGAACATACATTAGGGGGACAATTGTAACACAAGAGATGTTGACATTGGCCAAGCCAACATTAAATACTTAACAGAGCAAACACTACACAATGCAATGTCACCTCAATTTGATTACCTCTCACACATCCATCCATTGAACATTTCCCCTTGTCCTCGGTGACTCCAGCAATGCTCCCAAAGTCAGATGTTGACAAACACAGCAAACGGACCAGCAATCAAAGTGAAACAAGCACAACTGTAGGCATACATCACTAATTAGTCTGGAACAGAAAAATTGTAGAAGGGAATGGCAGGACAAATGTGTAAATAAAACAAAAAAAAATGTCTTCATTAAGCATCACTCCAGAGAGGAGTAAAGAACAATGCCCAATCCAAATGTCCATAAGTGGATTGTATACCACTGTGCACCACATGAACCTTCATGGGGAGGGGCATCAAGTGGCTATGCCAGGCACCTCAATTTTCATCCTTGGGTGTGGGGGGTGGGGTCAGGCTTAGGAGTAGGGGTTTTTGAATGGGGAGGGGTGACCTTCACTTCAGGAGGGGTGGGCTTCTTCCTGGGAGTGGGAGGTGCATGGCTGGGTTCAGGGGGTAAAAGGCAGTTGTGACAGGGGAGGACTTGGAGGTAGTAGGCATAGCTTGAGATTTGGGTGGGGTCCTCTTGGTCGTGGAGGGGGGCGGTTTGACCAGGATAAGGGCAAGGAAAAACAGGGAACTCCCTTTGATAAAATGGGAGCAACATCAGAAGGGGGTAGGGGCTTTGAGGTTGAGGGAGTGATTGTGTTTGGTGTGTGTGTTGTTGGTGCTGGTTTGTGGATGTCTGAAGTATGTTTGGGTTTGGGGTTGTCTGTTGGGTGTGTGATTGTGTATGTTTCCATTTCTTGGGGGCAGTGAGGTGGAGGGGATGGTGTGTGTGGTGGAATTGTCCGTTTGGGATGGTGTCAGGGGGCATGGGGTGTGTGTTGGGTGGGTCTGCGTCAGTGGGGGTTATGTTTGGGGCAGTGTTGGGTGTGGTGGTGTATGTGTGTGGCTGTTGAGTGCTTGCATGCTGGTGTGTTCTGTGTTGTTTGTGTTTGTAGGTACTTGTAGTGGCTGCTGAGGTGGGTGCGGGAGGATGTGTCTGTGTGCTTGGGAGGTGTAGGAGAACATGTAAATTGGATGAGGAAGAGGTTGGTGAATGGGGGTAGGAAGGTGGGGATGGAAGGCTGCCATCAGAGTGGAGGCCAGAGCTGAAGAGATCTCTGTAGGCCAAACATGGCTTTATGAAATGAATGCCCTTCAGGTTCGCAACCACCTGTTGAAGCTGGTTGCCCTACACCTGGATGGCATTCAGCATGGCAGTCTGACTCACAGAGATACTTCTCAGGAGGTCAATAGTTTTCTCACTGAGGGCAGTAGGGGTAATGTGGGCAGGGAGAGGTGCCTGGCACATAGGAGACACCCACCCTCTTGGGTGGAGTTGGGCCTGGGGGTGGCGGATGAGGATGGTACAGATGCAGGTCCTGACTGTTCCACCACCACTAGGGAGTGGCCACTAGAGAATGAATCCAAAGATGCAGAGGTAGATTCTGGCTCCTCTTTGGCACTCCCCTCACCCTCTGGGCCACTGGGTCTCTCCGAGTCAGATGGATCTTGACCGGAGTTTCGTGGCCAGCTGCTTCCCTACTGGTCTCTGCCCTGTCTCCTCTGCTTGGCTGTGATGATGCTGAAATTACAAAGACAAATAGGGTCAGTCCATGTACCTGATCACACTTGAACAACAGCTGTAATCAACAAACAGTACTATAAAGTAAGTAGCTCTCAGTCACAAGCTCCACCAAAGTGGCATCAACATTTTCAACACCAGTGCATGCATGATAAATGGACAATAAACAGTTGCCCAAGGAAAATCATAATTACATGCATCTCAAATTGCATGAGTGTATTAGTCCAATTATGATATCCATGGATCAAGTAAGAGACCTTGTCACCTTGAATGACTTGGCTTCTGTTGCATCCCCAAGTTACCTGCTGTCATCAAATAGTATGACAATGCCAAGTTCATTCTCACACATCCCAAACAAAGTCATGCATCCAGAAAAATGTCATGTCTCCAAAACCAAATCATGATGGGATGATGGCCAAACAACCCAGCCATGTTGCAGCAAGAAGAACAGTAGGTGGAATTAGGTGATATGGAAACATCCATGTCACACTGTCAAAACTCCACAATGGAAACTACTAAACATGACCACTGTCTAGATAGTCTCATGGAAGTTGTACCAAAGTTACTCAAAAGATAACACATATTGTACAGAAAAGTACACCGGAGACCAGTATTGCAAAATGTTTGGTAGACTTGTCTACAAACGTCCATAGTACAATGAATCTGCTAGTCCCAAGAAAATCACTTGTCCTGATTGGTACTGCTTGGATCACCTTTCTAACATTGCATGAGTAAAAGCCAATAGTCCATTCAATGTTGTAAAGGGTCAGGGAATCTCCAGTACCTGTAGAAGGCCTTAACATGTTAATGGGAAGGTACATCACTGTCCCCTTTTTATTATGCAAACACAGATTCCCCTGGATGAATGGATGTACGCACTCACATAGGATTCCAACATTCCTTCAACTCACTTCCTGATGCATGTCAACAGTCAGGTAATGAACCTTCACCAAATGACATGTGGAAAGCACTTACAAAAATGATTCCACAGCGATGGTGTGGAAATGCACAATGTGAGTAATTACTGTAGTCCTACCTTGCATGTCCACTGGACTGTACATTAAAAATTTCATGGCGTGACAGGATAGGATATATGTGAGTCCCAAATCAATGGTGACACACCCCTGTCTGGGATACCACATAAACTGCGTACTCATCAGATATGTCTGATCCAAACACATTGGCATGCACAAATATGAGATGGACTCAGACATCATCCTATGAAGACAGGTAGACTATGTAGGAAAAAGCAGTGTACATTTTATGACAAAGTGAAAGGTACACCTGCTAACATGTGGACCCAAGGAATGAGGGCAACAGTGTCTGTACCAAAATCAGGTCACTGGATATTCCATACTTACCAGGAGAAAGTACTGCTCTGTAACTGCACCCAAAGGACAATGTATGATGACCAACATCATATTTAAGGCATTATTCAAGCACCATCATCCTTGACACACTAAAGACAAGCGGCCTGTGGGGGACAGATGCCAACATACTCACGTGAGCAGACGTATGGCTGAGTAGAGTGATCTATTAACTCATAGTGTTTGATGCTGTGGTTAACACACTGAAGACAAACAACAACATGAACTGATTGATCACTGTACTCAGCCATGTGTATGCTCAGGAGAGGATAATGGTTGTGGACTGTAATCTGTTGTGTCCTAGGTCTCCTGGACACTAGTAAAGGTACAGCAGCATGCAGCATCTTCCATACCTACACAAGCAATAACTTAGGTTGTGTGTCACACATTGCCCATCTCCAAACTTCAGGGGGAGGTGGCAGACTCTAACCCATAAATCTGTCAATGTAACAGCCAGCAGCGGCCACCGCATATGTCAAGGGGAGGAAGGGGACAACAGGGGGCAGTGGGGAAAGCAACATTTAAATTAAAAAAAAGAAAACAATTACTGTTTCCCTCCCGCCGTCCCCTGTCGCCTCACTCCTCTTGGTGTGTCCAAGCATTCGCAGGGACACCAGCAAAGGCTCTCCAGCAATCCTGGCGCTGCTTATATGCTAAACATAGCATGTAGGCAGCGTCAGGATTTGTATGAGCAGCAGTGGCTGCCGCTCAGACACATGCCTGGGGTCTATGCTGTTTCTCCAGCCCGGTTGTGTATACAGACGGCCAGCCACACATACATGTGCACTTAGGGGCATGTTTATAAACTCCTAGCGCCACCTTGTGCCTCATTAGCTTAATTTACTTTACGCTAATGTGACCCAACGAGGCCAAAATCATCACGCCACATTTAGAAAGTGACCAATGCATGCATTACGCCACTTTGTAACCCTTTGCGCTACATTATGCCTGTGCCAGGTATAATGTATGCAAAGGGGACGTTCCCTAGTTAGGGGGCCTGAAAAAAGTGGCGCAATCTAACAGATTTCCTTGCGTCATTTTTTACAGAACTGTTAAAGCCTGCTCAGAGCAGGCATTAAATGGGGTTACCATTATTTTATTTATAATGGGACCCTATGTACTCTGCAGGAGTAGTGCCAATACTTTCGCGCTACTCCTGCAGAGTACATCAATAGTGGTATGAAAAATTACGCTATTGCCCCCTACCCTGCATGGTACACTGCATTTTAAATACATCGATGGGGGGGCGGTAAAGGGTGCAAGAAAAGTGGCACTGCACACAGTGCAGCCCAACTTTTCTTAAATATGCACCTTAATGCACTCTCCCCTCCCCCCACCTCCTGTGGCCTAGTACACTCTGCTGGCTGAGCTAGCAGATTAAAAATTATGAAAAATAAAATGATAGCTTGCTTGATATCGTTTTATTTTTCATCTGCTGGCTCGGCCTGGGGTGAGACGCCCCTCCGTCACTGTGGAGGCGCTACTCCTTGTAACAGCTAGCAATATGGCCAGGACTCCGCCCCTCATAGCTGCTGTGCTTCCCTCAAATGCCCATCAAGCTCTAGGTAGGCCACCGGCAGAATGCGGGCCATCGGGGGGAGTCAGGATCCGGCATGAGCCCCATCCTTGTTGGGAGGACACCCCCAGCTGGATCTCTGCAATCTTCTGGGCCCAGCATCTCAAGTCCTCCCACTTCTCGGAACAGTGGGCACTACACGGGTAACGGACCCCCAGGGTCCGCACCTTCCAGGTGATGACTCTCCTAATCTCTTGCTTCTGATGGGCATTGACCTGTATGGGTGCAAAAGACAAATGAAGAGGTCACACATCTATTTCACTGAACAAATGTTTGTGACTCACATATTTTTTAAACACCAACCACAACCATTTTGTATTCGTCAACAGACCACAGGTGTAAAGCATACATGGTCATAGGCACTTGGACATAAATACACCCTTTTGGAGTCATCTGCAGACTAACCCACAATGCTGCGCATGGCCTACATTGACTGAGTGTAGGAGGCTGGCCCTCTATGTAGTGTGCAAAGCTGGGCACATTGTGCTGGGGGTCCAGGCAACCACACGTTGGTTTACAGAGATAAAACCTAGACAATATAATGCTTCAATTTTTATGGTAGCTTGGTCAAGCAGTTAGGCTAATCTTGGAGAAGTGCAAAGCATTTGTTGTACTCACAGCTAGGGGTGGGCGGAATTGACAGAGTTCCACTCTGCGGAATTCCACAGAGTTGATTTAAAACTCTGAGGAATTTCACAGAGACGTAGTTCGTGAGCTGCGGAGTGGTGCCCTGAATGTGTCTGATCTTGGAAGCACTAAGTAGGTTCGGGCCTGGTTAGGCCCAACCCTGCTTAGTGCGTCTGAGATTGAGGGCATTCAGGACAGGGCCAGAGGCAGCGAAAGCTGCCATTTCAGGCCTCTTGTGCACCAGCATGCCCAGTGTGCAGTCAGTTTACACGGGGCAGACCGGTGCATAAGAGGCCTGAAATGGCAGCTTTGCAAACTCAGGCCAGGGCCGTAGGCAGTGAAAGCTGCCATTTCAGATCTTTTGTGCACCAGTGTGTGCATAGAAAAGAAAAAAACGAGGACTTACCTGGGTCCTCGTTGCCAGCAGCCTGGCTCTCTGCCTCCTCCTGGACCTGGATCTGTAGCTGCTGGGCTGGACTACTAGCTCCACAATGACGTCAACATGGGGTGAGTGCACACTGGGCCACAGTCTGCGCTTGAGCTGTGTGCCCTATAACTGGGCCGCAGTGCGCTCGCGGTGAGCTCTGCTCTGCTTGTGGGGTAGCGGAGTTTTTGGCCAAACTATGTGCTCCAAGTACCAAAAACTCTGTTAGCTACTCCAGCAGAACAGAGCTCACTGCCCACCCCTACTGACAGTATCAATCATTCAATACGCACTCAAAAAAATAACTTGAGACCAATTTACAAAAATTCTTCTGATTTTTATAAACTTTTTGAGACCAAGATCATCCAGGAAAGTACTTTTTGAGTTATGAATTTTAGTAGTTTTAATAAAGTTAGTCTTTTGTGCATAATTAGGCACCATATAAATCAATGGAGAAATACTTGGAAAATTCACAGTAAATCAGGCAATGCCTTTACCAGTCTCTCTTTTTTGTCAAGGTCGTCGATGGGTACCCTGGACCAGCTGGCAAAGTTCGGGTGACTCACAGTTCTGATTTCTGGTCTAGGGATGCCCACTAAATGCTGTATTTAGTCGGTGTTTTAAGGGGTACCTGGTAGAAACCAATGTGTCATCCAGCTTAGGCTTGCTACACCCACTAAGCAACCACTTTCTGTGGGCAGAGGTCACTTCCCTACACCTGATTGGATATTTTCCTTCTGTGCAAGATGGAGGAAAATGAAGTGGAGAGGTCACCTCACATACAACACCTTTGGGGTGGTGCAAGCCAGGACTGACCACTCCTCCTACCCTTTGTCTGTTTTTCCCACCGTTGCTCCTGCCAAAAGTGTAGGTTTGCAATGGGGGCAGCCATCCTCTACTAGCAGCAGGCCTGGGGGTTGAGTTTGAAGGGCAGTAAGTCCTTTGAAGCTCACCAGCAGGGCAGTGCACATTCCTGAGGCAGGGAGGGTGTTAGCACTTCCACCCATGAAGGGCTGTGTTCTGAATCCCAGAGAGCAGGATTTCTCACCCCAGGGATTCAGAATCTTGTCTGGTGGAGGCAGGCTGGTTGTGACCGACCAGCAACCATGCCAGGGTATTACGCTTTTGCAGGGAGCATCTCTAAGGTGACTCCTGGGTACATTTTGGGATAAATCCAATACTGGTACCAGTTTGGATTTATCATTCTGAGTTGTTTGATACCAAACAGCCCAGGACTCAGGGTAGCCATAATGTAGCTGTGAACCTCTTACTGACCAGTGTCCAGCACATGCATAAAAATGGCTGCCCTCTTCACTTACTGTGTCCCAGGTTTGGCAAGGACACAGTAGGGGCAAATTGCTCATTCATCAATGCCCACACATACCTTATAGTGCACACTGCCTTAGGGCTGGAAGGCCTGCCAGAGGGGTGACTTACCTATAGTACGTGCAGTGTATAGTGGACAGGGCACACAGGCTCTTTGCCATGTTGAGCTTGTCTTTTGGGATTGCATTAGAACACTCAGCCTGCAATGGCAGTGCTGGGTACTTCTGGATGTATGACCATAGAGGGTGGCACAACCTGTGCTACTGCTCTCAGGGACCTTCCCTTAGTACCCCATGCCCTGGGTACCTAAGTACCATTTACTAGGGACTTATAGTGGCAGCTAAAGGTGTTGCCGATTGTGCCAATGCATCACAACAGTTTTAAGGAAAGTAATCTGGCCCAGGGAACCTGGGTAGCAGGGGCCTTGGGCACTGACACTTTTGAGGCACCATCATATACCTGGTAAAAAAGTAAGAACTAACCATGATAAAAGAGGCCTTTTCTCACACTACCCTCTCCCTAAAAGAAAGAGAATGAGACTACCCTTTCCCTAGTGAGTCTTCATCATCTGAGTGGAAGAAACTGGAAAGGCCTTCTGCCTTGGCATGGGCAGTCCCAGATCTGTGTTCCACGTGAAAGTCCATCCCTGTAGGGAAATGGAGCACCTAATCATTTTGGGGTTTTCACCCTTCATTTGTTGTAGCCATCTGAGAGGCCTGTGGTCAGTTTGAAATACAAAGTGAGAGCCAAACTGGTATGGTCTCAGTTTCGTCAGGGCCCAAACCACAGCAAAGGCTTCCCTCTCTATGACACTCCGTTTTTGTTCCCTTTGGAGTAGTCTTCTGCTTATAAAGGTAACAGACTGGTCATGTCCCTCATTATTTTTCTGGGCTAGGACCGCTCCTACCCCTAGTTCTGAGGCATCTGTTTGGACAATAAACAACCTCAAGTAATCTGGTGCATGTAGGACTGGAACAGAGCACATAGCATTCTTCAGAGAGTCAAAGGCCCTTTGACAACTCACTGTCTCTTGGGGCATTTTGGGGCATTTTCTTGGAGGTTAGTTATGTGAGGGCGGCAACACTGGTGCCATAATCCTTCAAAAATCTCCTATAGATTCCAGTCAGGCCAAGGAATGCCCTGACCTGAGTCTGGGTTGAGGGAGCTTCCAAAGCCACAATAGTCTGAATTTTGGGTTGGAGTAGGTGAACGTGGTATCAACCAACTAGGTGGCCCAAGTAAACAACTTTGCCCTGCCCTATCTAGCAATTACTGGCTTTGATAGTGAGGCCTGTATTCTTCAGCAACTCAAGGACCTTCCCTCAGTGGAACAGGTGGTCCTGCCAGGTGGAACTATAGACGCTGTGTCATCGAGGTAAGCTGTACTAAAGGATTCTAGTCCAGCAAAGATGTGGTTCACCAACCTCCGGAAGGTGGCAGGTGTATTCTTTAGTCCAAAGGGCATAACAGTGAACTGATAATGCCTACTAGGGGTACAGAATGTTGACTTCTCTTTTGCTTCTGGAGTCAGGCCAATCTGCCAGTACAATGATGCCAAATCAAAAGTACTCAAATATGGAGCTGCCCCTAGACTGTCAATGAGCTCATCAGCTCCTGGGATTGGGTGTGCACCAGATTTTGTTACAGAATTGATGCCCCTGTACTCCACATAAAACCTCATCTCCTTTTTCTCTCCTTTTGAGTGAGGTTTGGGGACTAAATCTACTGGGCTAGCCCAGTGACTCTCTGAGGGTCCAATGCCACCCAAATCCAACATATTTTTGACTTCTGCTTGTATGATCTCCTTGACATGGTCTGACTGTCTGTAAATTATGTTATTGACAGTCAAGCTGTCACCAGTGTCCACATCATGGGTACACCAATCAGTCCTTCCAGGGGTACAGGAGAATAACTCAGCATACTGGTTGAGGACTTGCCTGCAATCAGCCTGATGTTGTCCTGTGAGAGTGTCTGTCAAGACTACTCCATCCACAGAACCATCTTGTGGGTTGCTGGAGAGAAGATCAAGGAGAGGTTCACCCTCTTCTTCCTGTCCCTCATCTGTAACCATGAGCATGGTCACAACAGCTCTCTAATAATAGGGTTTTAGGCGACTGACATGGATAATTCTCTTTGGGTTTTTGCAAATGTCAACTAAAGTAAGGACTTTTAAACCAGGGCCTAACAATTATTTTAAACATTTGTAAAAATAAGTCCATCAAATTGTGAAACAAAAACAATTTAGGCAACTACATGTTGGTTTACAAAGGTAAATACTAGACCACCTAATACTCTAATTTGTATGGTAACTTGATGGGGCAGTTAGGCCAATCTTGGAGAAGTGCAAAGCATTTGTTGTACTCACAGTATCAATAAATCAAGACACAAACTCAGAAGAATAACTCAAGACTAGTTTACAAAATGACTTCAGATTACAATACCATTTTTAAGACTAAAAGCATCCAGATGAGGTGAGTACTTTTCGAGTTATGAATTTTTAACATTTCAATAAAGTTAGTATTTTTTGTGTAATTACACACCATAGGAATCAATGGAGAAATACTTGGAAAATCCACAATCAGGTAATACGTTTACAAGTATCTCTTTTTGCAGGTATATCGAGGTCAGAGATGGAACCCTGGACCAGCTAGTGAAGTACGGGCAACTCCCGGTTCTTGCGGAAGCAGCTGCAGAAATTCAACGGAGCTGGTACCAAGCCACTGCAGGAGACCACTTGAAAAAGGATGCACAGGCAGACTTAAAGGTAAGTCTAGTGGGTACCCTTGGGATGTTGAGGTTGCAAGGGTTGGGGGACCCTAGGGTATAGCTGGATCTTCGGTGCAAGGAACAGGGCAGCCGCGTGCAGAGTGAATCGGTGATCCAGGAGCTGGGAGCAAAGGTGCCCTTGGAAGCAGGAGCTGGGTCACTTTGAGGATCGCTTGCAGGTCAGCAGTGGCACTCTGGTGGGAGGTCCAGGTGGTTCCTGACATGCCTAGGCAACATTGAGGCTACATCACATACCAGGCAAAAAGTAGGGGTCAACTATGACAAAAGAGACCTTTTCTCATACTGAGCAGGCCCACTGATATCAGGTAGCACAGGCTCAAGCAACATGTACCGTGATGTGATCAACAATTAAACAAAACACAGCATTGTGATCTTCTGCAGTCATAACTGGACAGACACATTTACATTCAGCCACTTTGACTCAATGCATACAGTCCCTACATGCAAGTACCATAGTACGCACCACCCCCCTAACACTTAAGTGACAAGGGAAAGGCTGGCATGGGTGTCACGGAAAGCCTCTTCCCTGTGCATGTGTAGACATGTGGGCCAACCAATGGAATAACAATATTACTCCTGAGTGGGTTTGTGTAGTATGTACTGGTATCTCTGAACCCACATGTTGCCATATGTTTTACTCCTACATAGATGACATCAAACATACCAAGGTACGTTTTTCTGTTTTGTTGCATGTAATTAAGCCAATGAGTCACATGTAATGCTCTCCCTCAAACTACCCAAATATCCACACTGTAGGTTGGTCAGTTGGGAAATACGCCTGTACTGTACAAATATGACTCATGAAAAGGTGACAATAAAGCTGTGTGAGTAAGGGACCTGTCATAAGTTAATGACACACATTGACAACGGGGGTCAATGGACGTATGCAGTAAGTCGGGGGGGCATTCCTAATGATGCAAATGTATAAAGGCATTCTTGCCAAACCTTGACTCTGAAGACTCATTTTGACCACATCCAAGGATCTACAGATCTACAGGGAGTGGGCCCGGGGCCACAGTTGCATAGCCACAGTAACTCTGATCCAGCCTGGTCTATCTCACATACTGGGAGCACATCTGACAATCCCTGTTCTCTGCAGGCTGAGCATACAGAACCTACAGGACTCTCACATTTCCATCATTTCCATGCACTACGATAATCCTGTGCCCATCCTCTGTGAGTACAGGGTTGTGTGGCACTCTGAAGGGCACTGTGAGATTAATATGCTACTGAGAAAGCAGTTTGCCAAGGCCAGATGTGTCCAGAGTGTTCTGTGGGACTATACACATTGTTGAGAAGGTCCTCATAAAACTCAAACAGCATACACGCACACCTCATGCTGTAATGCAAATACATGTTGGCCTTCATAAATGTATGCAACAGAAGGGAGATTTATGCTTTATCACACAACACAATGATAATGTGTGTTACACAGAGTACAGCTCTCCACTACCAGCACCATCTGCATCCTATGTATGGATCCCTGAATGTGACAACAGGCACCCTATACAACTCACTGACACTCAGAGGCACATTGTAGCTCATGTGGAAGGAAAGGATGGTGCTGAACAGAGACAAATATGCCTCTGAGGTCATTACCTGCTCCAGTGGTGAGCCATAGAGCTTCTCCATGCTTCTCTCTGGAGTGAAGGCTAGGGCCCCTTCCCCTGCTTGGCCTGGCATGATTGTTCCGAGAGGTGGCATACAGCAGTTGAAGTAGTAGTGGTGTAGATGGAAGCAGTGTTAGGAGTCAAGTGCGTGATGTCGCGAAACCCGGCATACATGCATCCATTGGGCTGTGATCGCCATGGTTGTAACCACTCACCATGTGGTCCACTTCCACTGGGGGAGGTTACTAATGCCCAATGTAGGGGGTCAGGCATCCACCATTTTGAGGGTTGCAACTACAGTGTTGGGAACCTTTAAATGCATTACAACCTCTCAACATATGTGCAGCAGACTTGTTATGTAGATTCAGGGACACAATCATGAGTGTAGTGTGTTGCTGTTCACAGAAGGCATAAAACGGCAGTTCCCGGTTCATCACTGGTGATGGTATTTTTGGCAGTCGGAACGAACTGTCAAATTTAGTGGGGCACATGAGAAGCAGATAGTTGAGTGATGTCCAAATCCATGTTATACAGACATGTGAAGATAGCCATAGGGGAAACATTTGGGCCTTGGGTAGTACACAGTTTGGATGTGTAATGGGTGTAATGTTATTCCAGTTATTCCTGCATTCTCACATGAACTTTTGTTGCATACATCATGTATGTTTGTGTGTACACATTTACTAATACTCCAACTTATCTGATGTCACAAATAGGTACACAGGGAGAGGGAGGAGGTGACAAGCTCCAGTCTTCTGTCCACTGCCAGACATTCAAACCACGGAAGAACGTCACATAATAAAACTGTTAAATCTGAATCATTAAACCATTGTGGATTTATGTCTTCAGTTAGAGCCCCATATAATGCCTGAAAACAGTAGCCCAACATCCAAACCGACTATTGTGAGATTCATGGGAGTATTACACAACCTGTCCACAGGGTCCTTCCAACATATAGTGGTCATATCTCGTGGAATTTTCCAACCTATGTTCAGTGGTGTGTTAAGAGACGTGCTATCAGCATTGCAGAAACACATTGACAGGTATATCAGGTTCCTCAGATGTGGAGGATTTGTCCAATGTGAAGGCTGAATTCTATGGTCTTGGTAGCCTCACACATGTGGTGGGGGCCATTGATGGAACACATGTTGCCTTGGTTCCACTGCAAGCCAGTGAACAAGTCTATAGAAACAGGAAAACCTTCCATTCTATCAATGTGCAGAAAAGGCACAATATCCCAGCTGATGTCACAACTGCAACCAGAGAGGGTCTGGCTGGATGGTAAGTTATATCTGTCCTGATTTTGTGTGTACAATGTCAGGCGCTACAATCATGAAATGAGTGACTAATTGTGGCACCCATGTCTCATTCCTAAACAGGAGACTCAGCATTTCCCAAACCATCCTTGGTTGTTAACCCCAATGAGGAATCCACCTACGCAAGGGGAAGACCACTTCATTGAAGCCCATGGAAGAACACAGCAGGCAGTGGAGCGAGCTTTGGGGCTCCTGAAGGCCAGATTTTGCTGTCTTGACAACACTGGGGGAGCCCTCCTCTACTTGCCAGAAAGGTGTGTCAGATCACCATAGCATGCTCCATAACATCGCCCTGCAGAGGAATATACCTTACATCCCAGAGGAGGGGGAGGTCTCATCAACAGCTTCACTCATAAGTGTAAGTATGTCATGTGATGTCATGACTTTGACTGTACAATGAACTGTGGTTGTGATCATGTGTGTAGTAAATTCTTGGAAATAGTTAGGGAGCTGATCATCAGGCAAAATCAGTGTTGTTCTCCAAATAGTTGCTCTGTGACATGTCATATGTATGGTTTCATACCTATACTCCTTGTTTTGGTCTTTGTTCAGGAACCTTCACCATGACATCTTCATGTTGACATTTCAGAGCTGTGACATGTATGTGAAGCTGTTCAGACATATGAAGTGGACATGGATTGTTCCAGGTAATATAGGTCACAGACTTTGGGTGTGGAAGGCCTGTGCCAAGACAGCTTGCACAGTAATAGGATGGAAGTTTAGAAGACTCAATTGGACTTGTTCCTTGTCATGTGGTGGCCCTGATGCATCAAGTGTGTCATCATGTGGTCAGAAAATATGCAGTCCTAGGCCAAATTTATGTATGTTTTCTTTCACATTAGCCAAACACTCTTTTTGTATGAACTGTATGTAGCTATTGATGTGTTTCATCATTGTATGCCAAAGTGCCTTTAGCACATCACTGACATCTGTTTGTGTCATACCACCACATGCCAAAGCACTAGATTGTAATAACCCTGCGATCAGAAACTGTTGTAATGCCATCTGCTGAGTCTTGCATTATATGATGTTGGATTACTTTTGTGTGGTAGGCAGTATGGCTCCAGCTGATGACATCATCCACTTAAATGTTGTCCTCCTGTACAGGACAATGTATGATAAATTCCTTCCTTCATTGATCTGTAGGTCTGTACCTGTAAATTTGAACATTTAACCAGTATGACTAATATATGTATGATTTACTATGTTTCTGACATATTGACGGCCTAAGCGCTGAACAATGTAATAACATTTCTTGTAAACGTTTGTGGAATGGTTGTAATCCTGAGCTGGGCACTGTGTACATGCCACATATCCCTGCTTGCACAAGTACCTTGGACCATCATCGTATGGTTCACATGGTCTGACTTATCTCCATGGCTAAATGTGACATTGAAGACAGCAGACAATGAGTTTGTGATGGGTGTACCAACGCAGTCACCCTTGCACCTTGATGCAAGGGTGTCTGAGTTGTCAGTAGGATTGTTTTTGTGAGGAAGGCGCACAGGGCTTGTAAAAATGCCCCAAGAAATTTACAAAATAAACAGCACAAAAGAGCAACAACACTAAATATTGAAGAGGAAAAAGTAACCAACCACAATGACCTGTCACATATGGCAGAAATTGAGGTCTTCTACGATCTCCAAGATCTGAAAGTGGCCTCAGTCAGTTCCAGTGTTCCAGATGGAACCAAAAGACACTGCTTATAGAATTCCAGCTCATATCATAACACAAGTATATCTGTGCCCAAATGAAAAAGAACAATATCTAACAAAAGAAGAATTCAGATAGATACCCCCACCACCTAAAACCTATACAAAGGAAGGTTTTATTTTATTTGATCATTTAAATATTGGAAAAGTATTTTTTTTAAACTGCCCAAAACTTGGTAACCTTGGCCTAATCAACCTGTCTGGCTCATGGAAGGCACTTTTAAACCCAATACTCCACCATTTTACACCAATCTTGGACATCAAAATGAAGCCATCTTTCCCATTTTTGCTCTACTACCAAACAAGCAAACTATCACTTACAATAAACTATTAACCACCATAAAAAAGGAACACAAGCTATTCACCCATGCAAATAGTAATAAAGAATTAAATATGCAGTGGTCCCCAATATAGCAAACGTATACCCAAATAGATACAGTCAAATACAATGATTCATCTGGCACGATATGAAGAAATGAACACTCTGTAAAGAGTACTCCAATTTCTAATGGAAACACCACTTACAGATGACCTTTATAAAATAACTATGCACCACATCTTACTAAAATGTATTAAATAAGCTTGATTAAAACAATTAATATAAGCTAACACCACCCCCTCAGTACTTTGAGGACACCTGAGTTGGCACCAGCCAGATTTCATATAGAGTGGTGGAACATAAGGAAGCAAAACAAATATTGTCACTGACGGGTGACACACATCTTTCCAAGCTACTATTGTAAGACAATACCCAACACTACACCAGTTTATTATGATCATTCTAAGGGAGCATAGCAACCAAGATCTTGGAATAACAATTCTTAGCCCAGGCCCTGTGCC
Source organism: Pleurodeles waltl (assembly GCF_031143425.1). NCBI lineage: Eukaryota > Metazoa > Chordata > Amphibia > Caudata > Salamandridae > Pleurodeles > Pleurodeles waltl. The sequence continues at coordinate 861,498,918 of NC_090436.1, read as the reverse complement.
TGGTCACAAGACATGTTCAGATAAAAGAAAACTGGTGACATAGAAGTGGTGAGTGGGAAGGTGGAAGATAACAAATAGCACTAGCAGAGCTACATCTCCCAGCATCTCCCAGCGTAAGATACACAGTCCCAGTCGTTGTGGGACAGTCATCTTCAGGCACACCTGTGGGTCAGTGGGGCAGGCAAAGGGTCTCATTTACAAGGATTGATGCATTGCTGTGTCAAAATTTATTTTGCTGTGTCAATACAGCTTACAACACCATTGATGTGTGAAATTTACAATATGAGGCATCGTGGCGTAAAGACCCAAGAATGTGTCAGAAATACTGATGCATCAGTGGGAACTCTGCCGCAACACATCAGTCTCAAAAGTGGTGCATTGCTGAAGTTAGCCTTACAACTGATGCAACTTCAGCAATGCATCAAAAATCATAGGCGATACATCAGTTCTGACTGATGCAAGTAGCCTATTGTGTGGGGAACAAGGTAAACAACTGTAACATGGTGGAATAGCACCTTGCACCTTCTTCCACTGCAAGATCTTAGACATCTGTGACAGCTTTGCAAACCAAGACTCACCCACCCCATCCACAACCAATGCACCCAAAGGCTCCAGTTCCCAGCCGACTCTGCTGAACTGGACCTCTCTACACTAACGACACCCGAACAATCGTAAAAAACATCCACTCCGGAGCCCCCTCGGACCCATGCTCCCACCACATCTTCAACCGAGCTAGCGCCACCATTGCCCCTGAACTATGCCACACCATCAATTGCTCCATTGAGTCAGCCACTTTCCTGGAAGATTGGAAGCACACAGAAATCAACCCACTGTTGAAGAAACAATCTGCTGACCTGACAGACCCTACCCAAGGTCATTGAGAAGGCCATCAATGCCTAACTGACCAAATTCATCGAAAACAACCACAACTTGGACCCCTCCCAATCAAGCTTCAGAAGCAACCACAGCACAGAGACCACACTCCTCGCAGCATCGGACGACATCCACACACACTCACCTCGACTGCGGTGAAACCATAGCCCTCATCCTCCTGACCTTTCCACCACCTTCGACACCATCTCCCACCACACACTCTCCACTAGACTCCACGATACTGGCATCCACAACAAAGCCTTAGAGTAGATCCGCTCATTCCTCAACGGTCAAACCCAGAGAGTCAGGCTCCCACCATTCTCCTCTAAACCGACTGAGATCAGCTGTGGAGTTCCTTTGGGCTCCTCTCTGAGTCCCATCCTTTTCAACATCAACATGGACCTGCTCGCTAACATCATCAGAAACCACGGTCTCAACATCATCTTCTACGTCGATGACACCCAGCTGATTTCCTCCCTCACCGACGAGCCTACAAGCACAAAAAACAACATCCACAATTGAATGAAGGTAGTCACCACCTGGATAAAGGACAGCTGCCTGAAACTCAACTCCAACAAAACTGAGGTTCTCATCCTGGGTTCCACCCCATCTGTCTGGGACAACTCCAGGTGGGCCTCTGATCTTTGAACCCCCCATACACCCACCAACCACACACAACCTCAGCATCATCCTTGACTCCTCGCTCTCAATGAACCATCAAGTCAACGCAGTCTCATCTTTGTGTTTCCACACACTCTGCCTACTCCAAAAGATCTTCAAATGGATCCCGGTTGAGACCAGGAGAACAGTCACCCAGGCACTCTTCAGCAACAAATTAGACTATGGCTCTGCACTCTATGCCGGCACCACCCAAACACTCCAAAAGAAACTATAGAGAATCCAGACCGCCTCAGCCAGACTCATCCTGGACATACCCTGCTGCAACCACATCACTGCACACCTGACAGACCTTCACCGGATCCCAATCAACAAAATAATCCCCTTTAAGCTCCTCATGCACACCTACAAGACCCTCCACAACATCGGACCCGCATACCTCAACCACCACCTGACCTTCCACATGCCCACCAGACACCTCTGCTCCGCCCAACTGGCTCTTGCCACGACCCTAAGGATACGCAAGAACTCAATTGGAGGAAAATCCTTCTCTTACCTCACCACAAACACCTGGAACGCTCTCCCACTGCACCTCAGGCAATCACCCTCACTACCTCAATTCAAGAAGGACCTCAAGACCTGGCTCTTCCAATGAACTCCCACTCCCCCCCCAGCGCCTTGAGACCTTTACAGGTGATTAGCTGCACTCTACAAGAACCTGATCGATAGATTATATTGGTCCTGGATGTAAGGTCTTCAGTATGGCAATGTGTCACATTACAGTGGACACTGTCTACTTATGTGTATGTAGAGACCTGAGTATATGTGACATAGTGAGTGACAGTGTAATATGAGTGAATGCAAGTATAGGCTTTAATGTTAAGTATCAATACATGTCTTACCTTCCTTATGTATGTACTTACCTGTTGTCCTTAGGAGTACTTCAGGCAGTACACAACATCACATAGTTTTGCTGCAGTGGATGATGATATCATAGGTGCCATGGTTCCAGGTTGGTCAAGGGGTCTTACAACATGATTGTCGCATGTGTAGACCCAATACTAGTAGACGGGATTTGAAATACAGATATATTCCAGTGTGTAAAGTGACTCCAAATGGTCAGATTCCTGTATCAGAGCCACTGCATCAGTTCCTACGCCTGGGTTGAAGAGGTGAGGGAACTTTGATGCATTCTAGGCTTACTGCAATACATCTCAAAGATACGTCACACATTGAAAAACTTGTAATTATCACTGTGTCAGTTCTAAGTGGGTTTTTATGAGAGCACAGCTGGTTCCACTGTAAGTATTTTTTGACCCCACTGTAAGTATTTTTTGACGCAAGCCATCAAAAACCGACGCATTGTACCTAATCCATTGTTTTGTAAATACGGAGCAACATGGAACACAGAATGCGTCGCCAATGTGCTATACAGAATGACGCAACAGTGGCACACACTTCTTGTAAATAAACCCCTAGGTCCTTAAACTCAACCTGTACAGAAATACCTTGTATGGCAACATTGGTTGTAGTGATCCCTTTCTTCTTGCTATAGTTCGCTATGGATGGCTTTTCCCATCCCTTAACTTCTGATGTTTTTTCCCTATTTGGTACCATGGATTCCTTAGTTTGTTATTTTTCTCTTACCTGCCTTATTTACCCTCTTGTCAGTTTGTCTCCCTTTACTCAGATCTCTTCCTTCCCAATGATGCAGTGGGTTTCCATTCTATTTTGGTTCCTGAGTGGGACTCCAGGGGGCATATTTATACTCCGTTTGCGCTGAAATTGCATCGTTTTTTTTGCCGCAATTTCGACGCAAAACTAACTCCATATTTATACTTTGGCGTTGGACGCGTCTAGCGCCAAAGTCCATGGAGTTAGCGTAATTTTTTAGCGTGGACACCTACTTTGCGTTAATTATATGCAAGGTAGGCGTTCCCATCTAAAAAATCGACTCCGAGGCATGTGCGTGGGATTTATACTCCCGGGCAAAAATCACGCCCGGGAGTGGGCGGGTCAAAAAAAATGACGTACGGCCGCTTTTGCGCCGTTTTTTAGCGCCTGCAAAAGGCAGGCGTTAAGGGACCTGTGGGCTCTGAAGGAGCCCAGAGGTGCCCCCCCATGCCCCCAGGGACACCCCCTGTCACCCATGCCCACCCCAGGAGGACACCCAAGGCTGGAGGGACCCATCCCAGGGACATTAAGGTAAGTTCAGGTAAGTGTTTTTTTGTTTTTTTGTGGCATAGGGGGGCCTGATTTGTGCCCCCCTACATGCCACTATGCCCAATGACCATGCCCAGGGGACAGAAGTCCCCTGGGCATGGCCATTGGGCAAGGGGGCATGACTCCTGTCTTTGCTAAGACAGGAGTCATTTCTATGGGGGTTGGGAGTGAAAAGAAATGGCGCAAATCGGGTTGAGGCGAAAAAATTGCCTCAACCTGACTGCCCCATTTCTTGACGCCCAAGCTCCATATCCCCCTACGCCGGCGCTGCCTGGTGTATGTCGTTTTTTTTAACGCACACCAGACGGCGCCGGCAGCTAACGCCGGCTAACGTCATTCAATAAATACGGCGCCCGCATGGTGCTTCAGAATGGCGTTAGCCGGCGCTAATTTTTTTGACGTAAAACTGCGTTGGCGCAGTTTTGCGTCAAAAAGTATAAATATGGGCCCAGGTGTTTTCAGCAGTTAGTTACAGCTCCGTAGTTCCATCTGTTGGCACAGGGTAAGTCCTGATTTCCTTTTACCTCTGTCTCACTTTCATTCTTACTGTGTGTTCTCTATTAATTGGTATTATCTCACCTTTATATAGAGACTTAAACGGCTGTAGCCCAGGACTGGAATCACCATGCCTTCCTAATCCAGTCTGTTTTTTCTGAATACCAACCTGCATACTCACTATTCTCCTATGACAAATTCTCCTTATGACTATTGCTTCTGTCTAATTTTTTCCCTGCAGTGCATTCACAATCACGTATTGTACCTGTACTGTAAAGATGGGCTAGATTTATTTACATTAATCCTTGTCCATTTATCGATTCAAACACCAATGCATTTTCTGTTGTTTTGTAAATTTCATATTACTGTATGGCAGAATCATTTCATTCTCGTGCTACGATCTGGTGATTTTATGAGGCGTAGACCAGCTTTTTGTATGCACAAATGCTGCAGTGCCCATTGTTTGTCTATCTGTCAGTTTTTTGTTGCAGCTGTAAATCAGAGGGATTCATTCGTTTTTAACATGACAGGTTTATAATGTATTATACCATTTGATAGTTTTAATTGTATTTGTGAGTTTAATTATTTTTTATTGCATTGCTTTGAATTGATTTATTTATGTTTTTATGTTTTTTACTAACAAAAATAAACTATTTTGACTGACAGAGTTAAAAACAGAAAAACGTGAAAAAGTCTGCAAACTAAGCAATAAAAGGGAGTGTTTTAATACAAGTTAGATTTAATAATGTATCTATTAGAATTCAGTTAAAAATCACTCAAAAACAAAAATAGAGTGCAAGAAATTACATGTGTGAAGACGTTCTTCACACCTAAAAAGCAAATAATAAACAGTCCCCACCAACACTCAAAACGCAACCATTTACAAAAACCCTTAAACGAAATAAATCTATTTCAAAAATGCCATTACACATACATTTATACAAAGGTAGGTGTCCCTCACTGCTCATAAACAACTATTTAGAAATGGCGATTTTGTACTTCTATGTGTGCTACATTATGCAGCACACATAGAAGTGGCAAATTGCCATTGTAGATTGCTTAAGTAAACAATTAATCTCCCCAAAGCAGACACCCTTGCACTATGGTGCAAGGATGCCTGCGTTGGCAGCTACATTTAGCACTGGCGCAAGGGGAAACACAGGGGTGTACCATATTTTAGTAAATACAGCGCATTGCAGCATTTCTAAAGTGACCCAGCACCTCAAATTCTGACACAGACCTGCGCTGCACCACCTTTTAGTAAATCTGGCCCTTAATGTTTCTTTTTTTTACTTCAATTATGAAATGTTAACATTAAAATATTTTTACTGATTTTATTCAATTTAAATATACTTTTTTAAATTTTCCCTATACTGATACCGCAGGGAGACTACTGTGTTGGTGAGGAGCTCTCCCTAGGGATAAGGAAATAAAAAAGAGTTTATTAAACTAATACATTACTATTATGTTGAATATTATCAAAAAATAATGTTTTACATGTATTTTAAATGTAGAACAAAATAAAAATTCAATGGCACTTTTAACTCAAATTTGAAATAAATCTTAAATAAAGTTAAATATATTAAATTAAATTAAAATTGTTTTCTGAAGTTTTCATTTTAAAAAATGATGTGTACTTGTAGTAAAAAAAATAATGGGGCTCACTTATGGGAGGCTTGCATCACTTTTTGTGACGCTCTGGTGGCACAAACCTATCAACCATATAAATGGGCCACTTAAAGTCACTTTACATGGCTTTGATTGGCCTCATAGATATGGAGGAAGACAAAGCAGCGCAAGTTAGTACGTTGCCTTACTCTGCACCAGGGAGGCGTTCCATGGGCATTGCGTTGGGTTTTCCCACACAAAACCCATGAGTTTTAATGCTGCCCCAGTTTTACTTAATCACTTAAACCTGGGGAAGCACCAAAACCTTATGCCACTCCAGCGGAGGCGTAACGAGAAGAAATATTTGTCTCCATGTTTTTTCCTCTTTCCATGTGCGCTGCTGCAACACACATGGAAAGAGGAAAACATCTCTTGAGATTGTTTTGTAGAGGAAGGTGCCTCTTCTTGCAAAAAAACAATCCTGCATGCAATGCAGGCACCCTTGCACCCTGGTGCAAGGGTGCCTGCGTTGGTGCGAGGCAGACAGTTGTGCATCAGCGCAAGGGGAAAGGACAGGAATGCACTGTATTGCATGAAAATTATGCATTCCTGCCTTTCACATTTGTGTAAGGCCGTGCAGCAAGAAGGCTTGTGATGCTGCCCTATGTCAATTTCCGTAAATAAGCCTCATTGTTTTTATTCTGCATTATTAATTATTAAACAAGATGTGTAGGATTAAATAAAAGTAGTTTGAGTCTATTTCAATAAACAAATTGTGCTAGATCTATAAATTCAAGAAGGGTTGTTACAATATTGTACATTTAAATAAATATGTTTATATTTGTATAGTTTTTAACATTATATTAAATGTATTTATATTGTAAACTATTTATATATTAAACTATTTAAAATAATTTAGTTTAATTTAACATTATTTCTTGTAGGCTTTTATCTTAAGCCCGTCTGAATTATTTTGTATTGCAGGGTGTTGCGGTATCTGAGGTTGACCACGTGTGGTGCTGGACTTGCTAATGCTTCATTTTGCCAGCATTAACTTACATGTGTAAATTTGACTCCACCCCCTTTTTCAGGTGTGGCGACACCTAAGACTACACATTTGAGTAACTTTGTACTCAGATTTTCTTAAAAACAAAAAGTGGTAAAGTTGCTAAAAAAGTAAGAGTCAACTTTGTGGAAGCCGCGTTTCTTTTTGTGTGGTATGCATTTACTATTTACTATTCGAAATTCAGTTACATTAAATTCACAAACATAGATTTGTGTATCCAATGCATCAAATCGACTGTTACTTTCAGGTACTCAGTACCTGTAATTTACTTTCATTAGAAATGGACAGTAACAACACTATCGTCAGGATTTTGAAGGGTACTAAATTAACACTAATAAAAGTACAGCTGAAAGTCCCAATCGTCCTCCTGTCCCAAACAAGATATTTATTATTAATACATATGTTAGAAACCGGGGGAAATGGTGTTAAGGAAAGACGGCATAGACATTGGCTCGGAATGGTACCCAACAACAACTTAGATTCGGTCATGAATCGCTGTTTGGATGAGAGACATTGTTAGACTTTTAGCTACTGCAAATGCATAAGGCATATCGATATTTACTACGAATGGCCTTCTTATGCTTAACTCTCGCTCTGCATGGGCCTACAATGACTAGCCCCAGCCCTGCTAGGAATCAGACCTGGAGCCGCATAGCGGAGGAGAGTCCCCAGAGCTGTTGTAATGTAAGCAGCTGCCAGAAAAGCAGACAGGAGGCAAATGATCTGCCTTATAGATGCCACTGAGGAGCTGCTGAGGGAACATCCCAAAGGTCTTTGCCAAGAAGAAGGTACTAGAGGAGATGGAGAAACACAGAACGGAAAAGAGGCAAGCCAACTGAACCAGAACTAAGGATAAAAGGCCCGTAAGAGGCAAAGTGAACAAACTATTGAATGCGGTGTGAGCCTAAACAATTGGATGTTTTTGCAAGGCACTGAACCATTGCCTACAATGAACTTATACAGTCCTTGACTCCTCAGAGTTCTGCTCTGAACCAGGAGCCTGTTTGAAGTCAGGTATGGAATTAACATGATCTCACCTACTAATCTTTACAACCTCACAGAAGTGTTTGAATACTGTTCATGGGAGTATACCAGTACTTTTCAGTGGTAAACACTGTGACAGTGAGTACCCACACTTTTCCATTTTAATTTAAAGCACTGGGGATCATACCCCATGCAATGCCCCCAAATCTACAAACATCAGCGAAAGTGCATAAATTCAGGAGCGGCTATTTCGTGCTAACTTTATGGTAAATATACGCCTGTGAAGGGCTCATTTACTATTTAAACTCCGGGCGCTACGAACATTAGGAGTAAGTGCATTTATTGGTGCGGGATCATAACCAATACAATGCCCCCAAATCTACAAATATTGGGGAAAGCGCACAAACTCAGAAGCAGCTATTTTCTGCAAACATTAGGGTAAGTACATCCAAGTGAGTGCCACATTTACTATTTAAACTCCAGGGCCTACTAACATTGGGAATAAGTGCATTTATTGATGGGGGCATATTTACTATTCTAACTCCAAGGCTTACAAACACTGAGTAAGCACATCTATTGAGGTGGAGTCTATTTACTAACCTAACTCCAAGGCACACGAACATCGGTTTAAGTGCATATATTTGTGGAGAAATGTACTGGTCTAACTCTAAGGCTTATAAATATTTGGGCAAGTGCATTTATTAGGGGCTAGGCGCATATTTACTATTTTAACTGTGAGGCCTACAGACATCGGTGTAAGGGCACATTTTGTGAGGAGGCATATTTTCTTTTCTAACTCCAAGGACTACAAACGTTGGGGTAAGTGCCCATATTTGTCTGTTTTCTGAAATTCAGATAGTAAATCTGATGAGCATCCATTACCATCCCGAGTCTCTTGACAGATGGAAGAAGAAACGTACTATTGAAGAAAGAAACCCAGTGAAAAGGGGAAACCCAGTGAAAAGGGAATTAGGGAGGTAAGGGAAAGATAGGAAACACAGCATTCTTCAGTACTGAGTCAATGCTATCATCTCTCTCACTTTGGGTAAGATGTCAATATATAGACTGCAGCCCTTCTCGCTACAGAAAACGAGAATAGGATTACTATAATATCTAGAGATCTTTACAGTCATAAAGCAAACTACCAAACTCTCTCTTTGTCTCCAACAAGTGACAAGCTGCCCGTGGTGGTTGGTGACCTTTAAAAGTGGTGGGGTGTAGTCCTTCGCTCGAATTCCAAAGAGATTTTTCTTCAAGGGTTCTCTCACATTTTCTTGCATTAAGTTTACTGTCGCACTCTGATTCACTCAGTCTCACTTGGTCTCACTGATTCACACAGTCTCACTCTTTCTACTCTTGCCCACTCTGTCTCACTCAGTCCCACTCATTCACACTCACTCTGAATTACTCATCCTTACTATGGCTCAGTCTCACACACAAAAACACTCAGTTACACTCACTATCATTGTCCCTCACTTGCTCACATTCATTCTCACATTTACTGGGCTTAATGTCACTTATTCTGACTCATTCTTTCACTGACTCTCTCTCACTTTAACTCACACACATAGTTACATGGACATGCAGACAGTGCTCGGATTTCACCAGCTCTAAACAGTACCTCTGATGGCTGGTGCAGGCACCTTCGTGCACCTGTGCCAGCTCATCAAAAAATGCCAATAGCTGTCTCAGTTTGTTGCTGGACAATAAGCGGGTCTGCGCTTTATTATTATTATATCAAGAGTGAATATATATTCACTTTTGATACAATAACAATGGACCATAAATCAAGGAGAGAGTAGTGTAGCTGTGAGGCCCATAAAGGAGAGCCACCACTGCTCCAGGGACACCCATCCATCAAACCAATCCATCCTCTCAATCATCAATCCTTTCACTTATCCACCCCCTTTCATCCATTCATTCATCCACCATTTCACTCAGCCATCCATCCTTACACCCATCCATCCACCATTCAACCTATCCATCCAATCATACATTCCCCATTTTCCCTTTCATTCAGCCGTTCATCTTTTCACTCATTCATCCAACTATCCATCTATTAATCCATCCATCAATTCACTCTTTCACTCGTCCATCCATCCATCCTTTCATCCAGACATCCAACTACCCTGCCTTTCACTCATCCATCCATGGTTTTACTCATCCATCTTTACATACATCCTTTCATTCATCCATTCTTTCACTCATCTATACATCCATTCACTCCATCCATCCATTCACTCATCCATCTTTTTACCCTTACACTCATTCATCTATTAACTCATGCTACCATCCATCCTTTCTCTCATCAACCAATCCATCCATTTATCCACTCTCCCTTTCACTCATACACCCTCCCAGCCTTTCACTCATTCTTAGATCCATCCTTTCACTCATTCATCCATGCATCTATCATCCATCATCCATCCATCCTTTCTTTCACTCACTCACCCTTCCAAGTTAATTATGAGCATTTGTCTGCCATGCTGCAGACAGAAGAGGCCCATCAAGAACCCCATCCTACTGTAGCTGCTGCAGGTTGACAATGCACACAATGCAGTTAGAAGCTTAAATGCACACTTACCTCTTAGTCTACTAGTGCATTTGTTTTCCACAGCTGGTTACTTCCCTCTCTTGGGCCTCTACGTTTGAGATAAGGGGCACTCTGTTGTGCTGAACTCCATACCGTTTCTTTTTCAAAGGGAAACCAAATCCAGTACTAAACAACATGTGTTACTGCCAGGAGAGCAGCCCCCTGCACCCCACCTACAGCCTGCCCCTCTGTGATGACCAACAAATTGTTGCCACCCACTCCCTCCATATCCTCATCGGCCTGCCCCACCTCCAGCCACTGAAGTGAATAGAGCTTTGCTAATGTGCCAGGGCAACTGCACCCCAAAGGCAACCGGATCAACTACATTCTAATTCAGCACCCCTCTCCTATAATGTCACTGTTGTAGCTTGTACCTGCAGGTTGAAAAACACCTCGCCCCCGGCTGGCACTTGCACAGTAGGACATCTGCAAAGTTCACCAGAGGTGACGTAAGAGATTCAGCACACTGTCTCAGAGCATTCATTTCTTTTCAGGTGCTCTGTGTTTAATGTCCCTGTTCTTCCCTCTCCCTCGAGGGTGGCAGGACAACACCCCTCTTGCCCAAGAACACCAGTCGCCCCTGCAAGCTGCTCATGAATGCTGAAAATATCAGGAACCTCTCTAGAAGCCAAAGAAATGTGGTAGAGCTGCAACTCCATAATTGATGGTAACAAGATGACATGTAATGGAAACCTCCCACAAAGCAACACAACAACATGGTAGGTTGTAGGAAAAGTGGGAGACTACCCATAAAGGGTAAACAAACAAACATGGGAGAGTGAGTGTCTGGCACAAACTGAGATGGCAGTGAAATGCCCATGTAACTACCCAAAGCACTGCCAGGCACAGAGTACATAGAAAAGTGGCCATTAATATTGACTGTGATAACGCGTCCAGCCCTTATAAATTACCTGTGCCTGGACACGCTGGAGGTCGGTGAACCTTTTAGTCGAGTTGGGCTCTCCTCATCCTAGAACAGTCGGATCACTTAGATCAATGATCAATAACTATTGTAATCGATACTCAATACTCAATTAATAGATCGAAATAACACATTAGGAATCAATAACATTTGGTATTTCGACGCACCATGACCTTTCAGTCATGAATAACCACACCAGTTTATTAAAAGTTAATGAGTTTATTTCCCTATATTAACAAAGCTAGCACAATGTATATAAGTCTCAAAACCAAATGATATATGTATACGAACAACACTAGCTGTCCATAACGGCGGAAGAAACGCAATCAATGCAAAATCTGAATTATTATGCACTCGGTTATAGCAATGCAAATCACTAATATGAGTAACTGAATTTGACTAATTGCATACATCGGTCAGCATAACAAGATTTCAATTCGACATGGTGCATCAAATGAATACCTCAACTAACCTCTAATTAGCATTGGCATGTGGGGTTTCATGCAAAATGAATTTAGTCAACACAAATTTGGAAAACTTCTAGCTTGGGCCCTATCAAAATAGCAGTTGGTACCTAGAAGGAAAAACACAATGCATAATACAATTATCCTTTCATAATTACCAAATACAATCAGCATTCAAGAAAGTCTTCGTCCCTCAGGTACCGGTTTGATCAGCATGGGGCAGATTTCAAAAGGGGGAAAAGTTAAGGGCAAGTTTCCTTGCGGCAGCAAGGAGAATGGGGCAAAGTTACTGCATGGGCAAGACGGGGCAGGTTTAAAGTTAAAGTCTCTAGGGTGAGAATTCTTAAAGTCTCTTTGTCTGGAATAGAGAAAAGGGCATCGAGATGTCATCTCAGATGGCGTCTGGCATTTGGCTTCAAAGATGGCATCAAGGAAAATGGCTGAGTTCTCTTTGTCCAGTGGGTTTAAGTAAGAAACATTCCAAATTCTGCAGGGTCTTCCATTGGAGGGTTCATAGGGTGGCTTCAATTTGACCAATGAATAGTGTCTTTCTCCTAGTACTCATTTATGCATACATTGTCCTTGGAGCCTTGGAACACAAGTTGCAACAAAGTTCGCCAATTAATTTTATCTTAAAGCCTTTATTGTCTGCACCTGCAGGAGCTGACCTTGTATCAAAGGGGATGAAACCAGCCTAGCACGAAACCTTGGAGATAAGTGTATTAGTCATCTCTCCTGGAAAAATACAACCTTAAAGTAAAATATACGTTTTGTTAATTCAAGTAAAAACCATGCAGTTAGAATTTGAGACCAGGCAACTAGGCCAAAGCCTCTACTAAATTTAAGCTAAGCATAAAACAGTTTCAACAAGAAATCATAGCACATATTTGCAATTATGACAGATTACTAAATTTTTCAATTCTTCATGATTAATTAAGCTCGTTCATAATAATGGCAAACTACTCCGAGGGCACAATTTCCCACGTACATTATTTTCTTTACTAAAATCACACTACATTATACGGTTTTGGTTACATAATATATGAATATATGTTGGTACTTCTTTTTCTGCGTCATCAATTGCCACCATTGTCCTGGAAGTATTGTTCCCAACCTGGAAGTGCATCTGCAGTAGAGAGTCAAGGGCATAGTCTTTGCATGTCTGCAAGCCTATCATTTCCTAGCCCACCAAGCTTCCGATATTTACCCTTTGGAATACACCAGTGCTTTCTCACAATCGTGCATACACTTAATTAACTATGTACCAGTCCAATCGCTATCCCTATTCTTGGCAATATTGGGGGTGGGCATATTTACTATTCTAAGTCAAGTCCTATAAACATTGGGTAAGTGCATATATTGTGGGGAGCTATAGTTACTGTTATAACTCAAAGGCCTTCAAACATTGTCCATAAGTGCATATATTGTGGGGAGTATTTACTATTCTAACTTGCAGTCCTACTAACAGAGTGATAAGTGCATAGGTTGTGGGGGCATATTTACTATTTAAACTTTAAGACCCATAAATATTTATGTAATTGCATCTATTGGTGTGGGATGTATTTACTATTCTAGCGCCAAGGCCTACAAATATTGGAGTAAGCGCAAATGTTATGAGAAGGCATATTTAAAAATAATTCTAACCCATACGAACATTGGGGCAAATCTACATATTGGAAAGGTGATATAATCACTAGTGTAACTCCAAAGCCTAAAAATATAATAGAAACATAATAGAACTTGCAAATAATGAAGAGGGGGCAGATTTAATATTCTAAACCCACTCCTAAAACACAGGACAGTGTGTATATTTGAGAGGGAGTCAGATTATAACTCCAAGGACTGCAAATATTGGGGTGAGTAGAATAATTTACAGAGGAGCATATCTGTGCTAATTTTAGTCTTGCAAATATTAGGGAAATAAAAAATATTATTGATGGTGGTGATATTTACAATTCTAAGTCATGGGCCTGGGAACATATCAAAATAAAAATATTTTATTAAAGTTTCTACTTACATCCATCTTTTTCTCTTTATTAAATTTAAGGTTAAATATTTTGACATTTTGTAAATTAGATTATTTTATTTTCTATAATAAAAAAAATTTATAAAAAAAAAAACTAATGTTTTCTATTTTTAAATTAAATTGAGTGATTAAACTCAGTCCCACTAATCGTTAAACTTTTTCAATAAATGTTACTTAGTTTGTTTATCCTAAAAATCTAACAATTTTGGATAATTATTTTTTTTCTTTTGAAAATGATACTCACTCGATTGCCCAATAAAGTCACAACCCTGTTCAAATCATAAAGTTAATAAATATATTACAAAATAAGTGAAAATTAACATTATTAATTTAAACATCTAATTTGCATAAAAATAATACATATTCTCTATAAACCAGTGCCCACTCAAAACCCTGTGTAAACCAACAACCCATGATAGTATAATGCTTACATTTAAAAACTATTTATTCTTCTTACTAGGAAATTGACCTTGATATGGTTTAAATAATACTACACAAAAAACTTTAATAAATATTATGATAGTCTTATTAAATTATCTTGTAAATGTTGTTAAAAACGTATATCCCAACCCTTTGTATTTCCATACTCTATATTATTGTATTCAAAATATTTTCCGGCAATAGTTAGGTCTATCAATAGTCTGGATTTGATATTCAGGATATACTACTCTGTACTCTCTCTTTTTACATATAAACTTTGTTTGATCGTCTATTATCTGGTCTACCATAATGACACTCACATCTGTTTGTAATACTTAGCATTTTTTTCAGCTCGGAGTTGGCATTTTAGAAATGTAATCTTGTTCTTGAAATTCAATGGCTAAGTAAACACTTACTGTAGGTTAGCTTTATTTGTTCGGCTCTGTAAAGCTATAATATACAGATATTTTCACTGATTACTGATGAAATGTGCTGTTTTTTTATGAAATGTTTTTAAGAAATCTCAATTTACTAAGGCTTGGTGTCACTTTTAATAATTATTATTATTTATGTATGTCGGGTAAATGGCCTGTGGTTAATAAATTGCTTGCTAATTTCACATCTTTAACTTTGATACTGCTAACAAGGTATTCCTTTCAAATACTCCTTAACCACCATAGGATTCTACATGCCGTGCTCTAAATCTATCAAAACCTGTCTTATATGTATATAAGTATTTCCGATTACCTATAACATTTTGTTTTCATTCTTCCCTTTAAGGCTATTTCCTAAAATAAATATAAGTCCCAAATCCGTTTGCCTGACGTGCTTGTTACTTCTGTTATACTTTGAAACCATATTGGACACAGGTGTGATCTCGGGATTTCTATTATGTTTTAAGTCAGTGCTAATCACCTCTGATCATTCACTTTGTCAAAAACTGCCAACGTGCACTTTTTAAGTAGGTCGGTAAGAATTTTGTGAGAATCCTTTAAGATTCAAAGATGTGTCCAAACACTAACTAGGAGCATACAGGAATTGGCCTTGGTTATCTTCTTTTCTGCTTCTGCTAAAATGTCCTCCTTGGGTCTCTCACAGATTTACTATTTGTCCATAATTTTACAAGTAAATAGAGCTGCATACCCTAGTATTCGTGTCCTTTACTTGCACCCCAAGCCAAACTGCCCAATTTTAGATTGAAACAAGCACTCTTCAGGTCTTCTCTCCATTGTTATTCTTTAAAGATTTATGGTCACAAGCCATAAAATATAGATCGAGCAGACACATGCACTCTGGCAATCCTCCTGGAAATTGTCTCTTCCAAATCCAATGCAAGGGAAGTGCATACAACAGCCAGCACATCACTCACCACTGGCACTATTTCTAATGAACTCAAAAAACTCACTCATTCCTCAAAATGGTCAGTCGGGATACAAAGAATCATACATACAACAGCCCAACAGCAAAAGGATACTACATTGCCAGATTAACAAAAAAGGCAGCATACATTAAATTGCTAGAATTTATCAAAATAATAACAGACTATCTAATGCACAGTCTGGATTTCATCCTAGTAATGGGGCAGATTTATTCTTAATCTTCACCATGTATGAATGCATTCAGGCCGACTCCGGTGGGGCAGCTGCATTGGTTATTCCAGAGATCTCTGCTGTATTCAACAGAGTCCTTCAACCAGCACTGCTGTTCAGAACCCCAGTTCAACTGAAATCATCCTAAAGGTTTGGAGTGTCCTCCTTTCAAGCTGTATCATCTACCTACCCCCATACACTTGCAAATCCTACTACCTGGACACCATTGTTTCACCAGATCTACTGATCTCCTTACTTTTCATCTTACTACTTCAACTGATTCGGGCCATCAGTCCCACTTGCTTTAACTATGTATTTAAAATGAAGGTCATCTTCAGATTCCAATCAATAAGAGTACACCTGCGAGGCTGGTACTTTGCTTGATCAGCAAAAAAGTACAGAAAGCTTCTAATCATATTAAGCTCAAACCGGTTAAAACACAAAGGGGGTCATTCAGACCCCGGCGGGCGGCGGGAGCCGCCCACCTGGAGGGAACCGCCATATGGCCGCTCTGCGGTCGAAAGACCGCGAAGGCCATTCTGGCTTTCCCGCTGGGCTGGCGGGCGACCGCCAGAAGGCCGCCCGCCAGCCCAGCGGGAAACCCCTTCCCACGATGAAGCCGGCTCCGAATGGAGCCGGCGGAGTGGGAAGGTGCGACGGGTGCAGTTGCACCCGTCGCGAATTCCAGTGTCTGCTGAGCAGACACTGGAATTCAAAGTGGGGCCCTCTTACGGGGGCCCCTGCAGTGCCCATGCCATTGGCATGGGCACTGCAGGGGCCCCCAGGGGCCCCACGACACCCCTCACTGCCATCCTGTTCCTGGCGGTCAGAACCGCCAGGAACAGGATGGCAGTGAGGGGGTCAGAATCCCCCATGGCGGCGCAGCAAGCTGCGCCGCCATGGGGGATTCCCAGGGCAGCGGAAAACCGGCGGGAGACCGCCGGTTTTCCTGGTCTGACCGCGGCCAAACCGCGGCGGTCAGAATGCCCTGCGGGGCACCGCCAGCCTGTTGGCGGTGCTCTCGCATCCCCGGCCCCGGCGGTCCTTGACCGCCGGGGTCGGAATGACCCCCAAAATTCTCAAATGTGTAGCAACACCAAAAATCCTTGTATGGCCTGCAGCCTTAGAGTCATCACTGCCCTTGACGGACACAGCAGAAAGTCTGGGAAGCACCCTCCACACAGACCTCACTCTGTAGCCCCAAACAGATAAAAGGGCAACATCATCTGCAAATATATTCAAATGCAAAGACAATTTACCCTAAGTTTGGTTTCCCCAACAGAGTTGCTCCTGTACTGGCTTATAAATTGTCTTTACCTAGCAGCACTGAAGTTCCTCCATTATAACTTACAGTCAGGGGGAACCTCTATTGTCAGACTACCTCTACATGATCAACACTCTTAAACCCTTCAAACCCTGCATTGGCTTCCATTTTTTTTACTAGATTGCTTTCTTATCATTGGACCAAGAGTCCACCAAAAAAACAAAGATTTCCATGACGGAGCATGTTTTTTCCAAAATTCTACAAACCAGAAGTGTTTGTTCTCAGATGAAGCCAGCAAACTTTGGAACGCGTTCCTCATCTGGATAAGAAAATTAATAAACCACCTGGTCATCTGAAGAGCAATAACAATATGGCTCTTCAAATCTCAGACCCAAATTTGAGGCTTGGTATCATATAAGACCAAATATACTAACTGCTCATTGGTCACTAGGGTCACATCACTAAACGTCTCCCTACCCAGTATCTTTTTCTGCTGCATCTATCTAACCATCCCTCCATGGATATATAGCTCCAGCATATATTTCAATTACTTTTTCTATGTTTAGGTCTGTTAGGGTCTATGGGGGCCGTTTTGCACCTTTTAGAGCCTGCCATGGGGTAGGGCAGTATACCTGATTTTTCTACATCCAAATACATCTATTGAACTTCCCCCAGAACAATGTTTCTTTTCAGATCATTTAAAAAACTTTTCACCCACGGATTATCATAAATTGAACCCACACTGGTGGGTTCACATTGCCATTAGTTATACTTTGTGTTACACTGCCACCATTTCTGGGTGGCCCCTGGATGTATTCAGTGAGGTATATCTGTAGATTTCTCACCACCTCTGCGTCAAACACATAGATCCTTTGTAGAGATTTGTCAGTAGATTCCACCTGATTACCTCATCTCTACACCACATAGACTGTCCACTATGGTACCATAGCTTCCTTAGGCTGCACCTTTCTGTTTTATTGATGGGTACGACAAAGTCAGATTTGATCATTTTTTGGGTTCTTATAAACCCATTCTGTGGGTTCCTTAAATTGCAACTTACCAAGTTTTGCCTTTTTTCTGGGTCTTTTCACCCAAAAATACTTCAGGCGGTTTGACCTGCTGGAATTTATTAGGGGAAATCTGCTATAGTAATTCTCTGAATTCTTATCTAAGTGCTAAATCATCATGTTCATTGACAATTTTGCCTAGGTATTGTCTCCTGCATAGACATAGAGAGGTCTAGGGGTTAGACCTGCTGCTTTAAGAAGAGTCAAAACTACCACTAGTCAATACTCCGATCTCTCTCCAGCAGGAACATTAATCACCAGCGTCACCTTGTCATTTTTATTGTTGCCTGAAACCTGGTGGGCTCACATGGAACTCTGCAGCAGGTGATTTTAAACCAATAAGTTATTTCGTACCATAGGCCTCACCCCTGAACTCAACGCCCCGAAACTCAGCACCGGGTGCACTGCCCTAAAGCTGACCATGAGGGAAAGCATATACCAGGCCAAACCCACCTTATCAGGAATCGATTTCTGCAGATTTTATTTGTACTTTGTGTTATTTATTTATAAAGCAGGAACTGTCCCAGTGGCTAATTGAACGCTATACCAAAATAGAATAGGACATTACGTGACATTTTTTTAACAGAGCAAGAGAAAACACAAATATCAAAACTCCTATATAACACTAGCAAAATTGACTGTTAAACAAAAAGTAAGAAATGGTAAAAAAAAAAAACTGTTTTGGGGTGTAGCCAGCAACTTGGCCATCAAGTGGCTCTCTCAGTGATTGCTTCTGTTCCATCAATCCTGGAAATGGCATGGCATTTGCTGGTACAGAGGCACTTTTCAGACAAAAAACAATACTCAAGATCCGACTAAGGGGAACCCATCAGCAGTCTAGATGCCAGGAGTGTTGAAGAGAAGCATCGGGTCCTTCTTATAGCCAGGAGCACCCCACGAACCAATAATGACAACATTATTTCACTACAACGACTGAGGACATCATCTTGCAACAACCCAGCACACACGGATCCTTTAGGGTGGATAACACCAATGTACTAACATCCTGGACTGCACAGTGGCAGTGCATTCTCAGGGATCATTCCTAGATGGGCAGAAAACGCTAAGGGAATTGTAGATTTGGCACATGTTGTTATTCCTGGCCAAGCTAAAAACTGCATGTGAGAACAATACCCACTTTTACAGATGCCTCAACTGTTTGGGACTGGCTTGAACACAATAGGGAATGACCAGACACAAGCAGCAGTTCTTCTCTGGCCCAGAATTCCAGAGGAACTCCAATACAATATCTATATAAGATGAGCCCAGATCACAATGCCCTCATAAAGACTTTGAACTGGGATAGACCATTTGCACTGATACCATCATGGCAGATACAAGTGGCGCTCCGCAAGACTGAGCCACCTGCAGAACCATATTGGATGCAACCGAACATTATTTCTTGGAGAACGAAAATTGAATAAGGGACAACAGTGCAAAAAGAGAAGCATTTAAGGTGGCGATGAAACTGAGAAAGATCGGAAACAATTACAAACTGCCTCTGCCATGGACTGCAAAGTAGACTGAGTGTAAGCCAGCAGTCTCTATTCACCCTCCTAGAAGGCTTGTGCTGTTTTGACTATAAGACATACATGACATGAACACAGTTAGCTGGCAATAAGGCTGGCAGGCTACGTTCCTCATCATAGCAGAGGCTAGCTGCATGGTATAAGTCAGAGCTTTATTTTTTGCTAGAATTTCATTAGCCTAACATTTTAAAAAGATTTTATTTGGATAGAAATATATTCTTATTCGTAAAGCCTACCCCATCCACTGGGGTACCTTTAAATCCTGAGTTTGTGCTTCTTCAGAACAACATTCCCGAAATATACTGCGTACACGTATGGATGGCCTGAAAAGCAGTAGGGACCATATTGTGAATTCCCAAGGAGAGAGTAATGGTACATTCAAAGACCATTATAAATGACTATAGTCAACTCCCCTCCACCGGACACTACACTGTTATGTAATTACCTAGAGTGGTCAGGCCTCACAACGTTATTTTAAGACTGGGCTGACTCTTTAGAACAATCCATAATGACTGAAGAGAATAGGGAAAACATGTAAACCATGAGTAAAAGCAATTCAGCAGGGTCTGATTGACTGCCAGGGACAATGATCAGTTGTGTCTTAACTTGCTTGATTGATATAATGGCAGAAAAAACATCTGCACTTTACCTGACATTATTAGGGAAGTGGTGATGGAGACCCAGCCCAAACCAGGCAAAAATAACCTGGAGATGACTTTGTAAAGGTCCTTAACACTCCTGAACCTAGACTAAAATATAGTTGCAAAATATTATCGACTGGATAGCTACCCTGGTTATCTCCCGACGTGGGTTTATTCTGTGCTGCAATATACCCACAAGCATTAGACAGCATTTCATATAATGTCCCCGGTGACTCCATCTTATCAGATGCTGCAGTTGTGGTACTAAATATTGAGACAGGACTTGGTTCTCTCGGTTAGCCCTAATTTAAAGCAGTAGTGAAAAAGATCGGGATGTGTTTTGATAATATTGAAATGGATCAACCTTTTTTACTCAGGCTCACAGCCAAATTGAGGTGTCCAAGTCTTAGCTGCAGAATGTATTATTGAAACGTGTAGAAGAAATGGCTGTCTCCTATTGCCAGCGCTATTTGCTTTGGCCATGGAACTGCTGGCATGCCATTTAGGATATATGAGAGGGCTCAGGATGCCACTATACGATCTCCCTCTCCATGCATAACCTACTTCTGCACGTCATATAATCTTCACTGCAGCGCGGAGATATTACGGTGAAACTGCAGGTTTGTTGTATTGTTGTGATTCAAAATTAATTGGGGTAAATTTTCCTTGTTACAGCTCCATGACAATGCCCAAACTACACAGACGTGTTTTCACCTGTTTCTACTACTGTCGGAATACACAACATTGAAACATTGGGGAATCCAAATGTATCACTCAGTAGCGTGACCTGTTCTAGGGAACATATGTAAAGCCCTGGGTGCCACCAGAAACTTGGTATAATTCTGGACAACATTGCCATTGCCAATAATAGGTAGTAATTCCTAAGGGATTATTTGGCCTGCGACAATGTAAAGCATGGCCTGGCTGTCGCACATAAGGAAGATGGCACTTGACCTGGGACGGCCTGAATTGTTTGATTATCCCGAGGACCTGACTAGCTATGATAAGAAATGGGTTAAGGACAACTTTCAGAGAATCCAGGAGAACAAGAGGGAGGGGGAGGCTCTAAGGAAAAAATCGATCAGGGAATTTACTATGCTAAAGATGTGGGTGGGTCCTGAGCGTTATCTCTCAGAAATCAAGGATGTGAGGGAAAGGTCTCTCATAACTCGATTTCGCTTGGGGATCATTAGAAGTAATTTGTGCTTCCCCCTAGGTCAGTATGGGGAGAAAGGTATTAGACCCTGCCCCTGTGATGGGGTGTCCCATCAGACCTTGATCCATTTTACACTGTTTTGTGTCTTTTAGGCACCATTTAGAACCCAATTTCTACTACCACTCCTTAGGCCCAAGGGTTTTGTGCAATACCGTCCTGCTTTCATGTGGCTGCAAATGGCCTCAGATGTACTGGTATGGAAGGGCCTGGGATCATTCCTGAAGGGAGCTACTACTTGGCGCAAAAATGTAGAATTTTTAGAATGATTTTATTTATTTGTTTTCAGTTTTTATGAATGAGGTTTTTATCTTTGTCTGTTTTTTATTTTTATATATATATGTCTATATATATATATTTATATGCACATGTTTTTATGATGGGTGCTTTTAATATGCATGGTTTTTATTGGTATTTTTATAATGTTTTGGTGATTATGTGTTGTAATGGATGAATTTTTTCATACCGAATAAAGCTTCATCTTCTTCTAGTAATTCCCCACTTGCTCAGTTACGTTTCCAGCCTGTGAATTAGCATCCCACTCTCTGTATTTAGAGAAATGAACTCCATATACCCTCCACACTGAAATAAAAGGGTGAGCAAAGTAGGTTTGCACTGAGCACTGAACTCAAGCTATCACTCTCGAAAGGGAGACTCGGAGCACTTCACTTCGAGCTCTAATATATTGCAGCACAGTTACAAAAGCGATTCCTTAGGTTGGGGATCACCTGTAGGGTGATTTCGTTGTCTCATTCTTTTCTTTCAGATCGCTTGCAAAATGTATCCTTTGGGGAATTTGTCTCTGAATCGTTCTCCCTCCCATGTGGGGTCCCCCATGGCTCTGCACTGAGCCCGACCCTTTTTCATTTGTATGTTACACCCCTTGCTAGCTTAATCAAATGTTTTGTGCTCTCCTTAGTGTCCTATGTCAACGACCCCCTGATAGTGGTCTCCCTCTACAACAATCAAACCTCAGGTGGATGCTTTCCTGAACTGTATGTGGGCTGTCAGCAACTGGATGAGCCAAAACTGTCTAAAATTGAATTCCTCTAAAACTGAGGTCCTCCTTTTAGGGAATAATGTTTCCTTCTCAGGGGCGGCTGGCATGTAGGCAGAGTTGGGGGGCGGGCAAATGTGGTGTTGGTGCGTGCGTGCATGCATGGATGCAAGGTGAGTGGAGCATGTAAATAAAAAGGAAAAAACACTTATTTGCTTGATGCACCATGTCCGACATCATCCTTGCTCATGTCTCCTCTAGGGCTCCAGCATATTCCCTTAAGCAATCCTGGTGATGCTTTCATGCTGGTAGTCAGCATGAAAGCAGCGTCAGGATTCAAGGGAGCATCCTCTCTCAGCGCTCTTAAGAGCACAGGAGGCCTGTGCTTTCTCTAACCTAGCTGGAGGTCAAAGTGCACATGTCTGGCGGACCATCACAAGACTGCCAAAAAGACATGCACACTTCACACTGTACACAGCTCACTGCTGGCACCCACCAGCAGGGGCCCCACCCATTCCTGAACCTCGGTTCAGGCTGGGAGGATGGAAAATAAAATGGTAATAAATTAACTGTATTAACTTTTTTCATCACTGGGAGTCTTTTTAGGCGGAGGGGCGACACTCCTCTGCCCTAAAGGAGGAACCACCACTGCTCCTTCTGGTTCCCGCCCCCTCCTAGTGGCCACAAGATCTTGGAGCTTTTCCCTCTCTGTCTAAGAAGGTAAAAAATGTGGGTGTTCTTATGGATGAGAATCTAACCTATAAAAGTCAAGTGAATGCCTTATCTCCTTTTCTTTTTATACATTAAAAATCATAAAGACGATTGCACGGTGTATCCCCTTTTACTCACGGAAGACAGTTGTCTCACCACTAGTTATGGCTAGAATAGATTACTGCGATGGTCTTTACCAGAATTTGCAGAAAATGTCCCTAACTTAATTGCAATTCATACAAAATTCTGCAGCCTGCAGGCTTTTCAGAATCCTTAAATCTCAATCAGTGGCTTCAGCTCTCAGCAACTTGCACTGGTTCCCTGTTAGGCAGCACATTACCTTTAAGGCGCTATGCATTGCTTTTAAAGCTCTTCATGGAAAAGGCCCAGTATATCTTCAGGATAGGTTCAAATGGTATCTTCAGATAAGGACACTTTGCTCCAGCTTTGCTAACAATGTGTTGGTTCCGCCCTTCAAGCATTCCTCAAAGCTTTGTTAGGTGCACTGCTATCCAGTGGAACAGCTTACCACTCAAACTAAAAACAACATCCACCTTATTAGCATTTAGGAAGATGCTTAAAACCTGGCTATTTATCCATTGGTCAGATATCTATCTGTCAATTTCTGGGCTTTTCCTTTCCCTGCTCACACTTAGCGCCAAGACGCCTCTGGCCATTTGAGTGCTCTACAAATTTCTACATCATACACCATCATCAAAATGTCACTAAATGGGCTCCACCTCACAAACAATGGAGGCTAGATTCCTTGCTGCAGAAACAAAACCGGAAGACATAAGAAATTATATTATTTTTAAACTATGAAGGCAAATTTCCCATCCCCAAACTAATAGTCACAATTAATCATTCTTGGGGCAGGTACATCGGTCTACAAAGGGGGACAGGGCCTACACTTTGGAGCTACCTTTAATTTGCTTAGTACACCAGACAGTCACAATGACAACCATAGATATATCCTTCTAGGAAAACTATTTTCCTGGGTTGGTGGCTGACGTATGCTACTCTGGTGCTTGCCATGCATGAATGTAAGGGGTTCCCCATACCAATTCCTAAAGTATGGTAGACTGACACACATGATTAGACTGCTGTGGAGCTTTCGTAGCATTGAACCAGCAATAGACGATGTGATACAAACTCTTCTAACATGAGGCACCAGAGTATGTTTGACCTTTGTTTATAGAGCCAATCGGTGGATACCCTGGGAGAATGCCGACAGAGATATATATACAATGGGAGCAGGAAGTGGGTAGGGAACTCAGCAATGAAAAATGGAAAAAGGAACAACACACATCCCTCGTATCTCTAGAAATTCCAGATTCAAAACTAAAACAATTTTACCACCTTTACTGCACTTATCTCACCCTCACCAGACTTTTTAAGGAATAATTGGTATCTTACCTTGACACTGGCCAGATGCCATGCATCAGACGCTTCCTTTTTTCACTTGCTATGGGTACTAACTAGATACTGGAAGGATGGTATGTTCCAGATTAATGTGGGATTAGAATGGCAACGGTGCATCTCTCACAAAATTTGCTTGTTAGGGCTCTTACCATGGTCAGGACCTAAAAAATGCAAAAGTAATTTTAGTAAATTTGCAAACCAAGCACTGATACTAGGAAAACGTAGAATCACCTTGGATTGGGCATCTCATAGATCACTGGGGATCACAACATCAAGATCAGATGGTCCTCAACTGAGGTAAGGGTCCTGTATGCCATAACTATCATGATGTAAAAAGCGCTTCCCTGGAGTGGTGCAACGCAACTCTTGAAGAATTCATGACAAAGTCAGATGATATGCCCCATGGAATCACCAAACCCTGAATGTAACACAGATGGCCATGACCAGCATGTCTATGCCAGAACAACTATTACCACAACAAATGATAATTGGTTAGTCAGTTACCCTAGATCAAGGATGACCTGACACTGCAATACTGGTTGGTTTCATCTCTGTTCTGAGAATCGGATGCTTACTTGGTGCAGTCTTTGCCCCAAAAATGTTGTTGATGATTTTATTACTCACTAATGACCCTTTCATGACCAAATTGACAGGGTGGATGCTGATTACTATTATGTGGTATGTTGTTGCAGTTGCTCTATAAAGGAATTCAGGAATGTTTATTACATAACAACAAAGTATGTTACACAAAATTGTCTTTCTGAACAGAAATGTTTATGGCTCTTTCAAGTGACCAGAAAATTATGATCAAGTCAGTTCAAATGAAAAAGGTTAATTGTCCATGGTATGATTTTCATGGCCACTGGGACTGCATGGCACACAAAAGACTTGTTACGAGTTAAGCATGACCTCGCTCTCTCTCCACACCTTGATGTTCTGGAGATTTTCTACTAGGCTTGAGAGTAGTTGCTTAAAGTATGTCTTATATGTAAAGCAAGCAAACTTGAAATGCATGTAGGCCTGAAGGAGGGAACCACCGTAAGAATTTTAGAATGAGGCTAATGTGCTCAAGTTTCTTAGTATCCATTATCAGTCTAGCTGTTGAATATGAAACTGCGTACAGTGGGAGAAGAGCACATTTAGCAGCCCCATTTATCAATGGGTTACCCCTTCTATATGAAAGAAAACTAAATATTGAACCACAGTTCTAAATGCCTGTGAAGGAAAAAAATGATTTACATGTTGGAGGAGAGAAAATCTACATTGAGCAGTCACAGCTTAATAGGCTGTCTATGATCCCTTGGAAAAGCTTTGAATCGGGAAAAGATCTAAGAGGTCTGGTAGAATCCGCAATTACAAGTGTGGTACTATTTCAGAGAAGTAAGGAAAGAAATTATGGGCCAGGTGTATCAAAGGATTTTGCATTCGCAAACGGTGCGAATCAGTAAATTTCACCGTTTGCAAATGCAAAATCACCTTTCACGACGTATGAAAGGCATTCGCAGTGCAAATATAAGGAATCCCTAAAATAGCAATTCTTGCAACTGCGACATGAATTTGTGGGTCGCATTCTGAGTATCGCAAATAGCGAAATAACTTTGTGAATCGCATTCTGTGAATCGCAAAACTGTGATCTGGATTTGCGAATCGCAGAATGCGAATCGCAAAATCATGTCGCTATTTGTGATATGCAAAATGCGGTTCGCAAATTTCGTCTTGCAATGTATCAACAATTCGCAAATAGCAAATATTCGCAGAATGGCCTTTTGCACGTGCAATTTAGCACAAAGTGAAATCAGGGAGTAAACAGGTGCAACCTATATAAAGAGGCCCAGAATGACTCATCCTCTTTTCCACAATGGCTGCACTCTACGTGATGGCGAGGAGGATGAGGATCCTGGCAGGTTTGAGGAGAGGGAGGAGGAGACAGCAGCCCATTTTTTGAGTGCGCATTACCCTTTTTGACCAGACGGAGGAGGAGATATATGATAAGTACAGGTTAAGCTCAGCCATGATACTTGACCTAATAGCTGATCTACAACCCATACTGCAGTGCAACACACACAGGACCAATAGCATACCTATCCATGTGCTGGTATTATGCTCCCTGCACCTGTTAGCCTCAGGGAGCTATCAAGGGGTCATAGCAGCCAGCTGGGGGTGTCTCACAGAGTGCTCTCTCACGATTTTTCAATGCATTTCTCAATGCCATGCTGAGCAAAATTCAACAGCACATAAGATTCCCCAACACCCCACAGGAATACTACAGACAAAATTTGATTTCTACTAGATTGCCAAATACCCACATGTAATAGGCACCATCGTTGGGACACATGTAGCTATCTGTCCACCATCGGCCACAGAGTATGTTTATCGGAACCGTAAAGTACACGTTCCATGAACATACAAGTAATTAATAATGCCTCCAACATTATAATGGATCTCGTGCCCAGATACCCATGTAGCACACATGACTCCTACATCTTTCGGCAAAGTGGAATATAGACAAGACTACTTGCTGGGGAGTTTGGCGAAGGATACCTACTGGGTAATGAAATAGTTGACAGTGTCGCATTGATGTATATGTGATGTCACAGATTACAATTACTCATTTTACTCTCCTGTCATTCCAGGAGATAGTGCCTGCGCTGTGCCGTCATTCATACTAAGTCCCTATCTGAGTCCTGCATTGCCAGCCAAAAGGAGGTATAATGCTGCTCACAGGACAACCTGCAGCGTTGTTGAGAGGAGCTTTGGCCTGCTGAAGAGCCGCTTCAGATGCCTACACCAAGAGTGGTGGTGCACTACAATACAGCCCTGAAACAACATGCAAAATCAGGGCTACATGTGCCATGCTGCACAACATTGCTACAACGAGGGGCATACCTGTAGAACCCACCGAGCCGGACTCAGATGAGGATGATGATCCCTTGCCACCCCTTCACCCAGCAGACAGAAGCAGTGCAGCAGAGGGCAGGCAAAGACGTGCTGACATCACGCACAATTATTTCTGATGTTAGTTATGGCAATACCACGTCTATTTTATGTATTGCTGTAGGTAGCATCTTTATTGCCTTGACTTCAGGTAATATATGTGTGATTAGGACATAGCTATGCACTATAAACAAACAGGTGCTAGTAACAGTGTCACACTATTAGCATCATAGTATAACTGCTTTGCTACATGTTAAGCTAGTCCCCTGAACCCCTCAGTGCTCAGTGGCCTCGGTGGCACCTCTTGTAGCGGGTTCACAGACAGTACTGTGTCTGGTACTCAGACGCCTAGGATCCATCACAGGGGCTGTGAGACTGTGAGGTACACAAAACAGCACACATGTAACACCTTTCAAGGGGTGATAGATGTTAAGACTACATTTACCCACACTTGATAAAATACATATTTACAATGCTTTGCAGGACAATGTAAGGAGGCTCAAATTGATTTGTAACAAAATAAAATAAACTGCTGAAGTAGCAATGCTTAGTATTTATGTGCAAAGTATGACAAGGGAGATGTTTACCAATCATCATTTCACTTCAGGAAGACAGAGATGGTGATATGTGAAGCATGTACGTTAAAAACAAAGGCCATTTTTTTGAGGACATAAACATTTTTTTTTTAATGGTGCAATGGGGTTGCTAGTTAGGAAATGTTACTTTCATGCTAAGATTTGTGTACCCCTGGTCAGACAGCACATTTGTATTGTTGTCTGGATCACTAATGCTGCTATATTCCCATACAATAACATGGAAAATGCATGTGTGCATTGACAGAGGCCTGTGTCATAGATTGCGTCCTGATTTCACCATACTGGCTACACAAAGACCTACCCTCAAAGTTGTTGTACGCTACTGACTTCTCCAAGAGTAAAACTGAGCGAACATGGGTCTAGCAGCATACTGTGTAGGGATCAGTATTACTGAACATTACCATTAAACCCTGGATTCCTGGATTGATACCTAATGACTCACTCACCTCTTCTAATGTTATGCTGATGTGTGCTTCACTCACTCATTCCCAACATCTGTTGATATGTAAGTGTGTGTGTTAGACAATCACATGCATAATGCATGTGCATGTGTAAGACATACACAACACATAGTTTTAAATGTGGAACAGTGGGCACATGGTGAATGTGTGTGTGCCAGTAGTATGTGTTCAAAGTAACAACCTCTAGTACAATACAAAAGTATTGTAATACAGTACATTGTGTTAAGACTGAGTGAGTGTGCTGCATGTCAGTATTCTGCTTGTTGGATGATATGTGTGGAGTATAGAACTAGTCACTGTGGGCCAGATGTAGGAAACTTTTGGGAGTCGCAAATGGGTCGCAGCGCTATTTGCGACCTCGCAAAAAGCGAAATGGGATGTACAAATCCCATTTTGGAGTACCAAATAGCGATTCGACCCATTACCGACTCTCAAAAATTGCGACCTGATTTTGTGACTCGCAATTGCGAAGTCGCAAATTGTTAGTCGCAAAACGAATGCACAAGCCAGGCGCAAATTGCGACTAGTCGCAAAAAGCCCATTTTGCACACCCAGATTACCACTGATTCCGAACAGGTGCCAACCAGAACCAAAGTATAAAAGGAGACCCAGAAGGCATCTGGGTTACTCAAAATGGCTGCACTATATGTGATTGCATGGAGGAGGAGAGTCCAGGCTGCCCAGCAGAGGAGGAGGAGGCAGAGACAGGAGAGGATTTACTGAACCAGGCAGACACTATTTCAACAAACTGAGGATGAGATTTATGATAAATACAGACTGAGCAGCGCAGTTATCCTAGAGATCATTGAACTGCTGAAACCTCAGCTAAAATGCCAGACAGTGCACGGCTGCGCCATCCCCACACACGTGCAAGTGCTATGCTCACTGCACCTCTTGGCCTCGGGTAGCTATCAGGGGGTGATTGCAGAGGCAGGCGGGGTATCCCAAAGTGCCCTCTCAAGATTCTTCAGACGTTTCCTAGATGCCATACTCGCACACATGTCCAGATATATACACCTTCCCAGGAATGAGGCAGAAATTAACAGCACCAAGTTGGACTTCTACAGAATTGCCAACTTCCCCCATGTAATAGGGTGTGTGGACGGGACACATATACCAATTTGCCCACCTGCAAATCTGGAATATGTGTTCCGCAGTAGGAAATGTACCCACTCACTAAACATCCAGGTGGTATGTGCGCCCATAATGTCATTACTGACAATGTGGCTAAATATCCAGGGAGTATACATGATGCATATATATTCAGGCACAGTGGGATACACCAACGCCTAGAACGTGGGGAGTTTGGGGAAGGATATTTATAAGGTACTGGCGAGCACACTCTGATGCCTAAAAAACATGTTACAGCGTAACCCTGTGATTCCCTGCTAATTTTGCCTCTTTTGTCAAACAGGTGGCAGTGCATATGCCCTGAGACCATGGATACTCACCCCATACCTAACACCTGGCAATCAGAATGAGGGGCGATACAACATTGGACATTGGCAGACCAGGGCTGTCATAGAGAGGACGTTCGGCTTGTTGAAGTCACGATTCCGATGCCTGCACAAAAGTGGAGGAGCACTCCAGTATGCCCCGCAAACAGCATGCAAGATCGTTGCTACTTGTGCCATCCTACACAACATTGCCACCAGACGTGGGCTATATCTCACCCCTGACGACACAGATTCGGAGGATGAGGAGCAAGAGCTACCACATCGTCAGCCTGGGGATGGAAGCATTGCAATCGAGGGCAGACAGAGACCGAACCACATTGCAACCCACTACTTTGGCAAGTACGTGGCAACCGTGACAACACTCACTAATGTAAGCCACACATAGCCCATTTGTGTAGTTAAACAAACTATCCCTTTAATTTCAGGAATATAATGGGGAAACTGTAGTCAACTAAACTGCATATAGAAAGCAAAAAGTATAGTCTGACACATTTAGTTCATGTGCCTCTGTCACAACACATATTGGTAGCTCACAGCCTCCTGCTACTACGGCCACCATGGCTCAATCCAGGTTGGTCCCCTGATCCTTGCCGGGCACTGCTACTCCGCAGGATTCATGCATCAGTGGCAGACACACTGCTGACACTTGAGATCTCCTTGCTAACCTGCGGGGTATCGCCAATGCCCCTTGCTGCCTGGCTGGTCTCTAGCAGGTCCACTGCATGGCTGATGCGCCCAAGTCCTCTTGCCACATCACCTGCAATATGGCCAAGTTCGACCTGCAGCTTCACTGTGCGCCTTGACAGGCAGGTTGTTGTGGTAGCAAGGCACCCTATTGAAACACTTAGGGGCATATTTATACTCCGTTTGCGCCGGAATTGCGTCGTTTTTTTTACGCAATTCCGACGCAAAACTAACTCCATATTTATACTTTGGCATTAGACGCGTCTAGCGCCAAAGTCCATGGAGTTAGCGTCATTTTTTTGCGTGGACACCTACTTTGCGTTAATGAGATGCAAGGTAGGCATTCCCGTCTAAAAAATTGACTCCGAGGCATGTGCGCCGTATTTACACTCCCGGGCAAAATTCACGCCCGGGAGTGGGCGGGTCAAAAAAAATGACGTCCGGCCGCTTTTGCGCCGTTTTTTAGCGCCTGGAAAAGGCAGGCGTTAAGGGACCTGTGGGCTCTGAAGGAGCCCAGAGGTGCCCTCCCATGCCCCCAGGGACACCCCCTGTCACCCTTGCCCACCCCAGGAGGACACCCAAGGCTGGAGGGACCCATCCCAGGGACATTAAGGTAAGTTCAGGTAAGTATTTTTTTTATTTTTTTTTGTGGCATAGGGGGGCCTGATTTGTGCCCCCCTACATGCCACTA
This sequence comes from Pleurodeles waltl, assembly GCF_031143425.1. NCBI lineage: Eukaryota > Metazoa > Chordata > Amphibia > Caudata > Salamandridae > Pleurodeles > Pleurodeles waltl. The sequence goes on along the minus strand of NC_090436.1, from coordinate 861,467,370 downwards.
TGCCCAATGACCATGCCCAGGGGACAGAAGTCCCCTGGGCATGGCCTTTGGGCAAGGGGGCATGACTCCTGTCTTTGCTAAGACAGGAGTAATTTCTCTGGGGGTTGGGAGTCGTAAAAAATGGCGCAAATCGGGTTGAGGTGAAAAATTTGCCTCAGCCTGACTTGCCCCATTTTTTGGCGCCCAAGCTCCATATTCCCCTACGCCGGCGCTGCCTGGTGTACGTCGTTTTTTTCCACGCACACCAGGCAGCGCCGGCGGCTAACGCCGGCTAACGTCATTGATTAAATACGGCGCCCGCATGGTGCTTCAGAATGGCGTTAGCCGGCGCTAATTTTTTTGACGCAAAACTGCGTTAGCGCAGTTTTGCGTCAAAAAGTATAAATATGGCCCTTAGTCTGTCCAAACAGGCAGCAGTGTTGTGCTCCCTGCACCTTGCATGTGCCCTGTCTGCCACCATTTCCCTGAAAAAGTTGTCTATGGAAGAGGTAAGGTTTGCCATGTTTGCGTTCATAGTAGTGAACTGGTTGTCCACATTAGCAAAACCCTGGGAGAGTGTGTTCTGCAGTCTGGTCAGGTTACGATTCATCAACTGCATTTGTCTGTTTTGCAGCCGGTGACTTTGCAGTAAGGATGCCTCCAGTCCCAACAATTGTTCGTCGGTGACATCCTCCCCACGCGCTGACTGCATTGGGCGTTGCCACCTACGCACAGAGCCAGCTGACCTATGTTGTCGACTCTCCCTTATCATTGGCCCCGGTGTCACGTTGGCTGCCTCTAAACCCAGATCAGGATTATCCATGTCCTCTGGTGCATGTTGGATGGGTGGTGTTGTCATGCACTCCCCAGCAGTTTCTATGGCAGCCTCCTCATGTGTGTGTGGCTGGTTCCTCTCCCTGCACAGTGGCGCTGTTGGTGGGTCCTTGTGGGAGACCTGTGGGACATAGAGGAAACACTGTCAGTGCCTCACATATGTTTGATGCCTCAGAATAACAAATTGTCAGTATTTGGACTACTGTACTATATTGCCCATAATGCACTGTTCTATAGGTTGCAAAATGGGAATGGAGCTAATCTGGAGCTGCATGCTTGTGTGTACTGTGGTTGTGTGCATGGTGCATAGAGTGGTGTAAATACATTAATTTTGGTACTTACTTTTGGATGTTCCTGGTGCTGAACTGTCAAGGTCACCAATGCCAAGTACTGCCTCTGGCTCCAGAGTGGGCTCCACCACGGTTTTGATGGCTGTAGGGGGTGGTACTGTAGATGGGCCTCCCCCAGTGCCATGCATCTCCCTCATACGCTCAGCCACCTTTTCCTTGGTCCTGGAGCAGAGGTCGTACCACCTTTTGTGGACCTCATCTATTGTGCGGTGGCTGACTCCAATTGCATTAATTTTTGTGAGGATGTCCTGCCAGATTTTTTTCTTTTGGCTGTCAGGGACACTCATTGGTGCCTTTCCAAACAACACATAATGGTGCAGGCAGCACTCCTCTGTTAGCACCTCCAACTCCTTCTATGACAACTTTAGTTTTCCTGCCAGCACTGGGTTTCTCCTTGTCCTGAGATGCCATTGTTGCTGTAGCTCCTCTCACCTGGGTGTGACTCTGCAATTTGGGCTTGATAGGCTCCTCCCTGTTCCATGGGGTTACTTCCTGGTTCTGATGTCATCACTCGGAACCAGGAAGTGGGTTTTTCAACATTTTATTTGCACCTGCGTGCAATTTGCGAGTCAGTCTCAATTTGGGACTTCGGACCACACCCTTGTGCAAATTGCGAGGTCGCAAATTGCAGTGCGACTCTGCACCAAATCACTATTTGGTATAGCAATTTTTACTTGCATCTCATTTTGCGAGTCGGAAATAGCGATTCGAAAGGAGTCGCTATTTCCGACTCGCTAATTTTTTGGTTCCTACATCTGGCCCTGTTTGTGCTGTGATTGTATTTGATGTGCAGAAGTGCCTGTACTGAAACATTACAAGGGGCACATTGTGATCCTTTGTGGTGAAGGTAATGGCTGCCTGGCAAAAATAAGGTTTAGAGTAATACCAGCAGAATACTGACATGCAAAGCTGCAAGATGGATGGGACATACACTTGTGTATCGGTGAGACAATCTGTGTCAGTGCTTCCCTAAGTGTGTGTTGAAACAGTGATACCTCACAAGGAATAGGCCTGGACACATCTCAGGAACAGATAGATTGTGCTGAATAGTAAACTTACAAGAGTGGGGCAAAGGGGGTAGGATCAACATTTAAATGCATATATGACTGTGTGTGACCTCCAGGTGTACCCTGGTAACTCATGTAAATTATGATGTGGGAGCACTCATTTCTCGAGTCTAGGCTGGCTGTGCTGCCCTGGTGCCTTCTGTATCCCTGGCTGGGTGATAATGACAGCACATGCGTTCCTTGAACCCAGATTTACTCCAAGGGCAATCTCTCTTGCCTCCTGTTCTGACTTCCCTGGGACAATAAAGACTTCCAACCAGCCTGGCTTAGCATCTGGACTCTGCCATCTTTGAGTGTATTCTTCCAACTCCTGCAACCCCTTTCCTGGACTTATGGAATTTATGTACCATCTGCATGTAGTAATATTGCTAAAATTTTTACACAAAACCTTAAAATCAAAGGGGCAGATTTATTAATGGGTTGCACTGATTTTGCATCACACAGCATGCTTCAAGCACAACACAACCCTTAAAGTGCAGTTTATCAAGCAACACAACGTTGGCACACTTGCATCTTGATGCTTCAGGCCATCCTTTATACACAACAAAGTTCTTGTCCTGATGACTACTCCTGCATGCATACACACACTTCTGAGATGCAGTCAGAATTTTCTTAGTGTGCTGATGAATGCAGCCCAGGGAGATTGAGGGCCTCATTTACACGAATCTGATGCATCACCATCAATGTGTCAGATTTCTTGTGCTTCCAGCACATCCCCTAGTGATGCCATGGATGTGCTGTACTTACAGTAGAGAGCTCTGTGGCTCAAGTTTTCACAGATGTGTCAGAAATTCTGACGCATCTGTGGGCTGTAAACTCATCCATTGCTGGAGTAGCGCCATTAAACTGATGCAACTTCAGCAATGCGAAGAGTCTCCCATGGGAAAAATTCCAAATCAAAATTTTACTGCCTGCTCAGAGCAGTTCTGTGTGGCTTTTCCCTTGGGAATGCCTATCCTTCATACATTATACTTGCGCAGGTATAAAGTGACGCAGGGCTACAAACTGACACATTGGGCCCAATGCATTTATTTGTAAATATGAGCAGTGTAGTGCACTGTTATGCCACCGCTGTTTTAAAAATAAATATGCATCAGTGGCATAAAGGGCTTGTAAATGAGGCTGAGTGTACATAATAGATAAAATATCAAGTTCGGCCCTGATTTGGTACACCCATGTACAAGTGCATTGTGTAATTTTTCCTAACTTTTTGACAGATGCTAAATTGGTGCACATCCAGCACATTGACAAAGGTTACCAGAGGATGGGGCATATTTACAAGCGGTCAAAGGCAACAGGAGTATGGAAGTCTGGAAGGAGGTTGGAACCACAGAATACACCAGTGCCAACACATTCGCATGGAGGCAGGCAGCAACATGTCAGCACACAGGCAACAGCGGACCCTCAACTACTTCGCACCTGGCACCCACAGAAGAAAGGAGGCCCAAACGTGCAGGACCCTCCACCTTTAATCTCCACATGCTTCAGCAAATGTGTAGACTTAATAGGAGGATGGCTCACATTGAACAGGAGCATTAGGGAAATCAGGTTGACTTGTTAGGAGGCACTTGAACGCATTGGACCCATGTATAACTCTCTCCCTATGAACATTCCCTTCCCAGTTAATTTTTCCTTTATCTTTAGTATTGTTATTAGGCATAGTCATTTTAGTGTAGATGAGGTTTAGATTTACAAATATTTTATAGGTAGTAGTTTTTTAGAATGTTTTTATTGGGGTAATTTTGTTAGTGGGTGGGGTGTTCATGTTTTGTGTGTTTTCAAAAAAAGAAAAAAAATGAAAAATACCAAAAATATATGTATTTCTTTAGGATTATATGTGTAGTTAGTAAATGTTTAGGATGTAGTTGATGTTTGTATTGTACAGAGCTATGTGTATTAGGGGGGTGGAAGGTTGACGTTTAACTTGCAATGTGTATAGTGCTTAAAATAGATTAAGAGCAGTTAAGATAGTATAGGCTAGTTAGTCTAGACTAGGTAGGTGTTGGTAGTTTTATTAGTTAATAGCTTTTACACATAAAAAATATGTTTGTTCTCTGGTTGGTTATCATTTAATTTGTAGTAGTTGGTAGCATTGTGTTAGGTGAGTTATGTACATGATGTACCAATTGACTTGAGGTCTTTGTAGATATGTGTAGCTTTGTCAGAGGCCTATGAACAACTGCAAGTCTTCCACAGATTTGCATTCTATAGGAAACCATTTTCAAACTAAGACACAACAGGTGTGACTCATAAATTGATCTGAAACACAGCACAACACAAGTATTCTATTTGTGAAAGTGTGTGGGTAGGTACAAGTTTGATTTGTATTTTTCATACACAATGCTGCTCCCTGTTGGCATTGTGGTATAAACTGCTGCCTAGCACTTATGGTAACACCCTTACACCATTGTGCAAAAAGATCTGCTTTGTTGTGTGGATTTGTAATGTGCAGGAGTTAACATGGCTGGACAACGTTCATCATTTCTGCTTGTTTTGTGTGCCACATCATGGAGCTCATTTATAACTTGTTAAAAAAAATGACTTTCTTACCATATGTCTATCATTTACACCTTCAGAGACGTGTAAAATTTATACAGGCTCACTGGTGTCCTAAGAATGGAAAAATTATGTGTGCAAATGTTTTGATATGTTGATGCACTTACACTCAGCATGTGTGAGGCCTCTCTGTGGCAGAATAGCAGCAGACATTTATTTGGGCCCGTGTTGTGTTGATCTACACTTATCATAACACAGGTGAGGCAAGATTCACTTGCATGTCTTGGACACAGTCATTTACAGTATTGGCTTGCCTTTGAACATCCTTTTGTGGCACAAGTGCAATGCTAAGCCATGTGGACTATGAGCATAGCTATCTGGCTAGTATAGGTACAACAAAAAATACTTTGGTATTCTTTAGTATGATTTGGGAGACCAGTGATGCTTACACATTTTGGAATAATGTAGTACTCTTGACATTACAACATTAATGTTGATATTAGTTACATTGATTTTACATCACATACCTCACACATACCATGTTTATGTGGAAATATTGTGTACTTTGTCAGTAGGTTCTCTGCGTCTATCAAGAAACTCCATCTTGTTGATACATTCTTACATGACATTGATAAACTACACATTGCTATTCAGAACATTGGAATTGATGGAATTGATGTATGTGCACATACAAAGGCACTGTCCCATTAGGTTTAGCCCAATCATCTTTAAAATCACAAAGTTCACATTAGTGTTTCCATTTCCAAAATGTTTGTGGACCCTTGGGGCACAACAATGCAAAACTCAATATGTTTCAGAAAAAAATTATTTTGTAGGGATTCCTAACCTCACATTACATCATGTGAGTGGGTTTGGACTTATAGAGTAGCATATTCATTTTACGCATAGAAAAAAAGATTTACATTTGTGTTGCGACTTCAATGAAGAGAAGAAAATTGCCATCAAAGGGTCTTGCTTTGGATTTAGAGGGTTTAGGAGCACATGTGGACAAGAATGCTGAACAAACAACAAGTACTGTCCTGGGTTCACAAGAGGCTGGCAAGATGTCCTATACAGGACTGGTTTGAAAACTGGGCAGGGGGCAGTCACAAATGTTCATCATGACGTTCTCCTTCAAAAACTTGGGAAATCAGCATTTTCCTCCTATGATGCATGTTTGGACTTCCCTGGGTGTTGTGGGGTTTGAATGGGAGACACACACACATCAGAGGCAGAACATGTGACTCCCATGTTTCCAACTACATTTGTGCCCACCGGGGTCGGAATGACCCCCTGAGTACTAAGGGCCATATGTACGAACACATTTTCCCAAAGACACAGAATGGGTAAAACCCTTTGATACATCTGGCCCAAAGCCACATCTCTGAAGTGGATAGCCACCTTCATATTCGGTAGTATGCAACAGCTCATACTCACTCCGTGCCCTCAGAACCCAAGGAGACCATTTTCTGAGTTGAGAAAATCAGTCCAATGCGCCCCCATTCCCTTGGATGTGTAGATGACTGCTCTTGCAATCACCTTTCAGAGCCAGGGACAGTACATCATCCCTTAGACCAATGACACCCAGATCATACACTACCAGGAGACACCACTACCACCAGCAGTAGTTACATTATGATATTGAACAACATGGCTAACTTTATGTGAGATTAGTTGTTCATACTCAACCTGACAGGATATATATAATGACATTCTGGAACATGTACTCACCCTGGTTGGTCACATCATTAGGCTCCAAAACCACATCCACCAAACACCACACACTGTCCATCATCCTGGAACTGCACCTCTCCATGAAAGTTTGCATTGTCATAATCACCTCCACATTCTTAAACTTTATTTACATCTGTGACAATTCTTCATATTCCTCTCTCATGACACCCCAATAAAAATGTGGTTGGGGCTGGAGGTAGAGAGTTCTCGTACATGGCAGCCTACACCTGGGACAACATCCTCCAGCACATCAGGTCAGCTGGGTAAAATATGGCTTTGTGCTAGAAACTGCACACCTTACTCTTGGAGTGATACTACGTGCAGTGAACACACCTCATCAACACCTGGTGAACCTCTGGGTTGACACAATAACCTTCAACAAAGAAAAAGTGACATTTGTGACATCCTGGTAGGCTTATGCCTAATGGCCCCAACATAAGAACAATTGTGTGATGGGGTAAGAGGGCCTGCATTTGCCCAGGCTTATATGCCATGGTACCCATGTCCATTTCTGATGTGCTGGTCCAGTAGTGGTTTTTAACTTAGTAACCTGTAACTTGTATTCCTGTTTTGTGAAGGGTTAAATGACACAACAAGACCCATTATTGGACGGTAATAACTTGACTGAACCAACCCATCACACATGGACCAGGGAAACTTGGCAGGGATTGAGTGGGCTGGGAATATTGTTATTGCCGAAGGAAAGGACAGTGATGTGATGGATGAGTTGACATGTGGGCGGTCCTGTCCTTTCACTTTCACAAGGTGCAGCACAGAGCAGCAAAGTGTGTTGCTGTGTTATCCTGCATGGCAGTGTGCTAGAATATGGTCCAGCTACCAACTCTATTGGGATGAGGGATGCCACCCAATGGATTCAACTCTTCCTGGACATCAGGTCCTTCTCCTGTCCTTATGTCTGTCTTAAGGTTTCTGGCCCGTTTTTCCTTGGTCCTGCGCTTATAGTCATGCCACCTCTTATTGCATTTCAAAATGGTCCTCTTTGTTTGTCCTAAGCAGCTGATTTTGTCACCTATGAATTGCCAAATGACCTCCTTCCTCCCTAATGGCATTTTAGAGGTGACAAAAAGGAGATGTTCTTTTTTTTGTTACCTCAGTTATAATGTGATTCTCCTCCTCATTGAAGTTTGACTTCCTCTTTCTCTTCGCCTGGGATGAGATGAAGTCTTCAGTATTGGGATTGTTTCCCTCATGTCTCCCACAAGCTCCTTCCATGCTTATCAGGATTGTTGCTGTGTTGAATGTGTCCTTCTTTCAGATGCCCCTGTGGTGGATAACACTCCTGCATGACGCAATACTAATTTGCAGCATGTAGAGGTTTTTTACAACCTGCAAAAAACATTTGAATGACTTGAGATGTACTTTCGTTGTGGCACCTTGTGACATTCATGACACCGATGTGTTGGGAATTTTTTATGCATCCTTATTCCTCATACAATGGTGTACCGTCCCATAAATACGGCGCATTCATCGGGCATATAAATGTCACAACACAGCACAGATTGTTCCGCCACAAAGTTGCACAATGCAGAGTTGTGTCAGAAGTCATAAATATGACCCTAATTTTCCTGAAGTTTTATGCAGCATTGTTAAATGTAGTTTTTTGAGTAAGGGCTAGGGCTTCAATGTTGCTTAGCTCACAAGTAAAAATCAGTGTAGGGTGTTGGAGCTGACCCCATACTCTTGGAGCTGAATATTTAAGGCCACCCTAGTAGACGGGTTGTGGACTTCTTCCAGTTTCAATAGGTCTTCCTTATTTGTTCCAATTACAAGGGTATTGCAGTATTCTAGCTTTGACCCTTGATTGCTCGAGGCCCTCTCATGTTCAGTCAGCAGAGGCCAAACACTTCTTGACAACTTCACAGTGCAATTTGCAGTATGAAAAACAATAACAGAGGCTTTTTATTGCACTGGCATGCAAGAGTCAATAGAGACTCATAGGATCTTACTCTTTTCCTTAGATTTTCTTTTACTCAAACCTATAGTAAAGAAGAACGAGTTACTTACCTTCGGTAACGACTTTTCTGGTGGATACATTAGCTACCTGTGGATTCCTCACCTAATGAATACTCCCATGGCGCCAGCATTCGACGGAAATCTTCTTCCTAGTCTCTGCACGTCGACGAGGACGTCACTCTAGCCCACGCGACGCCGTCTGACGTCATACAGGCAATAAGAGGTCCTCGACGACGTGCCGACGTCAGTACCAACATTTTTTACGTGCATGAGAACAACAACCCAATGCAATGAAAGAGCAAGGCAACATCCCATAACCTTGTAAAATACACAATATTGCAATGAATAGCTGTAAATTTAATATAACTCTCTCTTTTTTTTAATTTTATTTTTATTTATTTTTTTTAAACGAACAAATATATGAAAATCATGTATATACACAAAGATATATACATATATATATACAGATAAATATACACAAGTATCCATATATACAACATCTATTGCAACCTTGAAGACCAAGAGGAGCGCACTCAAGGATTACTTGGTAAGACCAGAAAGGCAACGGGGAGGCGGGTGGGACCGTGAGGAATCCACAGGTAGCTAATGTATCCACCAGAAAAGTTGTTACCGAAGGTAAGTAACTCGTTCTTCTGATGGATACAACTACCTGTGGATTCCTCACCTAATGAATAGAGTCCCAAAGCAGTACCACACCCGGTGGCGGGTGCCTAAATGGTCAAACCAAGAAATTCTGCAGCACTGACCGTGCAAAATGGCCGTACCTTCTGACCTCCGAGTCCAAACAGTAATGTTTCGCAAAAGTGTAAAGGGACGACCAAGTTGCGGCCTTGCAGATGTCGACCACAGGAACACCTCTGGCCAAGGCCGAAGTGGCCGACTTAGCTCTGGTGGAATGAGCTCTAATGCCCTCAGGAGGATCCTTCTTTGCCAAAGAGTAACAGATTTTAATGCAAAGAACAACCCACCTGGAGAGTGTTCTCTTGTGGACTGCCTTTCCTCTCCTCTTGCCCACGTACCCGATGAACAGCTGATCCTCCAGCCTGAAATCATTGTGTTCTATCAATAAAGAGGCTCAACGCCCTCTTTGGGTCCAGACGGTGCAGTCTTTCTTCCTCTTTAGAAGGATGAGGCGGAGGATAGAACGTGGACAAAGTAATTGTCTGAGCCAAATGGAACGGTGAAACAACCTTCGGGAGGAAAGCAGCCTTGGTCCTCAACACCACCTTATCACCATAAAAAGTTGTATAAGGGGGCTTTACCGATAAGGCCTGCAACTCACTCACTCTCCTTGCAGATGTTATAGCTACCAGGAAAACTGTTTTTATAACCAAATACCTTAAGGGGCAAGAATGCATAGGCTCAAAAGGGGACCCCATAAGGAAAGTCAGGACCAAGGACAAATCCCATTGCGGCATAACAAATGGTTTTGGAGGATATTTATTTAGAAGACCTTTCAAGAATCTGATAACAATAGGGGATTTAAATAACGATGGTTGGTCTGGAAGACAGATGAAGGCTGACAAGGCCGACAAATAACCCTTAATGGTAGCCACTGCACAACCTTTCTGCGCTAGAGACAGAGCAAAAGACAAAACGTCCGATAGATGAGCATGTAAGGGATCAATCTGCCTCTCTCCACACCACGCAACAAATTTAGACCACCTATTAGCGTAGATAGATTTAGTGGAGTGTCGCCTGGCCGCTAATATAACATCCACTACATCAGGCGGAAGAGAGAAGGAACTCAGGTTGCCCCGTTCAATCTCCAGGCATGTAGGTGCAGACTCTGGAGGTTGGGGTGTAAAACCTGCCCCTGCGACTGCGAGAGGAGGTCTGCCCTGAAAGGGAGACGGAGCGGAGGGCACATTGAGAGTTGGAGAAGGTCGGAGTACCACACCCTCCTTGGCCAATCCGGAGCTATTAAGATGACTAGCGCCTGGTCTTGGCGAATCTTCCTCAATACTCGAGGAATCAAGGGTATGGGAGGAAACGCGTAAAGCAACTGGCCGCACCAGGTTATTTGAAACGCGTCCCCCAACGCTCCCTGCATCGGATACTGGAGGCTGCAGAATAACGGACAATGCGCGTTCTCCAGAGTGGCAAACAGATCTACCCGAGGAAACCCCCACCTTTGGAAGATCAAACAGGCTTGATCTGGATGGAGACGCCACTCGTGGTCTGCCGAGAATTGGCGACTGAGACCGTCCGCACGTACATTCAAGACCCCGGCCAGATGATTTGCTACCAAGCAAATCTGATGGTCCTTTGCCCAGGACCATAGTCGAAGAGCTTCTCTGCAGAGAAGGTACGACCCTACTCCTCCCTGTTTGTTTATGTACCACATCGTGGTAGTATTGTCCGTCAGGACCTGTACCGACTGACCACGAAGGGAAGGGAGGAAGGCCTTGAGAGCCAGACGTACAGCCCGTAACTCTAACAGATTGATATGAAACATCTGTTCCTCTGGAGACCAAAGGCCTTTGATCTCCAGATCCCCCAGATGAGCTCCCCACCCTAGAGTGGAAGCATCCGTTATGACCGTGGCCACTGGTGGCGACTGCACGAACTGCTTTCCTTGTGAAAGATTGTTGCTCGCAATCCACCACTTCAAGTCCACAGCAGCATCTCTGGAGATCTTGACAGCACCTTCTAGATCTCCTTTGTGTTGAGACCACTGCCTTCGGAGGCACCACTGAAGAGCCCTCATGTGCCAGCGAGCATGCGTGACCAACAGAATGCAGGAGGCAAACAGACCGAGCAGACGAAGGACCTTGAGGACTGGAACTACCGCTCCACTTCGAAACATTGGAACCAATTCCTGAATATCTTGAATCCGCTGAGGCGGAGGAAAGGCTCGACTCAATGTTGTATCCAGTACTGCCCCTATGAACAGGAGGCGCTGAGAGGGCTCCAGGTGAGATTTGGGCTCGTTCACCGAAAAGCCCAGGTCGAACAACAACTGAGTCGTTGACTGCAGATGATGCAACACAAGCTCCGGAGACTTGGCTTTGATCAACCAGTCGTCCAAGTAAGGGAATACTGTTATCCCCTTCCTTCTGAGCTCTGCCGCAACCACCGACATCACCTTCATGAAGACTCGAGGTGCTGAAGTAAGACCAAACGGAAGGACCGCAAACTGATAGTGCTGCGATCCTACCACAAACCGGAGATACTTCCTGTGTGACTTGAGTATCGGGATATGAAAGTAAGCATCCTGCAAGTCGACAGACACCATCCAATCTTCCTTGTTCAACGCCAAAAGCACCTGAGCTAGGGTCAGCATCTTGAACTTTTCCTGTTTGAGGAACCAATTCAAGATCCTCAGATCCAGGATTGGTCTCAACCGACCATCCTTCTTGGGAATCAGGAAATACCTTGAGTAACAACCTCGACCCCTTTCCTGCTCTGGGACCAACTCCACCGCGCCCTTTGAAAGGAGGACTTGTACCTCCTGTTCTAGCAACAAGAGGTGTTCTTCTGAACAATAAGATGGGCGAGGCGGGATGGGGGGCGGGAACTCCCGAAAGGGAAGGGTGTAGCCTTTTCCCACAATACTGAGAACCCAAGTGTCCGTTGTAATAGTCTTCCATTTGCGGAGAAAATGCCGTAATCTTCCCCCTACAGGAGAGGAGTGAGTGGGAAATGGTGGAAGCCTAAGGCTGCTTTCCCTGCTGCACCCCTCCAGAGGACGAGGAAGAGGCAGAGTGCTGCTGAGAGGCTCCTCTGGTGCGGGCCCTACCTCTCCCTCTAAAAGATCTATAGGGATGGGAAGAGGCAGGTTGCTGGAATCTCCCCCGAAAGGAAGAGGAGGAAGAGCCACGCCCAAATCCACGAAACCTCCTGAAATATCTGGAAGAGGCAGAGGAAGAAGGATCTTGGAGCCCTAACGATTTGGCTGTGGCCCTGCTCTCCTTAAATCGCTCCAAGGCCGAATCTGCCTTGGCCCCAAACAGTTTGCCCCCATCAAACGGGAGGTCCAATAGGGTTGACTGCACATCCGCAGAAAACCCCGAATTACGGAGCCAGGCCTGTCTCCTTGCCACCACAGCCGTGCCCATTGCCCTAGCCACCGAGTCGGTCGTGTCCAGCCCAGACTGAATAATCTGGGTCGAGGCAGCCTGGGCGTCCGAAACAACATCCAAAAGACCCTGGGGAAGCTCCGTAAATGATGACGAAATGTCATCCATAAGAGCATGGATGTATCTCCCCAGAATGCAAGTTGCGTTGGTGGCCTTCAACGCCAGACTGCAGGATGAAAAAAAATTCTTGGACTGCGCATCCATCTTTTTCGAGTCCCTGTCTCCAGGCACCGTCGGGAAAGATCCAGGCGCTGATTTTGATGAACAGGAGGCTTGCACCACCAAGCTCTCCGGTGTAGGGTGTCTAGAAAGAAAGCCAGGGTCAGATGGCGCAGCTCGACACCTCCTGGCCACAGCCCTATGAACCGCTGAGGAAGATACTGGCCTCTTCCACACCTCTAGCACCGGATCAAGCAAAGCCTCATTAAACGGCAAGAGAGGCTCCGCTGCAGCAGAGGCCGGATGTAGCACCTCCATTAGAAGATTCTGCTTCGCCTCTGCCACCGGCAAAGGCAGGTCCAGAAAGTTAGCCGCCTTCCGTACTACAGCGTGAAAGGAAGCCGCCTCCTCCGTATATTCCCCTGGAGACGAAAGATCCCACTCAGGGGAAGTGTCCAGCCCACTGGCTGTATCCAGACCATGCAGTCCATCACCAGAGTCCTCCAGTTCTCCTTCCTCCAGGACTCGTTGGTACTCCTGCTCTTCCAATAGAGGAAGAGCCCGTCTCCTCGAATGTAGCCTCTGCTCGATACGCGGAGTCGACATGGCCTCCGGCGAAGTCGAAGATCGGCGCCGATCCCCAGAAGCAACCGACGCCGCGTCCGGCGCCACAGGCAACTTCGACGCCGATGAAAGAGCAGGACGAAGAGAACTTGTAGCAGATGGACCCACCGGAGTCACAGGACGAAATCCCGACGTCGACGGGATGGAAATCTCCGGGGCCAATCCCTCTGAAGCCACCGGAGCGGCCACCGGCGCCGACACCGGCGCCGAGCCCACGTTCCCAAAAGGGAGAAAGGGCATAAAGGGTGCCGGCCGTAGAGGTGCAGGATCACCCAATGAAAAGGCCAAAGGACCAGCCGGAGCACCCCCTGGAGCCATCTTTTGGAAGATGGTATACATCGCATTTAGGAATGCGGTACTATCGGCTCCAGGGGTGGGAAAAGCCAGATACTGGGGTGCCTGTATCGAAGGCGACCCCGACGCCGGCCTCGACGTCTGCGACGCCAGAGACAACACAAGAGGCTGCATCACCTCAATCACCGACGCCTGCCCAGGTGAAGACGGTGACGCCGGAGAGGGCAACGGCGTCGCCGGATGCGGCGTGACCGTGGGACTGACCTCCCAAGCCCTCCAGCGCCGATCCGAAGGCGACCTGGAACGAGTCTCCTTGCTTGAATGGCGCCGTGAATCTCTACGGCGCCGGGAGTCTCGATGACGCCGATGCCTAGGCGAAGAAGACTTCTTGTGATGCTTTTCTTTCTTCGACTCCGCCATAAACAACTTAGCCTCAAGTTCCTTGAGGGCCTTCGGATTCATGTGCTGGCATGAATCGCAAGGCTTGAAACCCGACTTTCTCTGCGACATTTTTACTGCAGAGAAGGACTACGCAGCAAAAAATACACTGTAACCACAAAAGTAACAGTTGCTCCCTCGAAGATAACCGTTTCGAATGCACGGAAAAAAGGGAACTGACGTCGGCACGTCGTCGAGGACCTCTTATTGCCTGTATGACGTCAGACGGCGTCGCGTGGGCTAGAGTGACGTCCTCGTCGACGTGCAGAGACTAGGAAGAAGATTTCTGTCGAATGCTGGCGCCATGGGAGTATTCATTAGGTGAGGAATCCACAGGTAGTTGTATCCATCAGAAACAATATCTTCAATGTAACATTAACATTTCAGTTCTTATTCATTAAGTCTCAGGCAACTATCATCCAAACAATGTAAGAAGGTTTCAGCTACAGTTTTTGGGTCATTCCTACTTCCATTGCATGTAATTAGGGCTCCCGGTTGTAAGGTTTTTAATATTGAAATTTCCATCTGTATTTATTAATTTATATTTTTGCCCATCTCATGAGTATTTATCCACATTTATTTTGAATTTTTAGAACAAATTAATTTGCAACTTGTACATTTCCACATTTGTTTAACTGATAAACATACACTCAGACTTTGATGTCTGTCTGGTTTTAGCACATTACGAAGCCAAATATAATAAAACAGTTCACCCACATGGAAGTGTTAGGAATATACCACAAACAAATGTTGATATGTAAAGTTATTTAAGGAAATGTCATCCATTTTTAAACTCCATATGCTGCCAATCTGCACAGCTGTTGGCCCTGAATTCATGAATGACAGCATGGAGAGTCAATCAAACAAAGTACAATTACCTGTATTTTTCCACTTTTAAAAGTAAATACAGTCAGGAAAAACACTGTTGTCTGTGTGTATTTATCTGTATAAATCAGTAAAAAACAGAAAACTGGGAGCCTTACATGTGAAACACCACCTTAGTGTCACTGACATAGCTGTGGAATATTATAATAAATAAATCATAGAGTGGCTATGCATCATTGCTGAAAGGTAAAGGTGAGAAGCAAGAACACTATGTACTCTAAAATGCACGGTAAACAGTGGGAACCCTGAGCCCTTCTGTACAATCTTAGTAAACTCCATGATTCAGCTGTTGTAATAAAACAGTGTGCAAAAAGTGTTGAAGTGTTGAATAGATAGAGCATGATTGCCGCAATTCAGAAGCACCACGCACAATTTAAAAGCACTTTCTGTACGAAATACTATGCCTAGACACACTGTAAAACGTTTCCTAATTCGTATGTGTGCTGTGCAGTGCAGCACATACTCAAAGTAGGATATTAAAGGAGAAATAAAAGTTGTTCTCATTTTAATGCTGTCTTTGAAATGGCATGTTCTGGTGGTGCTAAACCCTGTGTCCTATTGTTTATTATTGTCAGTAGATACAGTTTTGTGTCAAAACGTGTGAGTGGTTGCATGGGAAAGCCCATGTACAAAGCATGTAATGCCCCTCTGATGCAGAGTAACACAAAGCAGCACTTTAAAGTGCTTTGTATAACTTGTATGTGACTTTCCAGTGCAAAACAAGTTTTGCCTGGAAAGTAAATCCAACATTTTTGTGACGCAAACCCACAGCAAAAGGTTGATAAATCTAGCCCTTTTTGCAAACTGCCTTTCTCTGTTTTTTCTGTACCCCCAGGTATTGCATTAGAACTGAGTGATATTCATACCTCTAATGGTTCGTTTTTGAAGTACTTCAAAAGTGTAGTCTGCTTTCAGAACCTAGGACCATTGTCACTTGGTGCTTCCAGTCTGCAGGGTTCAGTGGCACTTCAAAGCTCTTGTCCCCTTAGTGGAGTATCAACCTGACCCCTCAACCCTTATCATCATTGCTGTGAATCTGCTAGCTTCTTTGACATGGGAGATCCGGGAGTACTAGAAGGTGAGCATCACCATACTATTTACTAGGAGTCAAGGCAATGCAGGAGGTCTGTCGTGTGACACTGTGATAGAGTTACTAGCTTCCTCATGCTGATGTTGGGAGTCACCTTTGCCCAGAGTCCCAGTGCAGGGGGTCCCTCCCTCAGAAGCTCTGTGTAGGAGCTGTTGCCCCATTCCAATCTTGGATTTGGATTGTCATACATTTCATTTGCAAATATCTTGTCCAATCAGTTTTCCTATTATTTACACCACTGTACTCTAGTAGATCAATAAGGAGTGACTCTTAGGAGAGATCTGTTGAACCTCTACATTACACAATTTGCCTACATTTTTCTAAAAAAAAATATTTTCTCAAATTCCCCTAGGGCAGGGGCAGGTTCAATCGCTGAAGTACACTGAGGGTATATAAGCTTCACCCGTTCAAAACTTCACCAGTCACTACTGCACTGCATACAGTTACCAGTATTTCATAAGTTGGAGCCTGAAGTACAGGTAGAAATCTACAACTTGCATAGATTTGTATAGATTTCCATGCATATTTAAGGAAATCTTTGTGAAAAAATGAAAAATTTAAAATTACATAATAAACCTGTAAGGAATCTGTGTTAAGGGGTTGCATGGAATCCAGAAGGTACTGAGTCACAATGGCAACTGTGTTTTTTTTGCCTGAGATGTCTTGTGCCCTGTACCCAACTCGGGAACCAAGTACACCATTCTAGCACTTGACCCTCAGGGTAGTGAAACGGAGCAATCCAACGCTTACTCAGGGAATTTGCTGGGGGCTACAGGCTCAGAACATAGGAATGCAACAAAAAGCACTCAATAAATTGCTGTCCACTGAGTGTTTTTGTTTTTTAAAGAAAAATGTACTATACACAAATTAACAAATATAGACAGACTGGCAGATGGATATGTCTATGGGACACCCTTTAAATGGCCTCACAACTTTTAGTGGCCGCACAACAAACAGAGGTTATACAGGTCATGTAGTCCCTTACATGTACTCTGGTCCCTTCTGCTGCAGCCACCTATAACTGTCTGTGCAGCAGCTAGCCCCAGCCCCAACCCCTAAAAATATCTTACCTCTCTCATGTGTCTACATAAGGGGTGCCTAAATCAAAAGTCAGGCCTGCTGTCAGAGTTCTACCATTATATTCAGATGCAAAGCATAAGCTCTCTAACCATCATACATTCCAACTTTATTCGGCATTTCAAGGGTTCCTAGAAATATGTCATGATTATGACTTTTGTTTTACATAAACATTAATCATTTCACTGTAAGTCTTCTATCTATTTTTCTATTAGTGCCTAACAAACACAGACAATCCAATAACAAATGTCTGCTTTGACCACAACCTCTGAACAAAAGTCCCAACTCTAAGGCCCACATTTATACTTTTTGGCGCAAATCTGCACTAGCGCAGATTTGTGACAAAAAGCTTAACGCGGGCTACCACCATTCCAAAGCGCCAGCAGGGCGCCTTATTTATGGAATGACAGTGGCCGGCGCTGCGGCCTGGTTAGCGTCAAAATAAATGACGGTAACCAGGCAGCGGAGGCGAAGGGAAGACTGGGGGTTGTGCTCCAAAGAATGGTGCAAGTCAGGTTAGAGTAAAAAATATTGGCTCTAACCTGACTAGCGGCATTTTTTGATGCACAACCCCCATGGAAATGACTCCTGTCTTAGCAAAAACAGGAGTCATGGCCCCCTGCCCAATGGCCATGCCCAGGGGACTGTTGTCCCCTGGGCATGGCCATTGGGCACAGTGGCATGTAGGGGGGCCAAGTTAGCCCCCCATATGCCACTTCTACATTAAACAAAAAAATACTTACCTCTACCTACCGTAGATGGGTCCCCCGTATCCATGGGTGTCCTCCAGGGGTGGGCGAGGGTGGCAGGGGGGTGTCCTTGGGGCCAGGGAAGGGCACCTGTGGGCTGCTTCCATGATTGGAGACCATGGAAATGAGCCCACAGGTCCCTTAACGCCTGCCCTGACCCAGGCATTAAAAAATGGCGCTAAACCGGTTTAGAGTCATTTTTTAAAGCCCTCCCCCTCCCGTGCGTCATTTGTGCACGGGAGTATAAATAAGGCGCAAATGCCTTTGAGTCATGTTTTGCCCGGGAACGCCTCCTTTGCATGTCATTAATGCAAGGTAGGTTTCCACGGTAAAAAAATGACTCTCACTCCATTAATTTGGCGCTAGATGGGTCAAGCGCCAAAGTATAAATATGGAGTTAGGTTTGTGTAAAAAAAAATGCAAATTTGGCACAAACAAAGTTTAAATATGCCCCTAAGAGTGCATTGTAAAAAGCTCTTATACAGTCACTCTTTACCAACCCCGGAGACTTAATGTTGGTCCTGAAATGAAGTGGGGGGGCTTTAGATGTATTTTTATCCTCAGCTGTATCTATGCGGCCCTCATGCACAGTTTTTCACTTGCCCTGGGACCCCTCCTCTCCTGACCAAACATGCAAGTATTGGTTTAGTGTCCCAAAGGATTCTGGCTTGCTCATTCACACTCAGGTGATTCTTCTGGAAGCAGCCGTTGCTGCAAAAAAGTTGCTGTTTTTTCATTCTTCTTTTTTATTTCACCACAAACGTGCCTGTTGGCACATTCACTCTTTTTCAAATAGGTGCCATTTTTCCATTTGTGGGACACTCATGTGCTGCCTGGAAAGGCTCCTCTGGCCCCAAACCATCACTTTCAGACAGGCTTCCGACCTGTCCAACACTTGCTTCTGTCTGGCATATGAGCTGGACTCAGGGCATAGCCCTGCTCCTCACAGACAGGGGCACAGGAAGCAGAACGGAGTGAAAGTGAGTGAACGTGCTTTATGGGAATGGGTGCCACAGGTTCACTGGCCCTCCCCAGGGGTATTTGGAAATTCAGAGCACAACAGGCTTGGTGTCACCTAAGGCCCCCGGACACTGGCATTCCCTGAGGGTTTAATTCTAAATGTGCTGAGCGCAGCAAAGATTTTCTCCACCCAGTGACCTTAAGGACCCACTGGGTAGCCATCCCGGGAAGGGGCTGTAAAAATGCTGCTTTCTCTAGACCTGATGGGCCGATTTGCACAGTTGTTGCATTCCAATTCTGGTGTTGTGCTCTAGCCAAAAGAGTAACCACTCAGGGCCTTTCTAGTTCAAACTTTTGCTGGAGCTTCCTTTGGTAGTTCCTGGAGCTTGTTTATGGCTGTTCTTCGTTAGTTGAGGAGGAACTTAAGGGACATAAGCTCCTGCCCCCAGCTTGATTTCTTGGCCTGGGGTCTCTCATCAGCAGGACCCAGAGGCCATCAAAGCAGATCAACCCACTGCCTGTGCTTCCCAGGTCCAAAAACCTCCTGCCACTGTCGGGCACTTGTGTCTGGTATGAGCCTGTGGTACTCCTTCCTGGGACACCTTCAGCCAGTAAAGGTCCAACAGAAATCCAGGGAAACTAATTCCTGCACAGACCCCAGCAATTCCACCCTCTACTATTTTCTAGAGATGGTAGAGAGGTCAGTGCCACTGGCTCTGGAGACAGAGTTCACGGAGTCCCAGAAAGTTCAAGCCTGGAGTCTGCTTCAGGAGGTTGTTTATCCACACCATATGTCTGTACTTCCTCTCTTGAAGTTCCCTTTTGGTTCAAAGTACACCCCTTGTGAATGGGTTTAAAAGCAGAAGTGCAGAGTTCTAAAAGATGGGTGCCTCTGCCCAATTCAGAAATGCAAAATCACCCCTCCACTCCTGACAGACACATTCTGCAGCCCACATAGAAAGAGGAAAAAATTAGGAAAAATAAAGATATTTCTCCTCGTTGCAGCTCCCCTGGTGAGGCATAAGGTTCTGGCACATTCCTAGTTTTACAAGCTATTGTAAACCTGAGGATTCATGAAAAAACATCGGAGTTGCATGGGAACACCCACCACAACGCTCGTGGAACGCCTCCCTTTCGCTTCACACAAAGTGGCTGGCTGGGACCTCATAGAAATGAATTCAAGGTTTGCGCCACTGTTGTGTCACAAAAGGTGAGGCAACGGTTGCGTAAGGGCCTCATAAATATACCCCTTACTCTTTAGTCAAAAAGAAAGGGCGACCTTTCCTTTTGTATTTCCTATTACATTATATGGCCAGGACATAACCAACTTATGTGCAGAACCGTATCTGCAACCTACCCGTGGTGCGCGTGCCAGGCTGAGTCAGAGAGTATCCTTCCTCGCTCAGCCTGCATCTGTCTATGCACGCGTTCACGTGTAACCAGCACATTGTATCTAACCCCAGATGTGCAGCTGTTGGCCATGTTTTGCGGGTTATTGTTCAAATAAATCCACGTTACCAGAAGCCTACATGGCGTAGGACTATATGTTGGTGCCTCACTCACAACAGAGAACTAAAAACCAGGCAGGTAAGAATCAAAATCAAATCTGCGGGATTAAGCAGGTCAGAGCCAAGTTCAAAGCACATGGGCATACATTAACCATGTGTACATTTCTGAATATGTTTCAAGTCAGATTCTGTGAATCACACCCAAATTGCTACTCATATTCTTTGTCACGTATGTTTGGTCACCTGTATTTTGATTATTATACACTAGTCATAACTTCCTGAAAATATTTTTCCACCGAGCTCACTCCTACATTGTCTTCCACTAAAAAATATTCAAATGCTTATGGCAGAATTCTTTGCAGTTGTCATTAGACTCCATTTGAAATGCACATTAACACTCTTTTATTTTCAGATTGTTTTTACTAATGGCGTCAGTGTCTACAATAGCATTATTTTATAAAAAGTATTAATGATAGCCATATTTGTATATTTTCATCGATCACATAACAACAATATTAACAATGATGACAGTCATAATGCCAAAGGTGCACCGTGATTCAGCGTGCAGCTCAATCTGGAAAAGGCAAAGGCAAAACGAATTCTATTTCCAGGCTGAAATGACGTCCACACCTTGTTTGCTTGGAAACATCTTGCTCTTTCAATGGCAGACTTCAATTGGTAAACAGCGATTAAAATTCTGAGCAGATCTGCATGGCTTGCAGGAAACCCTCTCGAAACAGCTGCAGACGCCTTTCAAGCAGATGGTATTTAATAGCAACCTTTGTACTGAAGCTTGCCATTGAATCGGGTAAAATATTACAAAATTACTTTACAATATCTAACACTATTTTATATCATTTATATAATTCATCACTCCATATAAGCATATACACGTACAAATCTGACCCTGCAGAAGCAGTTGCCATGGTGACGGTAAGCAATTATTTTGTTCAGCCTGCAGAGGTCTTTCTATTTACTCATATACTTATTGAATCTTTGCTTAGTGTACGCCGTTGAAACGCAAATATGATATTGTTGTGTATTGGCTGCACCGGTGCACTATATTTTCATGGTATATTTAGGTTGCAGTGCTTCGTGGCAGGATCCTGATAAGTCTCACGAGATAGACGATGTAAAAAAAGGGGAAAACGTTATTTTCGGTAAAGCCGCCATCAGTTTGAACATCTTGAAATTTAGAAAGGTGGGAGACAGAAAAACTTTAGGGTCAGGATGAAATCACTTAAGATATGAGTGAAAAATACCCGCCCACAAAACATGGCGGACTATATAACTAGTAAATGGCACTGTCAGTAATTTTTTTTGGTAAAAATCGTTGATACAAAATGTATACTGAATTTTGATTTGAGTTTGTTGTCATTAACAATAGTCACTGGAAGTACACATGAACAGAAAAACTTTAAAGATTTAGGGCCGGATTTGGAGTTGTGCCCTGGTGTGGGGGGGGTGGGAATGGAGTAACCCATCCGCCAAACTCTAAAACAGGCCCTTAGCTTGAAAAAAAACACTTCAGTTGAAGCAAAACTTGAGGTCACCTACAATGCAAATTTTGACATTAACGATTATATGATCTGTAATAACGAGCGAGTCAGTATGAGCAAGGGCACAGGGCCTGTGTGAAGTAAGATGGCTGGCTGATACCATAACTGGAGACGGAGACCATTATTTGTTTGCCAAAGGTGGAAGTAGTGAGACAGACACTGGAAGCATGTGAAAGGAGGAATAAACACTCATAAGAATATGATATGAGATATCAAGCTTTAATGCCTATTATGGTCACCTAGGAGCAAGTGCATAGGTAAGTAAAACACAAGGAAGAGGCCCTGCCCTTCACCCCCAACCACTCCAGCTTCCACCTCCCCACCACTGACACCTGGAGATGGCTGGCATATTCCTGCACTGCGGAAAAGGGTAATGGCTGTCCAATATTATTTATCAGCAGACCACAAGCCAATCAGAGGCCGACTAACCAACTCATCAAAGGACAGACGTTGATTAAAAATCTCTAGTGGTTCTATATTGACCTAAAATATGTAACGTCTAGAGAGCACATTTGTTTGATTGTTGTTTTATGAGAGCTGCCCAGCAAAGCTTCACAAAAACTGCAAAAGGTAAACAAAAGAAGCCTAGAACAATCTGTCTTTCAAATCTATTGAGCTCTCAATGACACTGTTTGCAGTAGCCTCACATGCAATGTTACAATGAGATGTGGTAAAAAAATGAATAACCTGTGCACTACCAAACTGTCCTCCATCACCAATTTCCATCAATTGTAGCCAAAAATGGAGAGTTGCTCAATCTTATGGAAAGTTTGGTCCAGATTGGTACATAAAGGCCAAAGTTATTAGCCACCAAAAGGTGGTACACCGTGGCCAGAGTTATTGCCTACTAAAGGATCTCTTCCCAAAGAAAACAACTTTTAACGATAAATAGAATTACAAATGTTCTATCGGACTTACAAACATGCATGCATGCCCAAACATACATACAATTTCCACAGGTCATTTCCCATTTCTTGTTGTGTGCAGTTTATACAAGTCAGTACCTGAGGCTGTGAATATTGTGCAATATGCACAAGACAGCCTATAACTAGACGTGCTATGTGTCTAGTCTGTATATAACATGGCCTGGTGCCCTGACATATATGTATTTGTTTCCTAATATCAGGACCTGTCACGTGCTATGGGAGATGGCATGTGTAATAATATTAATTATCTGCTCAATTGTGTTTTGTGATGCTTTCAATTATGTCATATATAATATTGTGGGATTCGCTGAGCAATGCACTTGAAGTACGTGTGAATGCCTAGCTTACCAAAGCAGCCACATTTCACTGATTTTTGGTTAGCAACTTGAATTTTCTTCTGAAAATTTGTATACTTCTTTAATTAATGTTGACAATTTGTGGCCTAAATTGAGAACATAAAATCTCAATATGATAAAACTGTTTAAACAATTTGATAAATATTTCAGCAAACCTCCCAATTGGGTCATCAGGAAACACAAATGTTTTTCAAAGGAACAATTAGGGATGGAATCTGTGGAAGTTTACATTGCTTCTTTTACGAGTTTTGGCCTCGAGTGTGAATTTGGTACTTTTACTAGTTAGCTGAATAGAGCTCAACCTGTCATCAGGTGCCAATACAAAAATACCCAGGAAAGGCTACTAACTTACAAAAATACTTCTTTCATGGAGCCCACAGACATAGCAAACAGGATCCGAGACTCTGGGAACGGAATCAAATAACTTAGTATAGATTTATATGAAGACATTCTACTGGGTAAAGGAAGCAAACCTGCTCCTGTCAAGGTCACATAGAAGAGAAAGAACTTAAGTGGAAACAATGTTTGCTTTCGTTGTAGTTCCAAAATTTGCCTTGTCTCATTTGAAAATTATCCAAATTTGGGCAAAGAGTATATCATGTGTGCATGATACAACTTTTTGTGAGAGCGTGTCACATGAATTCAAGCAAAAGCAGTGCGACTATAGTGAATGATCATCCTGAGCATACATTGATTAGTAGCATGGATAATTTACTCTTATATGTTAGAGTTCATAAAGTTAATTTCCCTAGGTCCAAAGATTCTATTGAAGATTTTATTATTGTTGATGTTTATGTTTCCCAGTTAACTGAGTCAGTTTATAAATTGCTTTTATTCCAACGGATACTTTTAAGAACAAGGACTTTAGGACGTGGTTACAATTACCTGATATAAACCTGCAAGGGTACAATTGTGAAATGATTGACTGTGAAGGTTTTTTTCAACATTAGCATAAAATTCAAAGGGTGAGAGGTGTAAGGTAAAGTCTAGGTTTAGCATTAAGGACCAGATATTCTTGGTTGGCGTCCCCCCGGATGTTTAGGGACTGTTCTAAAACCTGCAGATCTTATTAGGTGAAGAGAATAGTTTCTAGACAACTAGAATACTTTGGAAACTGTATTGACTGAACATGATAAAATATTTGAATAACATTTGGGAAGTGGACTGGTTTTGAGCATACAATCAAACTCAAAGAAGGGAATGTGCCTTTGAAACACAAATTGAGGTGTGTTCCATTAAGTATTATAGATCACTTAGATGAACGTCTTACCCAGCTGTGTGAAGATGATGTGACAGAGCCAATTGATTCTTTGTTATAGTTATTCCCCATAGTGGTGGTGTGGAAGAAGAATAAAGAGTTGAGGGTGCGCATTGACCTTAGGAACCTCAACAAAGCAATAAGGGTTGATGGTCCTTCTTTGCGGAAGACTGAGGAAATCACTGCCATGTTAGCTGGTGCTACATGCTTTGCCAAACTTAACATGAAGCCAGCTTGCCACCAAGTTATGCATGCCAAAGGATCCTGATATTTTACTGTGTTTGTCACACCCTTTGGGGTGTTTCAGTTCTGTAAGATGCCTTTGGACCTTGCCTCAGCTCCTGCTGTTTTTCAGCACATTACTGGTGATCTTTTGAAGGGATTAGAAGGGTCTTGGTTTTTCAAAATTACATTCTGGGTTATGGAAAGGACTATGATGAGCATGCCTCAGCTGCTGCTGTTTTTCAGCACATTACTGGTGATGTTTTGAAGGGATTAGAAAGGGTCTTGGTTTTCCAAAATTACATTCTGGGTTATGGAAAGGACTATGATGAGCATGTATTGGAATTGAATGCTGTACTTCTTGCCTTTAAGGAGAAGGGGTTGGGGTTGAGGAAAGACAGGTGTAAATTTGGAGTGTCCAAAGTGAAATATCTTGGCCATTTTGTGTCAAGTGATAGTGTTGCTCCAGATCCTGGTTTACTTAAAGCAATTGAATAACTGTCTTAACTAGTAGATTGTGAACAATTATAAGCCATTTTGGGAATGTGTGAATTCTATGCTAGATTTATTCAGAACTTTTCAATCAAAATAGAATCTCTTCTTTCTTTCTGGTAGTAAAATTCTAAATTTGTATGGGATCAAGTGCAGGAGGAAGGTTTCATCACTATAAAGAAAGAACTTGCTAATATTCCTTTGCTTTCTCCATACTTAACATGGGAAGCTGCTATTTATTATTGCTGGCGTAGGGCTCAGAACAGTTCTGTTTCAGGGGAAAGGTGGCTCAGATTGTGTTATTGCCTTTGCCTCACACACCCTCAGGCCACAAGAACGCCTTTATTCAGTTATTGAACATGAAATGCTAACTTGCACCTGGGCAGTTGGGAGTTTAAAAGATGTGTGTGGGGTACTAAATGTCTTTTGCACAGGGAAAATGCATTTTTGGTGCCTATTATTAGTGTATCATAGTACAATACAGCCAAATTACTAAAGTTGAGTGAGATGCTTCTTGAGTACCATTTCGATGTGCAATATATTTGTGGTGGGAAGAACAAGGAGGTGGATTGTCTTTCTTGTCTTCCTTGGCTGGGTGATATTATTGTAGAGGGGTTAGATGATCAAAAGGATGTGGACTATTTGGTTGCATGAGGCACTATTGAATGTGTTGATGAAAATGAATGGAGGAATGTCTTTCCTCAAGATGCTTCTTGTAAGAAAGTTATGGAGAACAGGAGTAAAGCTTAGCCTAGCAAAAATAATATTTCTGTGGATTTGTAAACTGCCAGTAAGGTCCAAGCAAAACTATCTGATGAGGGAGGGTTGTTATTTAAGACAGATAAATTGGATCAGCCAAGCTTCATCAGTGGTAAATTGTTGTGCCTAAGCCATCCGGGCAATTTGGGTATGACTCTCAACAAGAGAATACTGAGAAAGATCCACTGGTGGCCTGATATGGACAGGAATGTCGAGAGACAGATTGAGAGGATCTCTGCTTGTTTACTTAATGATAAAGGTCTTAAGTGTGTGTCACTCTGCCCATGGTGGAGGTTGATAATCCAGAAGAGGTGTGGAGTAGAGCAAGTTTGGATTTTCTGGGTCTGTTTCATACTCTTCCAAGTGTCCAATGTTTTGTCATTGTTCTAATTGATCATCTGTCTGAGTGGTTTGAGGTCAAATTTGTATGTGAAACAAGCACCTAGTACTAACTCTCCAATTAAGAGTGCAATTGATGTTTTCATCAACCCCACACTGATCATCAATGTTGCTTGCAGAAAAAAGCTCCACATGAACCCATTCAAGACCCACTCTCAAATCTCTCTTTGGATCCCATCCTACTTCGGAGAAAGGAAAAAAAGAATCCCCTTCACCTCTGCTGTCAGGAAACAGGACAGCCACTCATGCTTCACACCACCTCTCCCACACCACCAACTAATGCTTTTAGACATGAGAAAAAGAAAATAGAGAGGGCTGAGAGTCACGTTAGCCTCTGATATAAAAAAAGAGGAGATAACCTTTCAAATAAGACTAAAGGATGAACTGAGGATAACAAGAGAATAACCAAGGGAAGAAGAGAAAAATCTGAATAATCTGATGAGTGTTCTCAATTAAAGTGATATATAAACCTGTCTGCCCCTGATGCCACCCCTCCCTCCCTCGTCTCATTTCTGCTACTGCTGAAGGATATGTTTGGCTTCATTTTCAGAAAAGTAGACCTTGACTTTGACATGTGCAGGTTATTGCAGAAACTCCTGACTAATGACTGCCATAAGCGGATCAATTGTTTTCCTAAGTCTCCATCTGCGATCCATAGTTATTTTGCAAAAGTCGAAGCAAGCAAAAAAAGAAATAGAGTCCACTGTAACCAGAGTAAAAGGGTGGGTTTTGAGATAGATAGCCAGTCAAAGCAGAAAGTTTCTGACACAAATTAGAATAGAACGTGGTCTAGTCTCAGAACCAACAAACTTGGACCTTGATGACAAGAGGAGTTATTGCCTCTGACAATCTCAGTCCCAATACGCCAGGTCAGGGAAAGCCTTTTGAAACTGTTGTACCACAACTGATGAATATCGTTGCCTTCCCTGCCCTATGACACACCTAGAATCCAGAGGCTACATCAATGATGGCAATTTTCAAGATCGTCTAACCTAGATTATTTAAACAGAATTTGGATGTTATGCTCCTTAACTAGCATTGATGTAGAGGCCCTAGCTTCTTCGTTCTCAGCCACCCTCTGCTGAAGATCTTGAAGTTGAGTAGTCAACTCCGTCAATTTTCCAGTTAAATCTGTCAGCTCTAACCTCTGAATAATGATTAGATGTTTCGTCATAATGAGTTTGGATCAGATGGAAGCGAGCAGGAGTTTGGGAGAGTCAGTTGCAATGTTGCCCTGGGACCATTTTACTGCCAGTTCCTGATGCACTGTAGTACCAGGGCTATCTGATTTGGGAGTCCTGGACTGCAGGGTCTGGCTTGAGCCACCTCCTCACAAAGGTCAGCATCTGTATCCAGATTATCACACTGCTTGTTCTCTACGATCTGTGTGGTCTGTGCATAAGCATTAATTGTGCTAACTCAACAGTCAAACCCAAGTCATATTTTGTATTTGCTCAAGGCCCTTCAACACTGGACTCCCAGGGGTTCCCCCAGTTTTTTCCCCTTAGGATTGTAATTGCCCATTGATGTATTGTATTTCTCTTCATACTGCTGCAAGCTTTATCTGCATCTGAGGTCACATCAGTGTGTGAGAGATTTAAAGGGGGTCTATTAGCAGTAGGAGTGTTTGATGAGCCCGTACCCTCAGGGCGTCCTGACCCATCCACCACATCTATATTACTGCTTTTGGGAGGGCTGACATCCCACCCACAGAAGCTTCAGCAGTATTGACAACATCAACTAGTCACAGACAGTGGTTGTTTCTCCCCTGCAACAATATCACATGTTGTAGACTCCAACATATCTGAAAATACAGCAAAATCCAGACAAAAAGCCCAAGACATATATTATATTCGCCCCATCAGCAGCATTGGCAGTAGTTATTTCAGAACCTTGTATGGTGTCCAGCTCAGGTGCCATAGTACCTAAAGAGAGCAAAATTGAGGACTCAGATAGGGAGGAAAGAAGTGACGGAGAACCAACAACCTCCCCCTTCGTAACAGCATTTATTACCTGAATCGCGATGAGAGGTAAATTCCAGAACGTTGTTTGTCAGAGAGGCCTCCAATGCGAAAGTGGTACCAGATGTGGCAGTGCTAGCAGCAATTGTAGAAGTAGGGCAATTAGCCAAGAAATTCAAGCATCGTGCAGCCAATTTTAGTTGCAGTACTGCTGCTGCAATGGAGTGCCTATTTTTTCTCTATATGTTTCTCTTCTACGCTGTCCTGCCTGGGGGACACGAATGCTGAGTCGTCTGCAGCTTACAGCCGACCCAGCATGTTTCAAGGGAGCCAAATAAACCACCCAAATTACCTAGCAATATGTGGTACAAGCCAGCAGAGATGAAGGAGTTGGCAGGAGGTGGTGGCCAGGCAGCAATCTTGGGATCCTACACAACCGGTGAAAGAGGCAATAAGGCAGAGCTGACTAGTGATTCTCCCCATGGCAACAGTGACCGCCCACCACGGAATAATGGCTAGGCCAAGCACTGACATCAATGTCATCATAGATGAATCTGGAAAAATCCATGGAACTGAGCTGACTGACAATATTGCACTTGGCAGCAACAGCCAACTCCCTTCAGCCATCAGCAGTCGAGGACCAATATTTGCTGTTCAGCCGCAACACAAGCAAGCAAGACCATGGCATTGAAGGCAGAATTCAGAATTCCCACAGCGGTCGGCAATCAGTAGACAGGGACCAACAATTATCTGCCAGCATTCCCAGGCAGACAGGAGGGGGAATATTGCGACACAAACTAGCACAGCATCATAGGCAGCATTCAGGATCAGCGCAACAATATAGCAGCTCCACAAGTTGCAAAGGGGGTTCAGCAGTATGCAGTGGGAGGAAATGAAGTGAGGGCACATATACTGCAGCCTTATCCCGCTGCCATTTTTTTCCCCAAAGTCCCCTTGAGGCAAGTGATTGTTTTGAGTTTATAGATAATGCCATGACACAACTTAAAATTATGTGTTGGAATGTTGCGGGCCTAAATCAACTTTTAAAGCAAAAACTGGTCAAGGAATAGATGGGTGCTTAAAAAACTCCACATTTTATGTCTGACCGAAATGCATATAGCCTATAAGGATGAGGCATTTCTACAGCAAGCAGGTTATAAAATCATTGGATGTACGTTACAACAGGTTTCAATACGAGAGGTTGCAATATTAAGTCTTCGAACATTGGATCTTAAAGCCACCCAGACTGCGTTTGACCCGAAGGGCAGGTTTGCAATTGCTCAGGTTATGTTTAATTCTAATATCGCTACTTGTTGCACTGTATATGGAACTAAAAGGGATAACCCAGAGATATTTGACTTTTTAAATTGCAAGCTGTCCAATCGGACGGACAAGATGCTGATATTAGGTGACCTTCATTGCATCATGAGCCATATACAGTATACATCAATAGGGGTGCCATCTTGTGTACGAGTAACACTGGGCAGGCTATGAAGGAGCTAGCCAGAGTACAAGGACTTGTTGACCTTTGGGGAGCCTTACATCAGACTCCCCCCGGGCTATACATACTATTCTGCTCCTCATGGTCACCATTCAAGGATTGACATGATTCTACATTTCAGGGTTTAATTATTAAATATAAAGTTGAGCTTTGTCCACAGATCACTTCGGCTCATAATTCCTTATTATTAACAGTTCACATCGGTGACCTTATGCG
Organism: Pleurodeles waltl; assembly: GCF_031143425.1. Lineage (NCBI taxonomy): Eukaryota > Metazoa > Chordata > Amphibia > Caudata > Salamandridae > Pleurodeles > Pleurodeles waltl. The sequence continues at coordinate 861,437,400 of NC_090436.1, read as the reverse complement.
AGAGATGCAAAGATGGACCTTTCCTAAATCCTTATTGTTGGATTCCAAATATATTAGAAGAATGATCACGGGATCAGCGCTTTTATTGCTCTAAATACTATCCCCCATGAGCGGCTCGCGGACCTTGTTGGGCGGGGCAGCACAGGGAGTGAACGGGGACAAATTTATTAAAATATACATATATTTTTTTTAAATCACTTACTTGCTTCTCCACCGCTGCTGCACTGCTCCCCTGCTGCACTGCAGACACAGGCTCCCAGCCTGCCCTGCCGCCAATGCTGACACTGCTCAAAGGAACGTTAGGATTGACTGGGAGGCTGTGTCTGCTCTCTCCAGCCTGGCAGCTGTGTTGCTGGGCTGGAGAGAGCCTACTGCGCATGGCTGTTTGGCCAGCCCCAGCCAGTCATCCAAACATACATGCGCAGTGAGGGGAGTGCACAGTGCACTTACCTCATCGTCGTCATCCCCAATGCCCCACCCCTTTAACAAACTAAACGATAGTAAACATGGGTTATTATCATTTCATTTGTTGAAGGTGATTTGCAGCGGCTGCTGCTGGCAGGGGGTGCAACACTTCTTTGCCCTAACGGAGAAGTCGTGCCTGCTCTACTCCCTGCCCCCCCCCATTCTCTGGCATACTTTAAAAGCATATGTACATGGGGCTACTTGGCAATTTATTTTCCAGCAGAATAAGGATTGAAAGACCCAAACATGGTCTGCATATTTAGAATTGCAGAGATGGACGCAAAGGCACTTCCAGGCAGTTCTGGAAAATAGTGATAATGAATATAAGATTAGGGCTGAGCCCATAAAATGCTGGGGCAGTCTAGATGGGGTACAAAGAGATAAGACTTCTGCTGCCTATTTCAATGGCCGGGCTGTTTTATTTGAGTACAGTGACAAAGCGGGGAAGGTCTTGGCTTATAAAATCTCAGAGAACAGGTATCTGAATATGGCTCAATGTATTTATGATGGCCAAGGTAATACATATCATGATCCTCAGGAAATTTTCAACCAGTCCAGGCTTTTTATCAAGAACTTTGCAGAGAAGCCTGTCAGTCGGGCTTACAGATAATTGAAAAATATATTCATGCAGCCAGGGTATCCAAGCTCAGCCCTATTACTGCTCAGGTAATGAAGGAACCAATCCCTATTGAGGCGATTGAGGGTCTCTTTTACTCTTTGTGGCATAGGGCAGTGCCGCAAGCCTTTTTGCTGAACTGCACTGTGTCAAAACAAAATGGCAGGAATACACTGTATCTATAGGATACAGCACATTCCTGTCCTTGTCCCCTGCACTGGCACATAAATTGCTGCCTAATGCCAATGCAGGCACCCTTGCACCATGGTGCAAGGGTGTCAGTGTTGCGGGGATGATGGTTTATGCGCAGTGAGGGACACCTTACTGCACATAAACAATCATTAACTGTGTTTTCCTCTTTCTATGTGTGCTGCAGGTTCAGCCAGATTCCATGGGTGTTGCGTGGGAACACCCATAGAAACACCCATGGAACTCCCCTTTCACACAGTGTTATGCATGAAAGGGGTCCGTGTTTACAAGGCCATGAAAAGCCACGCAAGGTGGCTGTGCGTGGCCTTGTAAATATGAGCAGGCACACTGCACCACCAGAGCACCAACAAAAATGAGGCTCCCGTGGTGCAGTGTGCTCCTTGGGCCTCGTAAGTGAGGACTTGAGTGTACTATCAGATTACTCACTTCTGGCAAGGTTGCAGGTGATGATGAGCTCCCTAAAGAGTTCTATAAAGTCTTCATAAAAACGCCTGCATCATTATATCTGTCCATTAATCAATATGCTGAGCAATCAGGAAATATATCTGACTCCTGGGGTCATGTTAACTTCTTTTTCTTCAAAAAGATAAACATGCAGTAGAGAGAGGATCTTATCATCTGATATCTCTGATCAATGCTGCTGCTAAATTCATGCAAACGTTTAGCTACTTGGCTGGCTGTCAACATTCAAGAGCTTGTCTCCCAGCGGCAAAGGGTAAACCTACTACCAGTCATATCAATGCTGCTTTAATATAATTCAACGCTTCTAATACTCTTGGGATATGCACCAGTATGATCTTAGTCATTTGACAGGGTCTCGTGACCATGCATGTGGCTAACTTTGCACGCTATGGGCATTGGGAACTGATTCTCTTAAGACATATTTAGAATTTATATCAGAGCTCCATGGTTTGTATAGTCTTAGCTGGGTCCATCTCTTCTCCATTCAGGATTACTTGTGGCACCAGACAGGCATGCCCATTATCTCCACTTATATTTGCTGTGTACCTGGAACCTTGTTAAAGGTATTAATAATTCAAAATGCTGGTTTCTGTACTAGTCTCATTACACGGCCAAGATATAAAAATAAGTGCATTTGCAGATGACGTGGCCACAAGTTCATCTGACCCCTTTCACTTTTTTAGGCTAATTATAGTAGAAGCCAAGAGATTTGGGGAGTTGCGGGTGCATCGTCCTAATGTACTTAAAACTGAAATAATTGTTAATTTCTCAATGCCCACAATAAAAGCGAATGTATTCTCACTTGCTGCTTATTGAAGTATTAAGATTACTTCTTCAGTCATTTGTATTATTAAGTTACATTATGAACAATTACTCTGTCGGTATGTAGCTAAGACACTGATTTAGAGAAAGCTGCCAATATATATAATTGGTCAATGTAATATCGTGAAATTCAATATTTTGCCTAAATTTCGATATATTTTTAGTTCTATCCCACTAGGGGGCCCACATTCCTTTTTCAGCATTTGGATGTGATAGGTTGCGTTTTGTGGGGAAATAAAAGTACTAGATGGACCAGCCATCTCCTGAAACATCATCCTTTCAAAGGTGGCTGGGCACTACCTGATTTTTAGAGTTGTTTTTGGGCTGCTTTCGGATCTTGTCTACGATGCCTCCTGGTTGACTGTCAGTGCAATTGTAACTCTTCCCCATATCAGATTCTTAGGGAGAAGGATTGGAAGCTCTTATTAGCTAGACTAACTTCTCCTAACCACTTCAAAGGGTGAGCTTCAAGCTGTTGTTTATGTTCATAGTATTTGGACTCAAACCTGCTCCATTTTTAAGATACCACCATTAAGCAATTACAGAATGATCTGGCGAATCCGTCTTTACCAGCTATTTTCTATGATTGGGTCACCAAGTTATGGTCCGCCGGAGATCTTGGAATAACTGGTCAAGTATTTGATTCTCAAGGATTATGAACTTTATTATATATTTACTGAGTACTAAGAGGATGATCTTTGTTCATTGGAAAGCAACTGGAGTCTTAAAATGGGTATGGAAGTGCAGGAGTTCGATCTAAAGGATGCATTTGAAGCTGTTGATTCCTCTGTTACCTTGATGAGATTGAAGTGCCAATAATTTAAGACCCTAAATCTGCAGTATTACACCCGTAGAAAAAAAGTTAATGGAAAAATGACTCATTGGGGAATGTGTGCAGGTAAAGCTGCTCTCAATGTGGGCTATCTGTTACAGATATCGTTCATATTTTTGCCAATTGTACACATTTTACTCCATTTTAGGACAGCATTGCCTGCTCTCTCCTGGCCATTAAAATGTGATAACTTGATATCAGGAATATTATTTGGCCCAAAAGTGCATTGTCGGCAGGCATATGTCCTTGATTGTTTCTATTGCCATCATTACTGTGCAGCTAGGTACAGTGAGAGATTGGGCAATGTTGACACTCACTACATCACATCACTTGCTGGCACTACTGAGGCTAGATCTTTTCAGTATTTTCTGAAGCCTGCTTGATTGAGCAAACTAGCCAGAGTAAATATTCCTAATGATTTTGACCAGAATATCACAAAAATGCACTTGAACATGCACCAAAGTCAGATGAATTACAAAGCCAGATATGATGTGAACAAAGGAATGAAGACTTTATTTTTCTTAAAAGGAGATTGAGTTTGTTTCAGACATCTAGATTCCAAGGTTGTGAAAGGCAGGGTGAAATTTGGTACCCCTTACCAAATTGTGGAAGTCAGTCAGGACGGTTGTGCTGTGAAGTTGAAGAATGGACAATCTTGGAACCGTGCTCATGTGATTAAAGTAACAAGATTCCCCAAGTGTGATACCCGGGTTTCAACAGTTGACAGCAATGTACTGGAAAGGCCATTTGAAGAGGGCATGAGTATGAAACATGATTATACATTTCCTGTAAAGTACAGAGATTTTATAGTGGGGTAATTAGCCTATGTATGTCATGTTTGTGTGTTTTAATAGTTGTTTATATTTTCATTTTAGAATATCTCTGGTTAGAACAATGTTGTGTGTAATTTTTGAAGGAGGAGGTGTGTTGTGTCCTTTCTCGTCCTCAATGCCTTTGTTGTTAAATGGAATGTGGAGTCTTAGTGAGCTCAGGGTTCCACAGTGATAGAATGGGAGAAGATATTGTTGGTGATTGCCTGTTTACGTGATACTTCAATATAGGTCATTTTTATCTGTTTTCATATCTCTGTTGTAACAATGTAGCACTCTGGTGATCTAAACATTTGACTTCAGGGCATGTACTTCATCTGAAAACATCTTACATTGTATATACTGGTTAGAAATAACAACTACTTTTGACTGTTACCCATTTTAGATCACAAGCTTGGTACCATAGCATTATTGATTAAGATGTAAAGTAAAGGAAGACTTAACTGAACTTACACATCCTTCCTTTGGAGATGTGAAACTGTGTGACATAAAAATGGCAAATGTCTGGGTTTCCAAAAGAGAGACTGGCATACCACTGAGCGACATGCTATGTTTTGAGAGAGAGTTACTGTCTATTTGCTGGGTTTGTCCTGACTTGCAACATTGGCACATTTCATGCGCATCAGCATCACTACTGTACGAGAATCAAGGAAATAGTCTCACAAGCTTGGCAATGCAACATTCCCGTGAAGCTAAGTAAAAAGAGACATCAGTTTAGCTAAAGAAGGCAAGCTTAACTTAAAAACATATGTAGTAATTGAAGGATCAAAAACATATGAATAAAATCTAAAAGCTTTGACAAAGAAAAATAAAATGGGACAAAGGTGGAATAGCAGCCACTTTCAACTAAAGACTAGCTAAGTCAGTGCCAGTCCATCCGGGTATGGTATCCATGCCATGTGTGCCGTATGCTTGCAACTGGGCCCAGTATACAGTGCAGCAGCACCCATGCCTGCAGACAATACACATGTACAGTTTGCACTTACAGAACAACCTTTAGCTTGACCTCTACCTATACCCATGTGCAGCACATGTCATCCTGCATCATGCCCTTTATTTACTGTATATGTGGCATGACTTGAACGCTCCCATTGTATTTCCATTTAAGTGTTCTAGAGCACAGCAGTTGAGATGGGATCTGTAACAGTCAAGGGAATCATTGTGTGCTGTCCGTGACCGTCATGAATAATTTTCAAATTAATCAATAGGCATGGTGGCGTTTGCAGGACACAGCATTGATTTGATGGAGTGCTTTCCGGAAGTGATTAGGACAGAGCTATTTCTACTAAAATGTATGTAGCTAGGAAAGAGGACAATATTCTGAGGGTGGAGGGACCAGGGAGCTTTTGGCATGGTTTTGAGACTGGGCACTGAATGTCCTATTTCCCTATTCACTCCCGTCCCCTCTTTGCCCCTGTCGGTGAATGACATACTTGGTACACACAAGGCTCTTTTTGTGGACAGATTGGTGTTGGTCACGGGATTCAAACATGAGAGTGTTCTTAAGAAGAATGCCATACTGGTGGTGCACAATGTCAGAAATGCCCTATTGAGTGTGAGAGGTCAGTTGAAGGAGCACTTGAACAACTTGTGCTCAGAAGGGGTCATAGAACCAGTTGACCCCTCCCAATGGATCTCACCTATTGTTGAGGCAAAGAAAAAGGACTGGAAAATGGGATTGTCAGTTGATTTCAGATCTTTAAACAGAAACATCTTGGTGAAATATTTTGTCCTCCTCAAGAACCAGGTGATGATGGCCCAGTTAGAAGGTGCTGAGGTGTTCTCCACAATTTAGGGTTCTGCATTTATCCTTTGGCCTGGCTTGTGCCACATCAGTTTTCCAGAAAAAGAAGTCCCAGCTGTTTGGAAACAACAAACAGGTGATGGCATACCAGGATGATATTCTGGTGTACACTGATGGTGAGGCGCAAATTTTGAGCGATTTGGTGTGTACACTGAGGGCTCAAGGACTCACAGTGAAGAACGAAAGAAAAATGTATGCCACTTTATAGTATCTAGAGAGGTAGAGTATTTAGGGCATGTGCTCTCTGGGGCAGGTATCAGGCCTCAGATGGATTTGGTAAATGTCATTAGGGAAAATCCTGAGCCTGTAGATAAAGAACAACTGGGATCATTCTTAAGCATGTTTGAGTATTACTCTAGGTTCATTGAAAGTTTCGCCTTACAGACTGATCCACTCAGGAAACTGTTACGCAAGGGTGAAACATTTGTATGGGCTGATGAAGAAGGTGAGGTGTTCAAGGGGTTAAAAGAATTGGTTATCGAAACCCCTGCACTTAAAGCCTTTAAGGATGAGGTGACATCAGCTGTGACTGTGGATGCTAGTGGTATAGGGTTGGGTGCAGTCCTTTCTCAGATGGTGGACAGTAACAAGAATACAGTGGCATTTGACTCAAGGTGTTTGTCCCCAGCTGTTAGAAATACCTGAATCATGCGACAGGAGCAGAAAATGATCCCAATGATCCTCTATCACTAACTGAGCCAAACCTCAATAATAAATTCTGCGTCAGACATCAACAGGGGGAGGGCAAGGGGAGAGAAAAAGAGAAACTGCCTTCAGAGGGGTGCTGTTTTAACTGTGCACTAGCTCTTCTACTGGTCTGCAGGAGTTCTACGCCAATTGGCACCTGTAGTCAGAAACAAAATTTCAAACATATATGACAGGAATTGCTTACACATATAAAGATCAAATGAATATATATATTATATAACAAAGAGTTCACCACCCTCCATGAATTCCCAAAATAGCATGTGTTTATTTCAGAATAAAGCAACAATTACGTGTAATAGTCAATATGTAATACATATGATTGAATGTGAATGTGGACTAAGGTATATAGGCAGTACTATCTGTCCATTAAAGAAAATAATTCTCAAACACACCAGAGCTATAACCAATCAGGATCAGAGCTATGCTGTTGCCAAACACTTCATAAAACATCATACAAAGGATTGGAGAGGAATTCAATTCTTCGGCCTAGCATGAATCAATAAGAGACCCTAAAACTTCAGCAACTTGAAAGAAGATACATTATTCAGCTTCATACCAAAATACTGTATGGATTAAATATGAACGAGGAATTATTTGTTCATTTATGAGTCATGATTGTTAATAAAATGACATTTCGAGGCCTAATTATATCATATACATGCTATGTATGAAAGAAATGAGGTCACAAAACAATATGTGTGTGTGATGGCACTCAGCCTATACTGAAATGACTGGTTTTGATTAAAAATGGTCGGGATTAAAATATTTGAGCAATAATGGAGTTATTGAATGCTGTAGCACTAATCTTAGGAGATAACTTAGATTTGCATAATAAATAAATAACATTAATTGGGTCACCAAATGAACTATAGATAGCTTATAGTCCTATATTTTGTAGTTTCATGTTGTGCCTTCTCTTGATGATGGAATGAGCATATTATTGAACAATGCCCTCGAATAAACATATATTGTAACATTAATTCATTGGATGACTCGAAATAAGTGTTTAAAAAAAGATTCTGCAGAACTAAAAAAAGTACACATTGCATGATGGAGTTCACTTAAAGATTTATTTTTACATAAATGATGTTTTATTATGAATTGGTTGACAACAATATCCAGAATGCACCATAATGGGTAGTATGGATACCTGTTATAAAAGGTGAAAGTAAGAAAGGACTCACTTACAGTGAACAAGACTCCTCGTGAGTTGAAACGCGTTGGTGAGTGTTGCTTTATTCTGAAATAAACACATGCTATTTTGGGACTTCATGGAGTGCGGTGAATTCTTTGTTATATAATATTTGCGAGAGTGGTCTCCTCCATCACCTGGCACAGGCAGTGGAGTGCGCCGCTCAAAGATTCTATCAACCACATGGTGAGAGAAAGAGAGAGAGAGAGAGAGAAACATTTCAACTATACTTGTGATTCCAAAGATTTAGAATAATACCTTATTTAAATGGAAAGGATACATCCAAGAGTTTTTACTTTCAGAGCAAATTCAGTTCAATTTGCATGTGACAACATTGAAAAGGATACTTCCAATATTTGTCTTTCATTAAATACTGCAATGCTCTTCTTACCAATATACACATGGACAGGAAATTATCTCTTCATGAACAGGTTTGAAGCGTTCTTCTGAGTAAGAATTTTAATAAGACACTATTGTGATTTCTCCCTGAGAGAGAGTGAGAAGATACCTTACACATTGTTAAAAAAACAATAGATTTTCTCCAAAGCTGCAAGCGCATAGGGGAGACACTACACTCTTTCTTTGAATTCTGCACAAGGGCGAACAAGGTGAAGTCAAGTCACTACAAGGTTCTCTCACAGAAATGACCTCTGAGTAAAGGGACAATATTGAGACACTACTCCTCAGCTGAAAATCCAGTTGAAGTGTATCACTATTTCCTGATGCAGGCGCAAGACTGAGTTCCATTAAACTAGACCTCTGACTCTCTTGCATTTTTTGGTGGCCGCAATCTTGGATTTCTCGCAGCTAACCTCAGCAATGAGTTTGAGCCATAGCTTGAAAGGTCTTGTTGAAATAAATCAACAACATGGCCAATGAGGATATTTTTAGCCCTGGCCCAAATTGCTGTTGTTCTGCCTTTTAACTGTGCTGAACTAATACCTGCAGCTACACTTCTGACAGTACTTTCCTCCAAAAGGGGCCGCACCTGTTTTGGTTTCTTTGAAAAGACTTAATGGAAGTTCGTCAACAATCTGGGAGAATGAATATTACAAAAGGGCTACCAAGATTTTTCCTCTGTGCCAAATCCTTTCCAATCAACTAAATAATACATTTTCCCTATGATACATGTTTTTATCTAGTACTCTGCTGATCTCAAAATCTTCTTCTGAACAAATTCTGAAAGGGTCTGGGAATTGTGTGCACACAATTTTGCAGGACTTTTTTTCAAAATGTTGAAGTTTTAGCATTACTGGATCAATCATCCTCTCAATTTTAAAAGGACCTATAAATCTTGGCTGAAACGTTAAATTTCCTTTTAAATGAAGGTGATGAGTGAACATCCAAATCTTGTGTCCCTTGACGTACTCTAGAGTTGTTCTTCTTTTTTGTCTGCATTCTTTTTTATACAAAACCTTTGTTTTTTGCAGATTTTCCCTAGCAGACTAATAAGTGTTTTCCAACTCTTTTATCATGGCACCCACTACTGGGACCGAGCCATTATTTTTACCCAGTACCATACTTGGATGTCTCTCTGAGTTCAAATAGAATGGTGTGTAACCAGAGGAATCATGTATTGCATTGTTGTAGGCACACTCTGTAACACAAAATACAGCTGGCTAATTGCTTTCTAGTCCTAAAAGGTACTTGACGTAAATATTGTTCCAACTCCTGATTAATTCTTTCCATTTGCCTATCTGTTTCGGGGAGATAACTTATGGAATATCGTGCATCTACACCCAACCTCTTCAAGAAAGCCTTCCTTTACCATCATACAAACTGAGTGCAACAATTTGAAATAGCTGCCTATGGGACCACATGTGCTCTCACCACATGTTGAGTGAATAACTGTGCTAATTGTAACACCTTTGGAATGGATTGTAAGGAAATAAAATGGCTAATTTCGAGAAGGTGTCTACAGAAACTAAAATAGTATTGAACCCTTAACTAGAGGGAAGGTCTACAATCAATCAGTGTGCCATGGATGAGATGCCATGGGTAGAGGCTGGAACAGCCCTTGAAGAGTTTGTCTGTTAGTTTTCCCTTTTATACTTATCACACAGGTTAACATATACTGTCTTATATGAGAGTTCATGTCTGACCACCAAAAATATATTTTAACCAAATCAGTGGTTTTTCGTATTCCCTTATGACGAGCCATTGGATCGCCATGGCAAGTGTTTAATGCTGACTCTTGCAATTTCTTAGTTAGTAATTATAATGCCCCCTTGTAAAAGGGAAGATTATCCTTGATTTCTCGACTCGATCTTCTCTTGCCCATTCTTCCATTACTTTAGCTGAGAGACCTTTGTGTATTTTTTGTGAAATTTGTATATTGAGGTAAAAATGCAAACATTTCCGCAGGAATGATGGGCTCCATGCTGGGACTTTTGGAGTCCCCTTCGAATTAAATTGAGAAAGGGCACCAGCCTTGCCATTTGAAGCACCTAGCTGTAAGTGATCACAAAGTTGAAATGGACCATCTCAACTGTTTGTGAGTGAGATTTTGGGCTGATTTCCAATTTCCTTTTAAATGAAGGTGACGAGTGAGGATCCAGACGATTTGTAAAGACTGTTGTCACATGTTTGGGTCCAATCAAATAGTGCCTCCAATCTTGCAAGGTGTCCTTCACTGAAAGTAGTTCTTTATCTGCAATTGAATAGTTCATTTCTGGAGCTGTTAATTTTCTAGATCGAGAACAGACTGGATTGTCCAGTCAGTTTGTGACGCTGTGAGAGTACTCCTCCGGTTGCAAAATCTGGCATATCTGTTTCCACATAAAAGGCTTCCTCAGCATCTGGATGCAACAAGATGGGGGTGGTCATAAAGGTTTCTTACAAAAGACTGAAGGTCTTCTCTGCTTCTTCTGTCCAGTAAAACCTTTCTCCTTTCTTTAATAGCTGAGTAATAGGGCTGACCTTCAAAGAAAGGTATTAATGAATCGTCAATAAAAGTTGGCAAATCCAATAAAACTCTGTCCTTCATTCACACTTATGGAAGCTGGCCAGTCACAGATTACCTTTACTTTTGATGGATCCATTGAACATTCCATCAGGAAGAGAATGAAGCCCAAGAATTCAATATGTTCAACATGAAAGGAACATTTATCTAGTTTCACATATTAATGATTCTCTAACAGTTTTTTTAAAATGGCTCTGCTGGACATGTGCCTTCAAATTGTTGGAACATTTCAAGTTGTCATCTATGTACACTACAGCTACTTGATCTAAGTATTCTCTCAGAATACCATTCACTAAGTGTTGAAATGCCCCTGGAGCACTGCACAAGCCATAGGGCATCATTTGGCATCCATAGAGTCCATATCTTGTTATAAATGTTGTTTTCCATTCATCTCCTTCAGTGATCCATATGAGGTGATAAGCCCACCCTTAAATCCAACTTGGTATATATCTTTGCTCCTTTCACTTGATCCAGAAGCTCTGAACCAGGGGTAGTAGGTATCTATTCTTGACAGTCACTTGGTTTGGGGCTCTGTAATCTATGTATGTTCGAAGATTGCCATTCTTTTTTGGAATGAAAAAGCAAGGCAAAGAGACCGGTGACTGAAAGGGACGAATACATCCCTTTTCCAAATATTTCTCCAAATATTCCTGAAGAAATGATTCTCTTCTCCTGTTAGGGCATAAATTCTGCTACAAGGTAAGATGGCTCCAGGTTCTAATTTAATTTTACAATCGCATTCCCTGTGCGGTGGCAACTTCTCAGCATCTTATTCATCAAAAAATGGGATTAGATCTTGATATTCCCCTGGAACCGCACTCAACTCAATGACACAAATCAGATTGGACTGCTGACCTAATACTGCAGCTGGAGGCAGACTGACACTTCCTTGGGAATATGAAAACAATGTTTCTTGCAATTATTTGAATTCATTTCCACAGTACGTTTTTCCTAATCAGTTTTAGCATTATGTTTCTTTGTGCAGACTCTTACAAAAAGCCCCGAATTACCACAGTACATACGCAGGTTCTGTGATTTTCCTTTTTCTCTTTCTTTTTTAATTAAAGGACCTCTTTTTGATCCTATTTGCATGAGTTCCTAATAGGAAGTGGTCTCCATTTTGCTGTCTTCCACTCTTGCCCAATCAAATCTAGGAGGAATTGGGAAAAAATGTATTTTCTTTTCAGTTCTCTGGTCATATAACCTTTGATCCATTTGCAAAACCAAATTGATTAGGGGACAGATTTCATTAGGTCTTTTTTGTATTTGTGCCAGGGCATCCTTCAATTCATCCTTGAGACCTCTATAAAATATTGCTGCTTGTGTTTCTTCGGCCACTCTGTTTCAACTATTAATTTATTAAATTGGGCCAAATATGAAAGGAGGTCTTGATGTCCTTGTTCAATTCTAATAACTCATCAGCTTGGGTAACTACTCTTCTATGATATATTCTCAGGAATCAGGTTTTAACCTTTCAAATTCATACAAAATTGGATTGTTTCAAGACACTAAAGGCATGGATCAGGCTGCTGTGTCACCACTCAAATAAGACAGTATAAATGCTACCTTGTAATGGTCTTCTGCAAATATTATAGGTCTACACAAAAAATGTATTGAACATTGGGTTACAAAGATTTGTCCTTTATGAGGTTCCCCATTAGACCTTTCTGGTGAATCTAAAGGAATAATAGGGGAAATGCCATGAATGACTTGAGTTGAGAGCCCTTCAGTCTGTGGTATTGTAGGTTTATTTTGAGTTTCAGATTCTCTTGTGGAAGATGATGTTTCCACTACTAACTCATCAATTTTTAGCAAAATATTAGGTGTTTCTTGATGGGACCTCTTTATCTCTTCCCAATGGGCCAGATTTACGAAATACTTATTTTGCATTTCCTAAATAGAGATTCCTTAGAAATCGCTATTTAGGAAATGCAAAATGGTATTTACAAAAATAGAGATTCCGTAATAGCTATTCCTACAGTGTAGAAATCGCTATTAGGAAATTGTTATTTAGGTAATACTAAACTATTCGTACCTATGGGCCTAAAGGCCCATAGGTATGAATGGTTTAGTATTTCTTAATTTTCAATTTCCCAATAGGAAATCGCAAATTAGGAAATGCTAAGTCAAGGGTTACGTTCAGCCTAAGGCCCCCCTTGCTGCACCCTGAAAAAAGTGCTACGCTTTATTGCACTTTAAAAAAATCATCTTCAGGTGCTATTTTGTATTGCACAATGTTATTATTGAATTGAAGTTGATGGTACTTGAATTTCCTAAATGCTCATTTTGCATTTAGGAAATGCTTTTTACATTCGATTTCCTGTTTAGGGAATTGCAAAATGGGATTTCTACAGGGTAGAAATCACCTTGTGCATTCCCTTAAGGCATGTGTACATAGGAATAGGCTGCTTTGCATTTCTTAACAGCGACCTGACCCATTAAGAATTGCAAAAGGCCTTTGTACATCTGGGCCTTAAAGTCTCATTCTCTTCAATAGTGTTATTTAACTGCTTTTGCATGTTTTCTAATATGCCTACTAAGGACTTGATATCAAAATCTTCTGCATTCTGCTCTGGTGGAATCAAATAATTTGTGGCACTTCAATCTGTCAGGAATACCTGAATCATGTGATTACCACAGGAGCAGAAGATGGTCCCAATGCCCTTCTATCACTATCTGAGCCAAACCTCAATAATGAATTCAGCGTCAGACATCAACAGGGGAGAAGGGGAAGAAGAGAGAAAAAGATAAACTTCCTCCAGAGGAGTGCAGTTTCAACTGCACACTACCTCTTCTACTCTTCTGAAGGAGTTCTATGACAATTGGCACCTATAGTCAGATACAACATGTCAAGCTTATAAGGAATTACTTATAAATTTACAGTTCTAATTTAACACTTTACCCAAACATTCTAGGGCATTAGCTGGAAGGAGATGAGTTCTTGCTACAATCTGTACCTATTCTTATTTGCTTATAAATGTTCCAGCAATCTTTTGTTGATGAAATTCTATTTTTTGCAGTTAATTTTCTTTTCAGTCTTTTGTTAAAGGATATATATATATATATATATATATATATATATATATATATATATGTACATATATAAATATGTACATATATATATATAGATATATATATATATAGATATACATATATATCGATATATATAAAGAGAGAGTGAGAGAAACTTTTCAACCATACGTGTAATTCAAAAGATGGAGATTCATACAGTTGTTTAAATGGAAAGGATACTTCTGAGAATTTTCACTTTCAGAGCAAATTCAGTTCAATTTGCGTGTAACAATACTGAAAAAGGATACTTCCAGTATTTGTCTCCAATGTAGATTATAATTCACCTATTTCACTAAATACTGTGATGCTCTTCTTAACAGAATCCACATGGGCAAGCAATTATATTCCTATAAATAGGTTTGAAACGTTCTTCTGAGGAAGAGTTTTAATGAGACACTATTATGAATTCTCCCTGAGAGAGGGAGGAGAAAATACCTTACAAGAAAACAGGAATTTTTTTCCAAAGCTGCAAGCGCATAGTGGAGACACTACCTTCTGAATTGTGCACAATTGCAAACAAGGTAAAGATGCTTCTCCTCGGTTTAAAAATCCAGTTGAGGTGTGCCACTATTTCCTCACACAGGCACAAGGCTGAATCTTGCCAGAGTCACATTAAATATAGACCGCAGACCTTCTCTTGCATTTCTCAGTAGTCTTGGATTTCTCGGGCTAACCTCCATAATGAGTTTTAACAAGAGCTTGAAAGGTCTTGTTGAAATAAATCGACAATGCAGATATTTTTTAGCCTAGAACCAAATTATTGTTGTTCTGCCCTCTAGCTACGCTGAGCTAAAACTTTCACCACACTCCTGATACCAGCAGAGCGAAACTACAGCACAATTGAGAAGGAAACGCAAGCATGTGTGTGAGCAACAAAGCATTTTGTGACATCTGCAGGGAAGACATTTTGACTTCTTACTGACCACACACCACCAGTATTTTTGTTGCCTGATCAGAATTTAAATCAGACAAATCCTAGTAAGACTACTAGTGAGGATGAATGTCAAGTAGTTGCACTCCGACACACAGGACTGTAAGTGTACCATTCCTTTATTGAAGTACACAATACGGAAAACAGGACACCACGCTCCCACCACACCGAGGTCCACAACCGTCTCTTCTCGAACTCTGGTGTGCACGGGCTGTGGAATCCCAATATGTAATTACAAATGACATAAGCACACAACACATCTTCCCCCTTTTTAATTAACAAAATTAAACAAAATTTAACAAGGATAATCAACAACGAACAGAATAAAAATATGAAATAATAATACAATAAGCACATTAAATACCGATGAAATACAATACTGTACCAGTTACTAAACTGGGCTGTACCAGTTACTAAACTGGGCCTTGAAGTTCTGATGTGCAACCCACCACAAAATCTTTTAACCAACTAGGCGGTACCACCTTCCGTTTGCTGTCACTTACAACCTCCTCAATAGATTCCTACCTATTCCCACACACTGCACCATTACTGCTTGAAGACTCACACCTCTCACTCCTTTCCTCACCATTACTGCCTGAAGACTCAAACCTCTCATCACTACTTGAAGACTCACACCTTTCACCGCTCTCCACCACTTCATTTTTCTCTTCCAACCAATCTGAAATTTTCCCCCCTTCCCCAGTCACCAACGGAACCTTCATTTGCATGATCATTCCAATGCAAGGCTATGCGTTTCAGATTCCATACTTTACCATCCCGAGTTTAACTGCATTATGCAAAACCTCTACTACCTATTCTGGATCAAAACATTGACGCTCCCCATTCCTTATCTTATAAGGTTTCTTGACCCGAACCCAGTCACCTACCTCAATACTAACCGGTTTTACACCATGAACTCTATCATAATACGCTTTAGTTTTTTCATGTGATTTCTCCAAACTACCCCTCACTAATTCAGGTGACAATTGTTCCACACAGGTTTCCATCAACCATGCAGGACTAATCTTGCACCTCGGTCTCCGTCCCCTCATAATCACAAAAGGACTCAATCCAGTAGTACTATTCTCTGTAATACTATATGCCCAGACTGCCTTATGCACAGCTATATGCCAATCAATACACTGCTGCATGGCACTTTGAATAACACCTTTAATAACCCTGTTGAACCTTTCCACTGCACCATTCCCACTAGGGTTATACAAGGAAGTAGTCTTATGCTTAATGCCAATCCTCTCAAAGAATCTTTTAGCTCTAATGGAAGTAAATTGAACACCATTGTCACTCAGTAATGATGCAGGAATTCCTTCTGATAAGAACGTCCTATCCAAAAAATCCAATACTGTATCAGTATCTGCTCTCCCCACCATTTCAACTACTGGCCATTTGGAGAACAAATCCATCAAAACTATCACGTATTCCTGCAATTCTCCAATCGGACCAAACAAATCCAAAGCCACACATTCCCAAGGTTGCCTCGGTAAACGTTTTTGATCCATTGGCGGACTAACAGTACGTAAACTCTTATTTGCTGCAGAACATACCTCAAAAACTCTAACGAATCTCTCCGTAACCTTGTCAATTTCTGGCCTCCAAAACAAATCCTTCACCACTGACTTGGTTCTAGTTATACCAAAATGCCCTTCATGGCAGAGTTCTAAAATTGCGTTTTGCAACCCACAAGGGGGAATAATCTTCCTACCTCTAACTACGACATTCCGCTCAACCGAAAGTTCAGACCTAATTTCCCAGAAATGTCTATACAATTCAGATAACAGATCCTTCTTAGGCCAACCATTTACAACATATTGCAAAATTTATTGTAAAACTGTATCCTTCTCTATTTTCCTCTTCCAACGCTCTTCTCTGATGGCTGGTTTACCCAAATCATGTATTAGGGCCACTTTGCATTCATTCCACTTGTCCTCCTCACTGCATTCTAGTAAACAGGGCAATCTAGACAAACAGTCAGCAACTCAATTATGTTTTCCAGGTACATAGATCAGGCAGTACATATAGGGGGTCATTCTGACCTTGGCCGGCCATGACCGCCATGGCGGAGGGCGGCGGAAGCACCGCCAACAGGCTGGCGGTGCTTCCTGGGCGATTCTGACCGCGGCGGTAAAGCTGCGGTCAAAAAAGGGGAGCCAGCGGTTTCCCGCCAGTTTCCCGCTGGCCCAGGGAATCCGCCATGGCGGCGCTGCTTGCAGCACCGCCATGGGGATTCCGAGCGCCTTCCCGCCAGCCTGTTTCTGGCGGTGTCCACCGCCGGAACCAGGATGGCGGGAACGGCTGCCGTGGGGCCCCCTAACAGGGCCCCTGCACTGCCCATGCCAATGCATGGGCAGTGCAGGGGCCCCCTAACAGGGCCCCACAAAGATTTTCACTGTCTGCTGTGCAGACATTGAAAATCGCGACGGGTGCCACTGCACCCGTCGCACCCCTTCAACTCCGCCGGCTCCATTCCGAGCCGGCTTCATTGTTGAAGGGGCTGTCCCGCTGGGCCGGCCGGCGGTCTTCTGGCGGTCGCCCGCCGGCCCAGCGGGAAAGCCGGAATGGCCGCCGCGGTCTTTTGACCGCGGAGCAGTCTTTCGGCGGGAACCGCTTGGCGGGCGGCGACCGCCGACCGCCGCAGTCAGAATGACCGCCATAGTCCTTCATTCTCAGGGACAATCTCGCCATTCTCGCCGAGGTTGACACACTCCCTTCACTCGTAAGTAATTTGATTAAGGGTTTATGATCACACTGAATAGTAACATTCTTTCCCCACACAAACGTTCGAAAATGTTCTAACGCCCATGCACAGGCTAAACTTTCCTTTTCTATGATGGGGTACTTCACCTGTGAGGGTGATAAGGATCTCGATGCAAACAGAATACTATGTTCTTTACCCTTATCATCTTTTTGTGAAAGAACCGCCCCTAAACCCTTGTTACTAGCATCAGTTGTCAAATAACTGTCCAACATAGCGTAAAAACTTCCTGAATGAGCTACTTTACTTAGTTCACTCTTAATTCTCTTAAATCCCTCCTTACATTCTGAAGTCCAAACAAATCTCAATTTTTTTTAGCAACAATCGTATGTTTTAAACCTTTTCGGCAAAACTTTTTATGAACTTCGCACAATACTCAGCCATACCCAGGAATGACCTAACTTCGTCTTTATTAACCAGTGAAGGTGCGCCAACAATGGTATCAATCAAAGACGATTTAGGTTTCACTCCTCGATTAGAGATTTCATGTCCAAGATAGTTCACCCACTTTTCTTCAAATTTACACTTACTTAGTTCCATAGTTAATCTCTCACTCTTTAACACACCCAACACTTTACGTAACTTCTCATCATGCTCCTTTCTGTTCTCCCCAAACACCAATGTATCATCCTGAAAGAACATCACCCCCTTCTCTTTCACAAAATGTTTATGCATCAAACGCTGGAACACAGCCGCAGCCGATGCTAGGCCAAACAGCATTCTTCTAAATTGAAAACACCCAAAAGGTGTTATGAAAGCCGTGATTTTCCTTGATCTAGAGGAGAGTGAGATTTGATGATATGCTGCAGATAAGTCAATTGTTGAGAACCACTTCACCCCCTGAAGACTTGAGACCATTTCTGTGATCTTGGGTTAGGGAAAGCGATCACAACAATGTTATAATTTAAATAGCATAAGTATCCATAGACAAATTTTCCCATTGCTGGGTCTTGCCACAACCATGGGTGAAATCCACTCTGAGCTCTCTATGGGCTCGATAACACCCATTTGTACCAGTTTATCTAGTTCCATTGATACCTCGTCTCCTATCAGAATTGGAACCGTCCTCAATTTGTGTATTTTTGGAACAGCATCACTCTTTAACACAATATCATGTACGAATTCATTCAAGTTTCCCAATTGTTTGCTGAACACTCTTTGAAACTCATCCTCTATCTCCTTGTACAGTGCATTACCATCATTTACTACCAAAACGTTTTCTTCACTATTGGGGTCCAAGACCATATGTAAATTTCCTTGGTCTTTCATCCAAGCACCAACGGTCCATCCTTTGCTACGTACAGTTTTCTTCTTGCACTCCTGCTTTTAAATGAAAATAGTAACCATTTGAAACCCAAAATGCCAATTTTTTCGCTACTGTAACATTCCGGGGATATATCTGGTTCCAACAACTGTGTGCCGATTTTCTCCATGAAATTCTTCCTCCATACTTCTTCATTAATTATAGTGAAGGGTGACCCAGAATCTGCATATATCAAAATAGGTACACCACCCATGTCCATATCACAAACTGGTTTGTCTTTTGAACTTTTATCACTTATGTTTAGCACAAATTTCCCTAGAACGCTTCCAGTATGCTCTGAGTATACATTTTTTTCCTCTTCATCGCATCTACTCTGATTTTTACTTTCACACACGTACTTGACAGTTTTATTCTTTCTTCTGCACACCTTTGCGAAATGCCCTATGAGTCCACAATTGCTACATTTTTGTTTCAATGCCGGGCACGTTTTTGCGTAAGCTAAATGCTCCTTGCTGTTGCACCTGTAACATCTTTTCTCATTAGAATCATTCCTATCCTTCCTATCCTTGGGATTTGATCTTTGCTCCTTCATTTGTTTCCGATTTGTCACCTTATAAATAGTTTCACTTCCTTTGTCTGATTGCTTAAGTTCAAATGCACACCTTTCAGACATTTCTGTCTTTCGCACCATTGCTAGGACCTCTTCAAGAGGCGAATCTCTGTTAACTCACAACCTTTCTTGTATGGTTGAATCGTATGAATGCATGACCAATTGGTCCCTTATCAATTCTTCCTGAATTGCACCAAACGTACAATCAATAGCCAGCCTCTTAAAATCAGCCACATAGTCGTCTAGGGATTCCTCCTTACATTGTTTCCATTGAAGAACAGTGTATCTGACTATACCCATGCACACCTTAGGTGCAAAATACTTATCAAGCTCCTGTAATGCTGCATTAAATACAGACAAATCTACACTGACTGGACTCTTTGGCATTTTTTGTATATTTTTAAACCAATAGGACCTAAAGAATGCAGCAGAATCCTTTTTTTTGCTCAGAAGACATTTTATTCTCCTCATCAATTGCATGAATGTAATTTAAAAAATAATCTTTCCATTCCAACCATTTTAAAATTGGCTCATTCCCAGTAGATCAAACAGCTTGTGGTGGATTGATAGTAAAATTCTGTTGAGCCATGTTTCAAAAATGTAATCAGATACACTAAGTTATAATAATGCCAACAGTCTTTTTTTACTGTTTACCCTAATTGAGGCTTTTAATCAATAAAAGAGCTGGCAACCCTGTTTCCCGTAAGTGGAGGCTTCACTTGTCCTGGTGACATACTATTAAAGAATAAAAATAAAATGTCTGCTACGTAACACTATCGTGTGAAACGCATCTCCATTGCCATAGGAACGCTCGAAGCAGCACAACACATAACGTTAGTGCGTGAAACGTATCTGCTTTGCATAGCAACACTCTATGTAGACGTTGTTATCGCACAATAGACGCGCGCTCCCACGCGCTCTCAAAACAAATTAATTATCAAAAACTGTGCAATATACCTTCTCCCTCACTGCTGTAATCCGCCTTGTGCCAAAAGAATCATGAACTCTTCATACTCCTCAAGTTTTAAAACTCTTACGTCCCGGAAGGAAAAAAAATCACCAACGGAGAGAAAAAAAAACATAAACAGCGGCTCGTCTCTCTAGCTCGTCGCCAAAGTGAAGTAGTTGCACTCCGACACACAGGACTGTAAGTGTACAATTCCTTTATTGAAGTACACCCTACAGAAAACAGGAAATGCTCCCACCACACTGAGCTCCACAACCGTCTCTCCTCGAACTCTGGTGCACAGGGGCTGTGGAATCCCATTATGTCATTAGAAATGACATAAGCAGACAACAGAATGGATTTCATTTTAATTTGGCATCAAGCCCATTCCCAGGGTGAGGAAAGCTAGGGCAGGTTTTCTATCTAGATGTCCAGTGAATGGTGAAAAGACTGAATTGGAAGAGGAGGAGGTTTAATGTATCATCTGAAAGGTGGATGGAAATGTGGAGGAAATGTTATAATTCCAGGAATGTAATGATTGCTCTTTGTGTGATGTATGTCAAACAGCTCTGAGTACATTTATCACTGTGGTGTGGCCTCAAGAAAGGAATGTAAGTGATGAGTTCTCATCTTACTTCAAGGTCAGGGATGAAAGTCACTGGAAGAAGAGTTGATGTTGCGTGGTAATTTGTTAACCCCTCTGATTGATTTGAGAACTTGGTTGGTGGTGTTGGACCACCAAGGCCATGTAGGCATGACTGGGATCAAAAAGAGGGTGTGTAGTTACTACTGGCTGCCTTGGATTGACAATGAGATATAGGTAATTGTGGGTAATTGTAAGAGGTCTTTTCAGACTGACAAATCCTTGCATGTGTGCACAACTCCACTGTGCCCAGTAGAGTTCTCTAATGGGCTGTGGGAGAACCTTGGCATGGATTTTGTGCAACCTTGAGTTATGCCTTGGCAGTCATAAATTATTTTTTTAAATGGTGGGATGCAACTTTATGAGGGAGCCTATCACGACTGCCGTCATCAATTTCCTCTTTAAAGTATTCAGAAGGGAAGGGATTCCCCAAGTATTGGTAACTGACAACATGGTGCAATTTAAATCAGGCACTATGCAGACGTACCTTAGTTCAAATGGTATCACACATTTATCTGTTGCCTAATGTAGCCCATAAGGGAAGGGAATGTTGGAGCAGGTAAACAGAATGTTAGGAAGAAAGTATTCAGGTGGCTTTGTCCTCTGGTGAAGAGGTACTGAAATCAGTGCAGGACAGATTGCGGAGTTACCTTAACACACCGCACTCATTCACCGGGGTGTCTTCATGTGTGTTGTTCCTTGTGTGAATTGTTACCCGGGCAGGTGTTAAAAAGGACAAATGCTGTTAAGAGAATGATTGACTGAAAAGATGTGCATCACAAACTAGAGGAGGTTCAGAGGAAAAATAAAACTAGATATGATGTGTTGAACAGTGTGAAGGATGTGCATTTTGCAGTGGGAGATGAAGCAAAAATCAAAAGACTTCATTTTCAGAAGAAGGGGGGCGTCAAAGTTTTTCACTGCTGCAAGTGTGGTGAAGATGTCTGAACATGCATTATTGGTTGAGAATGGAAAGTGGTGTAATAAGAGGAGTGCTGCTTTGATCAAAAAGAGTGGTGACGTAGCCAGGGAAGCTGCTGCTGCAACTACCTGTGTTGTGGGAACCTGGTGGCTTGAAAATGAGTGTGGAATGGAAGAATCAGACATGAGGCAAGTGACCAGATCAAGGTTACTGATTTGTGGAGGAGGAGACACTAGTGCTAGTGTGCGTGTTGTCTCTTCTAGAGATTCTTTCAGTGCTAAACAAGACAATGACAAGGATAATAATATTCCTACTGTCATTATAGGAGAGTGGGCAAAAAGGTCACAAGCTGCCCCAGGTATCCTATATTTTAAATTGAGGATTACTGTGTTTGTGATTTATAATACATTGTGTTCAGTATAGTTGTTAACCTTTGACTACAAGTTGTATTGCTTTGCTGACTTGATGTACTTACTTTCATGTTCTGTCACAACAGTTGTTGTATTCATGATCTTGCTAGTCTTCATCAGCTATTTTGTTTATTTTGTTCATTTTAATTCTGTTCTGTATTTCTTATCCTCTTTTAATGTATTCTGTTCTGTTCATTCTTTGGTTTGGGCCATTGTATTGGTATTGTTAAAGGGGAAGATGCGTATTATGTTCTGAACGACTGGAATTTTCATACTGTAATTCAATTTCAGTGCTCCATATCACAGCAGTTGAGATGGGATCTGAAGCAGTCAAGGGAATCACTCTGTTCTGTCCATAACCATAAATTAATCAAGATTCGCATAATGACTCATGTTATTCTTTATAACAAAATGATTACCTACCTAGGAAAGATCTTCCCAACTTTGTTGACGAATGGTCAAGGGGAGGCAAAGGGTGTATAGCACTGTTTAACATTTAAAATTCGGAAGGATTTTTTTTTGGAAGTGATAGCACAAAAAATGGATGTACAGTTCAACACCAAATGTGGCATGAAGTCAAATGTTCTCAATTTCTTATCCTTTCCTGGAAAGGTATATAGCAGTTTTGTGGCATTATGGAGCACAGAGGTCAAAAAAGGTAGTTTTTCAGAAGCTTTCTCATATTGTTAGACTGAGATTGTCAATTCTAAATCCATACAAGGTCTTTCATGAGCTAGACTGGTCTGGAACTTGTTTAATGGTCATGGATACATGGGCAGATTTTGTAATCTCACTTTGAAAATCTCACTTTGAAAACTTCACTTGAGTGAAAAAAGTGTGGTGAACATAAACACAGCTTAAACGAATTTAGATAACATTTTACCTGCTGGTGGGATATTTCTGTGGTAATAGTTTGGCAGTTGGATACATGTGGAAGCTAGTTTAGAAATAAATGGGTTAAACTGCACTTGAAGATACTTCTACCACCTGTAGCTTCACTGTAACACAGGGCTGGGATTTACTCATTTTTCATGCAACACAGCAATCAGATCTGCTGCACAATGTTGCACACGAAGAAAGTACAGCTCAGGGTCTGCTGCTGCTGTTATCCTCTGCCACTCGAACAGGTTGCCATGTGTGACGCACAGCCTTGCACCATGATGTAGAGGTGAGTGTGTGCTGACTATCATACTATGGAGGGATATCCTTGCCATAATAAGGCCATTCCTTCAAAGACTCAGTACCCTCCCTCACATTTTTAGTTCTGGCTTGACAATGCAGCTGTTACCAGGCTTTGGTGATCATAATGACAATGGCGGTGACTGTTAAAGTGGCAGTAACACCGGCAACACGCTGGCAGTAATTACCGCCAAATTATGAACATGGCGGTGATAACTCCCATAGACAGCCAATGTACCACACCAACCGCCAGGGTGTTAACACCACTGATCACGACGGCAGCCATCAACAGCCAGGCAGAAGACAAGCTACCGCCCAACATATTATGACATAGCAAACCACCCTGATTTCCGGGGTGGTACCAACGCCATCAAAAGCCTGGCAGAAACAGAACACAGAAGACGAAAGACTCACCATCAGAGCCACAGAGAAGATCAACGCCGCCATGGAACCAGAACTTCAAGTCTTCCCGATGTTCCTCTAAGATATGCTCTACCTGTACCACCAACGCAGACGAAGACGACAACGATGAGTACAGCCACCAAGCGCACAAGGGAGGGAGGGAGGAAATGGAGAGTGTCACATACACAACACACACCATCCACACAAACACCATACACTCAACCTGCTGCAGAGGAAAACCAATCTCACACGTCATAATAATGCAAGGACAACATGTAGCCATAACTGATAGTGTAATTTGATGCCAACAGCCACCATATTGTCCATGCGATAAGAGAAATTTTAGTAAATGTTCAGAAAGGACCAATGGCCAGTCCAAAGTACAAAAGGCCCACATGGCCACAGGGCACAGCCCAAGCTCCAACTTGTTCCCTGACGAAATTCGCACTACACTGTGCAGGGGCATCATGTTGGAAATGGCCAGGCACCCCAGGGGGAAGAGGGGTTGGGTCACCTCAGTTGAAGTGGGGAACTTGCCCACTGGTTCTGGAGGGGGCTCCATGCCTATTTCCCTCTGCTGGGGAGTGCAAGGTCATAGTCTCTGAGGTGTGGAACTTACCCACTGGTTCTGAAGGGGGGGGTCCATGCCCATTTCCTTTTGCTTGGGAGTGCAAGGTCACAGTCTCTGAGGTGGGTAACATGCCCACTGTTTCTGGAGGGGGTTCCTTGTACAACAGTCCCTGGAGGGTGGCCTACATGCCCTCTGCTGGAGATGAGGGCTGCTGTGTCCCAGCTAGAGGTGAGGGCTGCTGTGTCCCAACTGGAGGTAAGGGCTGTTGTGTTCCAGAGGGAGGTGAGGGCTCCCTGCTCACTGCTGGTGGAGGGGAAACCCTGCCAGCCTCTGTTGGAGGTGAGGGCTCCTTGCCCACTGCTGGTGGAGGGGGCCTCTTGTCTCTCTTAGTCAGTGGAGTGTGAACCTTCCCTTTCTTGGGTGGTGGAGTGGGATCCTTCCCTCTCTTGTGTCAGGAATCCCCACGGTACCTCCTGCATTATCTGTCAGCATCCCCAGGGATTAGGGTTAAATCATATCTCTGTTCTTGGTTAAACCTTCATGTTTCCAAGTAAACATAATGTGCTGTGTTACACAATCGGTTTTATCAATGCTTGTTTTACCAATGCTTGTTTGCTAATGTGAGCAGGTGTAAACTTGTGCCTCTAATTGGGTGTGGTGTAGTCATGTGCTTCTAATTGGGTGTGGTGACTCATCCACATGTGGAAACTCAACTGCTTTTATGATTGGCTGTAAATAGCAGAGTGAAGCATGCCCCCCTGCTTGGCTTTGTTTTGCTTCCTGATCCCAGCATCTGATTTGGCAGTCCAGCCCCTGCTGTCATCCTCGTATTCAGGACTTTTGAGGCACAAAAAATTCTATCCTGTACCAGCTGACCCCAGGCATTCATCCAACACTCTGGAAAAGACTGCAGCTAAGTGATTAGTATACTCCAGGGAGTTTGTTCTTTGAGCGCCGCGCTTTCCTAGAACAGCTGGTGTATTTCAGACCTCGTATTTTGGCAGAGTGCTTATCTTGAAGAGACAAATTCATTTCTGAACATTCTTCATTATTATTGTAGTGACTTGCCTAAATGTGCTTCAGGAAATCTGTTTGAGCTCAAGCAGTGCTTAATTTGTGCTTGCTGTTTCCGGTGCGGAGCACCGGCACTTATTTTTGAGGGCCGATGCTTATTTTTCAGCCTCAAGCATTTACTGCGAGCAAAAGACACATATGGGAAAGACCGAGGAAGAGAAAAACTAAAAAGCGTCCAAAAGGGAGAAAACAGAAAGCTGCAAGAGTGAGCTGAAGGGGCAGGGAGTGGCTTTAAATGGATTGAAGAGCCCGAGATGGCTTCAGGATAACCTGCCTCAGTATTCTGTGTTCGCACATTTAATTGTGACAGCCGCGTGTTTAAGGGGAGGGCTTTGAGCACCGGCACGTTTTTATTTACAAATTAAGCACTGAGCTCAAGTACTACAAAAAGCAATTTTAAAAGAGCATTTACGTGACTTTTCATTCGCTAATAGCATAACTCGTGGATTTAAATTTTGTCACTCATGTCTGTGTTTCAGGTTTGAGGAATTTGCTTTTGAAGTGTTTTTCACACACACAGTCAAACCAGATCAAACTGTGCCACCCTAACTGTTTAAACCCAGAGTGGACATTTGTATTTCTGGGATTGTTTTTGTTCTTTTTAGTTTAACCCTATACATTCAGGAAAGTTATACGTGATATAATGAATGCCCTTGTTTGTCTTTCTTGTGCAACCATAGTTCTAATAGTAGTGTGCAACAGTGAACCTCTGTGAAGCCAGCCCTAGTGTCGTAGTACTTATTGTTATGGTACTCAGTTTGCGTTTTTGGTAATGCAGTGTTAGTAATTGTGACAACAGTTATTATTATCCAAGAAAAGTGCTGGAGCATCCCAGTGTTCTTCTACCGCTCCCTTGCCCACATCAGAAAGAGAGATTCAGTTTCAAGGAAGTTGAGTGCACTAACTCTACTATCACTCTGTCAACAACGACCTGCCCCCGAAGATACAGGGTGACTGGCTGGACCGGCAAGACGTGACAGTGTTTTGTCTCTTTCTCTTCCACTCCCCCTTTCCTTTTGGAATACCTGCCAGGGTTTCTGTGCCACCCTGGAAGTGCTGAGAGGTGTTCTAGGAGGTTGGGGGCATTCCATCACCCCTGCAGACATCCTGCTTTTCAGGTGAGTGGCCCTGTCCTGACATCTTGGGTGGTGGAGTGGGATCCTTCCCTCTCTTGGGTGGTGGAGTGGGAGCCTTCCCTCTCTTGGGTGGTGTAGTGGGATCCTTCCCTAACTTGGGTGGTGGAGTGGGATCCTTCCCTTTCTTGCCTCAGCGACTAGGAGGTGCCTCCACTGTCCCCATGGACTTTTTGGCTGAGGTGCTGGGCTGTTGTGACCCTGCAATTACAGGCAGGACGGGGGAGTGGAAGGGGAGGGAAGAGGTCAAGTTGGGCAAGGAAAAGCCTCTTAGGGACGGTGAGGTGGGATGAGGGAGGAGGGATGGGAGTGGAGGTTGAGGGAGTGGTTGTTGGAGGTGTATGTCTGCTGGACTTGGGTGCAGGTGCATGGGCAGTGTGTTGATGTGAAGTGGATGGCTGTTGGGAGGCTGAGTGCGTGTGTTTGTGTCTCTTAGAAGGGGGTAGACAGCGTGGGAGAGGACACAGGGGACGTGTGGATGAATGTTGTAGAGGTGTCTGCTTGGTGTGGTGATGGTGGTGGCTGTTGACGCAGTGCATGCAGGTATGAGTGCGGATGTGACTGTGAGGGAGAAGGGGGGGAGACAGTGGAGGCAGTGGATGTTGTTGTGTGTGCAACTGTCTGTTGTTTGTGTGAGTGCTTGTGGCCTTAAGTGTGCTGACTGTGTTTGTCTGTGCCACTCTTGTGTGATGTTTTGTGTGCATGCTTGTCTGTATGTGTGCTTGGGGTGGGTTGGGGTTGAGGAGACTGGGACTGGGAAGTGGTAGTTGGAGGGAGGACGGTAGGAACAGGGACAATGGCTGCCATCAGAGAGGAGGCCAGAGCCTGGAACGATCTCTGTTGGGCCGCCAATCCACCGTGAATGCCCTCCAGGAATGCATTGCATTGCTGCATATGGGATGCCAGGCCCTGGATGGCATTCACAATGGTTGACTGCCCTACAGAGATGGATCTTAGGAGGCCAATAGCCTCCTCACTCAGGGCAGCATGGCTCACTTGGGAGGGCCTGAGGTGCCTGGGGCGAAGGAGATGCCCACCCTCCTGGGTGAGCGGGCACGGGCAACTCGCTGAGGGGCTACTGGGAGGGCGATGCTGGTGTGGGGTGGCGGCTGTACCTGTAGCTGGGGTAGTTCCAGAGATGTCCACCACCACCAGGGAGCTTCCATCAGAGGAGGAATCTGAGTCAGTGCTGTCACCTCCTGTCTCTGCCGTGGTGCTTACCTCGCTCTCCGCCCCTCTGGTTCCCTCGGCGTTGTTGGGCTCTGCCTCCTGGGTCCAGTGGGATGCAGCACCCTGTGTCGCCGGTGTCCCTGCTCCTCCCCCAGATGATGCTAATACACACATGGACAGGAAAAAGGGGGGGAGAGAGAAAGGGAGCACTGGGTCAATTACAGCACCAACACCACAGATGGCATACACATTACCGTCACACACAGGGATAAGGATTAAGCACCATGCATCTAACTGACATTCCGTTGGCTAGGTACCACAGCAAGATGTGAGCCAACCACTGCCAACTGCACCCCTCCTGGGAGTTAGTAAGCCCTGTCTGACATGGAATGCAACCTAGCTAGGTTACCAGATTTTGTAAAACACCCATCACCCTTTAGCTGGATCATGCTGCAATGTCTGACCTGGCATTAAGGGACATCCACTAACTGACACCCACCCCCAGGATCCCATGCCACCTACCAAACATAGTTGTAATGCCCACTGTACTCACCCCCTTGTGGCTGCTGCGATGCCCTCAAGTGCCCATCCAGCTCTGGGTAGGCCACCGCCAGTATGGGGGCCATCAGGGGTGTCAGGTTCTGACGGGCCTCCCGCCCTCGTTGGTAGGCCATCCCCAGCTGGGCCTCTGTGGTCTTCCGGCCCAGCATCTCAGGTCCTCCCACCTTTTCCTACAGTGGGTGCTCTGCCTGCTGTAGACCCCCTTGGTCCGCAAGTCCTTGGCGATGGCACGTCACAATCCCTTCTTCTGATGGGTACTGACCTGCAGAGGAAACACAGACAGGAGGACACCATTACACATACAATCCAGCCTGTCACACATATGAACCACAAATCCTATTCCCAGCTCCACTGGCACACATATCACCCAGCGCCCCCATGTACACTACCACCAGACATACCACCCCCCAAATGACATGATGCTTGCACACACATCTCCATGCAACCTTGTCACACGCATTGTGCCTAAGGTGTGCTCACCTGTTGGTCTGGAGACCCATACAGCTGTCCATACTGGGGTAGGACCCCATCTACCAAGTTCTCCAACTCCTCCAAAGTGAAGGCAGAGGCCCTTTCCCCAGCCACAATGGCCATGGCAGGATCCAGACACAGGTCACAGCAGCACACGCAGTGTAGGTGTTGTCCTTTGGAAAATCAGGAATCGAGTGAGGATATAGACAGAAAATGTCAGTCACGTCCACGGCGGTATACACCGTCACTGCCGCCGCTGATCCCTATTGGCCACTGTAATCCATAGAGCTCCATATTAGCCAATGAGAACTTGCACAGCGGTGCAAGACCGCCTTCCGCCATGACGCCCAACATCGGAGGAGTTACCTCACTTCCACCGGTCCCTAGATACAGGACATGCAGTCGCCATTTAATGGTGGTGGACTACATTCAGATTCCATAACTGAATCATTGCTACAATTTGCACATACATTGACATTCCCATTGTCCCATCACATCAATGCTCAATGTACACTGAGGAGGTGGTTCCATTGTTCAAATTGTGACAGCCTAGCCACTTTTGTGTCCCTTAGATACCTACCACTGTGGATGAATAGGAGGAGGAGACAAGCCCCTGTGTACAGACCCCTTGTGGACTTGGCTACACTGGAGGAGAGGCATATAATACTCACCTATAGACTGGACAAGGCCACAATCACAGAGCAGTGTGCCCGATTGGAGCCTGATCTGATATCAGCTATCTGTCATCCCACTGGGATCCCCCCTCTAGTACAGGTCCTGTCCGTGCGCCATTTCCTGGCAAGTGGTTCCTTCCAAGCGACAGTGGCCATGGCATCAGGGATGTCTCAGCCAATATTCTCAAACATGCTGACCAGAGTGTTGTCTGCCCTGATGAAACATATGCGCAGCTACATCGTATTCCCCCAGGTGGTGGATTTGGCCACAGTGAAGGCTGACTTTTATGTCCTAGGACATATCCCCAACATCACTGGTGCTATTGAAGGTACACATATTGCATTTGTTCCCCACCCCCGGAGAAATGAACAAGTGTTCAGGAATAGAAAAGGCTTTCACTCTCTGAATGTGCAGATGGTGTGTTCGGCGGACCAGTACATCTCCCATGTCAATGCCAAGTATCCTGGCTCTGTGCATGATGCCTTTATCTTGAATAATAGCAGCATTCCATATGTGATGTCTTAACTCCAGAGGCACAGGGTATGGGTAATAGGTGAGCCTATGGTCCCCACCCAGTTGATGTAGGTATATGGGTCTGGGTTTGGCCCTAAGGATGAGTGTGTGGCTAACAGGTATCCCTTGATATTTACAGGTGACTCTGGTTACCCCATCCTTTCATGGCTACTGACCCCAATGAG
This sequence comes from Pleurodeles waltl, assembly GCF_031143425.1. Lineage (NCBI taxonomy): Eukaryota > Metazoa > Chordata > Amphibia > Caudata > Salamandridae > Pleurodeles > Pleurodeles waltl. The sequence continues at coordinate 861,406,995 of NC_090436.1, read as the reverse complement.
GAATGCCAGGACAAGGGCAGAGGAACATTACAATGAGGCACATGGGCGAACAAGGATGATCATTGAGAGAACGTTTGGCCTCCTGAAGGCCAGATTCCGGTGCCTCCATCTGACAGATCGACCCCTGTACTACTCACCCAAGAAGGTGTGTCAGATTATTGTTGCATGTTGCAAGTTGCACATCCTGGCCTTGAGATGCCAGGTGTCTTTTCTGCAGGAGGATAAGCCTGGAGATGGTCGTGTGGCAGCGGTGGAGCCTGTGGGCAGTGACGAAGACGAGGCAGAAGAAGAAGATGCGGACAACAGAAGTACACTCATTCAACAGTACTTCCAGTGACACACAGGTAAGACACTGTAACTTCAACTTCCACTGCAGTATTGTGTTTGACATTGAACATGGCAGCCTGATTACCCTATTTCTATGGCCACTTACTGTACCCTTTGGCATCTCTATTTTTAGATCTCTGTGGCCCACTCTGGCTCCTGGTGTGTTTACTGCTGCCCACTACAGGTCATATCTATGTAAATAGTATGGTACATTTGAATTGCACTGTTTACAGTTTGTTGGAATAATATATATTTCAAATAATTGACAGACTCCATATTTAGAACAGTTCAGAGGGTGTTTATTTCAATGCTGAAAAGTAAATAGGGATGTGCAATGGTCTGGTTTGATGATGGGGGAAAGTCCAGGATAGAGTTCAGTCTATTTGTATCACAGGTGCATTGTCCAAGGGGCCATAGGAAGTGGAGGAATGGCAGTTCAAGGTGGACAGGGTGACATTCAGGAGAGTCTTATTTCCTGGAGGGGGGTCTTGGCAATGTTTTCTGGCTTCTGCCTGGATTGCAGGTACCGTTTGCAGAGTGGTTCTCCTTCTGCAGGGGTTGGGGTGCTGGTGGCCTGTTGGTCCTGTGGCAGGGCCTCCTGTCCACTAGCGCCGGCGGGGGTGGAGGGCTGTTCATCAGTGTGGCTAGTGTCAGGGGCCCGTTGGTGTGCCACTGCCTCCCTCATGGTGTTGGCCATGTCTGCCAGCACCCCTGCAATGGTGACCAGGGTGGTGTGGATGTCTTTCAGGTCCTCCCTGATCCCCAGGTACTGTCCCTCTTGCAGCCGCTGGGTCTCCTGCAACTTGTATAGTATCTGGTCCATGGTCTCCTGGGAATGGTGGTATGCTCCCAGGATCCCTGCAAGGGCCTTGTGGAGAGCGGGTTCCCTGGGCCTGTCCTCCCCCTGTCGCACAGCAGTCCTCCCAGCTTCCTTGTTGTCCTGTGCCTCTGTCCCCTGAACCGTGTGACAACTGCCACTGACCCCAGGCCCCTGATCGTGCTGTGTTTGTGGGGTTGCCTGGGGTCTATGTAGTGGTGGACACACTGCTGATTGCTGTGTCCTGGGGACAGAGGTATGGGCCCACTGGGTGGGTGCTGTGATGGTGTTTCCTGAGGGGGAAGGCTCTGTGCTGGGTTGGGACTTTGGCTGGGTAACCGACTGACCAGAAGTCCCTGATGGGCCAGGCTGGTCATCCTGATCCAGGCGTGCAGAGCTGCTGTCATCACTGTGGGACTCTTCTGGGGGGAGAATGGATGTTGCTGGCACCTCCTCACCGGTGACGTGGAGTGGGGGGTCCTGTGGTGATGTCAACGCAGTGGTATTGTATCTGTGTGCCATCTTGTGCACGGGTATGTTTCCCTCTATGGTTGTTATTAGCAAGGCAGCTTTGGCTTGTGTGAGTTGTGCTTGGTTTGGCTAAGTGATTGCCACTAGTGTGCATGCTGTGGTGATGGGTGTCCATGCAGGTCTGTGAAGGGTGTCCATGCATTGGTGTTGCATGCAGGGCTTGGTATTGGGATGGGTGGGTTTTGATGGTAGGGTATATGTGAGATGGTGGAGTGATGGGGAAAGGGTAGGGGTAGGAGTTTGTGATGGCAAGGGGGTAGGGTGGGGGGAAAGTAGTAAAAGTTTGACTTACCAGAGTCAAGTCCTGCTACTCCTGCGAGGCCCTCAGGATGCATGATCGCCAAGACTTGCTCCTCCCATGTTGTTAGTTGTGGGGGAGGAGGTGGGGGTCCACCGCCAGTCCTCTGTACAGCTACCTGGTGTCTTGCAACCACTTCATGCACCTTCCCCCGTAGGTCGTTCCACCTCTTCCTGATGTCATCCCTTGTTCTTTGGTGCTGTCCCACGGCGTTGACCCTGCCCAGGACTCTCCGTCATAGCTGCGTCTTCCTAGCAATGGACATCTACTGCACCTGTGATCCGAATAGCTGTGGCTCTTCCTGGATGATTTCATCCACCATGGCCCTTATCTCCTCCTCTGAGAACCAGGGGTGTCTTTGTGGTGCCATAGTTTTAGTGTGAGTGGTATGTGTGAGGGTGTGTGGGGTGATGTGTTGGGGTATGTGCTGTGAGGTGCGTGGATGGTGTATGGGTGATGGTGTTATGTGGCTCAGATTCAGTGGGCGCTCCTGGCTTGTCTCTCTCTCAGTTGGCAATATTTTTTTAATTGTAAGGGGTTGTGGGTATTGTGGGTGCGTGTTTTATATTGAATTGGGTGTGTGGGTGTGGTGTGTGTCAGGTGTATGTAGTTTGAATTGTCCAATGTGATGTAGTTTTGTTAGTGTATGTGTATTTTGAGCGCGGCAGTCTGTACCGCCAATGGTTTACAGCGGTTGAATGACCGCCGCGGTGATTCGGGGGTCATGATGCTGTGGGTGTACTTCTGTTGGCGTAACAGTGTGGGTTTTGGTACCGCCAGTTTATCACTGACCTTTAGGCTGGCGGACCTATGTTTGTGTCTGTATAGTGGTGGATTTCTCTGTGTGGGTCATAATACCCATAACGGTATTCCGCCCGGTCACTGTATGTTGGCGGCCGTCAGCACGGCGGTAACCGGCATTTACCGCCAATGTTGTAATGAGGGCCTATGTCACTTTCCATAGATTTGGTCTGTTTATTATGAAATTTTGTGACAAAAGCAGTAGCTGCAGCTTATTAATTATGAAATGCATTTGTTTACATCAGTAATTCTTTAACAGTTGGTTATCACTTTGTGATACAGCTATTTGCCGGTATGTTGTTACATGTAATCTCATATTGCCATAAAAGGCAAGGATTCGATCCTGCAGGCCTTCCACACTTCCCAAACTGCAGCTGAAACTAAAATTGGAGAAGTCCATGTGGATGTGGCGCTCCTCTTCCAAGACTTGCGGAATGCCACTGGCAAAATTACTAAGGCCGAGGGATATATTTCCACTGTAGAGGATAAGTTGTCTGATATGATTTGGCCTCTTCTCCCAAAGAACTGAACTACACCATTGTGCAGAGGACGCTGAAAATCATTTGGGCGCAACAACCTCAGATTTGTGGTGTTTCTGCAGTGAGCAGAGTTGACGCAACCTGCTAAGTTCCAGAAGGAATGGATTAAATTCTGGAGGCCATCGGACAACCTCTCTCCCTGGTTCGCCTTGCACATATAGGTCCCTTTTCCCCAAGCTGCTCCCTGAGCCACCACACAGGCCCATGATTCCTCGCATCCATAATTTTAGAGATAAAGGCGGTCATTACAACATTGGCGGTAAAAGCCGCTTACCGCCGTGCAGAAGACCGCCACCTCACCGCAGCGGACGCGGAATTCCGCCACAGCTATTATGACCCACAGTTCGGAATCCGCCAAAATTCAGACACCCACACAAGTCCGCCGCACCAAAGGTCAGTGATAAACTGGTGAAAACAAAACCTCCACCGTCACACCAACATAAATACGCCCACACTATTACGACACAAGAATCCAGGCAGCGGTCTTTCAACCGCGGTATTCCATTGGCGGTACACACTGCCGCGCTCAAAATACACACACTCTTACAAAACACAGCCACATTGGACAATTCCAAATACACACACCTAATACACATACACACACCACTCCCACACACCCAATACAATATAAAACACACACCCACATCACCCACAAACCCTTACGACAACAAATCACGAACGAAAGCCAGAGAGAGACACCACCATCAACAACACTAGCATCCACAGGCACACAACACCCTCACCCACATAACTTCCACGCACCTCACACAACACCCCACTACATATCAGCACACTTATCACCCCACACACCACCCCACACATCACCTACACCATCCCATGGCACGGCAAAGACACCCCAGGTTCTCGGAGGAGGAGCTCAGGGTCATGGTGGAGGAAATCGTCTGGGTAGAACCACAGCTATTCGGATCACAGGTGCAGCACACCTCCATTGCAAGGAAGATGGAGCTATGGCGAAGAATAGTGGACAGGGTCAACGCAGTGGGACAGCACCCAAAAAATCGGGAGGACATCAGGAAGAGGTGGAATGACCTACGGGGGAAGTTGCGTTCCGTGGTCCCCAGACACCACCTGGCGGTTCAGCGGACTGGCGGCGGACCCCCACCTCCTCCCCCACAACTAACAACATGGGAGGAGCAGGTCTTGGCGATTCTGCATCCTGAGGGCCTCGCAGGAGTAGGTGGAGGATTGGACTCTGGTAAGTCAAACCTTTAACTACTTCATCCCCCACCCACCTGCATGCTATCACCTACCCCCACCCTCGCCCTCACCCCCATCACTCCTACTCCTCACAAATGTCCCACTATCACAAACCACACATCCTAACACCAAGGCCTGCATGCAACACCAAAGCATGGACACCCATCACTAAAGCATGCCCACTGCACATACCCATACACCCCCCTTAACCATCATCACTCAAGGTCTCACACAGGAATGCTAGCACTGGGGTGCACGGTCACCCACCCATTGCACACCTTGACACACACAGATGCAATAATCATGCCTTTGTACCCCTGCAGGACCCCTACCCAACGTCACCGGACAGGAGGGTCCACACATGTCCACACCACCAACAGAAGAGGCCCACAGTGATGACAGCACCTCTGTCCAACTGGATCTAGATGACCAGCCCGGCCCATTGGGGACCTCAGGACAGTCAGTTCCCCACACCCAGTCACATGCCACTACAGAGCTTCCCCCCTGTGGAAACACCAGCACAGCACCCACCCAGCGGGCCCATACCTCCATCCCCAGGACACGTCAATCAGCAGTGTGTCCACCACTACAGGGAACCCAGGCTAACCCACCACCCCAACAACAACAGGGACCTGGGGGCAGTGGTAGTGAGCGCACTGTCCAGGGGACGGAGGCTCAGGAACACAGGGGAACTGGGAGGGCTGCTGTGCGACAGGGGGCGGACAGGCCCAGGGAACCCACTCTCCACAAGGCTCTCTCCTCCATCATGGGAGCCTACCACCACTCCCAGGAGACGATGGCATCGGTACTGGCCAAGTTTCAGGAGACCCAGCGCCTGCAGGAGGAACAGTATATGGGCTTCAGGGAGGAACTCAGAACCATCAATTCCACCCTGGGCACCATCGTAGGGGTGCTGAAGGAAGTACTCAATACCAGGAGGGACACTGTGGCACTACAAGGGGCCCCTGACACTAGCCTGGACAATGAACTGCCCACCACCTCCGCCGGCGCTAGTGGACAGGAGGCACCGCCACAGGACCACCACACCAGCAAACCACCCCCTGCAGAGTGAGAACCACCTCGCAACCGGTCCCTGAGATCCAGACAGAGAATGATGCCAAGACCCCCGCCAAGAAATGAGACCACCCTGATTGTCATCCTACTGTCCCACTTTGTCTCCCTGTCCATCCTTAAACTGCCCCAGCTCCACTTCCTATGCCCATTTGGGCAATGCACCTGTGAGACTAATTTACTGGACTCCGCCATGGATATTCCTCCGCCATCACCCCTCACCATTTTGCTACCCCCTCCAATTTTGAGCACTAAAGTAAACACCCTTAAAGCACAAAACAATCTGGAGTCTGTCTGTGATTTCGGAATACTGTATTAGCAATAACTGTGTCAAAAAGCTCTTTCATTTGTAATGTCAACATACCTATGTCACACAGCTCTAGTCCATGATGAATCAAAGCAGATGTTACACTGTGGGACCCAGATCTGTGAAATCGTAAGGGAAAGTGACAGCTCAGTGACCATACACTGGGTGAAAAAGACAGACAGTAGAGAGGTAGTAGTGTATAAGTACATGTAGTAGGCAGGTTTGGATTCTTACCTGTGTTTCACTGGAAATATTGCTGGATCACTGAGTCCCTGTTGTCCATGTCTTCTTCCTCTGCTTCCTCGTCTTCACTGTCCACAGGTTCCACAGCTGCAACAACACCGCCATCTGGACCATCCTCCTGCAGAAAGGGCACCTGTTGTCGCAAAGCCAAGTTGTGAAGCATACAGCAGGCCACAATGATCTGGCACACCTTCTTTGGTGAGCAGAATAGGGATCCACCTGTCATATGGAGGCACTGAACCTCACCTTCAGGAGGCCGATGGTGCGTTCGATCACCATCCTAGTTCGCCCATGTGCCTCATTGTAGCGTTCCTCTGCCCTTGTTCTGGGATTCCTCACTGGTGTCAGTAGCCATGACAGGTTGGGGTAACCAGAGTCACCTGCAAATGGCGAGGGACAACTGTTAGACACACACTAACCTGGAGGGATATCCCCAGACCCAGACAACCTTTCCCACTGACTAGCTTCCAGGTGCTCACCTAATAGCCACACACGGTGCCTATGGAGTTGACCCATCACATAAGGGATGCTGCTATTCCGCAGGATGTAAGCGTCATGCACTGAGCCAGGGAACATGGCATTCACATGGGAGATGTACTGGTCTGCCAAACATAACCCTCTGTACATTCATCGAATGATAACTCTCCCGGTTTCTGTACACCTGTTCACAACTGTGGGGGGGGGACCAAAGCCGCATGTGTCCCATCAATGGCACCTATGATGTTGGGGATATGTCCCAGGGCATAGAAATCACCTTTCACTGTAGGCAAAACCTCCACCTGAGGGAAAACGATGTAGCTCTGCATGTGTTTCAGCAGGGCAGACAACACTCTGGACAACACGTTGGAAAACATAGGCTGGGACATCCCTGATGCTATGGCCACTGTAGTTTGAAAAGACCCACTTGCCAGGAAATGGAGCACTGACAGCACCTGCACTTGAGGGGGGATTCCTGTGGGATGGCGGATAGCTGACATCGGGTCTGGCTTCAGCTGGGTACACAGTTCCTGGATTGTAGCATGGTCAAGCCTGTATGTGATTATCACATGTCTTTCCTCCATTGTCGACAGGTCCACCAACGGTTGGTACACCGGAGGATGCCGCCATCTCCTCACATGTCCCAGCGGACGGTGCCTATGAAGGACAACAGCGAGCACAGAGTCAAACAACTCAGAGGTATGTACCCACAGCTTACACAGAACACGAATCCTAATCCGAAATTTGGCCTGTATGCATGTTGAGTCTAGGCCTAGGTATGTGTGACGCAGTTGAAAATGAAGCCATGAAATGGCGGCTGCCTGACCTCTAAAGTGGGACAATGGGATGTGAGGTAACTGCGCTGGCGTTGTACACCGTCGCGATAGGCGGTCGAAGACCGCGGCGCAATGCTGCATTGGTTAACATTGGACCCTATGGGTCCCAGGAGCCAATGAGGATGTATGCCGATGGTGTCGGTACGCACCGCCGTGGATGTGACCGCCATTGTCTATCTGTTCAATCACTCGATACCTGATCTTTGACAGGAGAGGATCTACACTGCAAGTGCTGCTGTGACCTCGGTCTGGAAGAGACAATGGCTCGAGTGTCTGGGGAAAGGGCCCCTGCCTTCACATTGGAGGAGTTGGAGAAACTCGTGGATGGGGTCCTCCCCCAGTACACGCTACTCTACGGTCCTCCAGACAAACAGGTAAGTACACTGGGAGCATGATGTATGGGCTATGCATGTATGGTGCATGTATGGTGCATTTGGTAATAACTTTTCTTTTCCCCTGTACAATTCATGTAGGCCAGCGCCCACCAGAAAAAACATATTTGGTGTGCCATCGCCAAGGACATCCAGACCCTGGGGGTCTACCACAGACGGAGCACCCACTGCCGGAAAAGATGGGAGGACATTCGCCGCTGGAGCAAGAAGACGGCGGAGGCTCAGCTGGGGATGGCCTCCCAACGTGGGAGGGGTGCCCGTCGCACCATGACCCCCCTGATGTTCAGGATCCTGGCGGTAGCGTACCCAGAGTTGGATGGGCGCTTGAGGGCATCACAGCAGCCACAAGGGGGTGAGTACACTTGCATTCTGCTGACTTTGCGCGCAGTGGAGGGGTCTGGGTGGGGGAGGTCCGCTGTGGGTTTCCCTAGGCCAGGGCGAGTTCCGTAGGCAAGGTCCCTCCGTAAGGCAGGCCATGTGGACCCCACCCCACCTCTGTAGAGTGACAACTACACCTAGTCATGCCCCTGTGTCATCTATGTGTGCAGATGTCATCCATAGCCTTGTAGGCCATTTCCCAGGAATTGAACAGTGGAGCCCAAGAGCGTGGCGTAGTGCAGGGGGCTTCTGTGTCTGTCGTGTCCGCCAACGGTAGCGGTAATGCATGCACTCAACATGTCTTTCTTCTGTCGTCCCCCCCTTTTTGTGGTCCCCCTGTTTTTGTGTGCATTAGCATCACCAGGCGGAGGAGCAGTGCCACCAGAGCAGGAGGGAGTTGCATCCCACATGGCCATGGAGGGCCACACTACGGACTCGGAGTTCACTAGTGGGACGGAGGGCGAGGGGAGCTTCACGGCGGGGACAGAAGCTGAGACCAGTGACACGGACTCGTCCTCTGATGGGAGCTCCCTTGTGGTGGCGGCAACATCTGTGCCCCCCCATCTACCGGTACAGCCGCCACCCCCTTTCTAGCACCGCCCTCCCAGCAGCCCCTCAGCCTTCACCCCGTGCCCGCTCACCCAGGAGGGTGGGCATCACCTTCGCCCCAGGCACCTCAGGCCCTGCCCCAGTCACCCCTCCTGCTCTCAGTGAGGAGGCCATTGACCTCCTCAGGTCCCTCACTGTTGGGCAGTCTACCATTTTGAATGCCATCCAGGGTGTAGAAAGGCAGTTGCAACAAACAAATACATTCCTGGAGGGCATTCATTCTGGTCAGGCGGCCCTTCAGCGAGCTTTTCAGACTCTGGCCTCAGCACTGATGGCAGCCATTGTCCCTGTGTCTAGCCTCCCCCCTCCAACTTCCTCCACCCGACCCAATCCCCTGTACCTCAGCCTATCCCAAGCACACTAACAGACCAGCATGCACACACGTCAACACACAAGGGAAGCTCAGGCAAACATAAGCACCACACATCCCACAGGCACTCACGCAAGCATCACACACATGCAGACACACCAACATCCACTGCCTCCACTGTGTACCCCTCCTCATCATCTCCCTCCTCCCTCCCTGTCTCGTCTACACTCACACCTGCATGCACTACCTCTACAGCCACTACGTCCCTCACCAGCACACCCACCACCTCACCCCGCTCACGTGCAGTCACCACCCCCACTACCATTCACACGTCCCCTGTGTCCTCTCCCAGTGTGTCTGTGACGCCCCCTCTGAAGATACACAAACGCAGGCACACACCCAACCAACAGCCATCCATCTCACAACAGCCTCCAACGCATGCACCTTCACCCAAAGTCAGCAAATGAACACCTCCTACAACCACAACCTCTTCATCCACTCCCAAACCCCCTCCAGCTATCCGTCCCAGTGTGCCAAAAATACTTTTCCTGTCCAACCTTGACCTCTTTCCCACACCCCCCCCGCCCGTCCGTCTCATAGGTCCCGAACTAGCACCTCAGCCACAACATCTCCGGGACCAGTGGTGCCTGTAGTCACCGGAATCTGGAGTGCACCGGCCACCAGGGCACCCAGTGTGGCACTAAGCCACAGCACAGACAGTCCCCCACCTGTGAAGCATCAGAAGTTGGCCAGTGCCTGGCGGGAGAGGGGGAAGACTCCAGCCACCAAAGCCGCTCCCAGGGGTCCCGGTGGGAGTGTGGAGTCAGCTGTGACACCCTCCAAGGTGGGGAAGGGCCACAAGAAACCTGGCAAGTCTGGGAAGAGCAGCACGGCGGAGAAGACCGCCATCATCCCCGCTGCCCAGGAGGCCACCACCAGCCCAGCTGCCCAGGAGGCCACCGCCAGCACCAGCCCAGCTGCCCAGGAGGCCACCGCCAGAACCAGCCCAGCTGCCCAGGACGCCACCGCCAGCACAAGCCCAGCTGCCCAGGAGGCCACCGCCGGCACCAGCCCAGCTGCCCAGGAGGCTACCGCCAGCACAATCCCAACTGCCCAGGAGGCCACCGCCAGAACCAGCCCAGCTGCCCAGGAGGCCACCGCCAGCACAAGCCCCGCTGGGCCATGAAGGACCGCCAGCAAAAGCCCCGCTGGGCCATGAAGGACCGCCAGCACAAGCCCCGCTGGGCCATGGAGGACCGCCAGCACAAGCCCCGCTGGGCCATGAAGGACCGCAAGCAAAAGCCCCCCTGGGCCATGAAGGACCGCCAGCACAAGCCCCGCTGGGCCATGAAGGACGGCCAGCAAAAGCCCCGCTGGGCCATGAAGGACCGCCAGCACAAGCCCTGCTGGGCCACGAAGGACCGCCAGCAGCTGAGTCCCTGCAATGGAGACCGCCGTCTCAAGCACCGCTGAACAGGGCACCGCCACCTCAAGCACCGCTGAACAGGGCACCGCCGTCTCAAGCACCGCTGAACAGGGCACCGCCGCCTCAAGCACCGCTGAACAGGGCACCGCCGTCTCAAGCACCGCTGAACAGGTCACCGCCGTCTCAAGCACCGCTGAACAGGGCACCGCCGCCTCAAGCACCGCTGAACAGGACACCGCCGCCTCAAGCACCGCTGGCCCATGAGCGACAAGGGTACTGACGCTACTGAGTACGTCACAGGCAGAATGAAGCACTCTGGGCACAAGGCCCCCTCCAGAACCAGTGGAGAGATCCTTCCACTACCTCTGTCCTTAGCAGGATGAAGCACTCTGGGCACCATGCCCCCTCCAGAACCAGTGTAGAGATCCATCCACTACCTCTGTCCTTAGCAGGATGAAGCACTCTGGGCACAAGGCCCCCTCCAGAACCAGTGGAGAGATCCATCCACTACCTCTGTCCTTAGCAGGATGAAGCACTCTGGGCACCATGCCCCCTCCAGAACCAGTGGAGAGATCCATCCACTACCTCTGTCCTTAGCAGGATGAAGCACTCTGGGCACACCCAGGATATAGCAGTGGGCAACCCACCCACTGTATAGACTTGAGAGACTGTGGCTTTGCACTCCCCAGGATATAGCAGTGGGCAACCCACCCACTGTATAGACTTGAGAGACTGTGGCTTTGCACTCCCCAGGATACAGCAGTGGGCAAACCACCCACTGTAGAGACTTGAGAGACTGTGGCTTTGCACTCCCCAGGATGGAACAGTGGGCAAACCACCCACTGTAGAGACTTGACAGACTGTGGCTTTGCACTCCCCAGGATGTAACAGTGGGCATGTGGCCCCCTCGTGGATTTGGCATCATGCACTCAACCGGCTGAGGTGCCACCCCTTTCCCTCCCACTGAGGTGCCTGTTTAGTTGCTGTCTGATGCCCCTGCAGTGTTCTCTCAGTCATGGCCGGGGATCTGGTATGGGCCTCGCCCATACCGTGTGGACCCAGTGTTCCACAGACTTAATTGGAGCACGACCTGGACTACTATGCTTGGTATATATTTTGTAAATGGTGTATATATATATATATATTTTTGCCTCCTTGATTTTAATATATTACAATGGTTACACTAATTTTCTATTGTCTTTGAATTCTTCCGGGGGGGTTGGGGGGTGTAACTGTGATGTATTAATATGCATTAGTGTGTGTGTTGTAGTGGGTGGGGGTGTTGCATGTGTATGTCCCTGTTTTTTGCCTCCCTCTCCCCTGTGTCGTAGGTGCAGTACTCACCGTGGTCTTCACCGCCGGCATTCGTGCTCCTGGTAGAGGAGCAGGAAGACTATCGCAGGTAGAATTTGGAGTTCCGGGTACATGGTGTCCTTGTTCCTCGTGGGGTGTGTAGAGGTGAGCGTTTTCCCTTCTCGCCATGTTTTTATCCACTGTGAATCCGCCCCGGAAAAGGTGGCGGATTGGCCTGTCATAATACTGTGGGCGGTACATTGTCTCCCGTCTGTCTGTTGGCGGTGACCGCCGCGCTGTTTGTTTGTACCGCCGTGGCAGTCGGAGTGTTAAAGTGGCTGTCTTTGTTGGCGGTTTCCGCCACGGTCGTAATTGCAAAATTCTTACCGCCGGCCTGTTGGCGGTCTTACCACCGCTTTAACACCGTCCGCCAGGGTTGTAACGACCACCAAAGACTCTATTCTGAGGGAGGCTTGGTCCATCACAGAAATGCAGTGCCAAGAGTCAAGGATCCTAACATTCCTGGATTATAAAAAGAAAGTGCAGGCAAAATGGCACTGATATGCAGTGGTTAAACAAAAGCTCAAGGCCTCAACTTATACTATGTGCTCCTATTTACTGCACATCTCAATGTGATTTATGCCAATAAGACGTATTTCTTTGAAACCCCAGATCCCGCCTGGGACTGGCTTACTAAAGAGAAACAGTCTTCCACCGGAGATGGTCACCTTATCCCTCTGTTGCTGCCTCTGCAGCAGCCGGATCAGGCATTGTCTAGAAACAGCGAAGGGTGTGGCTCTGCTCCCACCAGGAACGTCAAAACGCAAAGATGGGCTCGCCCTCTCTGAGCTTGGACACTTCGGTGCTGCCTCCAAGGGACTTAGATCCGCATCCGGCAACGTTGTGGCCTCCAAGGTTCTGGACCTGACATAAGGGGTTTTGCAGGAGGTTACCCCTCCTCCCCGATCTGATGTTGGAACTGAGTTGTCCTCCAGTGCTGTGCTTTGACGATGCTCTTAGGTGACTTTCATGAGGGTAACCTTTGTAATGTGATATTTTTACTGAAGGCTGACTGTCAGAGATCCTGGTATGAAGGAGGGGTCCACCACTCCATGTTTGACTCAGTAATGTTTTCTGGTTTTGTTGAAGTTCTATGAGCGACAGATGCTTCTGGGGCTGAAGTGTGGGGGGGGAGTTGTTAGGGGAGTGGGATTTTGGTTCCTTTTGCACGAGAATTTTACTTTTCACTGACTGTTCTTTTCCTGTTTTACTTAGTTATGTTGTCACATCACATCAATCCACTTGCAACAAACATTATATCAGTACATCCCCACATTATCATGCAACATTCCACTGCTGGACACCTGTGACCTCTCTGGCGGGCCACTTGCCCACCTCTGCTTTATTCATCTGCCCTCCTTCATGGATCTTCACATTCTGTCAGGGAACGTTAACGGTCTATTAGATCATATAAAGCACTCCACATAATTGGCCTATACCTACTGTTTCCTCCCTTCTGTCCTAATGCTTAACGAGACACACTTGATAGGCACTCATAGTCCCTTCCTGCTATGCCAGGGCTACAATAGGGTCTCCCATGTTGGATATGCCAAGGGATCCCTGTGGTGGTAATCCTCCTACAGCATTCCTTTCCCATGGCAGTTACCCACTTAGTACCTGATCCACAAGGCCAACACCTCACCCTTGAGTGTGGAAGGCAAAACAGTGAATCTCATGTGTGTCTAAACCCCTCCACTACCATTACTTCCTTCTTAACTGCACTCACAGATGTCATACTGATGCTGCCTGGCAGCCTCACAGTAGTGGGAGAAGACTTAAATGCGGTTCCTGTCCCAGAGATGGAGTCAACTGGTGCCCCCTCTGTGCACTGCTGTGTTGGTGCTCAACACCTCTCGAACTGGGCGACTGCCCTTGGCTTATGTGAAACCTGGAGACTGTGGAATCCCAGGCACTGGCAATACACACACACACCGTCCCCATGAGAACACTGACCTTATTTTTATGCCTGCCACTGACTGCTGGTGTCCCAAGCACAAATTCTCCCATAAGGAATCTCCAATCATGCATCTGACTTCCTACATTTAGATTCTGCGTGTGACAATTCACGCCCCATATGGAGTTTTAACACCTGGCATCTTCACGATGAGAAAAACTCACAAGCCCTAGAAGAAGAAATACCAGCATATTTCCATACCAACAGTGGAACGGTGTGCTCAGGGCTGTTTGTAAGGCCACCATTAGAGGTCATGCCAGGAGTAAACTTAGGGCTAAACACCAACATATAACTCAGGTAGAGGGCCTTTGCCCTCTGGTTGGAGACACAACTCCCTGCTAATCCCCAAGGCGAGGCATAATGAAAGCTTGAGCTGATCCATGCAGAGATCTGGCATGCCTCAACAGTGAGGGTATATGGCTGGGGGGACAAGAATGGCAAACTGGTATATTGGCTGGCAACGCAGCCTATGACTGGTCGGTAAAACCATAGATCTTGGATGGCAACAGTAGACCCCAGTGCACTACCAAAGCCATTACCCAGAGGTTTGCCACGTGCTACCGCCACCTCTATGCTGCAGTTCCACGACCACTGACTGAATCTGACTCCCCCTTCCTAGATGACATATCACTTCCTCAGCTGTCACAGCTGAGAGACAAGTCCTTGACCAGCCCCTTACGACTGAGGAGATTGGAACCGCTATTTTGGCCTTGGCATAAGAGAGGATGCCCCGCCCGAAAGGTACCCTACAGAGTTCTGCCCTAAATACAGAGCGGTCCTTGCACCTTAATTGCTTTACCTCTACAAGGAGGCAGTTGAGGCTGGTTCTTTTCCATGGAAAATTGACATGGTCACTATCGTTGTCATACCAAAAAAAAAGAAATCCCTCGCCCACCACCTGTGAAATTTGCTGACTAATCTCCTTATCCAATAGAGGGGTCAAGGTTTTTGCAACAATCCTGGCCTCACGCCCAAAATGAGTTCTCCAAACTCTTATCCACCTGACCCAATGCAGGTTTATGCTGCCAGAGACAGGCCACACTGTCTTAGGGGACTTCATTAGCCCTCGCCTGTTACCACTTGCTCGCGTCCCTGTTGGCCACACTACTCATAGACTTTGAGGAAGCATTTGATACTGTGGAATGGGTACCTCTCCTAGGTCTTGTAGAGGGTGGGCATTGGTCCCCGCTTCCATAACTTTGTCCAGGTGCTTAACTCTAATTGACTGCGTGGGTACAGGTTAATAGGGTGGTTTCTGATTAGTTCCCCATATGCTCTGGGACTCTGCAGGCTGTCTCTTGTCCTGCGCTCCCCTTTGTCCTGGCCTTTGAGTTCCTCTCACAACTCCTTTGTTGTGATGAGCAAGTGCTGGGCTGAGAGTGGGATAACAGACACAAGGACCACATCGTGCTGTATGCAGATGATGTCCTTCTGTTCCTTTCTAAACCTGAGATAAGTGGCCTTCATTGCTCTTGCTGAGGTATCTGGTCTGCAAAATAACCCCACAAAGTCAGTATTGGTGCTGCTGTCACCATTGCGGAACTGTATTGACCGGCAGACTAGCATACCTGTTGCCAGCTGAGTTTCCGCTACCTGGGTATACAGGTGGCACTGCATTCTGCGTTGACTTGGTCCCTCAACCTTACACCCCTGACTCGTAGAGTTAAGGCAGTTTTGCAAAACTGGCAATCTCTCCCGCTTAATGTGATGTACAGGATAGCCCTTTATAAACTGATGCTGTTGCCAAGATTTTTGTACCTCTTTCAGAATTTTCCACAAGTGATTCCTCGCCATTTGTTTGACGAGATGGATTCTGTGGTGATCTCATTTCTCTGGCATAACCCTAGGCCGTGCATCAACGTGTACCATACGTTGGTGGCTTAGGTATGATCAACCTATATCTTTATTATCTTGCCTCACAGCTTCTGGTGATAAATGACTGATTGGGATGGTCCGATCCAGCACAGAGGGTGGAACTAACTTTTCTAGGGTTAGCCCAGTTGTAGACATGTTATATGGTGCCAGTGTCTCCACCACCATGCCGGAGTTGTCCCAGGCGATCTTTCTTGAGTAGTGGGCGGCACTTTGTCACAATGCGTGGAACGCCAAACTTACCCAACAGACTTCCCTATGGCAGGGTACATGATTGAGTGAAACGGCTGCTCTGGATGGGTTCACCCATTGGCACACCATTGGCCACTCGCAACCGGTCTGGTATGCAATTGTGCTCCTTCCACCAGCTCCAATCCACATATACAAATCCTCAACGGGATTCCATGAATATCTTCAAGGTACGCTTCTTCCTGAATTTACCCTCCTGGGGCTAAGGCCCAAATGGGTGCATTGGGAAAGGGCAGTGTCTCGCAGATATACAGTACACTGATTATTTATGCCCCTGCTACACTGGAACTCCTTGGAGCTTGGTGGGGGGGATGGGTGGTATCGATGAAGGGAGAGGATTGGCGGGATGCAGTGATGCCCCCCTCAGTCATCATAATCTCTTTCAGACTTCATTTAGTGCAAAAGTACTACTTATATGGTGCTTACCTTATTCCTGACCAATTATGTGAGGCAGGTCTCCTTTCAAATCCTGCATGATTTCATTGTTCACATATCCCTGCTGAATTCTACTGCGTGGTTTGGACTTGCCCTGTAGTAACACGGTAATGGAATGCTGTGGTTACAGGACTGTCATCTGTACTGGGATGGGAGGTGGAACTTACACTGTGGGTGCTGTTATGGGCATATTGAGGGGGTGAAGGGGCTCAAGGCTTGAATGAGCTCTTTTGGGGACAGGTACCTTGGGGTCCAAGCTAAAAACAGCTGCCTGTTGGAGAGCTCCTGAGTCCCCAATACCATACTAGTGGTGTTGCAGAGTTGGCTGGTTACTTATTACACAGAGCTGAAGCTTGTAGTATAAGATATTACGGTGAAAAGTCAATGATACAGACTTTTTGGGTTAATCTGGTTTATATGAAAAGTTAGCATCAACACAAAAAGCCTGACATTAATTGTGAAAGCATGTCAAATCTATAGGAATGTATGGGTGGATTGTTATTTCTCTATAATAAAGTCTAAATAGAGGACCTTTGTTACATGAAATGTCACAGATTACCATTGTAGGAAAGGGTTTTGGTGTTTGTGACAGCTCTGTTCCACCACTGTTCTGTTTGAGCGTCATTTACACTCTGCTTCCATTCATGACAGCGTACCACATGGGGTAATTGTTCAGACCGCTTCAGTCACTGGATCTCTTGCCCAGTGAATACCAGCATTTTCTGATCAAATGTGTACGGCTACCTGACAATGACAGTGCTTGTGAGAGCGTCTGACCTTATTTGGTCTTTTGTATTTTAATTAATAAGAGGTCGTGTTAGAGGTTTGCTGGACCTTTTGACTACGCTTAGATTGATTCCACTATGAGTTATACCTTTGAACGACAATTCTTTCAACATAATCAATAAACACATTTTTAATCTGGAGTCAACAATCTTTACACACCATGACCCATTTGGCCATGAATAACCACACCATTTAGTAAAAGTTACAAGGTTTATTTCCCTATGTTAACAATGCTAAGGTCACATGAATTAGTCTCAGTACCAAATGATAAACATACACCGATAACACGGCCTGACCAAATACTTTAAAGAATCTCAATTTAACCAAAGTATTTGAAATTAAGCATTCACGAGTCGCAGTACAAATTAATAGCAAAAATAGCTGTGCAATAGAAATGACATACATCTAGATTCAACAAGTGAACAACATCAACTCTTTTTTAATTGCAATTTGGTAACATTTCCAGGGCTCCCAAACTAACCTTCTTATTAGAATAGCATGTTTGGTCTTCATGCAAAACAATTTTAGTCAAAGTTAATTTAGAAAAACATCTAAACTATGGCTTTACCCAAATAGCGGTTGGTCCTAGAAACTAAGGAACAAATCTATTGCAAGGACAATAGCATTTTGTTATACCTCTCCTCAGTGGATCAGCAAGCTGCGATTCTCTTCATCAGTTGGTCTTCCGTCTGGTCAGCTTCAGCAATGGGGTAGTAAAAGGGAATGGCTCAGACACGGGGGCCCTATGCTATCTGTACCTTTTAAGAAGCGATCTCTATGGGATCAGCATCCACCATTAGCAATTTAAGCATTAAAGTCAAAGTTAGAAAATTAAAGTCATCAGGAATTGTTCACCTCCTCAAACAGAACTACTATGGGAAAAATCAAAATAGCAAAAAGAGCTCTCTCTGCTCTGTGCAGTCAGACTAAGTTAGAATTACCTAAAAAATCTTCCCACAATGTAATTGGTCAGAAAATCGTACGTTTACAGTTGACCCAAAAAAAACTAAAACCCAAATCTAAGATAAAAATAAACTTTCTTTCACATGTCAATGATTGCCTCCCTTTCTCCTGTTCCCATCATCAATTAACTCTTTTTTTGCAAACCATACTCCAGTCAGTGCATCCATTGTTGGTTCCTGGGAACATCGCTGTCTCATGCATCAAACTTTGCAAAGTTGCATTTTCTAATACAATACATTCTAGCAGGCAGATATCATAAGAGAGCTAAAGACATCTGTAAAATGTTTGGTCAGCACAGAGTGAACAATGAAAGCACTAATTTTCTGGTCATCCAATACATTTTCTACTATTTTACTTTTTTATTAAACATGGCAGCTCGTCATGAGGTTGTGCAGGCTAGGCCCAAACCTCGCTAACTTATGGCTTAAAGTTAATAAAACAATTACATAGCATGAAATCATTAATATGACATACTACTACAATTTTTCTCTACAATTGCACATCAACTAATTATAATGTGCATTCACTAAAAGCATTGCGTATTTTGACGACCACTCAAATGGGCACATTTTCCAAGTCGCACATTATTTTCTATGTTAGCCAAATTCCATGCAAATTCATGACCCATAATAAATGAAAATCATTAGTAATTAATTCAGCTTTCACAGTCCCTCCTCTGATGACTAAATATGTCATCACACCTTACATCATTCTATACAAAATTTTGTTTACCTAAAATTTGGATTCTCTGTAACTTTTATTTCTTCTCCCCCTTCTCGAATTTTCTCTAAAGCATTTCTCAAATTAAATTTCTAGCCTCCTCTGATCATTTTTCAATTTATTCATTTTAACCATGTGATACAATTTATGAACTCCCCATGCTCCAATTGTACAAGTCACAATAAATCAATTTTATCTGTATTATCTTCAAAAGTATCCCTTTCCCTAGGTTGCCCAGTCAATTTCCCATGGAAGCAAAACCTTTTTCAACCTTTTCCCAAACTCCAGGTTCTGTCAACTCTTTCAAATCAGCACTGTCATTAGGCAAATTGTTAATAAGGCCTCTAATTACTTTACTATTGTTAGGTATAAATGTGCAAAAATGTTGCGAGTTGAGCATTTTACAAACTCCGTCATCCTTTGATAAAAGGATGTCTAACGCAAGGCAGTTCTGCAGAGTCATAGATCTTACCGCAGCCATTTCTGTATCCATTAGGATCATGGCTCCTGAAAAATTAGTCAGCATGTTATCCACAATAGTAGACAACTTTTGAATTTTCAAAGAATTCATAATAACTCAGACTGAAGGAATTATTGCTCCAAAAATATCTCCAACTATGCCAGGTAGGATTCTCGATTTTGTCTAACATGATGTAATTTAGTCATTTTAGGTACCTTGTTCAGGTTCTCAAGATGATAAATCTTTGGGAAAACTACTCCCAAGTAACATTTGCCATACCATCTTCTTGGAAGACGGTAATACGCATTTGGTCTATAGATGTAATAAACCCCTGGAATTGCTGGGTCTTGTCCATTTAATAAAAAAGTCCATTTACTCTGGAACAGAAACACATGTCTACATTCACTGGTTCCCTCAAACAATGGCCCTCATTACACCCCTGGTTCGGTGTTAAAGCAGCGGTAATACCGCCAACAGGCCGGCGGTAGCAAAAATAGAATCATGACCACGGTGGAAACCGCCAACACAGACAGCCACTTTAACACTCCGACCGCCACAGCGTTAGCAACAAACACCGCAGCGGTAACAGCCAACAGCCAGGCGGAAGAGAGTGTACCGCCCACCCCATAACAACCCACCCATCCGCCAGCTTTTCCGGGGCGGTACCAACGCCATCAAAAGCACGGTGGAAGCAGTACTTTGAAGGGAAACTGCTCACCTCTCGACACTCAAGGAAGAACCAGGATGCCATGGAGCCCGAACTACAGGTGTTACCCATGCTGGTGTATCTTCTCTACCAAGAGTACCAACGCCAGCGACGACGACCACGGTGAGTACTGCACCTAGTGCAGAGGGGAGGGGGGAGGAAAAAGAGAGTGACACACACGCAACACCCCCACCCTCACCCCAAACATCATACACACAAACACATGCAACAACATTACATATACACCCCGTAACCCTCTGGAATAACGCAAGGACAATAGGAATGGAGTCAAATGAGTGTACTATTAGAAATTTATAGAAAACGTTCATAAATAAATAAACAGTATGTACAATATATACACTATATACAAAATGAGGCACAATGTCCACCCAAAAATAGTCCGTGGCCCACTGGGCTATAACACATAGGCCAAGCTCACAATTGACTCCTGCCTCAAAATGGAGAGAACACTGCAGGGGCATCAGGTCGAAAGCACACAGGCACCTCAGGAGAAAGGGGGAGGGGGCACCTCAGCCAGAAGATGGTAGCACTGCTTGGTCCTGGGGAGTGCAAAGCCACAGTCTCTCGAGTCTCCCAAGTGGGTGGTTTGCCCACAGCTTGGTCCTGGGGAGTGCAAAGACACAGAGGGTCATTCTGACCCTGGCGGGCGGCAGGAGCCGCCCGCCTGGCAGGAACCGCCAAATGGCCGCTCCGCGGTCAGAAGACCGCGGATGCCATTCTGGCTTTCCCGCTGGGCCGGCGGGCGACCGCCAAAAGAGCGCCCGCCGGCCCAGCGGGAAAGGCCCTGCAACAAGGAAGCCGGCTCCGAATGGAGCCGGCGGAGTGGCAGGGGTGCGACGGGTGCAGTTGCACCCGTCGCGATTTTCACTGTCTGCTAAGCAGACAGTGAAAATCTTTATGGGGCCCTGTTAGGGGGCCCCACAACACCCGTTCCCGCCATGGAGATTCAGCCCATGCAGAGGAAATCCGGCGGGAAACCGCCGGATCCCCTTTTCTGACCGCGGCTTTACCGCCGCGGTCAGAATGGGCTGGGAAGCACCGCCAGCCTGTTGGCGGTGCTTCCGTGGTCGGAATGACCCCCACAGTCTCTCAAGTCTCTCAAGTGGGTGGTTTGCCCACTGCTTGGTCCTGGGGAGTGCAAAGCCACAGTCTCTCAAGTCTCCCAAGTGGGTAGTTTGCCTACTGCTTGGTCCTGGGGAGTGCAAAGCGACAGTCTCTAAAGTTTCTCCAGTGGGTGATTTGACCACTGCTTGGTCCTGGCGAATGCAAAACCACAGTCTCTCAAGTCTCTCAAGTCTCCCAAGTGGGTGGTGTGCCCACTGCTTGGTCCTGGGAAGTGCAAAGCCACAGTCTCTCAAGTGGGTGGTTTGCCCACTGCTTGGTCCTGAGGAGTGCAAAGCCACAGTTTCTCAAGTCTCTCAAGTGGGTGGTTTGCCCACTGCTTGGTCCTGGGGAGTGCAAAGCCACAGTCTCTCAAGTGGATGCCTTCTTCCACTGATTCTGGAGGGGGCTTTGTGCCCAGTGTGCTTCATCCTGCCAAGGATAGGGTGAGTGGATGCCTTTCTCCACTGGTTCTGGAGCGGGCTTTGTGCCCAGTGTGCTTCATCCTGCCAAGGATGCAGCACATGGGGGAGCCAGGTCACAGTCCCTCACCTGGGTGACAGAGCCACGAGATTTAAAGTGGCCAAGATGCATGATAGTCCGTGGAGGGAGGGCTACAGTCTATCTGCCGGAGGCTACGGCTGGACAGTGTTGGTTGTGCCGGTGCTGGTGCTGCCAGTGGTGGGGGGAGACTCCATCCCTTCTCCTGCAGCCTTGGATGGCTGCCCACTGGCGCTGCTGCTGCTGACAGTAGTGGTGCAGGTGGCGGTGCTTGCGGCGGTGCAGGTGGTGGTGCTGGCCGCGATGCTGGCAGTTGTGCTGGTAGCCACCAGGCCTTCAGCTGCAGGCTGGTACGGCTGACGTGGCTTGGCTGGTGTTTTGTGCCCCTTCCTGCCCTTGGCAGATGGTGGTGTCACCTTGGGTCTGGCAGCTGGAGTCTTTGAGGTGGCCTTGCTGGGTGGTTGTGGCTCCTTCCCCTTGCTGGATGCCATCCCCTCCTACACCTTGCCAGGTGGCGGAATGTTCTTGCCCTTGGCAGGGGTTGGTGGCACACTGGCTGGGCTGACGGGTGCCCCCTTTGAGCCTCTGACAGCTGCAGACACCACAGCGGACGTCGATTTGGTGGCTGGGGTGCTGGGCTGGGTTTTGGCCACCCTGGCCTGAGGTGAAGGACGGGGAGGGAGGGTTAGGGAAGAGGTCAATGTTTGCTAGGAAGAGCTTCTTAGGGACATTGGGGTGGGAAGAGGGTGAAGGTTTGGGAGTGGAGGAAGAGGGAGTGGTTGTAAGAGGTGTCAGTCTGCTGTGTTTGGGTGCAGGTGCATGAGCTGGATGCTGTTGGGAGGTGGATGGCTGTTGGGTGGGTGTGTGCTTGCGTTTGTGTACTTTGGGAGGAGGGGTCACAGACACAGTGGGAGAGGACACAGGGGACGTGTGCATGGATGTGGGGGTGGTGACTGCCAGTGAGCGGTGTGTAGTGATGGGCGTGCTGGTGATGGTGGTAGTGGATGAGGATGTAGTGCATGCAGGTGTGAGTGGAGACACTACTGGGAGGGAGGTGGATGAGGAGGAGGGGGACACAGTGGAGGCAGTGGATGATGGTGTGTCTGCATTGGGATGGTGCTTGTGTGAGTGCCTGTGAGATGAAGTGTGGTGCTTGTGTTTCCCTAAGCCACTTGTGTGTGTTGATTTGGGTGAAAGCTGGTCTGAAGGTGTACTTGGGATAGGCTGGGGTTGAGGGGATTGGGACTGGGTAGAGGAGGTTGGAGGGGAGGCTAGATACAGGGGCAATGGCTGCCATCAGTGCTGAGGCCAGAGCCTGAAATGCTCTCTGTTGGGCTGCAACGCCAGAGTGAATGCCCTCCAGGTATGCATTTGTTTGTTGCAAATGCCTCTCGACACCCTGGATGGCATGCAGTATGGTTGACTGCCCAACAGTGAGGGATCTCAGGAGGTCAATAGCCTCCTCACTGAGGGCAGCAGGGCTGACTGGGGCAGGGCCTGAGGTGCCTGGGGAGAAGGAGATACCCACCCTCTTGGGTGAGCGGCATGGGAAACACGCTGAGGGACTGCTGGAAGGGCGGTGCTGGTAGGGGGGGTGGTGGCTGTACCTGTTGTTGGGGTGGGCACAGAGGTGTCTGCCACTGCCAGGGAGCTTCCATCGGAGGAGGAGTCGCTGTCTGTAGTGTCCCCTCCTGTCTCTGTCATGGTGTTCCCTCGCACTCTGTCCCACTGGTGCCCTCACCGTCGGTGGATTCGGCCTCCAGGCCCATGTGGGATGCAGCTCCCTCCGTCGCCGGTGCCTCTGCTCCTCTGCCAGATGATGCTAATGCACACAAGGACAGGGTGACAAAACAAAAAGAGGGGGGGAGACAGAGAATACACTTGGTCAATGCCAGCAACAACACTACAGTTGGCGTACACAACTCACAGGGAACAGCCCTATGCACTAGGCCATGCACTACCAGTTACAATGCTAGTCACCAGGCCATGAGGTACAATGCATAACACCATTAGTGGAACACCTGAAACCCACAGGACCCTGCCCAGTAGTAGATGCCCACTAACATAATTGGGGTTGGAGTGCATCTGAGCTTGCCCATCATGGAACTTACCCTGCCATGTTTGCCCTGGCCTAGGGGCACCCACAGCCCACATCCCCCACCAGGTAATACCTTAACGTGCGCAAAGTCATGATTCTGAATCTGTACTCAACCCCTTGTGGCTGCTGTGATGCCTTCAAGCGCCCATCCAACTCCGGATAGGCCACTGGCAGGATGCAGAACATCAGGGAGGTCAGGGTATAATGGGCACCCCTTCCTCGTTGGGAGGCCAGCCCCAGCTGGGCCTCCGCCATCCTTCCTTGCCTTGCTTAGGTCCTCCTACCGTTTGCGGCAGTGGGTGTTCCGCCTGTCAAAGACCCCCAGGGTCCGCACCTCCTTGGCGATGGCATGCCAAAGACCCTTTTTTTGATGGGCGCTGACCTGCAGAAAAGATACATAACAAAAGGTATTAGTCATATAGTCCGGACTGTTACACTCGTAGCCCACTAGATCCCTCCCATCCCCTTAGGCACATACATTGACCACCATACATGCAGCACTCTACCCAGGACCCATCAGAGCCCCCCTCAGATGAGACTTACACCCACAGCACTCCATACATTCGCCCCACACATTATGCTCACAGTGTACTCACCTGTTTGTCTGGAGGACCATAAAGTAAAGGGTACTGGGGTAGGACCCCATCCACCAGTCTCTCCAACTCTTCCGAAGTGAAGGCAGGGGCCCTTTTCCCAGACACTCGAGCCATTGTTGCTTCCAGACACAGGTCACAGCAGCACTTCCAGTGTAGGTCCTCTCCTGTTGAAGGTCAGGTAGCAAGTGAGTGAACAGATAGAAAATGTCGGTCACGTCCACGGCGGTGCATACTGTCACCGCCGGCGTACATCGCCATTGGCTCCTGGAACCCATAGTCCCCAATGATAACCAATGAGTGTTGCACGGTGGTCGTCGAGAGCTGACCGCAACGGCGCACAACACCAGCGGAAATACCTCATTTCCACATGTCCCTCCTCACAGGTCAGGCAGCCGCCATTTCAGGGGGGCACAGGCCATGGCACCTAAATGCATCACAGCAGACATAGACGTAGGCACATCAATTGACTTACAAGTTCACATACCGTTTCTGTAAAGAACAAATTGCATGTTAATCTGAGAATATGTTTGAATTTGATCTTCTGCTCACTGTTTTTCACGCTAGAGTTCAACCACTGAGAATGAATAGGAGATGGAGACATACCCCCGTGTACAGAACCCTGGTGGACCTGGCGACAATGGAGGACAGACACATTAGCCTAAACTACAGACTTGATAGGGCCACAATCCAAGAACTGTGTGCCCAATTGGAGCCAGACCTGATGTCAGCTATCCGCCACCCCACAGGTATCACCCCGCTCGTGCAGGTCCTGTCAGTGTTCCATTTCCTGGCAAGTGGTTCCTTCCAAGCGACAGTGGCCATGGCATCAGAGATGTCACGGCCTATGTTCTCAAACATGCTGACCAGAGTGTTGCCTGCCCTGATGAAACACATGTGCAGCTACATCGTTTTCCCCCAGGTGGAGGATTTGGCCACAGTGAAGGCTGACTTCTATGCCATGGGACATATCCCTAACATCATTGGTGCCATTGATGGTGAACATATTGCCTTTGACCCCCCACCGGAGAAATGAACAGGTGTTCAGAAATCAAAAAAGCTTTCACTCTCTGAATGTGCAGATGGTGTGTTTGGTGGACCAGTACATCTCCCATGTCAATGCAGAGTATCCTGGCTCTGTGCATGATGCCTTTATCTTGAGGAATAGTAGCATCCCATATGCGATGTCCCATCTCCAGAGGCCCCGGGTGGCTAATAGTTGAGCCCATGGTCCCCACTCAGGTGATGTCAGTATATGGGTGTGGTGTTGGCCCTAAGGGTGAGTGTGTGGCTAACGTGTATTCCTCGATATTTTCAGGTGACTCTGGTTACCCCAACCTCTCATGGCTACTGACCCCAGTGAGGAATGCCAGGACAAGGGCAGAGGAACGTTACAATGAGGCAAATGGGCGAACAAGGAGGATCATTGAGCGCACCTTTGGCCTCCTGAAGGCCAGATTCCGGTGCCTCCATCTGACAGGTGGAATCCTGTACTACTCACCCAAGAAGGTGTGCCAGATCATCGTTGCATGTTGCATGTTGCACAACCTGGCCTTGAGACACCAGGTGCCTTTTCTGCAGGAGGATGAGCCTGGGGATGGTCGTGTGGCAGCTGTGGAGCCTGTGGACAGTGACGAAGAGGAGGTGAAGGAAGAATATGTGGACAACAGAACTACAATAATTCAACAGTACTTCCAGTGACACACAGGTAAGACACTGTAACTTCACCTTCCATTGCAGTTTTGCGTTGGACATTGAACATGGCAGCCTGATTTCCCTATTTCTATGGCCACTCACTGTACCCTTTGGCATCTCTATTTTCAGATATCTGTGCCCCACTCTGGCTCCTGGTGTGTTTACTGCTGCCCACTACAGGTCATACCTATGTAAATATTACAGTACATTTGAATTGCAATGTTCACAGCTTGTTAAACTAATACATATTTCAATCAACTGACAGACTCCATACTTGTATTAGTTACAAGGGTGTTTATTTCAGTGCTGAGAAGTGAATGGGGATGTGCAATGGGCTGGGTTGATGGTGGAGAACTGTCTAGGATAGAGTCCAGTCTATTCGTATCACAGATGCATTGTCCAAGGGGGCATAGGAAGTGGAGCAATGTCAGTTAAAGGTGGACAGGGTGACAGGGTGGGACACAAGGGTGACAATCAGGGGAGTCCTATTTCCTGGCGGGGTCTTGCCAATGTTCTCTGGCTTCTGCCTGGATCGCAGGGACCTCTTGCGTGGTGTTTCTCCTTCTGCAGGGGGTGGGGTGCTGGCGGCCTGTTGTTCCGGTGGCAGGGCCTCCTGACCACTAACGTCGGTGGAGGTGGAGGGCTGTTCTTCGGTGTGGCTAGTGTCAGGGGCTGATTGGTGTGCCACTGCCACCCTCACGGTATTGGACATGTCTGTCAGCACTCCTGCAATGGTGACCAGGGTGGTGTGGATGTCCCTCAGGTCCTCCCTGATCCCCAGGTACTGTCCCTCCTGCAGCCGCTGGGTCTCCTGCAGCTTGGCCAGTATCTGGCCAATGGTCTCCTGGGAATGGTTGTATGCTCCCAGGATGTTGGTAAGTGCCTTGTGGAGAGTCCGTTCCCTGGGCCTGTCCTCCTCCTGTCACACAGCAGTCCTCCCAGCTTCTCTGTTGTCCTGTGCCTCTGTCCCATGAACCGTGTGCCCACTGCCACTGACCCCAGGTCCCTGATTGTCTTGGGTTTGTGGGGTTGCCTGGGGTCCCTGTAGTGCTGGACACACTGCTGATCGACGTGTCCTGGGGACAGAGGGATGGCTCCGCTGGGTGGGTGCTGTGCTGGTGTTTCGTGAAGGGAGAGGCTCTATGGTGGTTTGGGAATTTGGCTGTCCAGAGGTCCCTGATGGGCCAGGTTGGTCATCCTGATCCAGGCGTGCAGAGCTGCTGTCATCACTGTTTGCCTCTTCTGGGGGGGGGGCTGGATGTTGGTGGCACCTCCTGTCCAGTAACGTTGTGTGGGGGTCCTGTGGGGATGTAAATGCAGTGTTATTATTTCTGCGTGTGTCATCCTGTGTATGGGTATGTTTTCCTCTATGGCTGTTATTAGCAAGGCAGCTTTGGCTTGTATGAGTTGTGATTTGGTTGGCTAAGGGATTGCCACTAGTGTGCATGCTGCGGTGATGGGTGTCCATGCAGGTCTGTGATGGGGGTCCATGCATTGGTGTTGCTAGCTGAGCTTGGTATTGGGGTGGGTGGGTTGTGATGATGGGGTATATGTGAGGTAGTGGAGTGATGGGTGTGAGGGCTGGGGTGGGGGTATGTGATGGCATGCAGGTAGGGGGGTGATGGTGATAGAGATTTGACTTACCAGAGTCCAGTCCTCCTGCTACTCCTGCCAGGCCCTCAGGATGCACGATTGCCAAGACTTGCTCCTGCCATGTTGTTAGTAGTGGGGGAGGAGGTGGGGGTCCACCGCCAGTCCTCTGTACAGCTACCTGGTGTCTTGCTACCACGGAACGCTCCTTCCCCCGTAGGTCGTTCCACCTCTTCCTGATGTGATCCCTTGTTCTGAGGTGCTGTCCCACGGCGTTGACCCTGTCCACAGCTCTCCGCAATAGCTCCATCTTCCTTGCAATAGATGTCTGCTGCACTGTGATCCGAATAGCTGTGGCTCTACCCGGATGATTTCCTCCACCATGACCGTTAACTCCTCCTCAGAGAACCTGGGGTGTCTTTGTGGTGCCATGGGTGTAGTGTGAGTGGTGTGTGTTAGCGTGAGTGGGGTGATGTGTTGGGGTGTGTGCTGTGAGGTTCGTGGATGGTGTATGGGTGATGGTGTTCTGTGGCTCTGGTTCTGTGGGTGCTCTTGGTGTCTCTCTCTGTTGTAGATTTGTTTTGTGTTCGTAAAGGGTTGTGGGTAGTGTGGGTGTGTGTTTTATAGTGCTGTGAGTGTGTGATTGTGGTGTGTGTATGTGTGTCATGGGTGTGTAGTTTGAACTGTCCAATGTGCTGTTTTGTTAGTGTGTGTGTATTTTGAGCGCAGCGGTGTGTACTGCCAATGGTTAACCGCAGTTGAATGTCCGCCGTGGTGATTCGTGGGTCATGATGCTGTGGGCGTACTTCTGTTGGCGTAATGGTGTGGGTTTTGGTACCACCAGTTTATCACTGACCTTTAGGCTGGCGGGCGGAGGTGTGTGTCTGTACATTGGTGGATTTCTATGTGTGTGTCATATTACCCGTAGCGGTGTACCGCTGCGGTCGTGGTATGTTGGCGGCAGTCAGCAGGGCGGTAAGCGGCACTTTCTGCCAGTGTCATAATGAGGGCCATTATCTTTGTCTTCTGTTGGTTAACAGGGTACCCGGACACCCTGCCAAACTCTTCCAAGACACACCAGATATTTGGAAGTGAACCTATCAAGCCATTAGTATATATCATGAGATCATCAGCATACAATGCCACTTTTTTCTCCCACCCTCTAAAACGGAACAATATTATTTTTGGATTAGACCTGATCATAATCGCCAAAGGTTCTATATATAAATCAAATAGGAGAGGAGAAAGTGCACAGCCCTGTCGGGTACCCCGCTCGATTTTGACTTGTGTTGATAGCTTACTGTTTACCAGTATCTTGGCTACCAGGTCCTTATAAAATGCCTCAATTGCTTTAATGAAAGTGCTTCCAAAACCATTTGTTTTTCCATGACTCTCAATAAAAAAGGCCAGCTGACCCGATCAAAAGCTTTGGCAGCATCTATGGTAAGAATTGCAAGGGGGGTGACCATTCAATTGAGCGAGATATTTTGCACTAAACACTTCATGGGTCAGTTCAAACTGCTATCTACCTCTAATAAAGCCTTTCTGATCCCCATGTAGCAATGTGTCAATTATCCCACCAAGGCCCAGATTTATACTCTGTTTGTGCTGAATTAGCGCCTTTTTTTACGCTAATTCAGCGCAAACTTAACTCCATATTTATATTTTGATGCTAGACTAGTCTAGCGCCAAAATATTGGAGTTAAAGTCATTTTTTGCTAGCGTGAACCTACCTTGCGTCAATGAGATGCAAGGTATGCGTTCCCGGGCAAAAAAGAACTCTAAGGCCCAGGCGCCTTATTTATCCTTCTGTGCAAAAATTGTGCACGGGAGAGAGGCGGGCCTAAATA
The DNA here is from genome assembly GCF_031143425.1 of Pleurodeles waltl. Taxonomy (NCBI): domain Eukaryota; kingdom Metazoa; phylum Chordata; class Amphibia; order Caudata; family Salamandridae; genus Pleurodeles; species Pleurodeles waltl. Next base: position 861,377,468 of record NC_090436.1, on the reverse strand, counting down.
ATGCCGCTATGCTTGCTTAGCGCCATTATTTAACACCTGGGTCAGGGCAGGCGTTAGGGGACCTGTGGTCCTATTTCTATGGTGGAACACAATGGAATAAATCCACAGGTGCCTTCCGCAGGACCCAGGGACACCCCCACTCACACCAGAGGGACACCAGGGGATGGGGGACCCCATCCCAGGTAAGTTTAGGTGAGTAGAGGTAAGTATTTTAGATTTTTTTAATAAAGTGCCATTGGGGGTCCTGACATGGGCCACCCTACATGGCACTGGGTGCAATGGCCACGCCCAGGGGACCCTGGTCCCCTGTGCTTCCTATTGGGGTGGTGGGCATGACTCCAGTCTTTTATAAGACAGGAGTCATGTGGTATGGTAGGTTAAGCGACAAGAAATGATGCTAGGCTGGTTAGTCATCTTTTTTTACTCTAACTAGCCTAACGTCATTTTTTGGTGCAAAACCCCCTTCTCCCATACCGCCATCTGCACCGGGCTAATGTCATTTGCCACCCTTTGAGCCGGAATGCGCCATTCCACAAATAAGACGCCTGGCTGGCGTCTTGGAATGGCACTAGCCGGCTGTAAACTTTTGTGTTAGCGCAGTTTTGCGTGAAAAAGTATAAATATGGACCCAAATCTTTTCATTAAAATATGAGTATAGATCTTATAATCTGAATTAAGCAGAGAGATGTGTCTATAAGATTCACATTGTGTGGGGTCTTTGTTCAGTTGCAGGATCAAAGTGATTCCATGATCTTGGCATTGGAGAAATTCTCAAAAAAACTTTATGAATTAATTCTAGCATAATTGGGGCCAATTCATTTATGACTAATTTATATAATTCATTAGGTAAGCCATCAAGGCCAGAAGATTTCCCCCCCTTTTAAGAACTTTATTGCTTCCTGCAGTTCCTCTATAGTTATTCTTGCTTCCAATTCCTGCCTTGCTGTGTTGTCCAGGCCTGGGAGAGGAATTCTATTCAAGTACTCCTTAGCCTGGTCGTCAGTGGCCACCAATTCCTCCGTGTACAGCTTCTGGAAGAAAGAGACAACGGCCTGTTCTACTTGATTCTTCAGTACCACGGCCCACCTTACCTTCAATTTGGAGTGCAGGAATTCTATTCCTAGATTGATCTACTCTTCTTTTCCAAGCTAACAATTTTCTGCACCCTCTCCATACTCATAATGTGCCAATCTACTAGTTTCCCATCTTTTCCTAATCTGCGTTTCTAAGAATTCCTCTAATTCTACCCTCCCTTTCTTCAGCTGACAGTCCAACATATTCCCCTGAGGGACATTCAAAGACATATCACACTGAGACTGTAGTTCCGAAATTGTGGACTCAAGATCTTGAAATCGCCTCTTCTCTTCTTTGTGTTTGTACACAGAAATGCTGCCTAATCTTCCTCTAATATATGCCTTATAAGTGTCCCATACTATCTGCAAAGAGGCAGACCCATAGTTTGTGACAAAAAAAACTTTAGAGTCTTGTTTTAGCCCTTCAATAATTGTATCATCAGCAAGCAAGATCCAATTTACAGTCCACCTGGAGGAATTACTCAATGTGTAATAGCTAATGTGCACTTTAACTGCCAAATGGTCCGACAGATGTCCCGGAGCATGGGCCGCATATTTCAATTACCCACAGAGACTATTATGAATCAAAACAAAGCCAATCCTAGAACTATGCCTGTGTTTTTTATAGTGAAAGGTGAATCTAGGGCTCCCACTAGCCTTCCTTCACCAAATATCTACCAAACCCAGATCTTCCATGGCCTGTTTCACCCAATTTCTAGTTCTTGGGGAGTTTACCAGACCTCTGGCGGCAGATTTGTCCAGGACTAGGTCCAACAGAATATTAAAGTCACCCCCTAAAACTCCTGGATATTTGGAAAGTAGTAATTGATTATAAAGAGATTGAAAAGGAACTGGGTCGTCCGAATTATGGCCATAGTAGCCTGCGATCACAAACCAGGTTCCTCCAAGTCTAATCTTTGTTATCAACCATTGCTCCTTGGGATCCATGACCACCATACCCAACGTTGCCTTTATAGATATTTTTGTTAAGATGGATATACCTTTTACCACTTCCATCTGTTTTGTGACCACACAGTGGTCTATCCATCTAAACTCCTTAAGTATTTCTCTCCAGTCGCTCTGTAATAGCTGAGTTTCTTGTAAGATGATCTCTTCTTCATCAACCCTTCCCAGCAGCTCAACATTTTTTCCACCTTCGTCCTTTTACTCTAAGGCCATTAACATTCCATGATACGACCCTCAAGAGGCCTACACTAGTACTATGCATTATAATTAAGGAAGGGGTTTGTACCAATAGAGACTAACTAAAATGTAACTTGCTTTGTTGGCTTAAATTTCATGAGGACCATTTTTTTTCCCTCACATGCTCACACATCCAGTGCTACACTTTTCACACAAGATTTGATTGTGACCCTCCCTGTAACCCCCGACCCCACCCTGAGGAACCCTCCCTACTTCCATTGGAGTAAAGAACTTCTATTTGCACTTCCAGGAAACTTGGCAGTACATTACATAAATTCACTCCACCGCCTTCATATGCTTCAAAAAGGAACGTACTTCGTCAGGTTCTCTTATGTTGTATATCCTGTTGTTCCGCATAGTTCTGAGAGCTGCTGGAAATTGCATCTGGACAGTTGCCCCTAATGCTCTGAGATCTTGCATATATTTCCCCAGCTCCCATTGTCTATCCTGTGTTGCCCTAGACATATCCTGATACGAAAAAAAAACAATCTCCGTTTGTGAATTTGTTCATTTTCAGAGCATCCGTCAAAATGTTTTCCTTTATAGAGCAAGATCTAAAATTAACCAAAATGTTCCTGGGGTTTTTCTGGCCAGGTTTTTCTTATGAGGATCCCGATGTACTCGCTGAAAATCATCATCCAATTCATGTGCTGTAGGGTGGGGGAAAATTATCTGACTAGCGAGATCACAAAGGCTTTAATATCCTTCCCTTTGACCTCCTCTAGAACATTCAGTAATCTAATATTGTTCTGTCTCATGTTGTTTTCTAAGCTCTCCAGCCTATCTTGTAGAAACTTCTCCTCTGACTTTAATTGTTGAATATCGTGTTTATTGGACAGTATCTTCATGTCTAACTTTGTATTTGCATATTCCAAATGGGCCATTTTTTCTGTTAATATATTTATTTTAGTTTCCATGATCTCACACGATGCTCTGATCTTTGCTTGGTTCTGCTCAGAGATCAAGAACTTTCCTCTGATTTGCTCAGTTAGCGAGGAAAGGAGATTTGAAATATTTTGGGCATCAAAGTCTGTAGACTGCAAGTTTATGAACGGAGCTGTAGGGCTCAGTAACAAACCTAACAATGGGGTCTGAACAGAACCCCAGTGTTCTTCAAGTGGGATATGCATGTCTATATAATTACTTCCTGATGAACCAAGGTGTTCCTACTGAGATTCCACCTGCAGTTTTCAATAATTGCTTCCTTTGCCCCTAAGAAACAACCAGTAGTGCCTTGCATAGCCTCGGGTCCTCCTGGCCCCACTTTAAAAAGCAAAAATAAGGGAGATTCTGTGCAAGGATTCCTTACAACAATGTTTCCTTCCAAAAGCTCCTGGCTGCCCCCCGTGGGTTAGCTGCAGCTATTTTTCTATAGTAGGGCCCTCCCCCTTCTGGCTAATCAAAGTTTTGCTGTGCCCTTGTGCTTCCTTATGGCCCCCCCTGAGGTTATTAGACTTTTATTGTTGCCTCCCGCCTTACCTTCATTTCGTTTCTGGAGCTAGTGTGTTGCGTTGTAAAGGGCCCGTTCAGGCACTTTCCGCGGACATGCGGACTCGGCATCATGCTTGCAGTGAAGTTAGGGCTCCCCACTCTAGCTTTATCCAAAACTTCAATTGAAAATCCCAAATTCTAGGGAGAGGTCAGGGGGAAGGAGCGGGCGATTCTTCCTCTTTTCCCCCAGAAGTGGACTGTGGAGGAGAAGCGTCGTCCCCAGGTCATGCTCCGGGCCACCTCTGTCCACAGCCCAGATCTGCAGGAGCCCGACCTTTGCTTCGGCATCCCAACTGCTGAATTCAAGCTCAGCACCTGCCCCAGCCCCTGTATACGAGATCCAGGTGAGTGTAAGGGTGAAGGCACAGGAGAAAGAAAAAACCAACAAAATGGGGAAACAGTGCATTTAACTGCAGCGGGCAAGGGCAGATTACGGGTTACTGCCAAACAGTTCATGGGAGTCGCGGCCGCCCTGCTCACTTGGCCGCCATGCTCCTCGCTTCAGAAAATTTACTACATTTTCAACTGGGGCATTTCGCTCTGACAGATACTCCTTCTATCTCAGTTTCTCTGACTCGCAAGTAAAATTCGACCAGCAAATTTTATTCTCAGCTGATCATTGGATCCTCCTGGTGCACATAAGACTTACTAAATCTCCATCGAAAAACTATCACTCACTTTAACACACTCTTGAGGTTGTCAACCACACCTGGTTGATCTATTAAACAGACAAATTACAACATAAACCAAGTGCCTCATACACTTATTCAATACTCCGGAGTCTTAGACCTTGCAGTGTCCGTATACCAACAACCACGTTGGCAATTTTTTAGCACAAAGCACCACACACAAGTGAAGTTCGATGACTTTCCTACTCTCACACTTTGGAGTATGCAAACTCCTTAAACAACTCCATCTGGAGTACGCAAATTCCCTAAACACTCTCAAATGTCACAATTTATCTGTGATTTGCTTAAGCTGTGCAAGCGCAAAACCTATTTCATTCACACTGTCACTAGAAACGCTGAGAACATCCTCAAACAAGCATTGACAAACTTCAAGGTTTTAGGAAAGTCCTGGTAGTTTCTTAGGGAGACATAGGGGGTCATTCTAACTCTGACGGGCGGCGGAGGCCGCCCGCCAGAGTTCCCCCCTCCAGAACAACGCTCCGCGGTCATTAGACCGCTGCGGTGATTCTGGGTTTCCCACTGGGCTGGCGGGCGACCGCCAAAAGGCCGCCCGCCAGCCCAGTGGGAAACACCCCTCCATGAGGATGCCGGCTCCGAATGGAGCCGGCGGAGTGGAGGATGTGCGACGGGTGCAGTTGCACCCGTCGCGAATTTCAGTGTCTGCTCAGCAGACACTGAAATTCTTTGTGGGGCCCTCTTACGGGGGCCCCTGCAGTGCCCATGCCATTGGCATGGGCACTGCAGGGGCCCCCAGGGGCCCCACGACACCCCATACCGCCATCCTGTTCCTGGCGGGCGACCCGCCAGGAACAGGATGGCGGTATGGGGTGTCATAATCCCCATGGCGGCGCAGCAAGCTGCGCCGCCATGGAGGATTCTGCAGGACAGCGGAAAACCGGCGGGAGACCGCCGGTTTTCCTGTTCTGACCGCGGCTGAACCGCCGCGGTCAGAATGTCCTGAGGAGCACCGCCAGCCTGTTGGCGGTGCTCCCGCCGACCCTGGCCCCGGCGGTCCGTGACCGCCGGGGTCAGAATGAGGCCCATAATCTTTTGTTTGTACTACCAAATCTGCATAATTATAGCCTTTATATCTAGGAGATCATAGTGGCCTCGTAAGGAGATGCACCATCCAACTATGGATTATATGAACTCTTAAGGAGACTAACCATCCAACTCTGGTGGCCTCTCAAGGAGACTAACTATCCAACTCTGCTACCAAGATCTCTGAGCGTGGCTGACCTTATTTAGTCTTTTATATTATAATTTATAATGGTCCGCATTAAAGGTTCGATGGGCCTTTTGACTAAGTTTGGAGTGATTCCACTATAAGTTAAATCTTTGAACGACAATCCTCTCAACATAATCAATAAACAAATATTTCATCTGGAGTCAATAATCTTTATGCACCATGACCCATTTGGCTACGAATAACCACACCTTTTAGTAAAAGTTAGAAGGTTGTATTTCCCTATATTCACAATGCTAAGGTCATGTAAATTATTCTCAATACCAAATAATAAACATACACGAATAACACTGGCTGACCAAATCTTCTAAAGAATCTCAATTTAACCAAAGCATTTGCAATTAAGCATTCAAGAGTCACAGTATACATTAATAGCAAAAATAACTGTGCATTAGACAGGACATATATCTAGATTCAACAGGTGAACAACATCAACTCTTTGTTGATTGCAATTTTGTAACATTTCCAGGGCTCCCTAACTAACCTTCTGATTAGAATAGCATGTTTGGGCTTCCTGCAAAACAATTTTAGTCAAAGTTAATTTGGAAAAACATCTAAACTATGGCTCTATCCAAATAGCGGTTGGTACCTTGAAACTAAAGAACAAATCTATTGCAAGGACAAGAGCATTTTGTTATATACCTCTCCCAAATGGATCAGCAAGCTGCGATTCTCTTCGTCAGTTGGACTTCCATCTGGTCAGCATCAGCAACAGGGCAGTGAAAGGCTCAGACACGGGGGACTCTAAGCTATCTGAACCATTTAAGAAGCAATCTCTACGGGATCAGCATCCACCTTTAGCATTTTAAGTAATAAAGTCAAAGTTAGAAAATTAAAATCATCAGGAACTGTTCAGCTCTTCAAACAGAACCACTACGGGGAAAATCAGAATAGCAAAAAGAGCTCTCTCTCCTCTGTGCAGTCAAACTAAGTTAGAATTTCCTAAAGAATATTCCAACAATGTAATTGGTCAGAAAATCGTATGCTTACAGTTGACCCAATAGAAACTAGAACCCAAATATAAACATATAACTAAACTGTCTTTTACATGTCGATGATTGGCTCCTCTTCTCCTGTTCCCATCGTCAGACTCGTCAGGTAACTCTTTTGTTGCAATCCATACTCCAGTCAGTGCATCCATTGTTGTTCCTGGGAACATCACTGTCTTAGGCATCAAACTTTACAAAGTTGACATTCTCATGAGAAAGCTAAAGACATCTGCAAAACGTTTGGTCAGCACAAGGTGAACAATGAAAGTATTAATTCTCTGGTCATACAATACATTTTCCACTATTTTATTAAACATGGCAGCTTGACATGAGGTTGTGCAGACTAGGCCTAAACCTCGCTAACTTATGGCCTAAAGTTAATGAAACAATTACATAGCAGGAAATCATTGATATGACATACTACTACAATTTTTTTCTACACGTCCACATCAATTAATTATAATATGCATTCACTAAAAGCATTACGTTTTCATGATGGCCACTCAAGTGGGCACATTTTCCGAGTCGCACATTATTTTCTATGTTAGCCAAATTCCATGCAAATTCATGACCCATAATAAATGAAAATCATTAGTAATGAATGAAGCTTTCACATGCTCTTTGGTGACAGGTTGGCCAGCTAGTCTTTTAGTTTTCAGTATTCTCCTTTAGTAGTTGGCTTTCATTTCTTTGATTCTCCTCATTGTAATGTTTCTTAAGAGGATATCAGAACTATCCAGGGTGTGCTAATGGGTTGCTTGCTGCTCATTCCATCTGCAGTGCACTGCATCCCATGTGGCCATTCCATAAGCCAGAAAAAACTATGCATGAATGTGCTGATCTGCCACAGGACCCCCTCCCCCTTAATACAGAGGAATGCAAACCAGCACAAAGCAGTTTTTCACTGAAAAAAAGGGCATCTTTCCAGCACATAACACTTTGTGGGCAGAGTAGTAAATACCAATCACCACTTTCCATAACTTTGCACCAGCATAAAGCCATTGTAATTCTGGGCCATCATTTAAAAAACCTTTGCCTGCTCTTTGCCATGGGGAACAGAGAAGCTACAGAGACAATGACATTTGTTTACAGATTCCAACAGATATGCCTGTTCGTGGAGTCAAAGTGTATTATGCAGTTTACTTCTGGCATTTGCATATTTCATTTTTTGGTAATTCAGATCAGAATATTAACGACGAGGTCGGAAGACCTGATTTGATGTGTAATCCCCAAAACCGGCATAACTCACAAAAATAAAAGAAGGACTACATTTTTATATCGACCAGGTGGCACAGAATGATAGCCTTCATCAACCTAATACTACAAAAGAGGCACTAAGCAAATTAAAAAATGCGTTTTTTTAAACCCAGTTAGATACATTCTAATTAAGTTACTTTCTTAGAATAGTTGCCTACTGGCCCTGCTATGTTACACACAAAAACATGCCTCCCTCTCTTTTCAGTCAACTCTCTCCAAAAACGGGACATGAGACAAATTCGTCGAAAACTGGGACTGTCCCGGCGATCAGGGACTCCTGGTCACCCTATGACAAGGTCTATTCTCCATTAGCTTACAGTGATGTAACAAGTAAATTAAATTAATGCAACGATATTGTGTGCAGCACACACTAGCGGTACTACATGAGTTTATTGAGCGCAGGACGATGCCAAATCTCCTCTTATCATGGCAAAGGGCAATAAAGAAGATATGTTTGTAGTGTGCCACCGAGCATTACAGGAGATGAGCCCACAGAGACTGGCTATGCGCGCATGCATCAGCGATAAACATTGCATCAGTTCTGCAGTCGCTCCAAGTGAGTCTGCACTCCTGGCGCTGCCCTACCACATTGCCAACGAGGGCCGTGAACCATATTCACGTTACCTGCCCTGCCAATCACCGGGCCTTGCACCAGAGTGTGCGCAGTGGTTGTGAAGACAGCATGGCCGACTGCTCCCACCACCAAGCGTTACAAAGCCAACCACAAGAGGTACCTTAACAGCATGGCCCATAACACATCAACGCCTGCCCCATCTTGTCCCTTCGCTCAGAGTAGCACACAGAATTGACAATTGCGACAGCACGTGGATCACTAGCAGCAATTCCCTGCCCTGGGGTGTCAGGGTGTCAGAAAGTATAACCACAGCAGGACAAGAGCATGTGCGAGCTTTTTTCTCCTTGCAGCATACCTACATTCAATATTAAGACCTACCTCACAAGAGTCACAGAAATATGCAACAAAAAGAAACAACACTAAAGTGTGCCCAGCATAAGGGACAGGAAGCAAATAACGAACTCTCAAAGGAGCATAACGAAAAAACACAAACACCAGAGGAAAAAAAATAAAACAAAAACACTCCCCCTCACCCACCAATCACGGATGCCGGTGTACCAGCGCAAGACGCTCCCCTCAAGTCAGCAGAAGCTCTCTGCCAACAGAGAGCACAATTAAGATACCCATTCATGTAAGAAATGTGACTGCAAGTATTCACATTTAGTGAATTCACCACATCCACAACAGCTGCCCCTAGGTGGGCCACATGGATGGGTAGAATAAATATTTCTCTGCCACAAGAGAGAATGATACCACGACAAAACGATTGTCGCAAAGGAGATAATAACAACTATGATGAGGCAATGGCAGCATTAGAGCCTGTTAGATGTGATATCTTTGACGTGGTATTACCCCAAATTTTTGCCTTCACTCCTGGACCCTTGGCTGGCAGCAGAGGGTACTCCTCTTCAAGAAAACATGAAAAGGAGAACTGAAGTTTTAAACTTTGAGAAGGAGTGTTTACAGTGGGACTAACCTGGTTAATTTAGCCGGCCCGTGCTCCATCACGGTAACCCTGAACCTGTGACTTTTCCCCTGTTCAAATCCGACCAGATAACCATGAGCTGCACTTTGTGCCATTAGGCTCTATATCTACCTAAAGCTTTTAAACTGCATATCTCCAGTTCAACTGATTGGATTTGTCTGGTATCTTTGTATTCATCAAAAGTGGCCCTGTTTTTCTAAACTGGTTTGGATTTTTCTTGTGTTGTGTTTTCACTTTCTTATTGTTTGTGTGCTGCGTAAATTCTTAATACAGTTCCTCTAAATTAAGCCTGACTGCTTTTGTGCCAAGCTACCACAGGATTAAGCACAAGTTAATTTAGTGACTTTTGTGGTTCACCCTAACAAGGATTGTGGCTTCCACCCTTTCAAGCAATAACCCAGTTTCTTACATTGGTGTTAAGTGGTAGGATTCGTTAGCTTTCTTTCAGCTGTGCCACTCAGTAGCATATATAGCACAAAAATCCCGAAAATAAGGTGACATAAAATTTGATTTTGTTTCTCTAAATTCTCCTTACTTATTCGTTTGGCTATTTTTTCCTTTTTCCAAATGTAAGTATTGCCTTTCATCCTTTTTGCTACACTGAAGATGGAGCTGATCAATGTTGTCTGCCTCAGCAAGGCAGAGCTGTGGAGGCATTGCAAGAAGAAGGGGCTGATTGTAGCGAGGAAGGCCACCAATGTGGAACTCCAGGTAGACCTCAGAGTCTTTGAGGAGGTCGGAAGGATGCAGGCCACCTCAGAAGAGTAAGAACAGGATGACCTTGAGGAGGAAGGGACTTAGATGAGGGGAAGGAGTAAAAGGGCATGTCCACAGCCCCTGCACTGCAATACATTGAGGGAGATGAAAACAACTTGCCTGTGGGAGTGAGATCCTCTGACAGGACAGGGAGCGGTATGTCCTCCTAGAAACTGTCCCCTGAGGAACTAGAGGATATGAAGGCTGAAAGGGAGTCTGGCTGCAGCTGGCCAACTCAGAATGTTGAAGATTACAAAGGGCTGTACAATCTGATTGCCAGAGAGCACATGGTCAGCAATTGCTTTGCAGAACTGCGCAAACACCTCGCGGACAGTGAGCTCATTGACCCAAGGGAGCTTGCTAAACAGGTGGACGACTGGCTCAGCACCAGGGTGCACAAGAAGGCATTTGGGGGATCACCAGCATGGTGGTCAAGGTCCCCAACAGAAGAAAAAGTGGGAAAACTAAATTTAAAAAAAGAGTTTTCTAAAGGCCTCCAAAACAGTTCAAGAGGAAGGATACCCAATCCCAAACTGACCCCAAGAAGAGCGGATTTTCTGAAAACAAGTTAGGGAAGTTTAACCCAAAATTCTATGAGTGCAGTAGTCATGAGTTCAAGAAAAGAGAGACTAAATATCCCCAAATGGTGCAGCCCTCCACTAGTGGGCAGATACCAGGGTTGGCTAGTGTAACACTTGGGGAGGAGGTTGACCCAGTTAGCATGAGGGGTAGGTAGTTCAGAGGTTACCCTAGTGTTCCTGGCTGACAAGGATATGGTGCCAAAAGTCCACATGCCTACCAATACTTGTAGGTACAGGCAGTGGGTCACCATCAATGGACAGGGGGTGGAGGCTCTGAGGGACACAGGAGCCACTATGACCACAGTAAGGTGTGATGTGGTGTCCTTGGAGCAGGTAATCCCTAATGTGTTCCACCGGGTTGTGGTGACAGACAACCATGAAGTCGCTCCCCACTAGCTCGAGTTCTGTTCGAGTAGGGGAGGTCTCATGTTCCTTGAGGATAGCATGATAGCTGTGAATCGTGTCATGCCTGTGGATTGTTTGCTAGGTAATCACTTAGATCACAACATCTAGAAGGAGGTAGAGCAGAGGTACCACCTGGAGATGTTAAGGTTGCCTGAATGGGTTGTCTGAATGGGTGTTACTGACCACAAGCTCATTGGCAGCTTGAGAGGGTAGTCAAGGAAGCCTGGAGCCTGGCAAAAATGGCCCAGGTATCTGCCAAGAAGAGAAAAGGCAAGGGTCATGGGAAACCTTTTGCTGAAACTCCTGACACTCCGGGAGAAGAATGAGCCTGAAGGCGATGCTCTGGAACCTAAAGGGGAGGGCATAGCTGCCCTGGGGGACCTGCCTTAGCTGGCTGGTTGGCAAGCTGTGTGGTGGGCCATCCAAGGAGGAATTGTTATGAGCTCAAAAAGAGTGTACTACTGGGGCAACCTGTGTGATGGTGATTTTCTAGTGCTACAGGGTCTTCCTACTGGGTCTGTCTCATGACATACCACTAGCAGGACACCTGTGGCAAGACACAGCCTTTGCAGACTTGTCACCCATTTTTTCTGGCCCAGGATAAAATGTATCTCAAATGTATTCTGCAGGTCCTACCCTACCTGCTCGGCCAGTAGGAAGTCAGGGAGAAAGCTAAAGGCGTTCCTGGTCCCTTACCTGTCGGTGCCCCCTTTGAATGGGTAGACAACATTATTGGTCCACTGGACCTCAATACCCCCTGAGCCAACATCGTGGTGTTGGAGGAATATGCCGCTAGATACCCAGAAGCCATACCTTTGAGGACTGTGACTGCACCGACAGTGGTCAGGGCCCTGATTTGGATTTTTACCCAGGTGGGGCTTGCTAAAAAAGTAGCATCTGACAGAGGCACAAAACATCATGACAGCCTACATGAATTCAATGTAGGATTAGTGTGGAGTAAATTGTAAGTTCTCCACACCATATCACCCTCTGACCAATGGGCTTGTTGAGAGGTTCGACAAGACCTTTAAAGGCATGCTCATGGGCCTGCCAGAGCAATTGAGGCAAAAACTGAGAGGTCTTCTTACAGTGTTTCTTTTTGGCTACAGGGAGGTGCAATAGAAAGGAGTTGGGCTCAGTCCCTTTGCACTCCTGTATGGCCACTTGTTATGGGACTTCTCAGTATTATAAAGGAGGGGTTGGATCAAGCTCCCAAAAACCCCACCAGGATGTAGTCATGATGGCTCTCAGGACTCAGATAAAGTGGTTTTGGTTCTGGAAGAAGGCCACTGAGAACCTGGAAGATAGCCATGAGGTGATGAAGCTCTGGCATGACCAGAAGGCCACTCTGGTCGAGTTTCAGCTTGGCCAAAAAGCATTATTGATGGATCCAGTGGGGTACAGGTCCCTACAAAACTGATGGTATGGACCTTATGAGGTGAAGGAGAGAAACAGGGAGGTCATCTACCTGGTGGACTTTGAGACCTCCAGGAACCACCTAAGTGTCCCCCACTTTAATCACTTTAAACCCCACAATCTGCTGTCTAATGTCACTATGCTCCTTGTGATGGAAAATGGAGTGGAAGAGGAGAGCAAGCCTCTCCCCAACCTCATGTCTTCCTAGTAGCAGGATGGGTCAATGGAAAGTGTTGTCCTCTCCCCTACTTTGACTCTGTCTCCACTTGGTGGGGCAGTTTGCCTGACTTTTCTCACCTCAGGGTTCACCACGTGATGCACCATTGATATTGACATCGGGGAGAGCACTCCTGTCAAAAATAAAATGTGCAGGCTGTCTGACAAAGTGAGAGCGACTATGAAGGATTAGGTCTCCGAAATACTGGGTGATTGAGCACTCCAACAACCCTCGGTTCAGTCCATTGGTTTGAGTACCCAAGGCTGTCTTACCAGACACCACACCAAAACTGGTTACGTGCTGCCATGTTCCTGAGTATGTTTGATTTAATGTCTGAGTATTGGGAGATTGCCTGAACTAAAGGGGCTAAGAAGAGATCTGCATTCTCCACCCCAGATGACCACTTTCAGTTTTGAGTGATGCCCATTGGGTTAAAGAATGCCCCTGCCACCTTCCAAAGGTTGGTTATAAGAGTCCTGGTTGGGATGTAGAACTTCAGTGCTGCCTACTTTGTCAACATTGCTGTATTTAGTTCTAGCTGGGAGGACCACCTGTTCCATCCCCAGGAAGTGCTCCAGGCTCAACAATAGGATTGTCTGATTATCAGGGGCAGTAAGTGACAGATAGGGTAGGGCTCTATGGTATACTTGGGCCAGCACATTGGAGGGGCAAGGTACAGTCCCTTTAGACCAAAATATAAACCATCCTTGGTTAGGAACCTCCCAAGATCCAGATAGAGGTGAGAGCCTTTTAGGCTGAGTACTACAGGAGATTTGTCAAGAAATATGGCACCATTATCGCCTCTGTTAGAAATGGAGTCTTTGGTTGGCAGTCAGGTTACCCTCTGTCCAAGCAAGGACCCTCACTCTAGTCAGGGTAAGTCACACAGAATCCAAATTATTCTGTGCCCACCCTCTGGTAGCTTGGCACTGAGCAGTCAGGCTTAACTTAGAAGGCAATGTGTAAAGTATTTGTGCAATAAATCATACAATACCACAATATAACACCACAAAAATACACTTCACAGTGTTTATAAAAATATATAATATTTATCTGGATAAATGCAGGTCAAAATGATTAAAGATGAAATAAGCAAATGTAGGGATATCACTGAAAGTGATCTCAAGTGTCTTTGAGTTAAAATATTACTGTGAAAGCAATAAAAAGTGTCTTACGTTCTCCTAGAAACAAGAAGTGTCTCTTGCAGGGCAAAGTACCTGGTTTGCGTTGAAAAATCCTCACAAGGGACCGCAGATGAGGAGATGCGTGGAAAACAGTGAGTGTGTGTCAGTTTCACCCCTTTGCACACGGACTTGCGTCGTTATTTTCCATTCAGGGAAGACTTTGCGTCGATTTCCGGCGCATGGGCTTGAATCCTCTTCAGGTTGCGGGGTTTTCAGAAGCCCTGGGGACGATGCGTGGAATCCTGGGCTTGCAGAGCGAAGTCACAGGGGCTGCGTCGATTCCGGTAGGCGATGCGTGGAATTTTCTTCCGCGCGGCAGGCACTGCGTTGATTCCTCTCAGGAAGTAGGGTTGCGTCGTTCCGGACTCGGCCTGCAGTGAATTTTTCACCGCGAGCAGGCTGTGCATCGTTCTTGGCAGGCAGTGTGTCAAACTTTTGCCGCATGGGGATTCCAGCTGCAGGAGAAAAGTATTTTTGGTCCTGAGACTTCAGGGAACAGGAGGCAAGCTCTATCCAAGCCCTTGGAGAGCACTTTTGCAGCAAAGCAAGAGAGCAACAAGACAGCAGGGCAACAGCAAGGCAGCAGTCCTCTTCAGAAAGTAGTCAGGTGAGTCCTTTAGGCAGCCAGGCAGTTCTTCTTGTCAGGGTGCGGGTTCTGGTTCAGGTTTCTTCTCCAGGAAGTGTCTGAGGTGGTAGGGCAGAGGCCCTGTTTTTATACCCAAATGTGCCTCTGAAGTGGGGGAGACTTCAAAGAGTGGCTTGGAAGTGCACCAGTTCAATCCTGTCTGCCAGGGTCCCAGCAGGGGGTGTGGCAGTCCTTTGTGTGAGAGCAGGCCCTCCACCCTCTCTGCCCAGGAAGACCCACTCAAAATGCAGATGTATGCAAGTGAGGCTGAGTATCTTGTGTTAAGGGTGTGTCTGAGTGAATGCACAAGGAGCTGTCAACTAAACCCAGACAGACGTGGATTGTAAGGCACAGAAAGATTTAAGTGCAGAGAAATGCTCACTTTCTAAAAGTGGCGTTTCTAAAATAGTACTATTAAATCCAACGTCACCAGTCAGCAGGATTTTGTATTACCATTCTGGCCATACTAAATATGACCTTCCTACTCCTTTCAGATCAGCAGCTACCACTCAAACAATGTATGAGGGCAGCCCCAATGTTAGCCTATGAAGGGAGCAGGCCTCACAGAAGAGTAAAAACTAATTTAGGAGTTTTACACTACCCGGACATGTAAACTACACAGGTACATGTCCTGCCTTTTACCTACACAGCACCCTGCTCTAGGGGTTACCTAGGGCACACCTTGGCGGTGACTTATATGTAGAAAAAGGGGAGTTTTAGGCTTGACAAGTACTTTTAAATGGCAAGTTGAATTGGCAGTGAAACTGCACACACAGGCCTTGCAATGGCAGGCCTGAGACAAAGTTAAGGGGATACTGAAGTGGGTGGCACAATCAGTGCCGCAGGCCCACTAGTAGCTTTTAATCTACAGGCCCTGGGCACAAAGAGTGCACACTACTGGGACTTTTGAGTAAATTAAATAGCCCAATTGGGTGTGATCCAATGTCACCATATTTAAAGGGAGAGAGCATATGCACTTTAGCACTGGTTAGAAGTGGTAGAGTGTGCAGAGTCTAAAAACCAGCAAAAACAGGATCTCAAAAGTGGAGGGAGGCAGTCAAAGAGTTAGGGGTGACCACCCTCAGGATGTCAGGTCTAACAGCCTCCTTTCCAGAGCTGACATCCAAGAAAGTGATCTGGATAGAGGCATGCCACAACGATTTTGACACCTTGAAGGAGGTCATGTGCCCAGTGCCAGCGCTCAAGTCACCCGACGTTTCCAAATAATTCATGGTCCAAACATATGCTTCTAAGAATGGGTTTGAGGTTTGTTCTCACAGCTGAACGATGAGACCGACCTGTAGACTTCATTAGTAGGAGGTTACTTCCTTGGGAAGACAGGTGGCATGCCATTGAAAGGGAAGACTTTGACATGGTCTGGCACGGAAGAACTTGAGTCACAGGTTGACCTTGAGACTTTATCCCAGTCTAGCACGACCAGATTGAATATCTCTGGTTCTACTGACTGGATGTTTGTCATTCTGGTATCAATGTATTTATTAAAATCTACTCTATGTTTCTACATTGGATGAAGATTTTTCTTGTGTTGTGTTTTCACTTTATTATTGTTTGTGTGCAGTGTAAATACTTTACATAATGCACAGTGTCTTCACAACTATTGACCCTAAGCACTTATTAGCCTCCCCTCAAGGATACCATGTAACAAAAAAGGACAGCAAAGTTGGTTGGTTCTCAGTCTATCACAGGATCACCTTTGGGACTATATCTATTTGTTTAGTAACTAATAACTACCTTTGCTTGATAGTTGGGTAGTTTGTGTGCTACTGACCCTTGTTTACATATGCTGTTAGTGTTAAATAAATTATAATCTAGGTTGATATACACTGAAGTACACCCTCTAGAATTAATCATTGTATGTATACATATACCTTTGCGTAGAATATTGGTTATTGTTTTTTCACGTATTCTGTGGAGTGGAGAGTTTACCAGTTGGAAAGTTTCTCCTTCAGGGGACACTGTGCAATATATATTGATACACAGTCTCCTGTGGTATTATAGGGTTGCCCTTTTGTGTTGTGCATAAATACTTTACACATTGTCTTTACGTTATGCCTTACTGCTTTTATGTCAAGCTACCAGAAGGTTACATGCAGGTTAATTTAGTGACCTTTGTGGTTCACCCTTAAAAGGGTTGTGTTTGTTCCTTGAGTGGGGCTTCCAACCCTCCTAACCAATAAACAATTTCTTACAAACACACAGTTCAATCTTCATTTAACCCCCGACTATGAGTGTTTTGTACTCACACAAGCAAAACAAAAAGATGGAGAAGCTATTGACACAATCTACTCACTCCTAAGGGAACTAGCCAGCACATGTATTGATAAGGATGCCAACAAAGAGCTGCACGTTCAAGTAATTCAGGGATGCCGATCAGCAGACCTACGGGGATAGATACTCCACACATCCGGAATAAGTCAAAATGAGATCCCATGATGGGTAGATTACAGGAGCTAGTAGATGTCCACACCACTACCATGGAAGCTGACATGGTGAAAAAGAAGTATGATGAGGGAGAGGACACTAAAGATAGTGCACACCCTGGATATCGACACCAGAAAGTCAATTGGACACAATATTGAGGAGAAAACATTGAAAATAAAATATCAAAAGGTAAGTAAATCTAGATTTTCTATAGCTAACTCCGCTTATAAGTACCTTGGAGACATATATATCTTCAAGGTATGTAGATGTGGAGTTAGGAATAGTAAATCTACACTTCCCTACAGGCACTTAGCTTTCTTTTTTTTGTCTCCCGATATAATGTCCTTGATATTCATGTACTATGATATTTTGAGGGTTTATGTTCAGTATTACAACCCTCTATGTCCTTCAAGACAGAAACAGCTGACACCATCCACACCAAAATATTCCCCAAACCAGCTCTACAAGGAAACTACGTTAAATATGAAAGAAGACAAAGGTGAAATGTATGGAGTGGGAAGGGGCAGGTTGAGAAAAATAAAAAGGGAGGATCACAGGGAACAGGAGAGAAGGCAGCAACATGTGGAGAGAGTGACAAGAGAGACACAGGGTAGGGTGAACAGTGATGAGGTCCAGATTATTTCTTATGTGCAATGCAATAGAAGTTAAACTGCACTGTAACACATGGGAAGGAAAAAGTAGGCCTGAGCAGAAAAGCAAAGTTAAAGAATAAATATAAAATCTGAACTCTTGTCTACAAGCACCGAGTTTGAGCTTTAAAACAGGTGGACTATGAAGAGGGGATGGTCAGGTGGACCAAGTCTCCGAAGTAGGTATGTTAACCCACGGGTCTACACTTACCAGTTTAGATCCCTTGAAATATGAATGTGTCTTGGATTTGTAGCAGACCCTGTTCTCCCTTTAGCTCAATGTGTTCCAACCACCAGCTGGCACTTGCAGAGATGGTAAGGATGATCAAGAGGTAGAACACATGAGGGCACAGCAGCCTGGGGAACACCATGCTGCTGTGGCAGAAAGCGTTGGTGGGAGAAGTGTGAGGAGCTGAATATCCACAGTATCATTCAAATCTGCTACTTCAGTCTAATACATGTCTGTCCACCAAACACAAAGAGGCGAGAGGCACACAAGGATCTTTTGGGAGCTGGACTGTGAAATATATGAGGGGTGTAGATCAACTATGATCCCTTAATATCAGCACAGTCCATTTTATCAGAAACTGCACATGCCTCAGGCAGCACAATATATCTGTTAAAATTGGGCTGCCAGGGCACACCCCGTGCATTCCTCATGCCAATGAAAAGCCACAATGTGCAGCAGGGTCAGGATCCCCAGTACTCTCCCAGCTTTTTATAGGGCTGTGCTTCCAGCCCTATCAACAGGACCACTAGAAATATGCAATTGTACTGCTGTGGAGTTTTTCGCATAATTATTGTTTTGCAGCATTTGCCACATAGTCCATCATCTGCTGCATAATCTCCAGATTTTAACAAAAAAATGTTTTCTATTTCACAGGGTTCAAAAGTTACTAAAAACACAGTGGCATGTTGCTGTGTTGTGCTGTCCATTTGCAAATGATGATTGGTCACCTATCTGCTGCTTATTGCTATATTTCAGGGTCAAATTGGTTCCAATTAGGTGCAACCTATGCTTCAGAAAGTGTTAACAAGTGTAAACACAAGCATTTGCAATGCAATGGGTCTCACATTTGCTCTATTTAAAGCTCTTAGCGTTGTAAAGTCCTAATCAGACCTTTATTGCCACATAAAATTAAAAAGAAAAGTAGTACAGGTTTACATAAGCGACCCGATTTAAAGCACCATTCCGTGAGGGAGCACACAAAATGAAACAGAAGTGCGCTCGCAGTCAAACGTATCGACAAATATGCAGCGAGATCACGCTTCTTAGGAAATAAAAATAAAAAGTAGTCTAGAAACCAGGCTGAAACCCTTGAGCCTCGTATGTTTTCAGTAGTTGGCCGGTGTGCGCCAGGAGGGCTAAACACCAGAAAAGGCATGACGTATGCATGCCTTTTACAAATAAAATCAAGCGATTTTTAAAAGGCAAGCCCACGAACCAACAAAACTCATGGGCGTGCGATGGGCATGGTTAAAAGCCCACAAAGAGATTACAGCAGGATAAAGTGCTTGCACGCTCGACCCTAATGAGAAAACAATTAAATGATACTATCACAAAATGTGCTCCATTATGCTGCATAATTTGGCTTTTCTTGAAGCAAAGTTTAGTCAACCCTGCTGCATAACTTGGCCCTCCCATGACACTTAAATCCAGTGGCCCTGCCCATCAAGAACCTGGGAGAGGTACTGAGGTGGGTCTTCTGCTTTTCAAATCTGCCCTTGCTGCTCCATCCGGCTCCTCGTTGGGACTCACGAATTGCTAGTTCCTACTCCCTGCACCATATTCCTGCTTTACTGCTGCCATGTTGCCACCAAGAGTTTGGGAGTGTGAATGAATAAGTGATAGTAAGTGCAGGTAGTGAGTGAAAGGTGAGTGTGTCAGAACATGTTATTGATTGGAGGTTGTGAGATGAAATGGAATGAATTGTGGGGGTAGCTATCAATGGTGCAGCAGATGCAGTTGCACCAGGGCCCAGAGTTCATGAGTGTGTAAGTGTGTTAGTACGTGAGAATGAGAATAAGAGTATGAGTATGTTTGTGTGCGAGTAACAGTGAGTGGGAGTGAGTATGACTGAGAATGAGCAAGTTAGAGAATGTGTCAGAGTGAGAGATGGAAAAGGGACAAAGGTGCATGACTACCCAAACATTCACACAATGCAGCACAGCACTCACTGGTGCTGTTTTGTGTGAAAGGTAAAGATCAGAAAAACACAATTTCTACAAAGATATAGTTTTACCCTAGCACTGGCACAGAATCATTCTGTCTAGCGCCCTGCACAAACCTTTGCACCATAGTGCAAAGGTATCTGTGTGAGTCTACCATAAGTTTTGTAGTGGAAGGGTGCCATCCCATTACACGATACTACGCTTTGACTAACTTTAAAACTTTTCCTACATTGGCTTTGTGCTGTACTGTCCAGTACACATGCAAAGTGGGAATAGTTAGGAGAAATAAATGCATTTCTCCTTTTTAACAACTGCTTTCGAGTGGCATTTATGTTTTTTGATGCAAAACACTGTCTACTATTGTTAGTAGATAACGTTTTACATCAAAAATCATAGGTTTTTGCATGGGAACGCCCGTGTATGACCCATAGAATGCCTCCTTAACGCAGAGTAACACAAAGCAGCAATTTGCATTACTTTCAGGCAACTTTCTAGTGCTAAACAGGTTCGGCCCTGGAAAGTAAACTAAAAAAACAATTTTGTGAAGGTTTGCGTCACTTTTGTGATGTAAACCCAGCGCAAAATGGTTGTTAATCTGGGTCTAAATGTGAGTGGGAATGAGTATGAGTGAGGAAAATTTTGAAAAAAATGGGTTGAACTCCTGGGCGGTATTACGACTCACCAGTTTCAAAGATCACCAGCCACCACTGACACCAATAGTAACTGACGAGGCGTGGCCTAATGGCTTGAGCTGCCAACTTTGGAACTGGAGAACAAGGTTTGAATCAAAGCGTCAGCGCAACATCCTGTGATCCTGGGCAAACCACTTAATCTTCCTTTTGCCTAAAAAAATCGGATTTTTCTTGTACTGTAATCTGGTGCTCATGCAATGCATCATGATGTTTTTGCTCTATATATAACTGCACAAATAAAACGATAGGTGCCAGGAACATTTTACTGAGATGATTGGGTCTGCTACCAAATGGTTCTCTTGCTATCCATCCATTCCATTCCTATTTTGCCAACATAATTTTGCATTTACTTATGTTTTAGTCAGTACTTGGCACTTTTAGAACTAAAACCTCTATTCCCCCCTTTGCTATTGACAGAAAAGTCTGGGCTGCGGGATGGTCACGCTTTCTTCCCTTTGTAGCATTTATTTAGCACTTATTACCCCTCGCATGAGTGGTAAACATTATATAAATGCAATCTAAAATCAAGACAATTTGGTATTTCTGCCTTGTTAGCCTGGAAACACAGGACAATGGCAGAGACTGTTTTTAAAATGCAGATGTGGTTTCATATACCAGGGTTAATGGGCAAGCATTGTCACCCTTTGAAACAAAGGGTGATCAGTAAAGCACACTGCCATGCACAGTTAGAACCCTCACAGTGGGGTTTTTGTCCTGGATATTGTAAATCACCTGTAACCCCCATCGCCTCCTATGAGGACTCTGCAAGCAGCAAGGTAAACTGTCAAAAAAAGAAAAATGTTTACTCCGAAGCACTTCTCCAGTCATACTTTGCCCAGACTTTCCATGGGACAGACAGCCACACTGCTACAGCATGGGCTATGGAACATGACCTGGAGGGTTGAAGCCCTTTCAGCCTAATGGGTGTTGCACACCTGATCACAGTCTCACTGGCTCACCCAGGCCATCAAGGTATTTCATAGACCAAGGCTAGGCTGAGGAAGAAAGTGTGGTTCCCTCTTATGAACAAACTCACAGAGTCCACGATCATAGCATATGTATCCTCTGCCAAGCTACAGAAGTATAGAATTCAACAGCACCCATCCTCACATGTAATGCATGTGAAGAACCAATGACGAGATGAGGGCTGACCTATGTAGTATCCCATATAGATAACAATTGCTGGTTCTGATGAACACATGTTCCAAATATCCCACAATACAGACTGTCAAGTGCATGGTATTCGAGAACGTCAACCCAAATTAGAAAAAATCTTTGCTGCATATGGACTTCCATAACAACTAAAGATGGGACAATTGTCCACCATTTTGTGTACAAGACTTTATAGAGAACACACAAAAGCTACAAATATGGCATAATGAAACAATGCCCCTCTGGCCATAGGCAAATGGTGAACTGAGAGATTCATGCACACTCTGAACAAAACACTGTGCATAGAAGTGGAAGAGGGTGGCAATCATACATGCCAAAGACCTGAATCAGGCTTTATTTTGGCTTTCTTTCACCTGAAATGGCCTCTGCTTCAATAGAAGTCGATGGAGGATTTACATTTTCATCATTATTTTTTGTAAAATCTCCCACTTTCCTCCTCTAAAATGTTGGCATGCATGGTGATAGTATCAAGTGGGTGCCAGTGACATAACAAAACTTGAGGGGGCCCGTCTGCAAAGTAAATGGAGGCCCCCCTCTTACAGTAGCTTAACGAAACCTGAGGGGGTCCCCCCTGCAAACTACATGGAGGGGCCACCTCTCTGGAGTCACTCAGGAGCTCTCAGGCCAGAGTACTGTGCCGAGGGAGCCCCTTGGAGCTCAGGCCCTCCCCATGGGGCTTTGGGGGCCTATGTTAAGCCACTGCCCTCTGGACCCAGTCAGGAGCTCTCAGGCCAGGGGCCCGATGCCCATGCACAGTGCTGGCTGTGCTGAGGGCACCCCTGGAGCTCGCCCCCTGCAGTGGGTAATGTTGTGCCACTGGTGGGCGTTGCATCATTTCCTGTGGGCACACACCAATAGAGCAAAAGGTGCTCTATGGCCAGCGTGATGATCAAAAAGGCTTGTCAAGACACAATCCCCACGGCCTCAGGTTGACAGCCGCCAGAAATTGATCACGAACGCAGACAGCTAGGAAGGAGCTTGGGTGCTCCGAGGAGAAGAGCCAGGGCCCCGAATGTGCACATGGGAGGTCGGGTGCTAGTCAAGGATCGATACCCTCCCAATAAATTCAGGTTGCCACTCGAAAGGAAATCTTGGATGTTCACGGTGCCAAAGGGACCATGGTATCCACAAGAACAGGCACTGGGACAATCACAAGGAACATTTCATGTTTATAAAGGTGGCATCCTCGGCCAGCGGGAAAGCTCCAGGGAATTGCTGGGAGTTGAAGGCAACCAGCAATGGTAAGCTTGCGAATCTCCAATGACCCAAGCGTCCCGGGAGCATAACATCCGTGAAAGTGTAGACGCAGCGTCAGCAGGAGATCCCGGTGGTGGGGGTGTAGAGGGACCAGTCTGAGAAGACAACAGACCAGGTATGCCCATCAATCTAAGGCCCTCACATAATTTAGTGCAAAACTAAAACACCGAAGTGAAGTGATTTTTACTTGTTATTTTTGTTTATTTTGTGTGTGTGTGCGCGCGCCTGCGCGTGTACTCATGGACACCTTTTGGCAGGGGCGGACTGGGCCAATCTTCAGGTGGGGGGGGGGGGGGGGGAAGGGAGGGAGAGGGTATTAAAAACCTGCATACAGCAGTGTGCCTGTTACTTGGTTACAATTATTCAGATTCATTAAACTGCTTTTATTTTAATTGCTGCAGATGCAGTTTTTGGCCCCATCAACCCACTCCGATCTGTCCTGACCCCATGCCGTCACCCACCAACACGTATCTGCACCACCAACAAGAGGCAATTCACTACTACTACTTTGATGTGTGACTGACCTGCGAACACAAAATGGGCATCCAGCAGTCTGTCTCATATTATTCACTAACTGCAGTGATGGCACCAATTTTTTCCACCCAGCTCTGTGTGTGCCATTTGATTGAGAAGGAAGGTAGTGTGTCACCTGCGCTTAGATGCGCAGGCGGTGGTGTGGCTAAGAGCGCATGCGTCTGCAGTGAAATAAAAAAGGTTGGGCGCGAAAATTGCATCAGTACCCAAAACTATTCCACTGGCTCCAAGTGAGTCTGTGCTGCTGTCGCTGCGCGCCGCAGTGCCATGCAGGTGTGTGAAGTTATGCCAGTGGCACAGTGCCTCTTGTATGCCTTTTTGGTGACTCAAGAAGTACCCGCATTTGATAAAATAAAGTACGTGGTCTGGTGCTCGTGAAACAACAGCAATCTGTGCATTTGGAAACATTTTCAACCCAGCATGCATCCGGAGGCTGCCCTAGAGCATGCGGTGATGACTCTTCATTTGTTGGATGGGCAAGGAAAGAAGAAAGATGCCGCCATAAAACTACTAAGGAAGCAGTTCTCAAAAGCTACGGCAGCTGCTCTTGGAAGTTTGCGCGCCCTCGCAGACCCTGTACTCCCTCACTTTGCTCAGGCACTTCAGCGTAGTTATTTTTAAAGCAGTGCATGATTCAAAAAAAGAAACACACGCACAAGCGAGGCAGATATAGCAGCTTTCCTTTCATCGGTTGTCATGATCACAGTTGACGTGGGAACCCACCCAGGCAACAGCAGGGCTGATTGTTCGAGGGGTTTAATTTTTGTGCAGATTTGCGTAAAAGGCGGCGATCGTCAGACTGGACAGGGTCCGGAGAGAGAAAGGGGGCGGAGGTGGTGGTGGCGGAGAGCGCAGATTCAAGATTCAAGACAACTCGAGAGACTGAATTTCGAGGTCTGGAGGTGGGGAGCGATGATGGCGGCGGTGGTGAGGGATTTATGCAGCAGCCAGACGCCAGTGATACACACACGCATACATATATGTGTATAGACTAAAATATACATCGAAAACTTCTCTCTATGACAGGACTGAACACCGTCGCCAGTCTCTATACAGGACACAGAAAAGGGGGCACGATGGTTATGGCAAATCAACATTTTCTCCAGAAAGGTGGATGGATACGAGCATGCTAGAGGAGCCCTGCCTGAGCCAGACAGAAGGCAGCATTAATGTTTTGATCGATTATAGATTGGAATCCATATGTTACCCCAACTTGAATATGCATCTTATCAATGACTGCTGCAATAATTCTCTCAGATTTGTTTTTAGGTACTCGGGCAAAATTTAGTATAAAATTGTGTTACTCTTGTGTCATGCATGGTGTTGCAAGGGCAACGCAATACTAGAGTCAGATTTACCCAGCAAAGCAAGGCCCCCTGCAGGGCCCTGCGTTACTTGGTAAATCTAGAGTAGCGCAAGGCAGTTCAAGTAGCTGTCGCGCATGTCTCTGCCTTGCAAAGGAGTTCCATGGAAGTAGCCTGGGTGTTCCTATCTATAGGTTTTGGTGCATCCCCAGACTTACCAAGATTGATAAACCTGTGGAATGCATCAAAATACTACGACTTCCCAGGGGAGGCGCAATAAGGAGATATATCTTCATTTCTCCTCACGGTTCCCTCTTTCTGAGCATTCTGCAGCACACTTAGAAGGAGGAAAACGCCCCAGAAGATTGTTTTTTGCAGGAAGGCGCTGCTTCCTGCACAAAAACAATTCTGCCTGCAACACAGGCACCTTTGCACCATGACACACAGGTGCCAGTGTTGACGTTAGGCAGCAGATTATGCACCAGCGCAGGCAGAGAGCAGGAATGTGCAATATATTGGTAAATGTGGCACACTTCTGCCCTCTCCCCTTTCATCCAGTGCAACAAGTTGTCTTGCTGTGTTGCATGAAAGATTGATAAAACAGTAGTTGTAGAAGGCAGGAGGGACAACACATGTCCATACTTTTTTAATCTAAGAAAAACTGTTCTCTACTTTTTGTGAAACGACAACCGTCCCGAGATGGTTAATTCTGACAACAGATTTGCTTCAGCTGAAGTGTAAAGCAGGGAGTCTCCCGTGCTGTAAAACTGAGGGAGGGGCACGCAGCTAAACAGCTGTGCCTGATTGTATCAAAGAAATGTAAATGTGCACAACTGGTTGTTCTGCAAATGTAAAGGGTGCTTGGAAGCCAGTATTGTCTTTAATAGATGGAATCACTTGATGCTTCCTGATGTCATAGATTATTTTTTATTCTGGTAGTATTGCAAGGGTGTTACCAGTTGAGCTGTGAAGTGTGTGCGTTTAAAGAACAGTTATAAAATATGCACTATGTACAGTCTGGTATTACTAAAATCTTTATTTAGAATACTTTTTTTAAAATCTTAAAACATTTTGCACATTATGTACCAGCCTTTCTTATACTATTTGTGAGAAAGCATAAATTAATTGTACCATTTTGCAGTGCAGCAAGAACCTAAAATTGCAATTGATGGCATATGTATCGTCTGTTCAAATGTATTACTGTTGAAGTGGTGCCTAAAAATGATACAATTCAGGGTACATTCATAATAGACTCATAAAATGAGTATATGCATGTTTTGAGGATGAGATTAATCGATTGTAATATGGTACATGTATACATTTAAAGTTATTGTATTTGGATTATGATATTACTGTTATAATCATAGCTATTTACCATCTGTTGTATCTGTGGGGAGAAATGCACTTATAATCTTGTATTTCAAATGTGCATTGAACTATGTTTTAAGATGACTAGAATGAGGGCCTGTATTTGTATAGTACGTTTCTGAGACTCATTTACATAAGTCCGGCCTTAAATTTATAATAAATCTTTGAACTTTAACTTCCACCTATAAGATTTAATGTGTGACTAAATGAGTTGTACTGTTAATTGGTGTGATATTGTTGATTTGATTTCCCCTTACATTTCAGAGCTCCTAAAAAGATCTGTCAAACTAGAAGAAACTAGAATGGGTCAGATGCTTTCTCAGATGGTAGCAGTGTAGGATGGTAAGAGTCCTGTAGTAGAGAAAGCTAGAACCCTGTATTCTAGATGAGTTCGTCCCCAGAGCCCAGTCACTACTGCCCATGCCCAGGCTTTGGAAAACTGTTGGAGTTTTGGAGATTTGGAAGTGAATCATGTTAGCAGTGGAGTAGTGAGTATCAATAGGGATATAAATTGTAGTGGTTCATGCTTAAGTTGCGGTGTTTGCAAATTCAGATGGTGTTTTGTGGAGATGTTTTAAGTGTTGTGTAAGTGTGGCATCTAGTGAAGAAGTTGAAGCTAGGGGGCATGGCCAGCCAAGCAAGAAGGCAGTCAAGGTTTAGGATTGCTCTGTTCGGAGACCCACGATCCTTTCTAATCCGCTGCCATCCCCTGTTTAGGAGCCCTATGTTGGATCTTATCTGGATGGGGACTCGGTGTGATTGTGCCCAGACCTTTGAGCTCCCAATGGATATGCAGAGACACTGCTGGTGACATCGGGCCTCTGAGGCCCAGGATCAGGAGCCGGGCAGAAGCACAGGCCTGTGCCTCTAAACGCAGCTACGTCCAGCATGGAGCATGGCGCTGCCACAGGACAAACTTTCCCCTTCTTGCCCCTTATGGTGGGGCAAATCTGACCTGCTGTGAACTGTGACACTGTCAGGCGCTGAGGCGGAGAAAATGCCTTGGATCATGCAATGCCCCGGAAGTGGAGGATGCCAATGTCACACAGCTGCAACCAGTGTGAGTATAGCTGCTGAGAGAGGGGATAGCTGCGTGAGTAAGTGGGGGGCTACGTTGCTATCAGCTACCCTCGGGATAGCAAAGTCCTCTGGCCCCACCCCCCTCCCTCCATCCCCATGATTGCTGCGTGGCTTGCTGTTTGTGGTCAGGGTCTTTTAATTGTTAGCTAAACTAGCTTGGCCCCATCAACATGGGGTTTCCATTCCCCACAATCTTCCTTTACACATGAAGTGAGATCGGAGACTGCATTTCCCTTCCCTCCCGGGGGTGCTCTTCTCTTTACCTCACACAACAGACTGTGAGGTGAGTCTGCCAGGAGACAGCCAGTGGCTGTGGGGTGACTGAGTTCTATGGGCCCTGTCATGCAGTAGAGGCCCTGAACTTAGAGCACTCTCAGCCCCTCAAACCTTACAGCATAATTTTTAGCACTGCCGCTTCTGCCCACCAGTAGCCTGAGAGATCGCGGAGGGTAAGAGCACAGGGTGATATGATGGACCAGGGGATACATTTCCCCTCCTGCCCCTCTAAAGTGAGCCTTAATCAGCAGAGGAGAACTTGGGACTGCTAGTACCCCCTTACTGAATTGAGATAAGCGCAAGGCGGGTCCTTTGCCAAGACCACATAGACTAGCAGATTCAGTGCATGTGGTGACTGTGCCACATATTGCAGCATGCGTTTCAGGTGGAACGTAGATGACATGGTTGGCTATCATGGCCCACACAAGTGATCTCATGGGTTTGCACCAAGGCCAGCAACGTTCCGGTACTGTAGACACTGGCCCATGCAAAACAACTCAAGCCTCCTCACTCATGGGGCAGTCGGGGGCCTGGTGGGTCCTACAGCTCAGAGAATCATCTCTCAGCTTGCAGAAAGAGGCAATTTACACCTTATGACCAGTATACCATGAGTACCTGCCAAGAATGGGACACAGAGCTGGAACGGGGCACCAATAACAAAAACAGTACAGTAACTGTACCCTGAGTAACCCGGTGAGAGATTACCCACCTCCTACAATGGCACCGATGTCCAACACTGAATTAAAACTAGACAAAATACTCAAGGCTGTAGCAGACTCTAAGCAAGACCTGAGCACCAAAGTAGATGCAGCAGCGATCAAATTGAGGCTGTTGGAAGTGGACCAACAGACGTTGGCAGTCAGAGTCACTTTCACAGAATGCGAGATTAAAGAAATTCTACAGACTGTCAAAGATTTAGAAGGACAGGTACGCTCCCTCACTTCCAAAGTCCGAGAACTAGAAGCCAGAGCAGAAGACTCTTAGGGATGAACGCACCTCAATAATCTTTGTATAGTGGGTTCCCAGAGGGCGTAGAGGGTGCTGACCACAACAGTTCTTTGAAAAATGGCTGTCACAGAAGGTGGTGCCAGATCAACTGTCTGTTAGCTTCCTTGTGGAACAAGTTCATCGAGTGCCGGCATGGTGCCCTCCATTGGGGGCCCCCCTTAGACCTGTGGTGGACCGAATACTGAACTACAGAGACAAAGAAACTCTCCAGAGTTCAGCCAGATCAGCAACACCGGCATGTCATGATATTGCCTGAGTGTTTATATTCATGGATTATACCATCTCAGTACAATGCCGCAGGGCCTTTTTCCACAGATTGAAATGTAAACTGCAGCAAGTGGGTCGTGCTACTCACTTCGCTTCCTGGCAAAGCTCAAAGTTATAGCTGGAACCGAAGAGCTTCTTCTTCACGGAACTAACAGGTTCCTAGGACTGGGTGGAACAGCTTAGTTACAAGGCTTCGACGCCCTCTTCACTGGATCATCAACATTGTGACACCCAGTGTACAAAATGAAGGCAGCGTGGGATGCACTGATGGTTTGATACCCTGTTTGAAGGTGCACCTATGCCGGAACAGGCAAAAGAGGAACAAGCTCAGGCCTTGACTGCAACGGTCACGATCGGGGCAGACCGGCACTCGCCGACCTTTCCTCCAGAAGACGAAATGTCTGACATTGACTCTTCGCACTCCACAGGCAGTATAATCTCAGAAATGTTACCAGTGGTGACACCCCAAACAGCAGGCAAACTCATGTGATAACTCCTCCAAAGGGTTCAAAGTGGTTTGGAATGGGGACTGTTCCCAAGAGTTGGGGGGGGCTATACTAAGCTCCTTCTCTTTTATCCAGTAAGCAGGGGTTCTCCTGACCATTAGCGATACAACTACCACAACTACCTGTTTAGTGGTAGAGAAAGGTTTTGACCAGGATGGTCACCCCCTCTTGTTTAGCTCCTAGATGAAACTAGTGCATGCTTTAGAGCACCTCCCCTGTGAGGTGTTTTTTTATTGGTTTGGGCTACTAAAAGTTCATCGGTTGTCCTGGGTTGGAAGTTCTGGTTGTTCAGTTGGTTTAATCTTGTGATGCACTAACGTATTCCTTTCCAGGTCAGGTGAAGTCTACATTGCAGACTGTGTTTCCGCTGAGGTGGGGTGCAGGCTTCGGCAGACGTACATTCTACAGCTATTATTTAGATCAGGGATCTCCAATCTTTTCAGTAACAAGAGCTACTTATGTTCAATAAAAATCATCCACAGCTACTAATATTAGAGATGATGTAGTGACCACCCCATCCAAGATTGTCAGCAGTGATTACATCAGTTCATTAGGGAGGGTTGCGAGCAACAAAATAAACAATGTGTTACCAATTGGAATGCCTCTAATTGGGTAATATTGCTGGGCTGCACACAGGAGAGCTATTCACAGGGACTTGGAGATGCCTGATTTAGATGATGGGGACTAAAATCATTACACAGAATGTTCGGGGTATGGGCACCATGAGAAAGAGACATGGTTCAGCAATATTTAAGAAGAAGAGGTGCACAAATAGTGCTGCTACAAGAGACATGTAATGGGTGGGGAGGATGTTCACCTGCAGAGGAGGTGGAGGGGGCAAGACCTATGCACCACATACTCAGGCTTTGTCTGTAGGACCTTAATCTGGATTAGGCCAGCAGTCCCCGTCCACCTCTCAGGATCAGAAATCAACCCAGAAGGCAGTTAGGTTTTAGTAGAAGGCCTATTAGAGGGCCAAGCAGTACTATTAGGTAGCTGTTATGCTCTCAATACAGCCAAACCAGCCTTCTTCTCGTGTCTATCCACAATACTAAAAAAAATGGGCCCATATTCCATGGATACTTGGCAGTGACTTTAATTGTATGATTGACCCCCATTTAAACCGCTCGCACTCGCCACTCCATGGCTCTCTGGTGGCTGCAGCACTGGCCCCTACTAGACTGTTGGAGATCATTGCATCCTGCTGCAGTAGAGTCCTCAAACTACTCTCCCACACATGACTTGTATGTCCAGCTAGATCAGATACTATGTGACCCGAACCCTTGGTTACTGGTGACCGGGTTGGACTACTTGGGGAAAACCTTCCCTGACCATAACCCGCTGTAGTTACAATTAGAGTAAGGTGCGTCATGACTGCCAGTTCCCACCTGGAGATTACAGCTGGCCCTCTTGGAGGAGCAGGTATTTCTGGAGATAACTGATGAAACATTATTCCACTGTTTTGCAGAAAACTGGGGATCATCTGCATCTAAACTCATAGCTTGGGAGGCCTTGATTGTGGTGCTTCAAGGACTCTGTATCTGAACAGAAGTGGGGGTAAGAGTAACTCTCATAGGGACCTGTCCCATGTTGAGGACACAGTGACTGTGGCATTAAATAAACATGTCCAAATAATAGAACAAATACGCTGCCTAGACTTCAGAGCACACTAAGCTACAACACATGCAGAGGGAGATAAGGCAGGATGTCTATAAGCCTGGCTCTTGCACGGCTCTTGCACCAATTACAAGGATTAGGATCTCCCCAATAGCGGTAGCCATGTACCAGATGGATATTCATGTAGCATTTACATACCACTATCGCACTCTTTACGATCCCACCCCCAGGGTGTATTCGCAGAAATGCATTTGTCACTTTCTTGAGTCAGTAGAACTTCCCACACTGGCCCTAGTGGAAAGAGAGGCACTTAATTCATCCAGCATAATGCAAGAAATACAGGCATCTATAGAAAGTGCGGCAACTCATAAGACACCAGGAATGGATTGGTTCTCGATAGAATCTTATAAGGCGTATGAACACCACTTAGCCCCAAAATTACTAGAGCTTTATTAGGAAGCACACACGGATGTCTGCCTCCTGCCGTCCCTCCGGGAATCTTTTGCAGTCTCCCTCCCTAAGCCGGGGAAAGATTCCATGGATCTTAAATCCTACCACCCATTGTCCATGTTGGGGTCGGATTATAAAATGTTGAGTAAGGTCCTGGCAGGCCGTTTGTA
The DNA here is from genome assembly GCF_031143425.1 of Pleurodeles waltl. NCBI lineage: Eukaryota > Metazoa > Chordata > Amphibia > Caudata > Salamandridae > Pleurodeles > Pleurodeles waltl. The sequence continues at coordinate 861,345,811 of NC_090436.1, read as the reverse complement.
TGACCATATGCCACGCCTGGTACATCCAGACCAATATGGGTTTCTACCTGGGAGGTCCACCACATTGAACATATGCAGACTACACAGAGTAATAGAATTTCAGTCCAGTAGCCGTTTGCTGCATGCCTGGTTCTAGACCTGGAAAAGCTGTTTAATAGGGTGGACTGGGAATATCTATTCTCTACTCCAACCCCCTTTGGCATAGTGGTAAGGCTATAGGAGCTGATACGGCTGCTACACGGTCAAGAGAAAAATCATGAAATATATTTCTACCCCTTCTGGGTGAGCCAAGGGGTGCAACAAGGTTGTCTGCTGTCCCCATTACTCTTTGCCTTAGCCATGGAGCATTGGCTCAGAAGCTACGGCAGTTTCCGTAGGAGCGGGACATCCCAATAGCTGTAGGAACACACATGCTCCCCCTATATGCAGATGATGTGTTGGTTTATGTATGTGACTTTCAGGGGGGCATTACACAAATTCAGACAATCCTACAAGAGTTCCAAGCCGCGTCCAGTTTGCGAGTGAACTTGGCTAAATCCTGCTTTCTTCCATGAAACCCAAATAATCCCCAACAGGATTTTATCAGAGACACACTCTCGTTAAAGTGGGAGCCCCGCAGGTTCTGTTATCTGGGTATCAACACATACTATGAGACAAGGGATCTAATTGTTGCCAACATCACGAAGGCCATAGTGTCACCAAGGCCTCAGATGCCCTTCTGGAGCATAATGCCACTTACAGTATAGGTTAGGGTGTCCTTGTCCAAAATGGTAATGCTCCCTAGCCTGCGCTACTATTTTTATAACCTTCCAGTCTGCATACCGAGATTGACGTTTCATGGCCTACACTCAGCACTGGGAGCTTTTATTTTGAATAAGGGTAGTCAACGAGTAGCGCTATACAAACTGCAACTCCCTATCACTAAGGGAAGCTTAGGAACCCCAAACTTAGAACATTATTACTTGGCAGCACAACTGCAATTGCAACTGCAGTGGCCAGCACATTGGCTGGCAGGACATTACAAAGAAGAGTGCAGACTTCCCACACCTGCCCAGGTGCAGCTGTGTCACGGCATACCTTCCTACTACATGCAATACTCCGCAAGGTGCCAACAGGTTGCTGTAGATAGTATTCAAGTGCTTTAACTGAAATTTAAGACACATGCCCAAAATGCCTCACTGTTCACCTGAAATCCTGTCACAGTCGATATCCACATTTAACAGCATGGCGAGCGAAGCAGAGATAAATATTTGGAATGAGGCAGGTGTTAGCACATTAGGTAGATTATTTCAGGAAGGTGAAATCCTCAAATCCTATGGGCTGCTGCAAGAGGAATATGGTCTCCCCGTGTGGCATTTCCTAGCACATGTACACCTACTGGCAGAGCTAGTAGGGGTCTAGGGCTCTAGGGCATCATTGACATCCAACCAGACCAACACTCCCTGATACATACACAATACATAATGGGAAAGGACGTAAGCTTACTGCTTGGTTTGCCCTAGCACTTACACATGCTACACAAGATCCATTAGCAGCGACACCCAGAAAATGGGAAAGAGATGTGGGTTGGGAGTTATCCAGTAAAGAGTGGGAGAAAGTAACGGAGTAGCCTAATGCAAAAGTTCAGTACATTCAATATAACATTTTAGATATGGCTTATCTCACACCTGCCACCCTCTCCCACATGCTTGGATCCACGTCAGCCTGTCCAAGGTGCCAACAAATGGGGGCTCATGTGATACACGTAGTCTGGAACTTGTGTTGTAGGCTGTGGACCTCAGTATCCAGTGAAATAGAACAGGTGACTGGTCGCACGGATGTGTGCACAAAGGAGGGGTCACTACTTGGGCTGTTTCAACAGTCAAAGGTAGCTAAGGTCACAAACAGATTAATTGATTTGGCATTATTAATAGCCCATAGACTCATTGCCAAGTGTTGGAAAGCTCCGGTGCTGCTTAATGTAGTACACTGGCGAGCGGCAACACTCAAGTGCAGATTGTAGGAGGCTGGATTGGTGTGTGGTGTGTACCCAAGGTACTTACACCTTATACCAGGTCCAGGTACCCCTAATTAAAGGCTGCGAAATGAGGTTTCAATAATACAAAGACTTCAAAAAAAACAAAAAATGCATATCTGTTGCGACAAACCTTTCAACCATTAACAGGAAGTCCACAGTAATCAATAATAACTGGTGGACTGTAAACATAAGTAAAAAAAGCATTTGGTTATCTGCAGATTCACCAGCTTGAGAACTATTCTTACAATATTTATAATGTGCAAATATCTGCATAACTGTACACATTTGCGATCAATGTAAACCCTCATTATACACTCTCGGGGGTATTGATCTACCGTCCACCTGGTCCCATGGGAGATTTTATAATGTCACTAGCAGAATACACTTCGCAAATAACACACACTAAATCTAATTTTTTAGTGCTGGGTGACTTCAACCTCCATATAGAAAATATAGATACTGCATCTTCTAAGATGTTGATAGCAGAGATGAATGCATGTGATCTAAACCAACTTATTCAGGGCCCCACCCATGTTAGGGGCCATACACTTGACCTGGCTTTCTCTAATAATCCTAATTTAAAATTTTTACTGTCTTCCCCGCTTGCATGGTCCGATCATTTCCTTGTGGAAATGGAATTACATCTTACGCACTACAAGACCCCACACAGGGGGACACCCCCTCGCCGTAGGAAATGGCATAGGTTAAAATCCATAGATTTTGTCTCTGCACTGGAGAAAAACAGACCAGGGAGCATAAATACAAATAATATAACAGTCTTTTCGCATTCTGTTAATAAATGGATAGAGAACAGTTTAGATGAGATTATACCTCTCTCCTCGTCTAAATGCACCCGGCGTAAGAAGTCACCTCCGTGGTACAATGCCGATTTACTGGAGAAAAAAAGAGAGTGTAGGAAACTTGAGAGGAGATGGCGATGCACCAAAAATGAATCCATGAAAAAGGATTATAAAATTTTGATCCGAGATTATCACATGGAAATTAAAAAAGCTCAGGCGACCTATTATGCAGGAAAAATTGAAGCGGCTGCCAACTCACCTAAGGAGATCTTTAATGCCTTAAAAGATCTCATCCATCCAAGAGAGGAAGCAGAAAGTAGGGATTCTCCCCAACAACATGTAGAAGAGCTGGCTGGTTTTTTCCTGGACAAAATCCAGAATATCTACCTTGCATTCCCTAACACCCCTAATATAGGACAGGTAAGAATAAATTATGAGGCCAGGGAGGTAATCACTTTTACAAATTTCACTCCTATCTGTCTGGACAGAGTTATCAATCTAATGAGATTAACAAAATCGGGCTCTCCACTTGACCCGGCCCCTCCCCAGGTTTTATCCTTGGGAATCTCAGTAGTAGGGCCGATAATAAAGAATCTTATTAATCTCTGAGTGACGGCATAGTACCTGATCACTGGAAACAAGCCATTGTCAAACCACTCCTGAAGAAAACCAGCTTGGACCCCAAGATACTGAGTAACTATAGACCAATCTCATTGCTGCCCTTAATCGCCAAATTGGCGGAGAAACATGTACACTCTCAATTATCCTCATTCCTGGAAGAAAATAATTTTATACATCCGACCCAGAGGGGTTTCAGACCTAAACATGGCACTGAAACTGCCTTGATTGCCATAACAGAAGAGGCAAGGAAGAGGATGGACTCAGGTATGGACACCGCGATTATCCTCCTTGACCTAAGTGCTGCTTTTGATACAGTTGATTTAAAAATCCTTATAGAAAGGGTACAAGGATGTGGAATTGCCGGGTCTGCGTTAGACTGGATTTGCTCCTTCTTATATGGAAGGTCTTTTCAGGTACTTGACAGAGAATGTATCTCTAGGAGCACTTTTAGCAGCTGTGGTGTTCCTCAGGGCTCGGCCTTGAGTCCATTACTTTTTAACATCTACATGAGGCCATTAGCAGGCATAGTTGATCCCTTCGGACTGAACATAGTTTCTTATGCCGATGATACGCAGCTGATAGTTTCCTTCTCCAACTCCCATCCGGATATGGGCCTAGCCTTAGGTCCTTGTATGAAGGCAGTTGCAACCTGGATGGCTGATAGTAAACTAAAGCTCAACGATGATAAAACGGAGGTTATGTTTTTTGGAAATAAAATTCCCCCTTTTAACTCCAGCATACTGAGAGGAATATCAACCCTCCCCCTCCTAAAGGCCTGATTAAAAGCCTCGGGGTATGGCTTGATCCCCTTCTCTCTATGGCCCAACATGCAAATAGAGTAGCAGGAACCGCCTTTGCTCTACTAAGGACCTTGAGGAAGGTGTTAACTATTCTACCTTTCACAGCGAGGAGAATGGTTGTCCAGGCACTGATTGGTGCCCGGATTGACTATGGAAATGCGTTGTTCATTGGCTCCCCGAAATATGTAATTCAGAGACTGCAAAGAGTACAAAATGCAGCGGCTCGCCTGCTACTAAACATCCCTAAACATCACTCAATACGGCCAGGAATTGTTTCTTTACACTGGATCCCGGTAGCAGAAAGGATTCAGTTCAAGACCCTGTGCCACGTTCACAGATCTATATTTGATAAGGGACCTGAAATGTTGAAAACTCTTGTTCAGGCCTATATTCCAGCCAGACCTCTTAGATCCTCCTCAGCTAATCTGGCTAAAGTTCCAATCATGAGGAAAGCCAGATGGAGAGGAAGATCGGTAGCTTACCAAGGCGCTTTACTTTGGAATAACCTTCCTCTCAAGCTGAGAGCTAATTCTCAAGAGTTGTTGTTCAGAAAAGAATTGAAGACCTGGCTATTTAAAACTTAAATCCCCTGAATAATTTTTTTAAGCAGTATGTCATCATTATGGCTGTATAAGCGCTACGAGGCCGTTGGCAGTTAGGCGCTATATAAACCTCTATAACATAACATAACATAACATTAGTGTAGTGTAGTCAGTGCCTAGAAACCAGGCACTCTAGAGCTATATGTGGATGAGCAGCCAAGGCTTATCTAAGAGACACCCAGTACTTACACACATGAAAGAAAACACTCAGGCCTATATTTATTTATAATTCAATTGCGCCAAATTTCTATCATTTTTTTGACGCAAATTCGGCGCAAACCTAACTCTATATGTATATTTTGACATTAGACATGTCTAATGTCAAAATATAGGAGTTTGCACAATTTTTTGGATGCATGCACCTACCTTGCATCAATAAGATGCAATGCAGGCATTCCCATCTAAAAAATTGTGCTACCCCCATTGCCCCATATTTATCCCCCTGTGCTAAAATGATGCACGGGTGGGAAGAGGGGATAAATAATGCCATTATTTAACGCCTGGGTGACACCAGGCGTTAGGGGACCTGTGGACCCAGTTCCATGGTTAAACACCATGAAATGGCTCTACAGGTGCCCTCCCTAATCCCCAGGAACAGCCCCACCAGAGAGACACCAGAGGATGGGGGACCCATCCCAGGTAAGTCCGGGTTCCCAGGTAAGTCTGGTAAGTATTTATTTTTTTTGCCATCGGGGGCCTTAACCTGGCTGCAATGGCCATGCCCAGATAACACTTGTCCCCTCTGCTGGCCAATGGGGTGGTGGGCATGACTCCTGCCTTTCCTAAGACAAGAGTCATGTTTTTGGTGGTTGTTCACCAGGATATGGCGCTAGTCTGCTTAGAGGCATTTTTTTGCCTCTAAACAGGCTATCGTCATTTTCTGTCGCACAATCCCCTCCTTCCCTACCTCCACCCCCACCCAGCTTTCGTCTTCTTCTAAGACGCTAGCCCAAGTTTAGCACCGGCTTCCGCCATTCAATAAATATGGCGCCCGGCTGGTGTTGTTAAGTGACGCAAGCAGGCACTAAACTTTTTGCCACAAAACTGCCTTAACGCAGTTCTGTGGCAAAAAGCATAAATATGGGCCTCAGTGTTACAAAAGTAAAGGTACTTTATTTTGGTGACACAAATACCAAAAATACCATAGAGGCTATACTCCCTTAGGAGGTAAGTAATACACAAATTACATACACTAGTATGCAGAAATAGGCATAAAAACTGTTAGAAAACAGTGCAATTAGTGAAATCACAATAGAGAGAAATAGACAAAGGGGGACCACAAACCTTATACTAAAAAAGTGGAATGCGAGAGTCGGTCCCCCACCTAGGTAAGTGTAGTATGTAGAGGGGAGCTGGAAGTACTAGGAAAGCCCAAAGGTAAGTACCACAACACCCCCCAGCGACCAGAAAGGCAGACGTAAATCACTGTAAATTCCCCAGAACATCCATTAAGAAGAAAAGAAGAAGAATGCAAAGCCCAGAATAGACTGCAAGACACCAACAGTGGATTCCTGGACAAGAGGACCTGTGGAAGAAGGGAGCCAAGTCCAACAAGTACAGCAGAGTCCAGGAAGAGCAGGAGCCCCTACCCACCAGACTGAAGGTGCAAGACATGAGTCAACAGTGATGAAGGAGAGTCAGCACTGCACCCTACAAGATGAAGTCGAGTTCCTGGAGGATGAAGGTGATGTCCCACACCAGAAGGTGGATTGCAGTCCTCTTTGCGTCTTCGGATTCCACCAACAAGCCCTGGCACATGCAAAACTCACGGTTAGCGGAAAGTGGGGCTTCCCAGGACCAGGAAGGACCAGGTGGACTCTACCCAGGAGAGAGAGCCAGAAGGGGCTCTCAGCAACACAGAGGGCCCACAGAAGCGCAGGCAGCATCAACAGGAGTCCCAGAGGACGGGAACACAAAAGTTGAAGAAGGAGCCCATGCAGCACTACGAAAAGTGATCCCACGCCGCCGGAGAACCTCTCAGAGAGCTGTGCATTGCAGGATGGAGTGCTGGCGGCTTGAGATTCAAGACGCCTGAAGATCCCTTGGGAAAGATGCCAGCAAGCCTTGGCAGCTGCATAGGATGCGGTACACGGGGGTACTGTCCTGCGTGGGCAGGCAAGGGCTTACCCCCACCCAAGTTGGACAGCTAGAAGAGAGGACCGTCGGGACCACTTACCACCCATATTTCAGGATCCACGCAGCTCAGCAGAAGAGGAGATCCACACAGCCGGTCATTGTTGCAGTTGGTGTCTGCAGGGGAGTGACTCCTTCACCCCAAGGGAGATTCCTTCTTTCTGGTGCAAGCTGAAGACGGGCTGTCCTGAGAGAATGCACCACCAGGGAAATGTTGCAGTTGCTGGAAGGAGCCGTGGATACAATGTTTCAAGTGGCGTCTTGCTTCTTTGTTGCAGCTTGTCGGGTTCTGGAGCGTCCAGATGCAGTTTCTTCAGTCAGACATCGAAGTAGAGGTTGCAGAGGAATCCTGCTGGAGCCTTGCAAACTGAGGCCCATATTCATACTTTTTTAGCACCGCATTTGCGCCACTTTTTGATGCAAAAACGGCGCAAACCTGCATAATACAATTGTATTTTGTAAGTTTGCTTCGTTTTTGCATCAACAATTGGCGCAAATGCGGTGCTAAAAAAGTATAAATATGGGCCTGAATCTGAGGAACCCCCCGGAGAGAGACCCTAAATAGCCCTGAAAGGGGTATTGGTCACCTAGCTGGGTGACCACCTATCAGGATGGGGCTCTGACGTCACCTGCCTGCACTGACCACTCAGATGCTCCCAGAGATCCCTGCCTACCTTGAATTCAAGATGGCAAAACCCAGGGACCCTCTAGAGGAGCTCTGAGCACCACCCCTGGGGTGGTGATGGACAGGGGAGGTATTACTTCCCTTTCCTTTGTAAAGTTTCACGCCAGAGCAGGGACTGGGGTCCCTGGACTGGTATGGACTGGTTTATGCAAGGAGGGCACCAAATGTGCCCTTCTAAGCATTATCAGTGGCTTGGGGAGACTACCCCTTCCAAGCCTGTAACACCTATTTCCAAAGGGAGAGGGTGTAACAACCCTCTCCCAAAGGAAATCCTTTGTTCTGCTTTCCTGGGCTTGAGCTTCTCAAGCAACAGGAGGGGAGAAACCTGTCTGTGAGGTGGCAGCAGCTTGGGCTGCCTGGAAAACCGCAGAAGGCTGTAATGGCAATACTGGGGGTCCTCTAAGGAGCCCCCAGAGTACATGGAATCATACAACCAATGCTTGCAAAAGCACTGGGGTATGATTCCAACATGTTTGATACCAAACATGCCTATGTGCGGAGTTACCATTATGTAGCTCGACATAGGAATTGACGTATGTCCAGTACACACGTAAAATGACGTCCCGCGCTCACGAAGTCCAGAAAAATGGGCCTGGAGTTCATGGGGGCACCTCTGCTAGTGCAGTAGTGCCCTCGCACACAGGTACTTGACACCCTGCCCTCTGGGCTAGAAGGCTTGCCATATGGGTGACTTATAAATGACCTGGTGTAGCGAAAAGTGACAGTGAAATGGTGCTTGCACCTTTTCACGCAGGCTGCAATGGCAGTCCTGCAGAACCCTTTGCTTGAGCTCCCTATGGGTGGCAAAATATATGCTGCAGCCCATAGGGACCCCTGGAACCCCAATGCCCTGGGTATACTAGGGACCTACAATGGGGCACCAGTGTGCCAATTGTGGGATGAAATACAGAGTTTGGGAGAGAGAGCATAATCACTGGGGTCTTGGTTAGGAGGATCCCAGTGAACACAGTCAAACACACTGACATCAGGCAGAAAAAGGGGGTAGCCATACCAAGAAAGAGGATACTTTCCTACACAGACAGGCATAGGCAGTAGAATTGGGACAGGAGGAAGTATGTGGCCTGTGCAAGTACCCCATTGCAACGGAATGGGAGGTGCTACTCCTGGACTTACATGTGCTTGACATGACCCCTGCCTGGATAGAGCACTACTTCTCGGTTACTTTAACTTACAATTGGAAGCATTACATGACTGGTTACTTGTTATGTTGTAGAATGGTTTATAAGACCTGAAATGTATACTCCTAAGCCTTATTATGTTACCCTAAGTAACCCTGTCATGGAATCACCGACCATATATATGCATAATGTCACTGCTCTAAAAACTGGAATTTCAAAACTGCACTAAATGCAAATAAAAATGGTTAAAAAAATATGAAGAATTTGAAGTTATTATCAGGTCTGATGTGACCAAAGTTCCCGGGATAGTATTAAAAAGTGTAGAAGACACCATATCGTGATTGTCTGCTATATATGGTGGTGCTCGTCGTGAGACATAGTCAACAACCTAATTGAGACAGGGACTTTAACTTTGCCTGAATGTGAGGAGATTGGTATAGCAGATTCTTATGCTGAGATTTAACATATATTAATCTGGATGATGCAGGTCAAGGAGTGCTTGATATCCCTGGGTGACTGAAAAACGGTCAGTTTTTTAGTGGAGCAGAGAAAGGTTGTTCTGTTGTATTTTGGTATATGTGTGATGTTGAAGAGAGTGAGCGCGTGCAGATAGTAAAGGAGGGTGAACCACCACAGTGAGTGAGATTGATGCCACAGTGTGCCACTCTGGTATAGGCCAGTTGTTGTGTTGCCACGCTGTGGTTGTGGACGTCGTAGAGGGTCACACTGTGATTGGTTGTTACGGCTGAACAAGGGAGTGTAGATACGGCTTGTTTTTGGCTTGAAACAATATTTATTGTGAACAGTGACAAACGACTGGTAAAAATGAAATTCTTCAAAGTTATACAAGGCCTGTTCAGAGGAGATGTGCTTATACTTAGTAGAGATTGAGAAGATACCCCAGGTCAATATATGGCGATAAATGTAGGGCTCCATACTTGTGTTTGGCTTAGTCAGTTCCACAAGATCACAGAAAACGAAGGTGTATTGAGGTTTTTACGATATGGCACATATAATTTGGGAATTATTGAAAATTTGAGGAGAGTATTGTACGAGATGAAACCGCCCCATAGACCTGCACAGTATGAGGCACTCAAGGCTTTGGAAGGTGCTGCTCATGAAAGAGAGAAAGAGAAATATCATGGCAGATCCCAAAGAGCTGGGCATATGTGGATGCTAGCTGGGATGCTGAAGAGAAACAAAGTTGAAGGACTGACATTTTAGAAGGAGTTAGATTGTATCCAGCTTTGAAAAGTGAAACATTTGAGGGAGAGAAAAAAAATAGACACAAAACAAAAAGAAGAACAGCAGAAGGAACCAGATGATGTGAGTGAGGCAAGTAAAAGTGATTCTAGATATAGCCTTCTAGATGTGCTAATGTCTGAACGTCCACCCCTGTATAATGAGGCTCGGAAGAAGGGTGGAAATGGCACAGGTAGTGGTGGAGATTCTGCATTCCCTACTGCCCTGGTAAATGTGACTCGTAGTCTGGTGGGGGTCACTCCGGCAAATGTACATTGTGAGCCAAGTGAAGAGGATTCAGGAATTTATGTTTCAGTCGAATCTGCCCCAAATACTGTTGATGCTGTTGCTGCTCTTACTGTTCCAGTTACTATTGGTCCTGTGGCCCCTTTGTATAAACCTTAAGGCCCATGAAAGACAATTTATAATTTGTCTGCCCCAGGTGCAATGAGTAGGACAGGTAAAGTTGCAGTAAGTACGGATGCAAGTAAATGCGTTCCCTGAAATCCAACGCATACAAGTTCTCCGTGTGGCAAGGGCAGATTCAACTTTAAATCTTTCAGCATGTAGCTCTATAAGTACATACCAGAGAATGCCATCTATTCCAACACTCATATGGGAGCCACCTTTAAATCCTAGTAGCTATACCCAGGGAGATGGAAAGAGACTTAGAATTCCTATAGTATCATTGACTCCTAATGCCAAAGAAATTGATGAGTGGGTGAAAGCTTTTAATGCTGATGCCCTTTCAAGAAGTGTGAGTACAGAGTTGAGTCAGAATGAGAATTTGATAGATGTGGCAAAATTAAAGTTAGAGTTAGATGAGATGATTAGTGGGAATCTTGAAGTAACTTGTCTAGATACTTATAATGAGAATTAGTTTTTTGAGTTCATGTGTAAAGACATTACTAGACGTGCAGGAAAAGCTAATGCTGAACTCGGAGAGCTAGCTCAGAGAAAGTTGTCTTGAACAAGACCAAAGCTTTACAGAGGCATTATCGTGTATGTTTTAATGAAAATGACATAACCAATATGAGAATTCCAGGAATAAAAAAACAAATCAAAGAACTGATTCAAAACACTCAAAAATTGAATGAATTGGATAAATAGTAAGTTCGGTGGTCAAGAAAGAAAGATCCAAACAAACATACAGGGGAGCCACCTCCTGTAGTAGGAGAAGTGGGCACAACAAACTTCCCATTCAGAGAAATTCCAAGTGGAGGTTATGTGCATGTGCCATGGAGTAGAAGTGATCTTCCATTATTCACTAACGATTTTCCAAAACTGAGAGAAAAGTTCCATGGAATATTATAAGCAAGTTGAGAGGTTTGTGAAAATTTTGCAGATGCTGTGGGTAGACTTGAACACTTTGTTTGACATTGTGGTGCCGAGTGACTTATGAGCAGAATGTAAAGTGTGTGTTCAATAGCCTGAATCAGAGCCACCCAGATGTCTGATGACGAAGGGTCCCTCACCATTGGTGATGAAAAAGTATCAGCAGGTGATAACCTTTTTGAAGTCGAAGGTACCACCCCAAGACATACATTGGATTAAAATTGATAGAATGAATCAGGAACCCAGAGAATCGATTTATGCTTACTACAAGAGAATGTTGCAGGCATTCAAGCAGTACAGTGGAACGGAGACACTTGATGCAAGTTTCACAGCCCCAATGCCAAAACAAAATGCGAATGGACTTAGATTTAATTTGAATCCAGTCACAAATATGAATGCAAATGCATTTCAGGACAAAACCCCTTTCCAACAGTTTCCCATGTATGAGACAGTTGAGAACTATGGCTCCGATCAGTCAGCCTGATGGTGCTTGAGGGGGGAGGAAGATAGTGTACTTGGCGTAGACTTGGAGGTCAACCAGAGTGGTCCATTCATAGATTTTCAAACTGAATGGCCACCCTGTGTCATTTTGGTTGACAGTGGTGCAACCCGTTCTACCTGAAGAACAGTAGAAGTCCCAAATCTACCCCTCTCAGGAAAAATGATCCAAGTTGTAGGAGTGACTAATAAACAAATGACACCCCAAAAACTGCAAAGATACCTGTGAAGATAGGATCCTTTAAAGTGAATCACCGATTTGTGGTGTGCTGAATTCCAGCCCAGTAAGTCCTTTAGGAAGGGACCTTCTCTGCAAATTGAATTGCATCATCTATTGTACGCCGACAGGCATAGAGATGCAAACTCATGATGCAAATGTCACCTTTAAATTGGTGAATGATGAATCTTACAGCACATTGTTTACTCTGTTAATCGTTGATGATTTACTGCCAGACCTTAAGGGTACAGTTAAGTTTGAAGTGTGGGATTTGTCAAGAAACAATATCGGACTGATTAAGAGGTTGAGCCTGTCCGAATCACAGTAAAGCCTAATGCTGAATACCCAATGTAGGAAGTTGGCTCTCCATATGGTACACTAAAAAGAAGTACAGCGTGCAGAGAGTCCAGTGGATCCCCAGTTGGTTTGCAGAGGCAAAAGTAGGTAGCACAAATGCATTTTTGTGGTAGTGTAGGTGATCAGTTGGGCTTATCAGAGAGTAGTACTAAGCATTTGTTGTACTTACAGAGGCAATAAATAAGACACACATTCAAAGGATAAATCTGAGACCAATTTAGAAAAATAACACTTTTTTGATATATACTTTGAAACCAAAAACTGTGTTATAAGGTCAGCAGATTTTTAAGCATAAATACTTTTCACTTGTAAAAGTGGACACAGTGCAATCTTTAAGTTCTTCAATGTTAACCTATGGGAGGAAAACAAAGTCAGCAAGCAAGTTGAGTACAGCAACTTACAGGACCAATCTCCTGGGTTTAAGGTGTTAAAAGTGCCGTAAAAAATGACACAAAGAAATCTGTTAGATTTCCTTGTGCTAATTTTTAAGCCTCCTGATGGGGGAACTCCAACTTTGCATACATTATGCCTGGCTCAGGAATAATATAGAGCAAAGGGTTACAAAGTGGCGCAATGCATGCATTGCGACTCTTTGTAAAATGGCGCGAAGATTTTGGCCATGTTGGGCCACATTAGCGTAAAAAATAAAAATGACGCTAATGTGGTGCAAGGTGGCACTAGGGGCTTATAAATATGTCCCTTACTATGTCTGAGAATCAACAAAAACATAGCAGGGGCATATCTGCTTGTGTGGCTACTCCTTCACAAGTAATATAATGCACCCTGCCTTAGGGTTTTAAGGTTTGCTAGAGGGGTGACTTACATATATTATATGCAATGTTGGGTGCCATGGCACACAGGGTGTGTGCCACGTTGTGTTTTCACTTTTTTCTGCACCAAGGCGTGCAGCCCACAATGGCAGCCTGTTCTATGCTTGGTGAGAAGCCCCTTAGGGTGGCAGAATTTGTGCTGCACCCCTTAGGGACCCTTTTTAGTACTCCAGACCCTAAGCTCTAGGGGAGCCATTTACAGGAGACTTATAGAGAGTGCTAAAGGTTTGGACAGTTGTGGAAACACCTGTGCAGTTTTGGGGAAAGAGATCTGGCCCTGGAGACCTGGTTAGCAGGAACCCAGTGCACTTTTAGTCAAAATTACATCAGACACCAGGCAAAAAGTAGGGGCTGACCATGCCAAAAAGGGTGCTTTTCTACACCCGAAAACACTAAATACAATTTGACACCCGAAACGATTGCTGTGATTATTCCAGTGAGTGAGTCCATGATTTAACATGGAATACTGAGGGAAATTATGGGCAATTCACTTGGCAGAAGCCAAGTGAGAAGTACAGAATTGTACCGGACCTGCAAAGGGTGGAGAACATTGTTGTTCTTTGTTGTCACGTGTTACCAAATCCATGTGTGATATTATTTCAGATTCCATGTGAGGCCGAGTGGTTTATTCCCATTGATTTGTGCCAAGCCTTTTTCTCAATACCGTTTCCTGAGGACAGTTAGTTCCTCTTCTCATTTCAATTCGGAAATCGTGTTTTGGCATGGTGACAAGCACACTGACAACCCCTCCATTTTCAACCAGATGCTTAAGGAAAATCTGGATTCCTTGGTTATGTCTTGCATTTCAGTTCTAATACAACACATCAACGACTTATTGGTGGCTTCAAACACTCAAGATGCATGCAAACAAGATACTAAAGCATTGTTGAACCCCTGCTGTTCATGGACATAAAGTATCCCCATGAAAATTGCAGCATTGTCAGAAATAGATTCAGTACTTAGGACACCACATTGAAAAAGGAGGAAGGAAAGTGTCACAAGAAAGAATTTCAGCTACTGTGAAAAGTAATCCGTCAACCACACAGAGAGAGATCAGGATGCTCTTGGAATGGTGGGCTACTGTCGTCAGTGGATACCCAACTTTTCCCTAGTGTCCAAGCCTTAACAGAGGCTAACACACAGGGATGTGTCTGATCCGGTACAGAGGGATAATGATTGCTTAATTGCCTTCCTAGAGCTGAGAGAAAGTCTATGTTGTGACCCAGCACTGGGAATGCCTGATTACAATAAGTCATTTGCACTTTTATTCAATGAGAGGGAGGGCTGTACTCTCTCAGTGCTTACATAAACACATGGAAATGCCAGTAGGCCTCTGGCCTGTTTCTCAACTACTTTTGGTCCTGTAGCTCCTGTGCTGCCTGGTTGCCTTAAGGCAGTGAGTTTCAGGATAGTGTGAGACTAGCATTTGTGAGAATATAGTTAAGGGTCACCCATTAACTGTGTATGTTCCCCATTCAGTAGGTTTGATGTTGACAAGGACTAGAACCCACCACCTGACAAGCAGTGGCCTTACTAAATGCGAGCAAGCCATTCTTGGTGATGAGAATGTGACTGTCAAACACTGTGGTGTTCTAAATCCTTTCATTTTTGTTAACTGTACCTCATCATAAAAGTGAATAATGTGAAGTGAACCATGATTGGCTCGATATAACTGAACTATGCACCAAACCGAGACCAGATATATGAAACAAGCCATTACCAGAACCTGGTTTTGTGCTACATGTGAATGGCTTATGTTTACAAGAAAGTGGAGGAAGTTTGATAGACACTTATGCTGTCTGCATAGTTTCAGGAGTTGTTGAAGCTTTCTGGCTTTAAGGAATATTTTCTGCACAAGTTGATTGTTATTACTTGAGCATGCTATGTTTCAGACCAACTAAAAGTGACAATTTTTTACCAATAGTACAGTTTTGGTTTTGTTCATGACTTTGGGCAATTGTGCTCCTAGAGGGGGTTTATGACATTGTCTGGATCCTTAGTACAGAATGGTGAGCAGGTACGAAATATCTTGGAAATCTTACAGTTGCCTGAACAGGTTGAAGTGGTCAAGTGCCCTGCACATCATGCTGGCTCTGATCATGTGACAGTATCTCACAACGTTTGTATTTTTAATGGACAGTATACCAATGAGGGTGTGGATGAGACCAATTACAAACATCAGTTGATACCTGGGAGCAGATGAAAAGGCATTAGGAAGAAATGTAAGAGGAGGAACAGCAGAGTTGGATCAGAGCAGGTTGTGTCAAGAGAGACAATGACATATGGGTCTCCATGGATCGAAGACAAGTGTTGCTGGACAGTTTGATGCCTCCAATGACTAGGCATTTTCACAGTAGAGACGCCATGGTGAGGTTGTTTAGGCAAACATGGTTTTATCCCAAGTTCAGATTGATGGCTGAAGTGTTGTGTCACAGATCTGTTGTGTGTCAACAGAAAAAAAGTTGAAAAGAGAACTGCAGTTACACTGAGTTACATAGGGAGATCAGAAGGACCCTTTAATAGGATGCAGGTGGACTTCATCAAATGCCTGTAGGTTATGGGCTAAGATAAGACCAGGTGATTATGTGATTGGGTTGAAGCTTTCCCGACAAGGAGGAATAATAGTCTCACTGTAGCAAAACTGTTGTTCAGGGAGCTTATACCTAGGTTTGATTTCCCGCCTTCTCTGGAATCTGATTGCGAGACTCATTTTAGTAATGAGATCCTGAGACTGTTGTGGATCCAACTGAACCGCCTTGAACTGAACATTGTGTTTGAATTTTATTTTGAGGTTCCCGTGCTGTTAATTACTCTGAGACATTTAATTCTGGATGTTATTATCACTGACTTTGAACTGTACATATTTTAGAGACTTTGCATAGATTTGTTAGGGAATTGAGAAAAGTACCACAGCCCAAGGCATATGTGAATGAGCGTAAGGTTGTCCTTTAGAAGAGCACAGAGTGGGGTTAAATGAAAGTTTGTAAACATCTATTATTCATTATTTAGACTTTGTTTTGTCGCTTTGCATAGGTGGAACTGATGGAAAATACCCTGTTGCTGATGCATTCCAACCTAAAAGATCTGATTTTAGAAAAATAATGGAAGTGAAACATAAAATAAACTATAGATACATATTAGGTGCTGCATTGCTTATTATTACTATAGTATTGATAGTGTTGTTAATAGGAGCATTTTCCCCTGCACCACCTTTAGTGAAAGAGTTACCTTCTAGTTTTCCATCGCAAACACTGAGCCCTAGACATAGTAATTGTTATAGGCTATATGTAAATACTTTACAGAGACGATTCTAGAGGAGATTATTCTGCAAATGTATATTTTAGGCTGATTATGAGTATATTTACACTATGGATGCAAGAAATTGCTTACAATGTTTTAACAACATGCTTTGGAACCATCATATTAAATAGTGCCCCAGCAAATTAATGTATTATATTTATACATGAAGTTATGGTGTGTATATAACCCAATACGATTGACACAAAAGAAGGCAAGGTCCTGTCCTTGGCAATGAGAGATAGCCTGATTCCTGTAATGGTGTAACCGTGTTAGCCAGAGTTCAAATGAGATAGCAGAAGATATCACAAAAGAAATGTAATACAGTACATGCCCGTCATCAAAAAACAACTTTATTCAGGTGAGGAAAATAGCAAGTAATGTTATCCTACACCTGGATAGGTGCTTAATTCAGTGACCACTTATGCAAAACACATAGCAAACCCTCCAACTTGAGGTCAATGACAAGGAGTGTAGTAGACAACTTACAGCTGCATGACCTAGTGGAAGAATAACAATTAATATCTGCGTAAGGCCTTCACAACCTGAATGATCTCCTTTGGAATGCCACCTGTTCACAAGTGCCCTTCTCAATGGCAAATCTTACATAAATTACATATTCAAGGTCTATAATACCATATTGAATATCTCACTCATGTAGTGGTCTTGGTAGAGACTTAAGATGTTATTTTGAGTTTGGCAGATAGGGTGCCCCGCCACACACATGGTGGAGTACTGTCTACCAAAATGACAGTCTGCCACTCTATTTTGAATGTCAGGCTAGCAATTTATTTGAAAGCCAAAAACATTAATGAGTTTGACACCTTTGGAGTTTTCTCTGAGGGTTTTGGGTGGGGGGTCTTTTTTCTTCAGTTCAGGATCACCAGGATTTTCCTTGCGGTCCTGAACAGAAAAAAAGTATGTGTGAAAATATGCCCTAAATACAATGGATGGTCTGAAGCCCTTACACCAATGGTCTAATATTTGTCAGTGTAAGGTTTCCACCATCGAGCCAATAAAGGCTCTGCCAGCGGAAACATGACAGTCCACCCAACATTAAAATAAATTGCTTATTTACAAGCCCAGTGGCCTTGCTGCACTGCCTTGTGCCACAGGTAAAGGGCAGAAAGTGGTTTATCTACAAGATACAGCGCATTTCTGTCCTCTCCCCCTGTCCTACCGCATAACGGGCTGACTAGCCTGACTCAGTCACCCTTGCACCATGGTGCAAGGATGCCTGAGTCACAGACAGGATTACTTCTGTACAGGAAGGGGCACCTTCCTGCACAAAAAAGAATCCATGGAGGCTTTTTCCTCCCTCTATGTGTGCTGCAGAATGCATTGGTTTCGATATAATTGTGTATTATATTATAAAAATATTTTTAAAATGTGCAGGAGACACATTGATTTAAATTCTAATTCTGAAACAAATACAACAGGAAAATATTTTCAGAACATTATCAGTTAAACATACTCAACATAAACCTAATTAACCTAGCTAAAAATACCCTTTAAAAAAATGCAAGTTGTATGACAATATTAAACAAATCTAAACCAATAAAATAGTTAAACGCGTTTTCTACTGTCCTTAAATGTCTCTTTAAAAAAGTAGTTTGATTTTCTTTATTTTTTTAGTGCAATTGTACAAGTCAGACACAGATAAGACAATTTGTCTATGGTTTACTGTACAGGAGCAATTTAGGCATGTTCATTTCTGTTTGCGATCTGTACTTTCAGGAACAGGTCTTCTCTCATTAGTATTACAGATCTTCTTAATTGTGAGCAGGGGATATTTTCAAATAACTTACTGTCCCAAATGATGTCTTATGTTTGTAAAATCATTGAAGTGACCTCTTGTTAGATATATATCGTAGGTCATGAGTGTAAGATATGTCCTTGGCCAGTATCAATAAATGTCTTTTAACTGTAACAACATAGTCAATATCTCGAAGGAGATCTATGTCTGTATCAGGATTGTATTTTCTAAATAGGTTAATACTTTAAGCCTCTATTTCTGGACAAAAAGCTGGTCACTCGTGAAGATCTCCATCAAACACATAGCTTCTATACAAGAGATTCTACCTCTCAGAGCTTTTTTTAACAACTTAGTTTCTGGTGCTTTATAATGAAAAGGATTTTCAAAATCTAATCCTACAATACCAGATACCACAGACTGAAGTTTTTATTTGCGGGCTTCCAGTGGACCACTGCCAACTCCTCTGAATGTTTTACAAAAAATCACAAAGGAAAAGGAGTTCCAGGAAGACTCATTCCTCTTTGCCAATGAGTTACAACCACAACTTGTGAGTCAGTAATTAGAGTCACAGCTGCAAACCATTGACACATCCTATACCCATTTGCAGTTTGAAAGGGACACCCACAACATGCCCTTCCCGAATTGTGTTTCAGTATCCAGACACAGATCCACTTTAGGAATCAGTAAAACTTTACTTACTCCTAAAATGGGTTTGGTACATAGGGAAAATCCTTTAAGCAGTCATAAACCCACAAAGCTAACAGCTCAAGGAGCTTGTGATTGCTATAAAGTTTTATAAATCTGGGCCCTCAATCATTATGCCATCCAGACCACTGGCTCTACTGTTACTTATACCCTAGATTATTCCTATAATTACAGACACATCTGTTTTAACCACCACTCATCTACTTCATGATCTTTTTCTCTAGGGGCATTACTTTCATATGGTGTATAAAGTCGACTTGGTGCTCCTTCTAATGTTCGTCAGTAACAAAAGGATCAACCTGAGCCTCAGCTGGCCCAGACCCATCCAAAACAGTCTTCCAAAAGCTTTTTGAGGCTTTTGCTTATATAGCAGCGTTGATCATAGCCCATGCTTTAGACAGTTCCTCCTTTTTTTCCTGAGCTCTAAATTGTTGGCTGTCTGATTAGTCTTATGTTTTACCAGCATTTCACAGAGGAACGTCAAGGATAGTTTCAGCTCTTTTCTAAATTCAGCTTGCACTTATAATCAAACAGGAATTACAATGATTCTTGTGTTTATTCACTTTAATTATAGTTAGGAGTGCATTGTAGTAGTTTATTGTACAGTTAATAAAATCCAATACAATTAAGCAAAGCAAAAAACAATCAAAAATAGTAAAATACCCTCAGAGACTGAGTTCAAACTAAAAGCACACCATAAATTACGCATGCAACATATTAAAAGACATTTCACCCAATAAATAAATAAATAGAATCCAAACCACCCGACCCGGAGCCCCACATAAAACACAAGGCAATATACATAGGACACAGCTCGAAAGTGCATGGTGCTGAAGGTAGTAATTGCACTAATCATCATCATAACTGTTAGAGCTCCTCATCCTAACCAATAACGGGCAAAATGGCAAAAGCATCGAAGAATTCCAACTAAACGTGTTCATTGCTCGCAGTGCCATTAAATATAGATCGAGCAATTTTGATAAATTTGGTCAGTAACACGTTTAACAATTGGATTGCCTGGGTCCAGAGACTGAATAATAGCCTGTCGACAGGAGCGGATTCCCAATTCATTTCATTTGCTCCGGAGCAAGAGTCTATGCTCCTTTAATAAAGCTGGACACAGGCAAACCACATGGTCAATGGTTTCCTCTGTGTTGCTGCAGCCTCTGCATGTCACACTGTCCCCAGGGAGTGGCTGCCATTGGGGCAGATGTTTTAAAAAACCCCAATCACCCATCCTTAGGGCCAAAAAGGCCTTTTTTAACCAAAACCTGTATGTGCAAGAGAAAAAACTGGAGGACATACCTGGCTTAAAGGAGCCAATTACTGCCCAGGTATGCTTCCGATGGACAAGAATGGAACAGTCAGAGTGATAAGAATACAGCTGAATAAGCCTTTTAATCTCTGATTTAAACAAGGAGTAGGGGGGATTGCTTTCCCAAAGATCACCGGCATCCAATCGACATTTACATTCAACCAAAAATTGGGAATAGGTGCACTTCGGTTTCAACTCACTAATTTCTTGCAACAGGACTGCCTCCCGGTGGCCGTCAGAGGCCTGACGCAGTTTATAACACAACTTCAAGAAAGCACCCGTGTCAACTGCCACCAAATCTGGAAGCCCGAACTCCAACCGTACCTGCGCTGGTGAAGCCAGGTGCGGAACATGAAAGACTCTCTTATAGATTTTATTAACCAACCTATTTAATAGGCAAGAGCCTTTGCCCAACAGAATTTCTTGACCATAGGCCAATGAAGGGGTGATCTTTGCTCTCATGACTTCCATTAGGGGAAGAAGGGACGGCCCCTTTAAAACTTTAGCTAATTTGGAAAAGGCCACCTGCAAAGCCACAGCTTTAAGTTCAATTTCCTTCTTATGTTTAACAAAACTACCCCTGGAGTCAAAATGTACCCCCAGATATTTGTAGGGCTGGTCGGAGACAAGTTTACGGTTCTTATAGAACCAGCTGAAACCCGAATGTTTTTTCCTCCCAAAGGGGACCACTTTAGTTTTAAACAGGTCAACTTCTAGTTGATTTGCGGACGTTTACGTCTCAAGTTGGTTAAGCAACCGTTGAAGGCCGATCTTAGTACAGCTAAACAAAGCAAGATCATCGGCGTAAAGCAGGTGACTAAGCATGAGACCACCAATCTTAGGGGGATGAGAGTTGACGGCGTCAAGAGATGTTGACAAATCTGCAATAAACAGGTTAAAAAGAAGAGGAGCAAGTACACAACCCTGTTTCAAACCACGGGTGGTAGGAATTCTCCTAGACAGGGAGCACCCGTCACCGAGCTTAATACAGACCCAGGTGTTAGTATGGAGTTCTATGATAGCACCCAAGAGTACTGGGGGGATGCCCCAGCTTTGTAATTTGGCCCATAGGGCACTCCAGGGGACCCGATCGAATGCTGCCTTGAAGTCCACAAAACAGCAATTCAATATCAAGTCTGACGAGATCGCCCTGTTAATCAAAATAGAAAGTGCTAATAAATTGGTTGAAGTGCCTGAGCCAGCAGAGACCCCCGTTTGGACTATGGGAATTAAGGCCTTTGATTCAACCCAGGCACAAAGATCCTGCAGCAAGAGGCTGGATTAGAATTTAGCCTCGTTGTCCAGCAGGGCTGTCATCCTAAAATTGGCAGGATCTGACCTTGAGCCATTTTTATATAAAGGATGAAGGATGGCACCACGCCAGGACTCAGGTATTGTTGAAGTTAAGAGGCAGTGTTCGAACAAATGTGCAAAATGATTGGCCCAAAGGAGAGGGTCCTGTTTGAATAATGTCTATGGAAGACCATTAGGACCGGGGGCTCCAAATTGCTTAGCCCTCGAGATAATATGGGGGAGGCTTAATTGGAAGGACTCCCTTACTCCCTGCAAGGGGATTAGAGACCCTGTGAATGAGGGACATGTTTTAAACGAAGCAGGAGTAGGACTATGGGCGCTCTCATCCAACAATTCCCCATCCTGCTTGCTGTCGGAAAAATGGGTGATCAAGTAAGACGCCCACGCTCCTCCTAAAATGTCAACAACGCCCGTGCCCGTTTGATTACTATTTAGGTTATTAATAAGGGACCAAAATTTTGTGGAATTTGAATTTTTACTTGCGCTTAAAAGTTTAGCCCAAAACTGACTGAGATAGGTCTGATAATCGTCATAAACAGCCTTCCTATAATCTTTCCTCAGTTGTTTATATTCAATGAATAAACACTCAGAATCGGGGTTTTTCCTGATTGCCCTCGCTAGCCTATTCCGTGCTTTCTTTAAATTCTTGGTTTCCTTGGAGACAACAAAAGGCCTGGGTGGGGCACAATTGCGCGCGGATTGGTGGAACTTTGACCATAAAAGGCAAGAAAGTTTAACCCATGACTTAATCGGGGGGCACAACCCGATCCCTCTGAATTAAAAAAATTCATACATTCAATCAATACTGTGCCGCCAATAGAAGCATTCCATTTTTTGCGCTTTAGTGATTTGAAACAAACGCCACCACCCACGGCCCGCATGACATCATGAACAGGGAATCTTGATTTAATAAATACAATTTGTGGACAATGGTTCAATGTTACAGATGGTGTAATCTAAGTAGGAGCGAGATCGACCATCAGACCTTGTCCACCGTGGGGGGGCATCATCATGTAAATGACCATTCAAATCTTTAAAGCCCATACTGTTAAGATGCATTACTAAGTACTCTCCCAACGGGCAGTGCAGACAACCCTGGGGCCTTGATTGTTTGGGAATTAACTGGCAGTTACCACAATCTGGACCCTCAAGAGCCTCCATTGTATCCTGAAACAGGTTTGTGTTGAAATCACCGGTTATAAGATAACTAGCATATGGATAGTCCCCAACTAAATTGGCTACAATCGACATTAGTCGAGACAACCTGGCCCTTTTTCCCTTGGTTCCTGGGGCAATATAATCATTAATTATTATGAGGGTTTGCTGCGCAGGCCCATTCCTTATGACAATCCCCTGGGTCCAGTTATCCTCCCAAACCAGAGGCACATCCAGTTTAACGGTTACGTAAATGGCCAGACCACCTTTGGCGCGGCCATTCTTTCTCGTTCTATGGGCTGATTTCCATATTTCTAAGAACCCCGGCAGTGGACAGCTGTGCTCAGCTCAGCCCAGGTTTCCTGAAGGGCAATTACATTGTGACTGTTGAAAAATGTTAAGAGGTCGGCCGAGGCAAACTTATGCGCAACCCCATTAATGTTCCATGAACATAGGGACAGATGTCCAGATGTTGGAACAGAACCTCCCATCCGTACGGGTCAGTGGGGGCAGCCGTGCAAGAGAGTAGATGGCAGCCAGTCCCAGTTGGAAGACCCCTTAGAACTAGAACCAGTGTGGAGGATGCCATTGAAAGTAGAGGAGCCACCTAGGGCACTTTTCAGGATTGAGAATGGTTTCAGAACTGTGGGAGGCGTCAAACAATGAGATTCTGATAGTAACACAGGGTAGCCAGACTCCTTAAAGGGAGTTATTGTAATACCCCACAAGCAAAATGGACCTCTCCAAGAGAGAATAGACTGAGCAGTTGTAGCAGAAATTAATGTGACCAAGGTGGAATCTCTTGGGTAAGGCCCCCTAAAGTCCAGAAATTCAATGGACACGATGTCCTTGGAACCAATGTGGTTAAGATCAGAGGTAGCATTAAGGAGCCTTAAAATGTTCCCCCTATTCAATATGTCATGGGGACCCCTGGAATGATATTCTGGGGTAAACACAAGTTTTAGAGTTGTGTGTTCCACTAGAGTCATGGAGGAGGATGTGGAAACTGAGGGCTGTGGGTTCCTCTCTCGTAGAGCTACAGCTCCCCCAGGACTGGATTTTCGACAGAGGCAGTCCGAGGGCTTGGTGGCAGGTGGCAGGAATGCAGGAGAACTGCATCTGTTAACAGACGGCAATTTAGAGGAATTGGTAAACCAAAGTCCAGAACATCGCCGTTCATATTCCTGTGGGAGATTTTGGGTACAAGCAGTGTGGTGGCCGGGGGAGCAAGTGGGGATGGGGCTTCCGAAACCAACACACTACTAGGGTTGCCTTTCTCACCCGAAACCAAGTAGTTAGGCACAGACTGAGGGAGATTAGAAGGTGAAATCACCCTAGGTGCACCTTGAGACTGCAAGGGCAGCTGCACCTCGGGCGAGCCGACAGTCGGATGTTTGTCGAAGATCTTTGAGGAGGTTGGTTCCGTCTGTTGGCTTTGCCTGCTGTTCCGTTGTTTGCGGAGTCTTTTTTTTTTCTCTCTTGCTCAACAGAGGTTGAACCACAGAGCCGACTCCTGGGGACGTTAGTTGAACTGGAGCAGATTGTGCAGGGGTGCAAAGACAGTAAGAAGGGGCAGGCACCATGGGCTCAAGTTTGGGGGACAGAGAGGACGTGGAGGCACCCTTGGCCTCGGTGACCAACTCCAGAGCTCCAGTAACAGCTGACCGAGGAGGATTAATCAAAGTTACACTCTTGACTGGACAGAGTTTGGCCGATGTTTTTGGTTGAATGGACCCACAAACCAAATCAGAGTGAGCACTTTGGTTCGACGGGAGTGCTGAGGACACAGGCGCGGAAGATAGCGTCTTAATTTCACATACAACTGAGCTTAAAAAAGTAGGTAGAGATGACAGACTTTCGATAGTTGGAGAACAGCAGCTTGTTGCTTGTACATAGTTGGAGCTTGTCTGTGCTCTGGTAATAAGCTGGTTGAGGTACTCAATTTTTTGATGAATGCCAGCTACATAAGAAGCCAGTGTGTTCAGCAGATGAACTTGGACGTCCAGTTTATCAGAGTGATAGTTCAGAGCCAGCACAGTAGATTGAAGAGTTTGCAGAAGCTGGGGCCAGGCAGAGCTGGCTTCCATGAGCGTGAGGGGGGACACAGGGTTAGATTCCTTGACGGTACCAATCGGAGGATCAAATTGGAGACAGAAGAGGTCAAGGAGTGATTGGTCGTCAGGCTCGCCTTTGATGAGCTCAATTTGAGAGCTGTGAGCAGCCACACAGGAAGACCTTAATGGTAACATTGGATGGATGCTGCCTGTTGAACTCCGGATCCATTGGGCTGCCGGGGGGCTAGATGGCGAAAACGTGCCGTAGTCCTGCAGGGAATCGTGGCAGCCTACAGGTGGGCCAACCGGCCCAGCCAACCGATGGAGAGCTGCTGGAGATGCCGCTGAGGAAAGCACCCCCTCCCCTGCATTTGAAGAATGATCACTGGAGATAATAACTGGGGATAGTTTGTGTTTTGGCGAAAGTACAGCCCGCTGGTCCTCAGGAGGTGGTGAATGGCTCACTTCACTCTGGGATGCTAACTGGGAGAAAACAGGTGAAGCGGGTAAAACTGGACAGTAAACTTGTGCCATCGTTGTGAAATAGCCACAAGAAGTAGGTAAGGGATCGGTGGCTGCAGGCTCCATGAGAGTACTCTAGCCTAGCTCCGACTTAATCTCCCCACCATTTGTCAAGAGTTCCAATTTAGGTTTTTTCTGAAAGTATGACAGTAGAGAGGACTTGCGAAGCTTCAAGGGGCGTAGATATGGCATAAGAACAACAGAAGGTTGAGACTTCGCGATCTCTAAGCTGGACGGATCAGCAGCCGATGAAAAGGGTGCCGCTGAAATTACAGAGGCTGACGGTGAAGCTGACGGTGAAGGCGTGGTGGCGTTGCCCACATCGACGGCACAGTGACATTTCTTGCACTTTTGAGGGTATGGATGCTCCTTCCTTATTTTACCAGACCTCATGGCACAGCAGGATCCTGGTCCTTCCCTTGAAGCGGGGGAGAACTCCAAGGGAGGGGAGTGATGCTCAGTGTGGATAGATAAGCCTTGAAGACGCGCTTTTGTGGTGCTTGTTTAAGATGGCAGCGCACCAATTGCAGACTAGCAAACTAAAGGTGGAGGAATGGAGGAGTCCCGATTGCATTAGGAGGCAGAGGGAGGCAGGAGACAAAAGGCACTGGCAACAAGTCTGGACAGCCGCCTCCGTCAGAACCGCATACCTACGGCCTAGGTTATGGTTTGCGTGCTGCCCAACACCTGCACTTGGCTGGGGCCGCCGTCCCCTATGTTGCACCTGTGTTGCACTTGTGTGCTCCAGTGTGGCTTCTGTGTGACACCTATGCGGCTCCCGCCAGGCAGACCAAGCAGTCCTGAGGGTTCCAGGGAGATCGATATTGGCCAAAGATCTCATATGCGGCCGCCAACACACCATGGGGCCGCCCGTCAAAAGATGGAAAGAGTGGCTGACCCGGCGGGTCCAGGTCCGGAAGCAGAGACCAGCAGCAAGTCAGAGACAGCTAGGGGTGAAGAGGGGAGGGTGGACACAGGCGGGCCGAACCAGCAAAGCGCCGCTAAACAGCACTCTCCAAGCGTGGTGGCACAGATGGTATCTCTCTCTCATGCAGCTTCTCTCATGCAGGAGAGGGGCTCCTTGCTGACCGCAGTCCCCCTTGGTCCTCGTGGTCGAGCCCCGGTCAAGCTCCTGGCTCCGGCACCAGCTGCAGCACCTGGCGTCCGGCGTCTCCGGCAACCGCAAGGCAAGCTCAGAAGTCAGAGGACCCGTGACCACGACCCCTCCGTGGGTGCGGGCTCCTTGCTACCTCACGGCCCCCTCCGTCTCCGTCTGGCAGTCAAGTGGTCTGAACACCGGCACCGGCTTCGGCAGCAGCTCCAGGTATCCGGCGTCTCGGCAGCCACGTGGCAAATCAGAGGCACCGCCTCCCTGGATGACACGACCTCTCTGTCTCACGTAAGCAATCACAGGCGTAAACAGGATCTATTGTTAGGAGTGTCGTTCAAACTGATTGACCATTGGTTATGCTATGCAGGGCAGCCATCAGGTTCTCCGTTGTTTGTCCCCAATTCGCTACTGTTTTCAGTATGTATTGGATCACTAGGTTCACTATGGTTCGTCTGACTGAATCAGGTGCCCAGGCTCTTTCCATCCTGATGATACCTGTAATGTGAATGATCACTTACAACCAAGAGAGTTTGTAGAAATCTGGAAATAAAGTACAGTGTGCTGCCCATCGTTTCACATATAAGTAATCTAAAGGGTGAAGTGTAGCCCCTTTTATATATGTTTGCTTAGCCAGTTGCTCTTTATCAAATCGTTCTTTCATGATATTAAAACTGGTTGTGATTAGGAGTTGTCCCATAGTTTGCCCCCTTCTACACTTTCTTTTAATTTGACATACCAGGGACACCATTTTGCCTCCATGCTCACTTTAGTCCCTCTCCAATTAGGTTATTCATTCATTGAAGTAACCCATAATCATCAGAGAATTAGGTTGTGAGAGCCTTATATATCCCTCCACCAATCCACTTGTGAATAACTTGAGACAAGTTCTCCTGGGCAATTACTGTTTCGTCAACTTTAATTACATTTTTAAGTCATATTGATAACACAAGTAAGTTAATAATGGCCACATATTCCACTCATGACATGAGAATGTATGGGAACTTGGCTCACAGACAGTTTTGCCATCAGCCTAAATGAGCTGCTGCCTCCTAATTAATGGTTAAACAGGAAGAAGACTGCTGATAGCGAAACAGCTATTCTAATGGTCTACATTGCACAGACCTAAGGCCACCTGCCTTCTCATCATTGATCTTGAATACTCCAAAACATCGGAGGCCATTACCCAGCCTTCTATAACACATTCCTATACCGGCCCAAAGTCTACAAACATTAGCTAACATTTTGGAAAAGTTTCATTGGAGAGAAAAAAACAATGAAAAAGTGGTGAAACTTACAAAGAACATCGCCCTGTTGGTATTTAAGCTGCAAAGCCAATCACACACTGGATCGTGTCTACACATTCAATCTGGACTACATAGAGCTAAACACCTGTGTCTACACATTCAATCTGGACTACATAGAGCTAAACACCTGGGCTCAACAAATCATGCAATGCAGCGCAGCACAACCAGTAAAGCAGCTGTGTTTCATGAACGAGAGAAGAGACTAGCGCCATATCTACTAAGTTGTGACTCTGTTCTGGTCTCTCCCTGCACGGGCACACTTTTAGCTGCCATTCAACAACACAGACACCCGTGCATCATGGTGCAAGGGTTTCTGCTTTGTGGGAAACATAGTTTTTGTTAATGAAGGGGTTGTTTTCAATACAAAACTATAACTATGCTTTAAGGCATTTCCCACTTTGTATGTGGGCTGTAGAATGCAGCAGGCATGCAAAGAGGGAAAAGCAAAGAGAGATTTAAAACATTTCTCTTCATTATGCCTGCTCAAGAAGGCACAGGACTTTGGTGGAAATCCCTGTCTACAATTGCTTGTAGACAGAGATTTGCATCAAAACGCATGGCTGGTTTAATGGGAATATCTATGCACCACCCATGGAAAGCCCCTGTAATGCAAAGTAATGGAAGACAGCGAATCGAGCAGCTAATCATTACCTTTGGTTACAATCCAATGTAAATTTGCATTGGATTGTGAATCCCACCACTATGCATTTAAAAAAGTAATGCAAACCCAACACAAAGTGTTTGTAAATCTGAGCCCGAAGCAAGCAAACTGAAATTCGTGGCAAACCGAGTTGTGTCATGTAAGACTTCAAAACAGTTATCCCCTGTGACATTTCAAGAAGCATCCTGGAAGGTGAATGACTCTTGAATCCCAACTATTTGCCAGATTCCAAACTAACGTCAAGTTATGTTATGTGTATTTGTAAAGTGCACTATCACCCACGGTTTGGTAAAATGCAGGGCTACTACAGATTGATCAGTCTGCACTGAGGATGTTTTACATGAGTCCCTATGCTACAGCGGAGCAATCACTGCAAACAATTTATGGGGATGAGTTACCTGTCAGCATCTTCCAGGTGGTGTATTCAAATGAAGTCCTTTGGAGCTCATCCCTATACTTAGGCTGTTCAAAGCATACATGGCTCCTTTGGCTGAAACCACAAAGAGGTACTACCTCCAAAATCAGGCATACATGAATAGTAAGCAGATTCATCTATTGCTGGAGTCCGATGCAATCATCAGACTAGCTACCTTCAGTTACTACAAGATACTTCCTTTCACTAGCAAATCAAGTTATACACTCCCACTTGCCATGCTGTGTGCCTTGGAAAACCCTCCTGATGCCAAACAATGAAGACCTTGAGAACCACCTTTGATGCCAAGCACCCATTGTACCTCACAGGATATCCCAGGGGTGAAAAATTGCAGTAAACAACCAATATTCCTCGGAAAACGTTCCCTTGCCTCAGCTTAAGATTCCAGAAAGGTCCCTGACTCCTTTATGCATAGAGTACTAGAATGAAATGTTTCTGGTTTCTACAATTTGAAGATCCAGAAGCTTTTGCAGTACAGGACAAGGGTGGGGAAAGGTGTGTGTATATCACGAAGTGTAACCACACAGCCCAGTTCTAAATGTAACGCATTAGTTCTAGAGGTTATTAAAAATGATGTGTATTAACCATGAAGCTATCTGAGGAGAAGTTTCAAATACCTGCATATTCTGCCATCCCACTGAGGCATGATCTTAGGATCCTGGTGCTGTGACCCGATCTAGCAACTAAACCTGATGCAAAAAAACATAGAATAAAGACAATAAAGGCCTAAGACGAATAGTCTTGGTACAACCTTGCCAAGCCTCTCAGGATGAATCAAAATAAAAGAACTGAAAGAAGATCTGAATACATCATTCTATAGAGAGTTATTTGACTGGTTAGAACTTTCACTAGCAAAACATTAGAATATTGCACTCTACTTCAACATCATTGTTAGAGTCTTCCACCCAACATTTTGCCTACCTCCTTCACTTTTCTGACATCATTTTCTCTGGCTTTAGAACTTTTGAAAGTTGGCATTTTCTTACCTTAGTCATTTGGTGCCTACTACCTGTCTCTGATCACATGGCTGGGGTGAGTGGCAGTTGGGCTTTGTGTATTCCCTCTAGACAGCCACACACAATGGGAGCTTAGGTCTGACTTGATGGGCCATCCTGGGAGGATTGGAGGAAGGAGCTGGTCACGGCCTCACTTACACCTGAAAAGCCTGTATCCATTCCATACATAAAGGCCTGCATAATCTCCTGTAGCTATTCTAGAGCCACGGCAGGAAGGGCAGCACCTCTGTGCACTACGAAGACCTGTCTTGGAAGCCCCCCACTTCAAAGGCCCAACTGGGCATAAGTACTAGATCCCTGACAACACTGTGACTACTCTGCCAAGAAGAAGGACTGCTGTGCTGCTGAAGGGCTACCTTGCTGTGCTGCCCTGCTGCCTGCTGTTTCCTTACCTAGGTGAGGACTGGACCTACATCACTTAAACCCAAAGTGGCTCCAAGGGCTATCTGGCTAGCCTCCTGATCTAAAGACTCCCAACTACCCTGCTCCTGTACCTTGACTCTGCCATCTGTGAGTCTTCCCTGTCAAGTGGTGCTACCCCAGTCCTGAATCCGATTCCAAATGGGTTAGAACTGGCGCATCCAGACTTACATCGCCACTGCATGTCCTGACCTGCCCTTGGTGCTTCGAGACATCAAACTTACATCGTCGCCTCGCTGCGCGTCAGAATGGACACATCACCATTGCTGCATGGTTCGAAACACACACAACACTCCACAACCATGACTTTAGGGACTTTGGTCTAGTGGGCCCAACTGGGTCCCTGTAGCCGGCCCATGCTCCATTGCAGTCAGCCTCAACTTTCAACTTTGTCCCAGTCCGGTACAACCAGATATCACCAGTTTGCGCTTCTTTCTTCTGAGCACTATTTTTCACTTTAACCTTTAAAAATTCATAACTCAAGTTCTACTTATTAAATATTTGGTGTTATGGTCTTGTTTTATTTATTAAATTCAGATCTAGTATTCATAACTGGTGTGGATTCATTATGTGTAGTTGTGTGGTGTTTTCAGTATTTTACTGTTTGAAGTGCTGCACAAATACTTTACACACTGATTCTAAGCCTGATTGCTCAGTTCCAAGCTATCAGACGGTGAGCATAGGTTTGTTTACGATTTGACTAGGATTGTGGTTTCGGTTTGACTAAGTTTCACAGCCCTGTCAACCAACAACCCCATTTCTAACAGTCATACTTAGGGACTGGATCCTTCAATTTACAGACAAAATGCACTGTCATGAAACAATTGTTCTACTGCGGGATGAGTAATATTGGTCAGACAAAAGCTAGCACATCTTGCCTGCACACTAAGACAACATCCACTTAAAGTAAAACTTCTTTGACTTCAGTCTAGGCCAAGTCATGCCGGATGACTATTTAGTGCTAAGAGGCCAAAGGCACTTAGAAGTGGTCAATAGGCAACATGTAAGAATCATAAGAAGACCTTTAAACACATACATAGATGAATAAGATGATATTTGACTTACTGGGGCTGTTTCCAAGCCACGTACACTTGATCATAGCATCCTGAAACCCTCTAGATTTATATAGAATTTGCTCAAGCCAATTATTGCACTTTGGAAAAATAAAATGCATGTTTCACAAGATTGAATTAATTTGCCTTCCTTTTGGATTTATCAAACATTTTATGCATTTTCTACTTTTTAATATAATTGTTCTACAGCAGAGAAGTGCCTTATGTATTGCCTAGAGCTGCAGTCCCTACTCAAAACTAGAAAATCATCTCAAACTCACAAGAATATGACAGAACACCAAAGGCATTGCTAGATAATAATCCTGAAATATCTGACCAGAAAGCCATATTTATACACAAAGACTCAGCACTTGTGATTCCTACCCTTTTCTCATATAAAAAAAAAACATCTGGTTTGCCTTTGATTTCTCGGAGGAACTTAATAAATATCCTATCTCCAACTAACAACCAAAAATGTCTGACCTACAATAACAAGGGTGTCTAAAATCCCTACTGCTGAAGCATTGTCCAGTCCAAGAAGGATGCAGGAGCACAATAGATTGATTGTTAGGTTGTTCTAAGAATCCTGTTGGCAGGGTGTGCAGTGACTGCAACGGCTGTTGCTATTGAAGCTGTTATCTGGTAATTACCTACCTGCTTCTGTCTGTACAATACAACCTAATGGTATCTGATTCTACGGCTAGGTTAGTGGTCCCCTGAAATAACTCACCGGCTATGTGTCTCCTTTGGTTACAGTCACAACTGAAGTCAGTGTCAGTTGTTTGTCTTTTCTGAGTAATTTCCCACATCTCAGCAGAGCACTAAACCACAATTTTGAGACTTCAGTCTCTAGCATGGTGCACCTGTAAACTCTTTAAATTGTGGCTGTCGATAGTCTAACGGTTAAAGCTGTCAGCAAATATTGCGATAATATGGGAGAACCCTTATTGGGAGAAAGATCACCTAATTAACAGACTGTGAATCGGAATTGTGTGCAGCAAGACAGAAACACAGTGATATACATTTAACAGGATGGTAGGCTAGAAGGAAAGGGAAGTTACAGCCAGGGTAGGCAATCAAAAGCTAATAGAATGGAGTAAACAGAAAAGCGAAATAGCGCACAAGTAGAGAAAAGGAGACCATGGATTAGAAAAAGTCTTGGGGGCTCATTTACAAAGAAATGACGCAGTGTGGCACTGCACCATTTTGAAAGGCCAGAGATGTGTTGAATGTACAGAAATTACGATGCATCTCTGAACTTTCCTCTGCGCTGGTGCATAAATTGCTGCCTAGCACCAATGCAGGCAGCCCTTAGCCAGAGTGCAAGGGTGTCTACGTTGCACGGTTGATTGTTTATGTGCAGGAATGGACACCTTCCTGCACATAAACAATCATTAATGGTGTTTTGCTCTTTGTATGTGTGCTGCAGGATGCAGCACATATAGAAGGAGGAAAAAACAGGAGGAAATAATATTATTTCTCCCCGTTGGGCCACTTTAGAGCCACCCCTGAGGTGGCATAGGGATCTGATGCATTCCCAGCCTTGTAAATCTGGGAATGAGTTAGGTTTTATGGGTGTTGCGTGGGAACACCCACAAAAACACCAATGGAACACCCCTTTCACACAGAGTTATGCATGAAAGGGGGCCATATTTACAAGGCCATGAAAAGCCATGCAAATATGGGCAGGCACACTGCGCCACCGGAGTGTAAAAAAAATATGCTCCAGTTGTGCAGAGTGCCGCTAAGGGCTTGCAAATGAAGCCCTTATTTTCCCAATAAAGATGAACACTAGTTAGACTTTAGACGTACCTAGGAACTAAGGAAGAACACTTCCTCTGTGCAGGTTTCCTCAATGCAGGCTCACTGAAGGTAGGCATATGGCTCGAGCATACTTACAGCTAATAAGCCAATATTCACCCAATAAAGTACTGACAATAAATGCTTGCTATAAAAAAAGAGTATTCAACAACCTGTATCATGAGACAATATTGACTACTTGTAATACCAGACCAAGAAATAGCAGAGGATGACTTCTTGGAATCGACTCATAGACAATACACACAGTTAACAGACAATAATAAGTGAAGAGGAAAACAAGCCAAGCAGCAGATATTATCTAAAAGAGAAGTAAGAAATGGCAAGCTTAACCAGAAACAGGCGATAATGGAAAGCTATAGCTGGGAGACAAGTTGGCATTCATGTATGTGATTGTGCAGCACTCCTTTAATGCCTCTTACGATTTTTTGTACCCAAAATGTAGCCCTTTACGCGAATCGGTCGATGTGACACATAATGAAATGTTCACACCCGTATATTTAATAGTGTCTTAAATAAACCTAAAAATGATCACAATTGTTTTCAAATCCGCAGGATACAAGAGAAAAAAACATCGTTCTACTATTTTGTCTGTGTGATGTTTTCAACTTCCGTTGAAATAAAAATCGTGTCGCACAACCAGATTGCTTCCTTCGCTCCTTATAACGATTTCATAACGCACAATTATCTGTAGGATGTTTTTCTCTATATTTTCTCTCCACCAGCTGTTGAAAGAATGATGCTGTGCATGCGATTTCCCAACTGCTATTAATAACAACAGCTTTCTAAATACATTCTATACTTTAGAAATAAAAAGGGGTTAGTTTCTAACTACACTTTTGTAAATATGTACATTTTATATTTATCTGAAAACGGAAACGTTTTTGCTATAATTTATGTATGCTTTATGTGTTTATATATATATATACTGAAAAATATAAAAGTTACAGAGACATTATAGTTACGAATTAGCATTAAAAATAAACCTCACAAATTTACTGAAAATGAACATGCGCAATTTTCTCCAGGCGCGGCTCCTCTGCTATGGCGGAGGAGCATTGCCCCCTGCCAGCAGCAGCAGCTGCAAACCTTTTACTACTAAATGATAATAAGCTGTGCTTATTATCGTTTTGTAATAAAAAGGGGCGGGACCACAGCCCATGACGGGGACAGAGGGGGAGTGCTTAGCAGTCCCCCTCCGAGTGCATGTATGTTTGGCCGGCCGTCTCGGGCTAGCCAAACACACATGTGTACTGTGCTCTCTCCAGCCCGGCACTGTGTTGCTAGAGAGAGTACGCACAGCCTCCCAGTATGCCTGGGAGTGCCCTGGCTGGGCGTTCCAGCCAATCCGAACGCTGTTGTCATACTGCCAGCAGCATGACAGAAGTATTCAGATTGGCAGCAGGGCAGGCTGGGAGCCTGTGCCTGCAGCTGCAGCAGAGGAGCGGTGTGGCGGCAGCGATGCAGGTATTTTTTATTTTTTATTAATCCCCTCCCACCCACTGACCCCACCCCCAACAAAGCACCCCTTGCCACTCCTGATTTTCTCAGCAATAATTTTACTGCAAATGTTACAGTGATATTATCAGTGATGTCATTGAAGATGTCATGAGTGATGTAATATCTGGGGTAAGTGGCAGTGCTGGGTATATATATATTACCTCCTGGTGGTCAACAGTTATAGTTAGAACCTAGTTTCCATTGGGAAAGTGCTATTCGTTGTGCCAATAACGTTGGCGCTGTTTGATGAATCTTCATAAAATTTTGAAAACTAATATGTCACACATATATATATAGTATATATATATATATACATATATATATATATATATATATATATATATATATATATATATATATACCCACACACAAGTATACACACATATATGTATATATATATATATATATATATATATATATATATATTCAAACCCAAAACAGTCAAAAGCACAGCACACAAAAGCACAGTGCACTCTTGCTTCTGGTGCATATGTTTGGGGAGTGACCACTCGCCCCAAAGTTAATATGTAGGACAAAGAAATAACAATGCAATCCCAGGTTCAAGCAATTTCCCAAGTTGTTTAATGGCAATTTTGATCCTCATTGCACCAAACACCACCACTGACGCGTTTCGACAATCACAGTCTTGATCATGGTAGTTCACGGTGAAAAGTGTTCTCTCTGTTAATTGGTCATTTTATACCTTCATTTCTAACAGCACATTATGGGAATGGAAGTCCAATGTATATTAAAATATTATGCCATCAAAGCAGTAGATCAACAATTGTAGCAAACAGTGTAATATTTATATGTGCATTCATAATACTAAGACTCAGAGGATAAGATGATATGGTGATATCATTATCTGCATTGTTGTCAGGTAATCTCCCAGCTCACTGCTCTAATTTTGAAGAGTTCGATTTTACCGACCACAGCAAGCAAACGTAGCTTTTCTCCTTGCTTACTCTGAGTCTTCATTTGAAAATTAATGTCCTGTTTCATGGTCGCTATCAATATAAGTTGCCCACAGTTGGTGAAACTGATCCCACTATTAACAGTCACAGAGTTTGTCAATGGCATTGTTGAAGTCCGCATTGTAACCCGATGATTCTCAGGGCCATATTTATACTTTTTGATGCAAAACTGCGCTAACGCCTTTTCCAGGCGCTAAAAAACGGCGCAAAAGCGTCCGTACGTCATTTTTTTTGACCCGCCCACTCCCGGGCGTGAATTTTGCCCGGGAGTGTAAATACGGCGCACATGCCTCAGAGTCAATTTTTTAGACGGGAACGCCTACCTTGCATCTCATTAACGCAAAGTAGGTGTCCATGCTAAAAAATGACGCAAACTCCATGGACTTTGGCGCTAGACGCGTTTAACGCCAAAGTATAAATATGGAGTTAGTTTTGCGTCGGAATTGTGTAAAAAAAAACAACGCAATTCCGGCGCAAACAGAGTATAAATATGCCCCTCAGTTTCCAAGTGTTTACTACACACAAGATGACTGTGACTGTTAATAGTGGGATCAGTTTCACCATTGGTATTGGTGAACATGAGTCCTGAAATAAGCAGTATGAATATTGATGCGGCCCTAAGGAGTAAAATGGGCTCAGAAGCAAAACCACCTTCTTAATTTGATGTAACGAATCCGCAACCTAATAACAAATGAGTTAACATTGGGAATGTAGAGAATTTTGAATATAGTGATTGAATGTAACCAACTATGGGCAAGTTAGATTGATAGTGGTAACACGTTATCCTCATCCTTTGCAGGATTAAAAAAGTGCTCACTTCCTTTCCTGAAGTCAGTGGGATCTTTTGACCCAGTGAAGAGTGTGGTAAACATTCAAAATCAGTTCATACCCAAACAACAAATTTAAATACCATGACCCATGTGGCCACGGAAGAATACTCCAATCAAAGTAAAAGTTTCAAAGCTTTACTTTTATAACCACATAAGTCATGTAAATAGTGTGCAGAATATAGGCTGATCAACTCTATGAAACAAGTTTAATCTACTTAACATCAACACAATTAAACATTCAAGGAGAATAATGCATATCAATAAAGCAATCACTTGTGAGACAGAAACTCGTTTCAATTCAGCCTTTAAAGACATTAGTCAAAACAAATGCACAGATTCAGAATTCAGGGATTGGAACATAGGTCTCCCTGCTACTAACCAAATCAGGAAAAGCATGTGGGGGCTACACATGCAGGCAAAAGTCAAAAGGAAAAACAAAAATAATTTGTAAAGCATCTATCTCGGGCTGAGTTAAGCTAACTATGAAAAATAAAAGACAGGTGTCAGCATGTTAATTCTATTCAGAAAAGCAGGTTGGGCAAATAACATTTGCATTAGAATATACCTCTTCTAGAATCAGCATTCAATTCAGTTTCATCAGCAAAGCATGTAGATCATCATCAAAGTTGGTTAGAAGCACCATCAGGTGGAAAGTGCAGAACATGGGCTGTACATGGAAAACAAGAAACATCCAAGGGCACAAGTTAACAGAACAACATTCAAAAAGGGACCGCCTCAAAGTAGTAGTAAATTCTTCCATATTTGGGAATACTCAAAACAGTTCTATTGGTCAGTTTGATGAGTCCACATTTTGCAAAAGGGGCAATCTCCAACCAGAGTTATGACAAAAATCAAATTTGAAACATTAGGAAACTCTTCCAGCTTTGGTGTGAAGACATCTCTCCTTTCTGTGTCACTCCAATAGTTTAATAATTTGTACATCACTTGTTGCAATCCATGTTCCTTCCCATTGCACAAGACAAGTTTCTCCTTTCTCATGAGAACAAGTCAGTAAAACAATAGTACTGCTATCCTTTCAGTCATAAGGTTCCTATGTTGAAACATCCAAGGGCACTACAGTACAAAACATGCACATAATATAATGGGGCTCTTTACTATTCATGTGAAACAATCTAGTGGAATAATTAATGTGAGAGAGATAGAAAGGATTCAGCAAATCTACTTGATTGCAATATGAAAGCTTCAGGCCTAATTATGCTTACGCAAGTTATACAATGCATTAATGTTGCCATTAATAAAACACACATAGTATGCAACCATATGAATTCAGCATAGATAATATATCATCAGAGTATGTGAAAATATTTCATTTAATAATTGCAATCTTTGTTGAAACATCACATTAAGTATGACAGAAAAGTGCATTTGTTTATCTGCACACATCTAACTCTATACTAATAAATCATTAAACATCATAAATCATATTCATTTCTACTAATAATAATTCATTCTAAGGATTAAAATATATGTCAGCATTACTTTAAATCATGTTTGCACATTGTCAGTTTTAGTAGGCACCATTTCCATCATAAAATATAAAATACGTGTCAGTGTAGCTTTTACTCTACGTTAGGCTTTTAAACGTGGACATAAATGATAACAAACGCTGATGTCTGGTGGACTAAAAACATTACTAAAATTTACGCTCCAACATCCCTCCTCTGATGTCAAAGTCTGCCGTCACAGAAAGGACACTCATTTCAGTGAGACAACTCAAAGCCTTGCGGTCTGATAACGTAATAGCCGTGGTCTACGGAAATTCTCAATTCTTTTCAGATTCTTATAATACCTGCTCCTCATTTTCTCCATTTCAGTCTTCCCTCCTCTGTTTACTCTTAGCTCTTTGTACTTTCCAAAATCTGTATAGCTTGTAAAATCCAAGTACAACTATAGCACACAATGTCACTCTCAAAAAAAGGTCCCAGGATTATTCCCACAATTCCCTTTCCCGAATCTCCAAACCATGATCCAACATCTGCAAATCCTTTACATATTGTCTCCCAGATACTTGTCACCTTCAGCTCTTTCAGGTCATTTTTCAGGTTTGTCATGTTTGATATAAATCTCCTTATTTCCTTACTCTTGTCTGGTATAAATGTACAACAATGTTGTGTCTGTAAAACTTTGCAGACCCTGCCTTCCTTCGCTAATAAGATGTCTAACGCATAACGATTTTGCAAAACCATTAATCTCACAGCAGCCATTTCCGTATCCACGAGCAACATTGCTTTAGCATAATCAGTAGACATCTTATTGGCAATCGTTGACAACCTTTTAATCTTCATAATTGATGGTATAAAGGCACCAAATAAATCACCTGTAACTTTTCTGTACTAGCTCCTCTTCTCGCCTTGGATTTAGGTCTCTCTTTCCAACCTGGATTATGATAATTGCCCATATGATATATTTTTGGAAAAGCTACCCCTAAATAGCATGTCCCATACCAGCCTATCTACACTATTTAGGGGGAGCCCTTATAACCCCACTGTATCTGGCCCAAATATCAATCCAACATATGAATATTCAGAGGGGATAAATATGTTTGTGTATATATATATATATATATATATATTTATCCTACGTGAAAAAATCAATTGATCACTGGGGACTATTACTGTCTTTACCATTACAATTATTTATTAGTTTTTGTCTCTCTTTGTCTTACTCTTATAAATAAAATAAAATTTAGACATTACAACACTATACACTGAATTTCAAACAATGCACAAATAGACATATAACATTTAACATACAGTGTTCTAAAACAATGTTCAAAAAAAGGAATTTCTTTTAGCACTGAAATCTTTCAATATATAAGCTGCTAAACCTTTTCTCGGCAAACAGTCTTGTAACGTGAGGTAATAATATTTAGTATCGTCTTTCTGAGGTTCTTTGTTCCTGATACTTATACACAATACAATCTAATTTTCATTGTTTCATTATTCCATAATTTCAAGAACATTCCCCAAAAGTGTAGTAGACGCGTTTCAGCCTTTCTACTTCTGGCCTCCTCAGGACATCAAAACCAGTGCCTCATCTTTAAATGAGGAGTTTCTTTTCATATATATATATATCTACAAACATATTTATCCCCTCTGTATATTCCTATGTTGGATCCACACCAGCCTATCAGCAGCTTGTAATAGGCATTTCTCCACACATGAAATAAAAACCTCCCACTATGTCAATGTTTTTAGCTTTAGCAACACTACTCAGATGCTGGTTAATAGCACAAACGAAAAGACTAAGCAAAGTTTGAATAGAAATATTGTATATACACTTGGTTATACAATCGGGATAGTAAGATATTGCAAGAAATACCATGAGATATGTGATACCTTCCTGTACAGATGAAGGAATATGAGTACACACATAACAATCATGCACCTCCATTTTTTCAATGTATTCATACAGTAACCCGTAGTATACATTTAAATACATATCTCCCTTGAGTCATCGAAATGAAGCAATCTCTCATCATTATACAGTGGATCTCATTTTGCATGCGACTCATCATGCATTGGTGTAATTGTGCGCTCAACTTGCCCTTAACAAACTCACTCAAACCAGCAATCAATAAAATGCTCACAATCACACACACTATTGCTAAACCTAAACACACATATTTACATTTACTCTGTTTGTCTTGATCCGGACCCATGGCTTGTCTAGAGTCAGACCAGGATATCAAATTCAAACATCAAAAAACAAAAGCAAACATTTTAAAAAATGTAAACAGCTTTTAAAATGTTTGTTTGCTACGTGAGCAAAGCAAAAACTAAGTCAAAAATATCTATTTATAGAGTCTGTTTGCACTTATTTATAATGGTTCTTGATCTTCTACAAAATTCATCAAGTTTTCTCTACTTGCAAATGTTGAAAATCTGTACTAAAAGTTCATAGGTCTCTACTAATACACCATCTGGTAATCACTGATTAGCACTTCCAGCATATAATATCTCTGCTCACCAAGCAGCAATTACATTTCAAAGTTCAGTTTAAGTGTAATTTCAAGTTTCAGAATATTCAGCTGAATCTGAATTGTCAAGACAAAAGGAAATGAACTCCTTCTCCAATTCATTGGCAGCAACGTATGTCCATTCAGGTGCTAAGTACCTGTGACTTGGCATTTTTTTTCTTTTTGATCTCCATGCTGCACAACTTCCACTTTAATCTGATTCTTCATCTATAGTTGGAAGCATATCTGCTGTTGGGTCTGGACTGTTTGCGGGCCACTGGTCTCCCCTTAGAGTTCTCGTATCAGGCACAACTGGATTTTCAATTTTTACTGAGCTAGCAGGAGTCAACTGACTCTGACTTGACCCCACACCTTTGATTGCTTTTGACACGCTCAGACTTTCAACAGGTTGTGCAGGCTCTGCGACAGCCACTTGTCCAGTCCTCACAGTTTGGCTAACCTGGACCCTTTCACTCACCGATTCCAATCCTAGAGGAATAGGCACTGTGTCTTCAAGAGTGCTTGTATCTTTGCGTGTATGGCTCGTATGAACCCATTTCGGTAGACCAGCACACTTCACATCTATTGTAGTCACTAAGAGAACCCGAAATGGCCCTTTCCAGTGTGGCTCTATGCATGTTTCTTCACCAGAACCCAATTTTCTGGACACAAGTTGTGACGCTGCTCTTGTGCTAGCTTAATAGTTGCTTCTTCAAGCTGGCAAGACAGAGCGAACCACATCAGCTAGTCCTTTGTAACAACTAGTAATAAGAAATCCGAAATGTTCACATGTGCATTTGCAGGCACAGATGGCAACCTCATAGAATGGCCCATGAGTATCTCATAAGCGGACAGTCCTGTCTTCCTGTCGGGTGTGCTATACATTCTCATCAGAACAAGTGTCAATGCATCTGGCCATTTCAACATTGTAGATGCACACACTTCAGTCTGTCAAGACTTTAGAGTTAAATTTTTTTGCTCAACTGATCCAGATGCCTCTGGTCACTTTAAGCTGTTCAGAAACACAGGATGCTCTAGTAAAAGCCACCAATTCAGCTACTTGGGCAGAAAAGACTTCTTGAAGCCATAAAGTTTCTATCACTCCTGAGATTGTGCAAACTGCATAACCAGCTCTCAGAGTTACATCATTATCTCTTAAATAGGAGCCATCAACAAACATGACATAGGCCCTCATTACGACCCTGGCGGTCGGCGGTAATTTGGGGAAAGTTACTGCCAACAGGCTGGCGGTACCTTTTCCCAAATTATGACATTGGCGGTTTGGCTTAAGCCAAACCGCCAATGTTCCACTCCATCCACCAGGGTGGTAACAGCCGCTGGGCTGGAGACTTCGGTCTCCAGCCAGGCGGCCGTCACAATCCCACCCTCGAGATTATGACCCCGTCTACCGCCATGGTTTTCGTGGCAATCTTACTGCCACAAAAACCAAGGCAATAGGCACTATCAGTGCCAGGGATACCATTCCCTAGCACTGATGGGGGTCTCTCCCGCCCCCTCCCCAGAGTCCTCCCCCACCCTCCCCCTCCCTCTCCTGTCCCGCACATTTTCACACCCACACGTGCACACACATACACACACGCATGCACACATACATACACACACACCGCAACACACACCAACATACTCTGCCAACACATGCATTCACAACACACAACATACACGTACACTCACACTCACATTCAGGCATTCATGCACTCGTTCAACGTGACTCACACTCATGCACACAGTCCTCAACATACACTCCCCCACACAACACCCCTCACACAACACCCCCCCACACACACACACAACCCCCCTCACACCCCCTCTACTGTCCGAGCACCTGACTTACCTGCATGCAGGGGGTCCTCCGGCTGGAGACGGGACGCAGTGCTGCTGTCAGCAGCAGCATCCGCCAGCTAAACACCACCAGGCCGTATCATTGCTAATGATACGGTAGGCGGTGTTTTGCTGGCGTGGCGCTGCTGCTGTCAGCAGCGCTACCTTACCGCCGTCCGCTGCCATGACCGTCAGCAGTATTCCGCCAGCCTTACGGTGGAATTCCGTCAAGGGTCATAATGCGGTGCATGGCTGGTAGCCAGGGCGACAGTATGTAGGCAGCAGTTACCGCCAATGTCTTAATGAGGGCCATAGTCATTTTCGTCTAAGGGACTATCTTGGATATCAGGCCTTGGTTTGGTGCACAGTTCAGTCACACTGAGATAGTCATGCTCCACTTCCTCTTGATCATTAGCATTTTCAACATTACTGGGCATAAGCTTTGCAGAATTCATCACTGTGCATCGCTTAATGTTAAAATGAGCTGATCCAAGAATCAACTGCTCATAACGGATCAGACACACATTAGTTAGGTGCTGCGTCCTAGTCTGGGTCAAAAGAAGCTCATCTGAGTGGGGAGCGCATACATTCAGAGGTTGGCCCCTAACAATGCTTTCGCACTGGAATAAACCGAGACCTGCAACTGCCACAGCTTTTAAACAGCCAAGCAAAGCAGCAGCTACTGGGTCAGATGTGTCAGAAAAATAAGCCGCTGATCTGTTGACCCCTACATGTAACTGGGTCAAAACAGAAAGTTCACAACCATCTCGTACACAACAAAACACCAAGAACAACATTTATTGTAATCAGGCATTCCCAGAGCTGGGGCTGGGCACAGGCTTTCTCTCAGCTCAGAGAAGGCTTTCATGCATGTGTCATCAAACAATACCAGATCAGACACCTCCTTGGGTGTCAGTTACAACAATGGCTTGGACAACAATGAAACATTTGGGATCCACTGAGAGCAGTAAACGACCATTCCCAGAAACATTCTGACTTCTCTTTGCATTACAGGGGGATTCATTTGCATTATTGATGAGATTCTCTCTTGGAACACCTTTCTTGACCTTTTCTGTATGTGGTCACCTAAGTACTTCACTTCTCTCTGGCAGTACTGTAATTTTGCGGGGGACACTTCATGACCATTCTCACCAGGATGATTCAACAGGGCATGGTATCTCTCCTACAGGCTTCATGTGTTTGATCCAACCATCAACTCATCAATGGAATGGATTAGAACTGAATGAAATGACATTTTCAGGGACTCTAAATTATTTTTCAAGATTCTGATAAAAAATGGATGGTGACCTCATATACCCCTGTTGTGTGCGACACCAGGAATATGCACTGCTTCCAAATTTAAATGCAAATAAATACTGGATGTCCTCATGGAGCGGAACGGAAAAGAATGCCTGACACAAACCATTCTGCTTCATAA
Source organism: Pleurodeles waltl (assembly GCF_031143425.1). Classification (NCBI taxonomy): domain Eukaryota; kingdom Metazoa; phylum Chordata; class Amphibia; order Caudata; family Salamandridae; genus Pleurodeles; species Pleurodeles waltl. The sequence goes on along the minus strand of NC_090436.1, from coordinate 861,302,042 downwards.
GGAACCTAGAATAAAATCACTACAGAATTCGGTACCACTGGACAACATGGAACAACAATCTCATTCTCCTTTCTCAAATCCTGGACTATGCAGTATTTTCCTTTCAGCTTCCACAGTCCCAAAATAGGGTCTTACAGGGACTTCCCATTATCTCTTTCAGGACATCTTGCTCAACACAATTCCCAGTTACAGGGGTAATCCCAGCAATTACCTCTGGAGCCATATCAAAGGGCAGTATCCTCGGAAACTAATTTGGCTTCACAGTGATTTTAATTGGCTCAGTTCCTCTGATGAGCCCAATATCCTTTCCTGAAAAATCCCAAACTCTTACCATAACTGTCTACTGTAACTCTTTGGGCAAATATTTAATTGTCATCATTGGGAACAATCAAATGAGAGTGTACATTTCATCAATTGCACTGGACGTTTCATCATCACTATTTGACTGGATCACTATTTCCTTGTGGGAGCAGCTAACAGAACAATTTAGGGGAAGATTTATGGAAAGTGGCCCTGCACCAAGTGCAGTGCCACTTTTCTGTGCCCCTTAGCGCCCCCCTACTGCCACGATGTATGCACCGTATTTAAAATACGGCGCACCATGGCAAAGAGTAGGGGGCAATAGCATCATTTTTCATGTCACTATTGATGTACTCTACAGAGTACATAGGTGCCCATTATAAATAGTGGAAGCCTCCTTTTAATTCCTGCTCTGAGAAGGTGTTAAAAGTGCCATACAAACTGATGCAAGGAAATCTCTTAGATTTCCTTGCTCCATTTTTTTGGCTCCTCTAATGGGAAAACCCTCCCCTTGCATACATTTAGCCTGGCGCAGGCATACTGTAGCGCAAAGGGTTACAAAGTGGGGCAATGCATGCATTTCATCACTTTGCAAATATGGCGCTATAATTTTGGCCTTGTTGGGCCACATTAGAGTAAAAAAAATGAACCTAATGAGCAAGGTGACGCTAAGGCCTTATAAATATGCCCCTTAATTTGCCAAATAGGTCATGTCCTAACAAGCTCACAGGACTTGAGTCACAATCTACAAATTGGTGCAAATCCTCGAATGACCCTATTTTACCTGGAATATGCTCTGTAATTTGGTTGGATAACTGCTGATTGACTACTCCTACCACCTGAACTCCTCTTCCTGACAGGGACACATTTGGTACTTTTATGGATCTGACAGTGGAATGCGTTGCTCCAGTGTCAACCGGAAATGAAACATTGTGTCCCATAACACTAGCGTTTATAGAGAAACTATGTTGAGCCACCTCTAAGGATGCGGCTAACATGCATTCTTCCTCTTCAGAACTGTCACTGTTATATGTTTCTGAAACTTCATAATCACTGAAATCAATCAATATGTATTGTGTGATTAACTGATTCACACTTGGGTTTGCTCTCTGATTCATGTTTTGCAAAGGAACCATCATTTGCTGCTGTTGCATTGGGGCTTGAGTAACCTGCATTTGCTGAGGAACTTGAATCTGTTGGGGACCTGCATCTGTTGTAATCGAGTAGGAACAGTCACATTTTTAATCCGGGGTCCTTGGACTGCATTTGAACATGACTACTGCCCAGAGCCTGAGAAACCCCACCATGTGCACCAAATTATTCACATTACTGTACGGACATTCCAGTGCCCGAAACTACCACAAGCATGACATGGGCTCATTTTCCTCATTGACAGAACATCAATCACACTACCACTTTGATCTATGCGAACCCTATGTCCTCTACCTCTGAACTGAAGAATGTTGTTAACCTGCTGTTGCACACCTTGCATCTCACTAGTGTTCACCATCCCTTGTGGACTCTGTGTTCCTGTCTGGCCAGATTTAATTTGCATAACCATCACTTTCTACTTTAACTTTTTCTGCTTCAACTCAATTTCTTCACTATAGTACCTAGTGTACTGGTACACTTCATCAATTGGTTTATTCTGCCAGCAAATCAAATGATTATGACGCTAATTTCTGGTTTCAATCCTTGCACAAATCTAAACACGAAGGCCCTCATTAAGAACACGGCGGTAAACACCATTGACCGCCGTGGCGACGGCGAACAGAAGACCGCCATTGGCCGTGAACAGAAACCCGCAATATAATGATGAAAAAATCAGAAACCGACAAAAATCTCCCTGCCTTCAGTCACCGCCAGGACCTTGTCTGCGGAAATGCTGGACCTCCCACCCCGCCACCGCCGAGCATACAAACACCCCACCCTCCAAATAATGAAGCACAAATCACTGTGGCGGTCAGTGGAAGCCGAACAACCATTGGGAGTACAGACCACCACGGGCGGCAAGTGGACACAACAGCAAGAAATGCATACAATGGCAAGTTTGAAACCCACCCACCTGACACACATCCTCAACACTATTAAACACTCACAGACACACCCCACAATCCTTTGCAACAAAATTAGGCCAACTAATCCAGAGAACCCCAGAAGCAGACACCGAACGCCACAATACATGATACAGACACCCAACCACACAAGAGCACCCTCAACTAGATCCACACAAGACACCATTCACAACACTCACCATGGCACCCCACAAACACCCACGCTTCACAGAAAGGGAGCTAAGGACCATGGTGGACGAGATCCTGAAGGTCGAGCCACAATTATTCGGGGCACAGGTCCAGCACACACCCATCACCATGAAGATGGAGCTATGGCAGAAAATAGTGAACAAGGTCAATGCAGTGGGACACCATCCACGCACCAGGGACGACACCCGCAAGAGATGGAATGACCTGCGTAGAAAGATCAGGTTCATGGCATCCAGGCACCACTTTGCAGTCCAGAAGACTGTGGGAGGACCTCCACCAACACCACCTGACTACACTGACTGGGAGAAAAAGGTACTGGCCATCCTGCACCCTGAGGGACTCACTGGGCTCACTGGAGGAATGGATTCTGGTAAGTCATCTACAATTATCCCATATCCATCACACCTGGAATGCATGCACCACCTCATCCCTCCAACTACCAGCAGGACCACAACCCCACCCAGGCCACAATCACTACATCCAGTCACCCTGCATGCCCACAAACCCACTAACAGGCACACATCCCCCCTGTGCACAGCCACCGACCCCTGCAAGGAATCACAAAGGCCTACAGCACCTACAATGCACCTCCACATCCTAAGCAAAAAGCAATGCTAACCTCACGAAAACAACCTGCATGGCCCCAAAGTGTGAAAACCTGCACAAAACCGCCCAGTCCTGTGCACCCCATCTGATCATGCTAATGTAACAGACATGTCCATTCCCCCCAACAGGCACCACCACCACCCATGCCACCCTGACGGACAGGACAAGGAGTGGCAATGCCCCACAGGGGACAGAGACACCTCCCAGGACACTCGTCCTGGCCCCTCACACAGTCCTGAACTGTCACCATCCAGCAGCCACACCCAGGATACCACTGACACCCCTACCACCCAGCCAACAACATCAGCCCAGGGCAACCTTCCCCACACCTGTGTATCCAGGCCACAGACTGGTGGAACACAGGTACAGAGGCCACAGTCACCCCCTACCAACAGGCAGGAAGACGATGGCCCCAGTACAAGTGGTACCGCCAGACCAGTGCAGGGGACGCAGGCACAGGGGGCTAGGCCCAGTGGGAGGGCATCAGTGGCGCAGGGGGAGGCCACAGGATGGACGCTGCAGCCCAGGACATGATCTCTGAGGTCCTGGGAGCATATCACCATACCCAGGACAGATTGGCCCAGATAGTATCCACCCTGGAGCAGAGTCAAAGGGTGCAGCTAGCACACCACCAAGAGGCCATGGAGCAGTGGAAACTGCACAATGCTACAATGGCCAGCATAGCAGGTGCACTGCTGCACCTTGTCCCAACACAGCCTGAGGCCCACACAGACCAGGAAGCCCCTACTACAGGCCAGGATACAGACCGGACAACAACAGCATCAGCAGCAACTGCACATGTACCACCCTCTCAGGACACACAGGGGGCATCCATCTCAACCTGTGCCGGCCAACACCAGGCGCCCAAACGGACCCTCAGGCCTAGATATGGCACATGAACACCTGCCAAGACCAAGGCCCCCTCAAAGAAGTGACTCTGTCAAGAACTGTCCTCCAAGTGTCCCACTGTAATCTGCACGATTTAATCCCTGCACCAAATAAAACACCTTTTCACCTGTTACAATGTCCCCTGTTATTAAGTTTAAACAAAGTGAAGTATGGATGCAACTGTATGATAACTTTTTTATTATTATCCCAGTAGCTGGAAATGCACCACACGCATTACATGTTGTTGTGCCTACAGATGTGTTGAACTATTATACTATATTGTAACCTGTCCTATGCAGACCTGGTCACAGTGGCAATGAGTATTGACCCAATACCCTCCAGATGACAAGGCACACTCACAGTATGATGCACAGACATCAATCTCATCAAATTGTCCCACAACGTTACTGAAAGTAGAGTTGTATCAGTTGGGTCCTGGTATTTACATCTTCCCCCTCCTCATCATCACCATCACTCTCATCCCCTCTCTGAGGTCTGGTCTGGATATACAGGACCCGCCTCCTCCAAGAGGGGGATAGAATTTCTCACAGCCACATTGTGCAGCATGCAGCAGGCCACCACTACTCTACACACCTTTTCAGGCCCATAGGCCAGGGAACCGCCACAGATATGTAGGCAACAAAATCTAGCCTTCAGGAGACCTATTGTGCGCTCTATCACACTCCTAGTACATCCATGGGCCTCATTGAAATTCCTCTCTGCATCTGTTCCAGGATTCTTCACTGGTGTCAGGAGCCAACGCAAGTTGGGATAGCTAGAATCACCTAGAAAAAGGTGCAAAAGAGGACTGTCATTGACAACCCTCAAAGGCAGACAACCTGGCTGTCTGCTATGTGGCAATAAGTGTCAGAAACACCTACCTATGATCCACCCTCTGTCCTCTTGTAGTTGTTCCATCTTGTGTGGCACGCTACTGTTCCTCAGCACAAAGGAATCATGGACTGAACCAGGGAACATGGCATTCACATGTGAGATGTACTGTTCTGCAGTACACACCAATTGAATATTCATGGAATGAAAGTTCTTCCTGTTTCTGTACACCTGTTCACTGACTCTTGGGGGGATGATAGCTATGTGGGTGCCATCGATGGCACCTATCACATGGGGTATGTTGGCAAAGGCATAGAAGTCTGACTTGATGGCAGGGAGGTCAGCACTATGGGGAAACCTCACATAGGATTGTAGATGTCGTACAAATGCATTCAGGAATCTGGACAGTATAATGCTAAACATTGGCTGTGAAAAACCTGCACCAATGCCCACTGTCATTTGAAATGAGCCCGTGGCCAGGAAATGGAGTGCAGAGAGCACCTGCACTTCAGTGGGGAGGGCATGCTGATTACGATTTGCCGGTCTCAGTGCTGGATCCAGTAATGCACAAAGTTCATGAATAGTTGCACGAGTGAGTCTGTAATTGATAATGATGTGACGCTCCACCATGGTCCGCAAATCAACAAGTGGTCTGTACACCTATGGGGCCCTTCCTCGCCACAAGGATCTGTGCCTAGGAGGAGTTGAAAACACATGTGAGGAACACACATACATCTGCACACATTGTTTTTTATTCAGCACTGCTGGCATGATTGTCGACGACACAAATGCTTAGTATGTGTGACATCACAGCAACATGACCACAATGATATATATTAGGACAGGTCAGGTGATGTAATGTATATTGTTCCATGCCTATGGGTGTTTAGGGGACAGTAGGACCTGCATTGTGCTGATGAGGGTTTTACAACTGCGTAGTTAAGGCCAAAATGTCTGCCCTCTGTAATCCAGAAGTGTCGTGGTGGAAGTGACCTCATACCTCCAGCGGTTGACGTAATAGGGTAAGGCGGTGTTTACCACCGTACGCAAATTAATTGATTAACATGGTTGTCAATGGGCATTCTGAGCGTATCATGATCGCTGCCGGCAGTAACGGTTCACACCGCCGTGGTGCGTACACGAACTCGTCACCCCAACTTCACTTGACTCCCTGATATCGTGCATGAAGGTACTCCACTGTCTGTACTGCTGTGTCCTGCCTCTGGTCATGGAAATGGCACGTGTTGCAGGGGAAAGGGCCACAGCCTTCACCAATGAGGAATTGGAGAAGTACGTGGACAGTGTCCTGCCCCTGTATGCCAAGCTCTACGGTCGGCCAGGGGTACAGGTGAGTAGGAGGATTGGGGGGCATGGATGTGTGTAGTGGTGGGTGTTGGCTGCATACATGTGTTCACTTGTGACACTGTATGGTCCAGGGTTCCTGACATCCTGCATGTGTGTGTGCTGTTAGGTTGTTTGAAATGTCCGTCCCATAGTGGACGTATAGCCAGCTGTATATGATTGGCCAGTGTCTGACCTCAGTGTTACTTTTCTGTGTGTCCCTTATAGGTAAGCGCCCCCCAGAAGAGGGCACTTTGGCATGCCATCGCCAAGGAAGTGCGGACCCTGGGGGTCTACAACCAGTGGAGCACCCGCTGCAGGAACAGGTGGGAGGACCTGCGGGGCGAGGAGGATCTGTGAGGCCCAGCTGGGGAAGTCCTTCCAACTAGGAAGGGGTCCCCTTATGCAACACATCCTGGTGGTGGCGTACCCGGACCTGGATGGGCTCTTAAAGGCTGCACAGCAGTCACAAGGGGGTGAGTACATGTACCATATTTTGGCCCCTTAATGGATATGTGTGTGTGCATTCGTGTTTATGCTGTCTAGTGGCAGAGATTATGACTGATGTCCATCTACATAATGGTCCCCGTGGGGAGTAGGGGTATTTGGGTCAAGTCTGCAGTACGTCAGGTCCTTAAGTTAGTTGGGGAATGGCTGTAGAGCAGGGTTCTGGACACTAGTCAGGGGCATAGCCATGTGTATAGCGGTAGGTGCTGCCTGGTGAAAGGTTTTCTGGGTATGCGTATGTGTGAACCACTAATTTACCTCCATTCAGCTATTTACAAGTGTCTCTCCTGTTTTGTCTCCCCATTCCTGTTCTCCTGTGTTGTCTGTGTACATCAGCATCATCTGGCAAGGGAGCTGAGGCACCGGCGAGTGGGGAGGCAGAGGCCCACGGATCCTCGGAGGCAGAGTTGTCTGACGCCAAGGGGACCAGTGGGTTGGAGGGCGAGGGGAGTACCACAGGGGAGGCAACTACCACTGGAGGTAGTGACTCCTATACTTCCTCTGATGGGAGCTCCCTGGCGGTGGCGGACCCTAGTGGGCCCACCTCTACTGTATCATCTTCCGCCACCCCCATACCTTCACCGTCCTCCCATTTTGCTCCCCACCGAGATGCCCGTGCCCACTCTCCCAGAAGGGTGGGCGTCTCCTTCGCCCCAGGCACCTCCTACCCTGCCCCAGTCAGCCCTGCTGCCCTCACGGAAGAGGCTATTGACCTCCTGAGAACCCTCTCTGTAGGGCAGACAGCCATCGTCAATGCCATACAGGGGCTAGCATCAGAGGTGCAACAGACCAATGCCTATCTGGATGGCATTCACGGTGCCGTGTCCGGCCTACAGAGATCTTTTCAGGCTCTGGTCTCCTCTTGGACGTCAGGCAGTGTCCCTGGTCATTCTGTCCCTCTCCAACCACCTTTAACCCTTTCAGCACTCCACTCCCTTCACCCGTCCAAAGCACACATTCTGACACGCAGGCACAAACCTCAACACACAAGAAGCACACCTCCCACCACAAGCATACACAGAGCCAACATGCATATGCACTGACATCAACATCCACTTCCCCCAGTGTGTCCATCTCTTCCGCCTCCCTGTCTGTCCCCTGTACATGCACACCCACAGGCACTGCACCCTCAGTCAATGTTGCTGACCCTGTTCCTGCAGTCACCACAATAGCACACATCCATTCATGCACCCCAGACACCACACCTGCACTCACCGCAATGACTTTAGTTGACACGTGCAGCACACTCACCAGACTTGCAGACACCCAGACAACATTAATTTACACTGGCAGCCTGTCTTGTCCCACTGTGTCCACCCCCTCTCCTCCCAAGACACTCAAACGCACCAAAACTCCCACCCATCACACATCCACCACACCTCAGCATATTGTCCAGTCACCTGCAGCCACGTCACGTATGCCTACACCTGTCATGACCACTCCCTCTTCCTCCACTCCCACGCCTTCCTCCAGCTCCACCCCAATTGCACCTAAGAAACTTTTCCTATCCCGTGTTGACCTATTTGAACCCACTGGCCCACCCCGTCTCGTCCCTAAACATGCTCACCTCCTTGCCCTGTCCACTCCTCCCACGTCGCAGCCCGCCCCTGTCCGCCCTTCCCATTCCTGTGCCCCTTTCCCAGAGAGGAAGAAGCCCCATGCTGCACCAGGTCTATCTGCCACCCCTCAGGCCAAGCCCACTCCCACACCTTCCAAGGGCAAACCCAAACCCCTTCCACCTTCCAAACGGAACTCTAAGCCCCCCAGTCGTAAATCCCCACCCCCACCAACCCCTGCCCATGTTCCCTGAGGTGCCTGGATGCCCCTTTGTTGCCCCTATGAGGTGGAGTACCTTTGCACTTGTGGGAGTCAAGTTGGGGCCATTGTGGCCCATCGGACTTGTTGCACTATGGACTGGCCATTAGCCTTCTATGCACTTCTGTTGCTCAGTGAGCATAATAAAGGTTAATGTGTGGCCTGTGTTGTTTGAGGCACACTCTGGATCCGTGGTCTCTCGTTTCATTGTTTGGGGGTGTGGGGCACATGTATGTACTTTGGGCAGGTTGGATTTGCCTTGTGTCAGGTAAATATCTCTTGCTGTGGGGTTTATGGCTGTGCTGCTGTGAAGGGTTGTGGGAGCGTTGCATGGTGAGTAGAGTGGGTGGGTATGTAACTGTGCCCTTTCTTCCCTTGTTTAGTAGATTGCGGTACTTACCGTTGTCGTCTTCGTCGGCAGTCTCGATCGTGGAGGTATATGGCAAGGAGCAGGGCTGGCATGATCTGCAACTCTCTTTCCATGTCTGCTTCGGCGTGTTGTGTGAGCCTCCGGTGAGTCTTTCCTTATATTTGTATTGTTTACACCTGCCTTTGGGTGGCGGTGGTTCCTGCCCCGGAACTGACGGCGGTCTAGTGCTTCATTACTTGATGGCCGGATAGGGCCTTCCGTCGGCCTGAGGGTGGGCTCTGCCATCGTTGTTGGTACTCCTCTGCTGGCGGTGAGTGGTTTTCAGGATGCCTCAGTTGGTTCATTATTTGTCGGTTCAGACCGCACGTCTGTTGGCGGTTGTTACCACCACCGCCGGCAGTGCGGTGTTTACCGCCGTGTTCATAATGAGGGCCAAAATGACTCATGTCTTTTGGCTCAATAACTTCTGATCCACTGTGCTGTTTGAATGCCTGCAGCAATCTCACATGATAAGCATACATTTCCTGTACTGTCCTGTCAGTCTTTTGCCAATCAACATCTTTTGGGGAACTTTGTTCTTCAGAAACCCAATCACCTTATAATACCTTTTCATCACCTTTTCAGACGGCGCGGCTGTTACTGTATCTCTCGGTGGTTCATGAGTTGGCTAATCCACACTCAATTTGCACTTAACCCACAAATCGACTGGAGCCACAATATCAAATAATGTATTCAAATCTTCCTACAGGCATTTTGAAAGTTTCACAAACCTCTCTGTTTGCTTGTACCGTTCTACTAGTTTCTTCCTCAATCTTGGGTAATCATTTGTAAATTACAATATGTCACTTGTGCTCCACAGAACATGTACATAACCTCCACCTGGTATCTCTCTCATTAGCAGCATTTTACACTCCCATGAGCTTGATTTGCTCCAGCCAGAGGTAAATTGTGCTTTGCTTTCTTCTGATCTCTTTTCTTTGCCCATCTACCTTCCCATTTATCTAATGTTCCTCATGTCCAAATTATCAAAATCAAATCTTTAATGTGAATTCTCATGCCGGGTGATCTCATGTTTGCAATGTCTTTGGAATTTAATTTTAACTCCTTCTTAAGGGCTTTGATTTCCCTAAATCCACATCATGGATATCATTTTGACCTCGGCGGTCTTTTTTAAAGACCGCAGAGGGACCGCCGTGCAGAAAACCGCCATTGGTGGCGGTTTGCCGCTCGGCCTATTATGACCGTTGGCAGCTCTCCGTCCTTTTACAGATGGAGAGCCGCCAACAGCCATACTGGCGGGAGACGGGGAAGTGGAGGTTGCTCCACCGCCACGCCAACAGAATACCGCCCAGTGAATCACGTCCTGTGATTCGCTGTGGCGGTGTTCTGTTGGCGGTGTGGTGTCGGCGGAGCTGACCCCATGGCTCCCGTCCCCTCCCGGAGGATCGTCGGACCAGGTAAGTCGATCGTCCGTGAGGGGAGGGGGGTGGGGGGTGTTGTGTGTTGTGTGGGTGCATGGGGGTGTGCGTGTGTGGATGTAGAGAGGGGTGTGAGTGCGTGTATGCCTGCGGGGGTGTTGTGTGTATGGGAATGAGTGCTTGTATGTCTGTGGATGTGTGCGTGTATGTTTGAATGTGGGTGTGCGTGTATGACTGTGTGTGTGGATGTAGGCATGTATGTCGGCGTGTGTGCGTGTAAGTATGTAGGTGGTGCGTGTCGTGTGGGTATGGGTGAAGTGATGTTGGGGGTCGGGGTGGGGAGGGGGGCCCTGCCACCTTTGGGGGGTGGCAGGGGTGGTGGGGGGTAGTGAGGGGGTCGAGGTGGGGGTGGGGGGTGGGGGAGACCCCTATCAGTGCCAGGTAAGGAATTCCCTGGCACTGATAGTGCTTACCGCCATGGATTTCATGACGGTTCAAACTGCTGGAAATCCACGGCAGTAAGCCGGGTCCAAATACCGCCGCGCTATAGTGGCGGCCGCCGGGCTGGAGACCCAGGTCTCCAAGCCGGCGGTCGTATCCGCCCTGGCGGGCGGAACGGAGAACCGGTGGATGACCATGGCGGTAACCGCCATGGTCTTAATTCCACAAGGTAAGACCGCCAGCCTGTTCTCTGCCTTCCGCCAGGGTTGTAATGACCCCCCATATTTCTAAATTCTACTAATTTCTCATAAGTCAGTCCTGCACAGTTTGTGACATCTTTGCACATGAAGCGCAATTCCTCTTCTTTGTAGGTATCCAATCTTTCCAGCTCAAGTGTTAACTCATTTAATTCTAATTTTAATCTGGACACATTCACTGTCCTGTCTCTTTTTGGGGTCTCTTCTGTTCTAGTACTGTTGTTTACTGTATCTGTTGCTCCTCTCTGACTCAAATTGTCCAACCACTCATTTAAATGTTGTGCCGAAAATCCCTGCAAACTGATGTTGTTTCCCTGTGTCATGTTCTGCGGGGTATTGCATGGTACTCTCATAATCTGTTCTGGTGAGGACATATGTGGAACTGGGGTTCATGGAGGACATCTCACATCTATCATTGGACCTGTTTAATTTAACATCTGGTTGGGATCTGTAATTCGAATGGGTGGGTCAAAGCTGGGACATTAACCATTCCATTTCCAAATTAGTTGAATATACTGATTCCTGCATAGCGCACAGTGAAATCCCTGCTGACACCGGATTTGGAGTCTGTAGGCTACTATAGCATACAGTGGGCCATTGGACCTATGGTTACGGGGACTGTCCATGCTTCAGGTGCTGTCAGATTTGTCTGATTTTGCAGAATCATCATCCCTGCACTTGGACCTGTTAATGTCCTGAAAGTCTGTCCTGATTGATCGGGGGAATATTTGGTGTGCTGGTACTGTAGAATACATAGGCATCGTCTGTTTATGATTCAAATTTGGTGCGGGTGCTGTCACATTTAAGTGAGAATTACATCTGAATCATTTTTGGACCTGGCATTACCTGATTCACAATTGGGCTTGTAATGTGCTGTGCTGTACTAACAACAGGAACTGGTGGATAAATTGCAGGTACCTTTATCACTGAACCGACAGGTGTACTTGGGATTACCTGAATTGGGCTCTGTGAAACTGTAGCTGTTGGTACACTCAGGGCTACATACTAAACTGCTCTCTCAACTGCATGATATGGTGAGAAACGATTCATTAAAAGCTGATTTGTAAACTTGTTTTCTGAGTCACTGTCATGTATAGATGCATTTTATTCTCACCTGCTGTCTGCTCTGTCTGTTTTTTTTTTTTTTTTACGTTTTGTACTCCCATCCCCTTCTTTTGTAATAGCGGGAAACAATCTCACCCCATCTACTGTCTCTTTTCTCCACATTTTCTGTTCCTCATCGCCAGCTAGCTTCTGCTAAGGCTTTCTCTCTCTCCTCAATCTATTCTGTTTTTGTTCTGTTTTTTTTCTGTCTTGCAACATGTTCCCAAATAGCCAGAGGTTCAAATAGTGTGAGTCTTGGAGGAAGCTTTAATTCACACAATACTGTCCTCAAATTTTCTAAACTTCTCAAATTAAAGGTTCTGTAACATGGGAAAGCCAATGAACCCTCTTTCTCTGTGATTTTACACCATTGTTTAACCCAAATGCATGATGAAACTCCTCTTGCCTCTGCCACTTCATATGCTGGTGTTCCTTTGGGTGCTGTCTGTTCACCCTCCCTAACTAGAATAAATACATCTCCTCTCAGTGTACTTCTTGAAGCATTGAAAAATATAATTATTCCGCTTAATTTCATTCAATAATAGGAATTTCAATAAGATCAGGAAGTAAAATCAATCCCAAATTCTTTTCACAAGCTGTTCTCAACCAATGGCAATGCAGTACTGTCCACCAATACGTGCGTGGCTTTTCACTAAGACCTATCTCAACACAGCACACTCACTTGGCTCAGCAGCTGCAAGTTGCTTCACAACTATCTCTGACACAACTCACTCATTCACTAAATGCAAAAAATTGCAAGCACTATAAAAAACAAAAACCTGTCTGCTCAATACGAGTCAGAACTCAAATGCTTTGAAAGCTGTATGGCTTACACATCCGACTGTGGCTTTCACAATTATACAAGTAAGATTTAACCAGCAAATCTCACCTTGGTTGATACAGATCTTCCATGTGCACTCAGGATTCACACAACACCAACCAACAACTCACACTCACTCAAGGAAAACTACTGATATCGTCAATGGTCCCTCATGACAAATACCTCACTGCAGACCATAAATTAACCAAGTGTCTCCATACACTTGTGCGTTACTCTGGAGCCTTAGGCCACGGTGGATCGGTCAACAACAACCACACTGGACATTTTTTAGCACAAAGTGCCACAATCACTCTGAGTATGACAACTCCACAGACACCTCACATCACACTTCACTGCAATTTATAGCAAAGAATACCGCACGCACAAATCCCTACTTACAAATCCACTGCACACTTGTGACACAACGCTGAAATTTCATTAACCTCTCAAACTAACCATAAATCAACTCTACTACCAAATTTGTCACCCTTAACACTCATCAAATACATGGTTCCCCTCTTCATGGGACTGAACCATCACTGTGCTACAAGATTTGCCACTCTTAATACCAATCAAAATATATGGTTCCCCTCCTCATGGGACAGAACCATCCTCTGCTATCAGATTTGTTAATGTGTTTTCTTCATCCTTCACATGATTTGAAAATCACTTACTTCCTTTCCAGAGGTTGATGGGATCTTTTCACCCAGTGAAGAGTGTGGTAACCATGCAAAATCAATTCAAACTCAAACAACAAACGTAAACACCATGACACATGTGGTCAAGGAAGAATAGTCCAATCAAAGTAAAAGTTTCAAAGCTTTATTTTTATAACCACAGTCCCAAAGTCATGTAAAACGTGCACATAATACAGTGGGGCTCTTTACTATTCATGTGAAACAACCTAGTGGACATATTCATGTTAGAAGGAAAGAAATTATTCAACAAATCTATGTGACTACAATATGAAAACGTCAGGCCTAGTTATGCTAACACAAGAAATACAATGCATTATTATCGCCATTAATAAAACATACATGAAATGTAAACATATGAATTCAGCTTTAATAATATATCATCAGAATATGTAAAAAGATTTAATTTAATAATTGCAATCTTTGTTAAAACATCACAAGTATGACAGAAACATGCAGTTATTTTTCTGCACACATGTAACACTATACTGATAAGTCATCAAACATCATAAATCAGATTCATTTCTACTAATAATTCATTCTAATGATTCAAATATATTTCAGCATTGCTTTAAATCCTGTTAGCACATTGTCAGTTCTGGTAGGCAAAATGTCCACAATAAAATATAAACATGTACACTTTTAAAATATGTATCAGTGCAGCCTTTGCTGTAGGTTAGGTTTTTAAATGTGGGTATAAATGATAACAAACCCTGACGTCTGGTGCACTAAAAACATTACTAAAATCTACCCTCCAACAGTAGAGAACATGAAACGGGGAATTGATTGTCAAATGAGGACTCGGAGTAAGCAAGGAGGAAAGCTAGGTTTGCTTGCTGTCTCTGGTAAAATCAAACTCTTCAATTTAAGAGCACTGATCTGGGAGATTATGTGGCAACAATACTTATAATTATTTCATCATTTCATTGTATCCTGTGAGTATTATGAATGCCCCCATAAATATCATACCTTTTGCTATAATTGTTGATTTACTGTTTTGACGCACAATATTATAATATACATTGTACTTCCATTTCCATAATGCACTGTTAGAAATGAAGGTATAAAATGACCAATTAACATAGAGAACACTTTTCACCATAAACTACTGTGATCACGACTGTGAGACTGTGATTGTTAAAACGCATCGGTGTTTGACGCTATGCTGATGGAAATTGCCATTAAACAACTTGGGAAATTGTGGAACCTGGGAGTGCAACATTATTTCTTTTCTCTCTCTCTCTCTCTCTCTCTCTCTCTCTCTCTCTCTCTCTCTCTCTCTATATATATATATATATATATATATATATATATATATATATTAATTCATTGAAAAAAAAAAGGTTACAGGAAAGTTATAGTTAGGCTCGTATTTCAAAACCATAGAAATTTACCAATTTTAGTTAGAGTTACCTCAAGTAACTATAACTCGTGCCCTAATGTAACTATAACTCGCACCCCTGCTATGCGTGGTGTTTTCATAATTTTTTTTACTGCCAATATTACATAAATATTATGAATGATGTTATGAAAGATGTCATGAGTGCGTTCATTTGTGGGGTAATTAGCAGTGCATGGCGAGGTTGTGAGTTATAGTTAACTTAGGGCACAAGGTATAGTTACTTGAGGTAACTTGAACTATAACTGGTGAATTTCTGTATGTTTTGTACGTTTAAAATGTAAGCCTAACTGTAACGTCCATTAACAGCAGATCCCTGCTTGCTGAAGCAAAGCTTCCATTTCTGTTTCCTGCAAGCATTTCTGCGTGCAGGGAACAGACATGAAAGGTCCACTTTCAGATAGTGGAACCTGCATGACAGGTCCTGCTATTTGAAACCGGAGTGTTTGCTGTGGTTTGGCTGCAGCTTCAAAGCCACAACAAACAGCTATGTCCCAGAGGTAGACACCCCAGCACATAGCATGAGCCGGCCATGGGGGGTGGCGGTCCCCAGGGCCATCAGAGGCTCCTTGAGGGGGGCCCGCACCCCCCTCCAACATAGCCATAGCTTTGGGGAGGTGGTGGTACCCAGGGCTAATGGGTGTTCAGAACTGACCCCTTTTACTTAATTTTATTAGAGCTTACTTCCTTTCCTGAGGTTGATGGGCTCTTTTCACCCAGTGTGGTAAAACAATTCAAACTCAAAAAACAAACTCAAACATCATGACCCATCTGGCCACAGAAGAATAATCCAATCAAAGCCTTATTTTTATAACCACAATTTCAAAGTCATGTAAATAGTGTGCAGAATCAAGTTGTTAAGTTTTGCTCTTGGGTGTGGGGGTGGCGGGTCCCTCTGGGAGCTCACCACCAGAGCAAAGGGGTCAGGATGTCCCTACCCTGGCTCCTCGTCTTTTTTTCTTTCTTTTTCACTGGGACTGGAAGAAAGTTTCCATAGGAAAAGCATTTTTCGATTTGCCAATAAATTTGGTGTGCTTGATGAATCTTTACAAAATTGTCAAAACTAATACAACAGTCAATTCAGTCACTTCAGTTGCTGTCTTAGAAGTTTCAGGGTGATTCCTCAAGCGGGGCCGAGAAAAAGGGGTGCCCTAAAACACATTTTCCCAAAGCATTTCACTATAGGGATTTTGAACATGACTACAGCCTGAATCGCTGGATAGAAAAACACCAAATTTGACAGAAAGCTAGCTCATGGACCAGAAAGTGTGCTATTTTTGAATTGGTCTAAATCTGCTCAGTAGTTTTAGAGATAATAAAAGAAAAAGAAATACAGATATATAAGAACGCAGATTCTCCGCAGATCTAACAGTCCCTGTTCTAATATCTGATTGGCTGCCAACCCTTCAACCAGGAAGTGTTGGCAGCCATTTAGGGGCTCTGCTTCAGCCAAATCTAAATAAAAGTTAAAAAAAGAAAAGGGGGCAAGGTAGGGATACCCTAATCCTCTTGCCTTGGTTCTGAGGCAAAAATGCATTTTTTAAAACATTTCGGCAAAATCCGTAAAGGATTTGCAAATCTGCCTAAAACAATTGTGAAAAACAAGCGTGGATTCCCACACTTGTTCAAAATGTAGCTCCTGGGTGGGACAGCTCCCGGGGGCATGATGCGATTAAAAGTATAGGAGGGGGCGCATGAGGCACTCGTCTAAAGGCTCTATTGAGCCCTGGGGACCACCACCTCCGTAGGGCTTTACAACCATATTGGAGGGGGGCGTGGAGGCACCCCTTCATTGGCTCAAGTGAGCCCTGGGAACCACCGCCTCCCTGGGGCTTGATTTAATAAATGGAGTGGGCCACACAGGCTCCCCTCCCAGGGCTGTTTGAAGTCCTGGGGGACCATCACCTAACCAGGGCTAAAATGAAACAATTAGCAGGGGGGCCATGCAGACCTCCCGTTCACCATTGACCACAACCTCAATGGGGCCAGTCATTTAATTAAAAGTGAGAGAGGGGCCTTGCGCCCCCCCCCACCCAGCCCATATATGGCTCTAGAGACTACCACCTCCCTGGGTCTGGCTTGTGTCATTAAAGGAGGGGGGTTCCATCCTGGAGCCATTAATGTCCCTAGAGACTGCCAGCCCCCAGGGCAGGCTCCTGCTATCTCTCAAGGTGCCCACCCTCGGGATATAGCTGTGTTTTGCTGATTTTGCTTGGTGGGAGTTGGGACAACTCCCACCGAGCGAGCGCAAACACTGACTGATTCCAGCAACCAGGAGCTGTCAAACTGCTCCTGCTTGCTGGAAGCAAAGTTTTCATCTGTTTACCTGCGTGCCCTAAGGTAACTATCACATGCACCCTCATCATGCACTGCTAATTACCCGCATTTATTCACCACTCATGATATCTTTGATAACATCATTGATAATATCATTGTAACATTTGCAGTGAAATTATTGAGGAGAAAACTGTGCATGGTGAGGGCGCGAGTTATAGTTACCTAAGGGCACGAGTTATAGTTACTTGAGATAACCATAACTATAACTGCTGAATTTCCATGGTTTTGTGCAAGTAAAATTTGAACCTAACTATAACATCCTTGTAACCTTTGGGTTTCTCAAGTGAATTTTGATGTTTTTTTAAAATTCTACTTCCTAACTATAAAATCCCTGTAGCCTTTGTATTTTTCAGTGAATATGTATATAGATATACAAACTTATTACACATTACCCAGTGGGTATTGCCACTGTGTAGTTAGTTATAGTTACATCAAGGATTTTATAAGGACTGTTTTTTGTTCTACTAAAGACTTTGATGTCATTTGACAAATCTTTTTTTAAAAAGTTAATTCATCTCGGCTCTCTCATTAAAAGCTTCATACTCATCCATGAAGTGTGAGTGAAAAAAAGGGGGAAAGAGAGGGGACGGTGTTACAAAACATTGAATTCCCTAGTGAAATTTGATAAGAAAAATTGCTCTCCGCTACAGAAAAAACTGCTAAATGAAATTACACTAACGTTGGCAGAAAATTAGACTTTTACTCAGAAAGCACACTTTTTGTAATGTGGTGTAAATCCTTTCAGTCATTTAATTATTTTTTTTTAAATAGCTTTTAAAGAGGCTCCTGTGGACATATAGGGGTTAAAATCTTAGGTCTATTTATACTATTGGCTCGTGGGAGTCCTGCAGTACAGAAACTTAAAAAAAATAGAGCATTCTGATTGGCTGTGAGCTTTTTTTCCTATCAGCCATTTCTGTACTGTGCAGCCAGTGCCATTCCTGTGATGCTCAGCAATCTGATTGTCTGGCTGGAATTCTGAAGAAAATGTTGTGCCTGCTATTGCTTTACTCTGGCACATGGTCCCCCTGCCTTGAAAAAGGTTTTTCAAATGGGCCTAAGCGGCCAGGATGGGGACACCAGGCCCTCCAAGTAATTGTGGGGATTGTGTCAGACCCAGAGGGACCTTTAAAGAGGTTAAAATAAAACAAAAATGCTTTCGGGCCATGGGTGCTGTGTTACTCCTGTGGGACCAAGCATGGCCCGCCTGTGAGGTACCTCAGTACTCCCACTGGAACCACTGTACATGCTTCAACTCCATGGTAGCGCAGAAACATGCAAGCTTTCTCTGGAAAGCGTGACCTGTCAAAGAGAGAGCAAGGTGGAATGTCAGAAGTTACATATGGCACACTTATCCACTGCTAAGTATTATGCTGGGCTCGGAGATCATGAGGAATGTGGCAGCCCGGTGGTTGGAGGCTTGATAGGGAAAATAATGGAGATATTCAGTTCTCATAACTAAACAGCATAAGTCTCGTACTAACATGAACAATCAGTTAATCTTTACCATTGGTCAATCCAATCACATTCCCATTCCAAGATGATGAGTCACTGTAGTCAGATCAGTTGCACTTCCTCTACTGGGGCATTTGAGGTAAAGTTTTTATATATAAACAAGACATAGTTGATGGGTTTCCTCCGCTTTCATTAATTCTTTTACTGAGTCACTTTTGACATAATTGATACACCATCATTTTCCATAGTATGGGGTACCACTTGGTTGAGGAAACACAATCCAATAATAAAGTGGGCAGCAAATATGACTGTGTCAGCTAAATTGGTTTGCTTATCAAATCTATGGTAACACCCACCACATTAGCAACAGTGAAGAACATATCTTCTAAAGAGGTGCCCATTATACCTTTACTGCATGCTGAGTTTTTGATGTTTTTTTCTGAAAAAGTAGCTGAACAGCTCCCTCCCTATTGACCTTATGATGTTGCATTGAGTTCACTCCTGGCACTAGCATTCCACATGGGAGAATTTACCCTCTTAGCATTAGAAAAGAATTAGAATTGAAAAAAGCACATAGACGAGAATGTGGCCAAAGGATTTATCTGAATTTTACATCACCTGCGGGTGCCAATGTCCTTTTTGTACCAAAGCCTCATGGAGAACTGAAGCAGTGTATTGAGTGCAAAGAATTGAAGGCCATCATAGTTTGAAACCAACATCTGTTACCCCTATTCTCAGTCCCCTTAGACCTGCTGAGTGCTACTAAGTTGGACTTTAAGTGGTGTCTATGGCCTAGTACAAAACAAAGAGGGTGATGAACGGAGAAAAGCATCTACAAGGCCCTATCAGCACACTGCTCTGGTGGCGCAGTGTGCCAGCCCATGTTTCAAGGCCACGGAAAGCCACCTTGGATGGCCTTGTAAATATGGACCTCTTTCATGCATACCACTGTTTGAAAGGGGAGTTCCATGAGTGTTGCTTGGGTGTTCCCATGCAACACCCAAGGAAATCAAAGGAATATGAAGCATTCCCAGATTTACCAGTCGGGGAATTTATCAGATTCCTATGCCATCTTAGAAATGACATAAAAATGATGCAACAGGAGAAATTATCTTTATTTCTCCCTGTTTTTTCCACTTTCTATGTGTGCTGCATTCTGTAGCACACATAGAAAGAGGAAAATACCTCCTGTGATTGTTTTTGTGCAGGAAGGTGTCCTTTCCTGTGCAAAAACAATCGATCCCGCAATACAGGCATCCTTGCACCATGGTGCAATGGGGCCTGCGTTGGCGCTAGGCAGCAATTTGTGTGCCAGCACAGGGGACAGAAATGCACCGTTACTTGTAGATATGGCCCATTTCTGCCCTTTCATGGTGGTGCAGGGTGGTGGAGCAAGGCACTTGCTGATCCGTCCTGCACCACGGGCCTCGTAAATTAGGTCCTTAATTCTTAAAATGGGCAATATGATTATTTGGTTATATCTTTCATGTTGACTAATGCACCAGCTTCCCAACATCTTATTATTGAGACCAAGCAAAATCTTCTGCACGTTTGTTGCAGTTTACCTACATGATATTTTGATAAACTTTCCTACTTTTGAATATCACAAGATACATGTTCAAGAAATGCTGTCCAGACTATTAAAACATTTTCTTTTTGCCTAAACCAGAAAACTGTGTACCTAAGGTCTAAGAAGTATCCTTTTTAGAGTACCATATATTAGCATGCATAGTGTTGAAATCCAGGTAGTAGTTCAGTGGCCCACTGTGAAGAATATCAAGGATATTAAATTTTTTATATGTTTTGCGAACTTCTGTCAAAAGTTTTTTCAAGATTTCTTCAGTGTTATTGCATCTATTGTATACCTCACTTGGAAGGAATTTCTATTCCATTTGGGTAAAGAACAACAACATGCTTTTAATATCTGAAAAACTCCAGTGTTACAGCACCCCAGCTTACTCTTCATTTTATTATAGAAGGAGATGCCTCTGTTGTTGCAAATCAAAAACCTTTGACAAATAAGATGTCTATACTGAAGCGTTGCAATCAGTTATAGTTCATTCTAGAACTTAAATACTAGCTGAAAAAAAATATGACATCTAGAACCTTAGCCTTTGGCTATTAAATAATGTTTATATAATTGGCATAATTACCTGGGAGGGCTCTTCATGAAATAATAGCATGGATTGACTGCAGGAATCCCAGTTTCCCTTGATCAATATTATGCTAAAATCATAGGCATGCTCACTGGATGTTTTTCTTCTCTAGATTTAATTTCTTCATCCAGTTTTTTCCAGGCCACCATCATGGAAAAGCAGATGCTTTTTCTAAATGTCATGAAAACATTCTAGAACCACAAACTACTTATTTTCTTTTATCTGTGGTCAATAGTAGTACAATACCTCATACGTTTCCTAAGCAGGTCTGGAAGGCTCAACATGATCTCAGCATTTCAACAGGTATAGAAGAAAAACCTTTGGAAGGGAGTTCACTGGACAACTATTTCCATTGGTTTTATTATAGATCTCCAAAATCAGATTCTAGGACCACTTTCATAGCTGTGGCGGTTCCATTAATCAAAACAGGGCATTTCATTTCATTAACCTTGTCAGCTACACCACCACAGATGGCTAGTGTTAATTCAAGACATTGAACTTCGCCATGGTGTGCCTAATGCTATAATTGCAGATAAAGGGATTCAATTTACTGCCCAGGTTTTGACAGGTACTGTTGAAATGTTTGGGTTTACAGAAGAAAATGTCTAGTAGTTACCATCCCTCATCAGTTTGGTAGGCTAAGAGGGTGAATCAGGCAATACAACATCTTCATTGCTTTTTAACTGAACATCTTGAACAATGAGTTGATGGATACCAGCGGTGGAATGTATAATAACTCGCAAGGCAGTGTTCTTTAGCATTCACCCTTCAATGGAACATATAGCTTTTATCCATATATCCTTCATCTTGCCTTTTCAGATTAATCTGTACACTTTCTTACTACACTAGTACAGTCATTCTTTAACATACACTTATCAGCAGTATTTCATTTCATGCATGGTGAGAACACCGGTGAGGACACATATAAAATGTTGCTGACGCATATAGGGTGAGGGATTCTGTATGGCTGTCCACTAATTATCTATGTATTCTGAGTAGTCTTGCTATGTGTACACCTTGATTTGTCTTGCCGTATGTAATAACAACCATTATAATCCTCTTGCTGTTCACTGGTCCTTATGCAGCCAGTGGAAAATCCATTATGTGTTCTCTCCTAAAATCCTCTACTCCAGTCTATTTTATTTTGTTTCTGTTTGACCTCCTTTTGTGGTGTATGGTCGTGTGGAATATGAAGTTGAGGCTATCCTGGGCTTGCGTATATTCCAAGATTGTTTGAAGTACTTGGTGGACTGGAAGGTGAATGGCCCCTTGAAATGTTGTAGGGAAACTGCAGCTTGTATTCATGCTCCTTGATTAGTTCAGGCTTTTCATAAACATTTCCCTCTGAAGCCGGGGGTAAATGGGAGAGAAAGGGATACCTTATTAACGTATGCAGGGCACAGTTCTGCCCAGAATGTGAAAAGTGAATCAGGTCAGTTTCACCGCTGACAAGTTGTATGCAGGGCTCAGAGATTATGGAGAATGTGGCAGAGGTTCCTTTACCAAATGTTGTGTTTTTTTTTTTTTACTAACATAGGATCTTCAGTTCATTCTTTCCAGGGTTCAATGCGTTCACATTTCAGTTCCAAGATGACAGCTCACTGTGGTCAGTTCAGATGCATTCTCTTCTGGGGCATTTGGGACTGAACAAGTATATAAGCAAGCAAACATACACATATTCAAGTATATAAGTAAGTGAACACAAGAATACTGTGGCTGGTAACATCCCATATTGGTGGTTTTGATCCACTTTTATGAGGCCATTCATCCCACCTTTCAATTGTTGCACCTTTCTCATTTTTCTCCTGGTTCCATTTGAATACCTGCATCTTGTGTTATTTCTTGGTGCTGCCACATCCACCGTACAAGCCATAGTGTAGTTGTACCACTGGATCCAGTTTTCAGTTTCAATTCCTCAGAGTGAGAAGAGGGCACTTAGCCACATCCACCACACAAGCCGTAGTGTAGTTGCACCACTGGATCCAGTTTTCAGTTTCTAATCCTTAAATTAATTTATTATTAGCTATTGGTCACAGTGATAGTTATGTTTTACTTACCATTTCAGAAGTTTGGGTGTTCCCTGATGACAAGCTAGAGTGTTTGTTTCTCACCCTTCCTATGCATTTACTTTCCAGTTTCCTCAGGGTCTGGGTCATCGGTTTTCTCTTCTTCTACAAAAAATGTGGGTCATAGACAGCAGGGAGGGGGACGGTCAGTTTTAGTCATCCTTGGTTCCTTGCAATAAGGACATTTAATAATTTCTATTGCTGAGTACTGGAACCCTGGAAGAGCATTGAGGCGCCTCAGTGGCTGGAGAGTGCTGGCACTGGAAGATCTGTGACTGAGGATCATTGAGAGCTGCTTTGGAGTCTGCTTCATCCCTGGACAAGAGGCTGGCCAACTTCTACACAGAAATGCAGATTCCTGCAAGAGGTTCTGTTGGTCTTCCTAGAAAAGTAATGTGCTAAACAAAGGGGGGAGAAGGAGGGTTAAAGGGGAGGGTCTATCCTCCTTGAAGCTTCTGTAAACGTATTAAGAGACCCAGACCAGAGGGGAAAAACTTCCACAAAAAAAGGTTTTTTGTTAGAAAAACCCTCACCCACCAGGGTTACCCCTTGGTGGCATGCTTCATCATTGGGGTTCTTCCTGTTCTGCTGCACAACGAGGCATGCTGCGACCGACAGAATACATGGAAACACTATTGGTATCAGCAATGAGGATGCTAGAAAAGGATAGGAGTGGTGGGGTCTTGGTAAATTAAAAATACCCCCCTCTGGATGATATTCCTAGTTTAATATGTCTCACATGGGTGGTATGATTTAAAAGAAGTCTCAGGAGGGTGAGTATATTATGTACCTGTCCTCCTTGGTGGTCTACATGTTTCGGGGTTTACCCCTAAACTCCTCTTCAGGACCAAAGTGATCTCCCCAGTATCACTCCTCATGCGCCTTACACTAGTAGAATTACCTTTTCTATTTACTGTGGTAAGGTGATATATAACAATTAAATTAAATTAAATAAATACTACCCATCAGTGTCAATGCTCTGCTGGGCAAATCTGTGGAAGAAAAGAGAAAATAGTAGACGTAAATGCATCTTTCAGGGGTGTGGTGGAGTTGTCACCATCACCCAGCCAAATGGCATCAGTAGTTCATACAAAAAAATGCCCATGCAACCTACACTACATTGGAATGACTACCCGCAAAGCAAAGATCCGCACTGGGGATCATCGCAGCAACTTAAGGTGTGGCCGCACTACAACAAATATGTCCTACGTAATATGTGAATTGTCCCAGGAGAATAGGTCACCTGTGAGCTGTGCAGGACTGGAATCCTCACCTGCGCTGAGTGACCCACAAGGGAAGAATCCGTGCTCACAGAGTTCTGTGGTGAGTACCTGTGTCCCCCCACCCAATTTATACCCAGTCTAATTAGGTGAGGCTATGAGAAGATGATTGTAGTTAACTGTGCTGAAATCTGTGCAGTGGTCACAGCGTTATTAGCATTTCAGATTTTCTCTCAGTTGAGGTTTGTTACCTTGGCATGGGAAAAATGTATGAACGTTTAAACTCTGAATGCACTGTCAAAACACAACATTATTTTAGAGTTTTGAAGGTATAATCGGTATCACCCCCTCCATTTGAAAATTATAGGTGGTTTTGAAATTATAAATGCTTTTACTTTCATCTAGTGCATTTGGGCTGTTGGCCCATTTCAGTCCTTCCACTGACTCCCATGTATATACCCTTGCCCCGTGCCACCATGGAATAGTCAGTACTCCTCACCTCTGAATGCTGAACCTCTAACAATTAGTGCTTCTACCTAGGACATATCTTCTTCTGCATTGCACACTGAATTCACACCAATAAACTCACTCACACTATCATTCGTAGGCAGTGGCTCTGTACCCTTTTCTGATCATAGTATCAGTCACACTAACCATGACTTGTTCTCCCAGCCTTCTAGGTGAGCTATGTAACCTGTCCTTGGCACAAACCATGGCTAACCTAGCCTAACTGCTAAAACAACATGCAAATGATGCAGCTGGTTTTGAAGTAGGTGTGGGCCAACAAAAGGAGTCAGTAATCAGGATGGGCATAATGTGTTCACATTTTCTGTGGCATGTAGGAATGCTCTTAAGAGCTGCCAGTATGGAGTCTAGGTGACTGTGAAGCAGGGCATTCCTATCATTGAGATGCACCAATATAAGGGTTTGAAGATCAATTCTGAAGCCATTTCCTAGGCGTTATTGTCTCAGCACCCCTTTCAGGGAGCCGCAGGGCAGGCAAGGTTTGCTGGGCCCAACCGTGGGGGTTGTGGCCTTCTACTCCTACTATACCAAAGCCCAACCTCAACACAGTGCTAACCTTTCAGCACTGTACTCTCAGTGGTAGCACAGGTCGAGCAGTTCAATGCTTCTCGGGGGGAGATGGGGAGGTGCAAGGCATGCATCAGCACAAGACTCAAAGTAAGAACAACCATCAATGAACACATTGCCTCGTCAAATACTCATTTCTGTGGTAAAAGTAGTATTTAATATAACCACACAAAATACATTCACAGCACACAAAATAACAACTACATTCTCTTAAAGATGGCACCCTATTGTTGTGCTGGTCAGAGTCCCAAGTCTCTCTTCCCTTCTAATCACGTAGGTTATCCCCTATTAAAAATGGAGGTGTCAGAAATTATTGTGGGTGGAAGACCATGAAGATATATCTGTCACAAAACATTGAACCATTTCTTCTCTCTTCCTTAGGAAAAGGAGAAAAATAAGCAGTCTTTGCAAATGTGTTCACTATAACCAGTATGAATTGAAACCACTCTCTCTAGAGTGGATGATCTGTTATGAAGTTAGTAGAGATTATCATAATACACCATTGTTCATAAGCAATTGGTAAAGCTTGCAAAACAAAGCAATTTCCAAATGGTCTGAAATGTGCTGACTTGTTTTGAGCACAAACAGCACAGGAAAGAACGGATTCTTGAATATGTGAATGAATTGTACACTACCAAAAAGATAGAATCGGATCTAACATGGTCCTAACTTCCCCGTGACTAGAATTGGTTGAATCAGGACACATGCATCACATGCTGGCGTTACTCAGTAGGAATGAAAATAGCTATATGCTGAAATACATATCATTCTGACATATAACTGGAGTCTTAAGATAAAGTCCCCCTAGTTCCTTATTACCTGTTTGCCATTGTGCTTCTTTAACTCTGTTGGAGCATACATTTTAGTAACGCTTTTAGTGACCCAGACGTCAGCAGATTTTGAGGCTTTATGTCTCATGTTTGACAGTCTAACATAGATAACTGCTACTGACACATATTAAATGTGATTATGTTTTCCTTTCTTGGTGGTCACAATTGTGCATTCCTTATTAAACAAGATGATAAAGTATAATTTAGACTGCAGACTAATTGCTAGTATCAAAACAAATTTCATTTTCTAATATTTAAGGTTTGATTTATGAGTTTAAAAATAGGTAACAATTGTACTTCTCTGCCACATTTACTGAAGTTTACTGACAAAGGTATTATTTAGAGTAAAAGCTATTGTGCATGCTAATTAAGTATTAATATTAATTGATTTTTCTTATGATAGTTTAAATGAGGCCTGCAGAGGTTATATTTTGCAGCCATGTAAAAGTGATGAATAATTGGTCTTTCTAAGTGAGTTTTTCTCTAGTTTCTATCCTCATAGGAAGCTTTGCAAGTAGCAATTGGTGCATTGTTCAGTTACACAGAGACATTTAGTTTAGTGGCTTTGAAGAGGAATATCCTGGCCTGTGGATTTAATGTGAAATAAAATGTTGCCACTATTGTACAGATTCACACGGATGGAGGATGGTTCTCAGGCAAAGTATATGACTTTGATGGACTGTTGCAACTTTGGAATCACCAGATTTCAAGGATTGGATGATGCCCCTTTTGTGTGACATGATGTCATTAAACCAATGAATCAACATGACTTATGTATTTTATATTAAGGATAGACTTTGAAAGTTTAGATCAGATCCTCACACCCTCATCTGACTTTTAATCAGATTCTCTCTCTGCACCTTTCCTGATGACACTTCTGATTGAACTTTGCTGCTGATCCAGACGCTTTGTTGATGAATCTCTGAGTGATGTCCCTTGCAGAGGTAGAGCTCTCTCAGCTGATTGCCATTTCCCCTAGACATGTCCTCTTTTCCAGATTAGAATCTATCATGCTAACACTCACTCTATTTATTTTTTGAGCTAGTATTTTGTAGTTCAAGATATATATTTTTTCCCAATTATTTTGTCTCCTTTAGTATTTTTTCCCACGTGTCTGTCCCCACACATGCATTTCCTAATTTGGTTAGCTGTAGGGACAACAGGGACAATCTGTGTCCAGCCCAAAATGTCATACTCTGCTTAACTGAACTTGACAGATGTTGATACAATCAGACCTAAGAAATATTTCTGTAACTCAGATAATTTCACTAATGATATGCATGATTCTCCTTGAATGCCTAATTGTATTAATGCTAATTGGTTTGAACTTGTTTCGCCGCTTTGGGCAGCCTATGGTGCTTATATACCTTTATAATTTGATCTTACATACTGTCTTTATGACACTAACTTTGCGGTCGTAAAATAAAGCTTTGAACTTTATTCCTGATTGGAGTTTTCCTTCCGTGGCCACATTGGTCATGGTGTCTAAATTGCTGGAGTGGGGTTGATAGAAATTTGTGTATGGTTCACCACTCTTCCTTCTGGTTCAAAAGTCCGTCAACTTTCGTGAAGTGTTTGATTCATGCGAAGGATGAAAACACGCTTGCAGTTCTTTCCCAGAAAGGCTGAACAAATCCAGCTACACTGTGAGAAGGAATTATAGGTTGATCTTAACTGGGTGCAGACTCTGGATAATGATGAGATAATGTATCAGACAAAAGGTTATTTGAACTATGGGTTTCAGTTATAGCAAAATCAAAGTGAGTTAAGAAACATCCCCATCTAACCTGATGTCTAGTCCTACATTAAAAAATCCATGGATATTCTAAATTCTGATGATCATTTCCAATTTCAAAAACCCATCAATAAATGTCTTTATTTAGTGCAAACCATCTTCATAGCTATTAACTCCCTTCCGGGAAACGGTTAGTTTCTGTTCACTCTCTCATGAGGCAGATAAAAAAGGATGTTTTCTTTCATAATTTAATTCCACCTATAATACAAAGCTCCCACAGCTCTATCAGAAGGATCCATATCTATTGTGATTTATCTCCCCAATGTATTTTGGGGTGGCCGATCTTAAGGGGACTTTGTTTATATAAAACTCATGTTTCCAAACAAGAGGCTGAACAATGCGCATCAGGGCTGATGCAAAACGGAAGTAGAGTGCCCAGGGCTGGGAAAGGGTATTCTTAGGTCTGGCTTGGTATATCCCTTTTGTATGTTTCTTGACATCCAGCTTCTTGTTAGAAAATATATATTTACAAGGTACTAGGCAGGGTTAGAGAGAGCACGGTGTGGTGTCTTTCATGTATTACAGACACTAAGCATAGACAGTTGTAACGGTTCAAGATTATAGATGGGGTTAAGGCACAAGGATATAGGTGAGGTAGAGCTATAAAGGTATAGGCAGAAGTAGAGGACAGGGATAAAAACGAAACATAGTTAAAGGAAAAGAGGGTGAACTGGTTTGAATATAACAAGGGAAATGAGGTGAGGTATATAGAAAAGAGTAGAAGCCGAGAAGGTACATACAAGGTAGAATTGAGAGTTCTAAACAGGGGAAGTCAAGAGATTCTGACCCACAACCATCTTGCTGTCTTCAGAATTTGATGTATTATTCCCTAACAGCATACCTGTTCACACCTAAATGGAATACAAATTCTTACAGTGGGAGGAAACGAGAAGTCAGTAAACTGGTTTAGGTCTTCTTTGAGTTCAGGCAGGAATAGGCATGATCTTTAAAAGTTATTTTTCTACTACAAAATTCACTTTCACTGCTGAACCATATTTTTGATATGCTAGTAAAAAGAACGTTTAAACAAGAATGTATTATTCTCCATGACAAATATGTTTTATTCATCACCAGGCATTCTCACCAAACAATCCATCTTTGCCTGTAGAATGAGAAGCACATTTAGTAGTTGTTCACTGTAGGGACTCTGAGCCTCATTTATGAGTTATTGCCACAGGGCAGCACAGCAGGTCACTTTGGTGCAATGCCCTGCATCAAAAGGAAAGCACAAAAGCAATCAATTGAGGCACTTCCTTTTCTCTATGAGTGCTGCAGAATGCAGCATACATACAAAGAGGAAAATACAAGGAGAAATAAAGTTATTTCACCTTGTTACGCCTCACCTGGGGAGGTGCACAGTTTTGACGCATTCCCAAGTTTACAGATCCTTGTAAATCTGTGAATGTTTCAGAACCCATCGGTGTTGCATTGGAAAACCTACTGCAGTGCCCGTAGAATGCCTCCTTCATGTAGAGTAAGGCAATGCAGCGCTTTGCACTGCCTTGCCTGACTCCATATCTATGAGGCCATACAAAACCACGCAGGATGGCTTTGCGTTACATCATAGATACTGTATGATTGAGAGGCCTGCACCACCGGAGCATCATAAAAAGTGACACTCCGGCGGCTCAGGCCTCTTGTAAATGAGGCCTTCATGTAAATGAGGCCCTTACTTTACTTTTAATATTTAAAATGCACCATTTCATACACTATGTACCCAAACCTGAAAATTTGCAGAACATTCTTCGGGATGGTGTAGCTAGCATATTACAGGGCTTATTTATAAGCCCCTGTGTGCCACAGGGGCGTCAGTTTTCGGACCCTCCTGTGGCGCACACTACTGAGCCATATCTACAAGGCCACATAAAGCCACCCTACATGGCTTTTCATGGCCTTGTAGATATGGAGTAAGGCAACGTGGCACAAGTCACTGCGTTGCCTCATACTGCGATAGGGAGGCGTGCCATGGGCATTACAATGGGTGTTCCCAAGCAACACCCATGGCATTTGACACATTCTCAGATTTATAAGATTTTATAAACTTGAGAATGCTTCAAAAGCCTGCACCTGCACCTGCGCGGTGTTGTATCATTTATTTGCCCATTGATGCACCTTGGATGTCCATGGATGCATCATATTTATGATTCAGCGCACCTGATGTAACAGTGTCAGCGATGCCGCAAGGTGACCCAGCACAAGTACTCTCTACATCACTCAAAGCTAATTTGCGAGTCGTAAAGCACTTTTATGTGCCACATGTGTCAGTATTGCGTGATGCAGGAGTGCCTTGTGTCGCAGGAGCGCTTGAAAAAGCAACACAAACAACTCAGCAATACTTCACAATACTGAAAACCATGAAAGGAGCCTCATGGAGCCAGGAGGGTAACAACCCCAGACCAGATGACTTGCCACCATCCCTTGGGAAGAGGAAGTCAAACTTTAGTGAGGAGGAGAACGAGATATTATTAAGTGAGGTGACAAAAAATAAATATCTCCTTTTTGTTACCTCCAAACTGCCATAAGGACGGAAGGATGCCATTTGGCAATCCATAATGGACAAAATCAACTGTGTTGCACAAGCAAAGAGGACCATCCTGGAGTGCAAAAAGAGATGGCATGACTATAAGCACAGGACAAAAGAGAAACTGGCCAGGAAAATTAAGGCAGCCATGAGGAGAGGAGGAAGACATGACGTCCAGGAGGAGTTGGATCCACTCGAGGAGCAGATGGCATCCCTCACCCCAGCAGAGTTGGTAACTGGATTGGAAGGCCAGGGCAGTGTTGAATCAGAAGGCCAGGAACAACTACAGGGTTAGCCAAAACAAGAGAGCATATATTACCGAACTGACATGCATCCCAAATGCAGCAACATACTTTGCTGCTCTGTGCTGTGCTTCACTGCAAGGAAGGGAAAGGCCATGAATGCCCCACACATCAAATTATCCTCCACATCACTGTTATTTTCATGGGCAGTACCTATGTTACTAGCCCAGTCCAGTCCTGCCAAGTTTCACAGGTCCATGCATGATGCACTGCCTCAGTAAAGGGACTACCTCTCAATACAGGGACTTGTAGCGTCACTTAACCTTTTATAAAACAGGACTACAAGATACAGAATACAAAGTACAAAACCTGTACTTCAGTAGCACATCATGCATGGACCTTGGAAACTTAGGAGATATGCCAGTGCCAATGCAGGCCATCTTGCACAGGCATGCAATTGTGCTTGTGTCGGGCTTAGAAAGCCAAAGTGTGTGTTGTAAAAGTAGTCAATGTGTCTATATAAAGGGTCAGTGTGTCACCAAAGGAAGACTCCAGATGTGTGGGAGGTGTATGCACTGCAAAAAGATTCACTCAAATATCCACATGTACAATTATTAGTATAAATCCATATTTAATGCCGCTGACCTGATGTGCCAGGGAAGGTGGTCCCAGGTGTAGCCTCCCATGTATGAAAACACCCCAACTCCTGGCATGATCATATGGATTTGGAAGTGATGAACAGCAGAGGGACATGATTGCTTGATGGAATCGTAGATGGTGTCTGAGCTAGGTGGATCCCTGGTACTATAGTGCCTTGTAAGTATGTGGCTGAGGATCTTGCCACTGTGCCTGAATGGTCAGGCAATGCACATTTCTGAGGTGACGTGATGTGTGGGCCTCAAAGTAGGCTGACTAACAATCTGGCGGTGGTGTTTGGACATTTTGCCTTATGCATATCACATGTGCAGAGATGATGTAGTAGAGGTCATTGTTGTATTTCAGTCAACATGTGATGAAGGCCTGGGTGATGGTTGGACAGGTGTCAGGAGGGAGACATATGTAGAAATGTCTGATAATGCACATAAAATGAAAGCAGGTGGATGTGATTCTGCCATTTTGAACTTTCCTTGTGAGGTAGGTGTCCAGGATGATGGACTGGTGTCTGT